>NC_139761.1:22845418-23445418 GCF_965231275.1 Zosterops lateralis | reverse complement strand
GTATATTTTCAGCAAAATTCTGGCTCTAGAGCTTTAAACTCACTCCAGGGGAAAAAAGTAGAACCAACTCACAAACATGCTTTATCAAAAGTTTTAATCTTTCTTCCCCCGTCCTGAGGCTCCAAATACACATTATTTATTTATTCACATTTCTGGCCAAGTGGGTTTTCAGTTTTCCTCCTTAATTAGACCAAAGCGGCTTTTCCAGGAAAGCGCTACCCCGCGGTGTGGGCACCCCTGGGGAGCCGCGAAGGCGCACACCTGAGGGGGCTGTGAGGGCAGCTTTGTCCCGGGACAGCCGGGATTCCTGGAGCACAGCCCCTGGGTGCCCACAGCCTCGGGGCGCTGAGGGCTTTTGCCTCCCCGCCAGGCCGGAGCCCCGCGCTGATCCCGCAGCCGCTCCGGGGGTGCCCCGGCGCCTCAGGCCCGCTGCCCCGGCGCCTCAGGCCCGCTGCGCCTCCTGCCTCGCTCCGCTGCCCTCAGCTGCGCCCTGACCCCTGCCCTGAGCACGCCCCAACACCTTCCCTACCTTCCTGTCCCCGCCCCCGGCCAAGGCTCCCGCGGTGCTCTCCGTGCCCGGCGGGGCGGGAGCGCGGCCCGGGACTCCGCACTCCTCCCGGGGCCGGCACCGGCGGCGCTGGCCAGAACGCCCGTCCCCCCTCACCCGCCGGCCAGCGCTATCGCTCCACCGGGACGGGGCGTCCTCCCGCCCGCCCCTGGCAGTAACGGAGCCGCCGCCCGCCCGGCCTCGGCCTCGCCCCCGCCCCCGGCGGAGCGCCGTCCCGGGGCGCGGGGAGCGGGCTGGGCGCGGGGAGGGGCTGACCCAGCCCGGGAGCGGCGGGTGGGGCCGTGTCCGCCCCGCGCGCGCTCCCGATCCCGCCGCCGTTGGCCCCGGTGGGGGGGGCCGGGCGCGCGCGGTGTCCATGGCAGCGCGCGGACGCCGCCGCGCCCCTCCCCCCGCCGCCGACGGCTGCGCGCGCTCACCGGCCGCTCGCGCCGCCGCATCCCGCCGGCCCCGCGCGCCGCCTCCGTCACCGCCCGCCCGCACACGTGACGCGCCGCCCGTCGCGGGAGTTGCGCGTGGCGGGCGCGCGCCGAGCGGCCTCTGCGGGAACGGGAACGGGAACGGGCGTCTCTCCCGCCGGGGCCCAGGCCCCGCTCCTGGCGCGCAGCCACCGGCGGCACGGCTCCCGGCGGCGGGGAAGGCGCTCCCGTTGCCGCCGCCGGACGCGGGCGGGACGGCGCGAGCTCCCCGCGGGGGCGCCCGGGCCGTGTGATGCGACAGCGCCCCCCCGCGGGCGGGAAGGCGCGGGGCGGGTCGGGCCCCGAGAGCAGCCCCCGGTCCCGGCCGCAGGGATCCGGCAGCATTCCCGTGTTCCCATTCCCGCTCCTTCGCCGGGGACCCCTCAACACCGGCGCGAACACGGCGCTGGTCGGGGCCTTCAGCACTTACGGAGAGGACAAGGAGAGGCTGAAGCGCTTGTTCAGCTCTAAAAGAGCTGGGAGCGAATCTGCTGGGTTTGGCTGCTTGGAGGAGGTTTCAGAGAAAACGCAGCCAAACTATTCAGAACAGAATGAAAGAGAAGCCCTGTGCCGGGGGCTGCCATTTGCTCTATCACAGGTTCTTTTACTTTACCCCTATTACTACTTTTCTAAATCCAAATAACAAGCAAACCCCTTACACAGTTAGAAACTGAAGACGGAAACAAAAAATTATTTTAACATCGTGTTTGTTGAATAAGATGACACAAAGCTCTGATCCTCAGGACATTGGTGAGGTCAGTCGGTATTTTCCTGCTCATGTCCCAGTGCTTTCAGCCTGTTAGCGTCATAAACCTTACTTGGACCTTTTTCCAGCTGGCTTTTTCTCCCTGTATCTGTCATTTTTTTCTACATTTTTAAACTTTCTCAGCACTGCACCACCATCTGTAGCACAGACCAGGCATCTGCAGTATGAAGTGGAAACAGTGGAAAGAGCCTTACACCGCAGGGCCAGAGAAGCTGAGAGTCTGAGAAAGCACAGCACCAACCAAGTATGGTGGGGATCAAAAAACCTACAGCAACTACTAGAAATTAAAGGATTGAGAGATGGACTGAATGCAGAACATGGCCTGGAACATCTTAAATGAGGGCACTGAGATGGAAAGGCTCTATAGAGATGCTCTGTAACGTGAATCAGGAGATCATATCCACTAGAAAGCATGAAAAGAAAAAGGCCCAAACTACCTATAACAAAAAAATATGGAGGCATTTACAGGGAAGAAACAATTTCTCCAAATCAAAACATTCAAAAGCAACAGAAATAGCACCAATAATGTGCACAGAGACCTAGAGATAGTGCATAAATGCCACTGGTATGAAAACATTGAAAACTAGTGTCTATCTTCCTAGAGAGACACCTACAAAATCCTTTGCATGATAATATTGTTTGGATTTGGAATGCTTAAGAAGACTTCTATAGTGAGAATAAGTGTGAGTTGCAGTATCCTATAAATTAGTAATGACTTTGTGGGCACCTAATTTCAACTAGGTTATCACTTTTTGATCATTATTTCTATGGATTAAACTAAAGGTAAGCTTGAAAGAGTTCTTTGCACATTCTGCCATGTCCTGTGGAACTGGATAGAGAACTTCAAGTACAGATGTGCTTCTGTAGTTTCATTTTAATGATTATTTTTGCTGCTTTTTGGTTTTATAGGCATTGCTTTTTCTGGCATCGCTCTCTTCCTTTTTACTCATTCCAGTGAGCTAACAGTGAGGCCTAAAAATTTACAATTAAGGTGCTAACTGCTCTTTTCTTTATTGCTGATCATTTTAACAGAAACATATACTAGATGGTAAATCCAGTCTGTTTTCCACTGGTTTTCCATATCTCAGAAGTCTCTGCTTTGCATTGTGCTTCTAAGGCTGTTTTCCTCAAGCTTTTTAATAATCTAAAAATTAAGTGTGAAACAGACACTGACATACTGAAAACAGGATCACATGCATTGCAGTACTGATTGACAGGAGTATATTTTATAGTGAATAAAACAAAGTCTCATATTTACAAGTGTATCTCAGAACTTCTGTTAGGATGCAGTTTAAATTAAATTAGAGCTACACATGCTGCAGTAGCCAGGATTGCAGGTCTCCAGCCTTCTCCTAGACATCTGTAACTACCATTGCTGTATCTGAGCACCTGGATTTTAAGCCACAGAGTTAAGGTCCCCCATAGCTGAAGCTTGCATACATCCTTGGTGAGAGATCAACATGTTCCCAAACCCCAGAAAAATGTTTGTTTAGTATGGCTTGGCTACTGAATAACTTGGTGATACATAGTCAGTTGGAATGCTTTGTTCAGGTTATCTCAAAAATGATACAGCAGAAACACTCCCTGAAAAATCGGGGGTGAAATTTGTAATTGAGGTCTAAGGGATCTTCACCCCTGGAGAAGGAGAAGGGGGAGACTGGAACTGAGAGAGAAAATTATGTATTGACCCTTTTATGTTTGATCAGGAGAGACAAGGAAAGGACAATGTATTTGAAACTAATACATGTTTGTACAAGTCCTCCCCCTCCCAGTATTTATAACCACTAACAGAACAGAAATCACTTGGTTTGTTCTATTTAGAGAGCCATAGATTTAAAAGTTGAAAACACAACACTGTGTGCTCACATTTATTTTTTAAATTTACGTGCTATGAAAAGCTGAATAAGAGCAATGCAGAGCTAGAATTTTTAACCTGTTTTACACATGCAGAATCCATGAATGATATGCCTTTGAAATTATCTTCAAATCCATTGATCTTTTCCAGGTTTTCAGGGGAAATTTTTTTTTTTTTGAAAAATTGGATATCAGTAAGTTGACATGAGAAAAAACTCCCCGTGTTTTGCGATCGCTTTTTGTCCAAACGAATGGGACAAATCCATGGTAATCTTTTGTTGCTTAAGTAGGTGGATACTGAACTGGGCTGGTCACTCCACGTCACGGGATTCTAGTAAGTTATAACACAAGAATCTAGCTCTGTGGCTTGGTGTGAGGTACTTTAACTTTTTAAAAAAGTTGGTACACTATATACTGATTTTGTACATGCACTATACTGTTAGATCTTTGTGAAATTGTATCAAAATAAAAACAAGGGGAAATAAATTTTGGTACTGCTAAGGTCAAAAATAGATGTCAGGAGAATTAACTTTGCTCAATACAGTGGGATTTATTTCATTCAGTCATTAATGGATCCCTATCCATCATTACCAAACAAGTAGATTATGTCTATTGTGACAGTAGCACTCCCCAGGTATATTTCCTTATAAGAGTATTGAAAAGCAAACTTCCCAGTATTAAAAAGTACAAATATCTGCAGCCAGATTATGAAACGTTTACTTACTCTATTGTTCATTGCTGACTGCATAAGAAATGTGGGAGCATGACTTTAGAGATACCTAAAATATGGCTTACACTGGAAATTCAAAGTTCAAGCAGCATTAAATATATTATAAGCTGTGAATTGGGACATAAGATCTATAGTAGTGTATCTATATGTGCATGAACGTTTGTGTGACAAAAATGAGGAACTTTTTATTAATTTTAAAAATTGTTATTGTGTTGATCTTTGAGCAGCAGGCATTTAGACTCGGTTCTAATGGAAAAAATCTTATGACTTCCTAAGGTCTTCTCTTATTGAAAAGTGGGTTTATGTTTTCTAGAGAATGCTCTTGTGAAAGTCCATGATTATACAAGGAGCTGCATTTTCAGCTAGCACAGTGAGTTTTGATTCAAAAGGCAAAATCTATGCAGCTGATGTTGCATTCAGCATAGAATCAGAGAGGGTGGACCATGATGAAGACTCATATGCCTGATTTTTAGATACCAACTCAGATACAACTTTATTGCTAATTATAACGCTCCAAGGCAAGCAATGTCAGCTTACCCTGGAGGAGGAGGCAGGCGGGGTTCTGGCATGCACAGCTTGTCAGATGTGAGGCTGCCAAGCACACAAGCCAAAATGTAATACCCAGACATCAAATTACCAGATAAAGTTCGTAAGCAGGAGCCCTAGAGGTATTTATACATAAAGATACAGAAAGATATGGGACACTTCCTTTGGAAAGGCAGGCTGCCACTTTCCAAAAATGGATGTGGAAGTGGATTGGAGCCTTTTTCTTGACACAGACGGGAAAAAAACCCTAGGAGTGAGTGGAAGTCACAGGGCCCAATTCTCAGAGGTGGTTAAGCTATTTTAAAACAACTTTTAGACTTATGCATATTAAATAACTTTCAGATTCTAGATTTCAATGCCTTCTAAGCAAGAAATTGTTTTTAATAGTATTCAAAGGGTTGACTATGAAATTGTATTTTAATAGTCTAAAGAAATTTATTATGAGATACCTTAGACTATACTTTTTTTATAACATAGAAGATACATTATTTAGCTTATTTTTATGTCAAGTATTAAATAAAAAGGAGAATAAACAGATGAGTGGAAAGCAGTAACAGCAGTGAGATGAGGCAGGTAAATCACAATCAAATAACATCTGCAGCTTGATCTAAAAAAGGCAGTTCATTATTAAAAAAGAGGAATAAAATCAATATCACACCTCTATAAGGTCTTACCAAGGAACAGTCATAGTCTGCAGAAATACATTAGCCTGTTTTTAATTTGTAATCAAATTTCAAGGTGAGAATTTCCCTCTAGTGTATAGCAGAGGAAAAAACAAGATACAAACGTAAGTGAATGCACAGCAATTGCACTAATACAGAGCTGTCAGTTACAAGGCATCTTAACCAGAAGGCAGGATACAAACTGTTCACATTCAGATTGTTTAATTAGAACAAGTAATGGTTACAATCATTAGAAGAATATTATTTTCCATAGGTGTTTGAGTGAGATCCCTTCAGATCCTTCATGGCTGCATCATCTTTCAGGAACCAGAAATAAAAATATATTCTCCAGCTCCAAATGCACAGATTCTTAAAACCAGCGTGTATATACCAAACCTTACTCTTCTCTATCAATAGGAACTTGCAGTCTCAAGAGTACATGACTGTGTTTGAGCAAATGTGACGAGAAGTCAATCAACCAACACAAGAAATACAGCTACAGTCAGGACAGGAAACCAACAGACAAGGCCTGGCTGCTTTGTGATTAAAAAATGTGTTCTTTCTTCATACTGACCTCTCCACTTATGCTCCATTTTATTCAGACACGCATGATGCTGTGACACAAAGATACGTAGACATGGTTATGTTTCTGCTTCTACAGTTTCATTATGCTACAGGACCTGTAGGCTTGTATCTGTTAGCACAGTGAAAAGGCACCAAACAGCTTTCAGGTATAATGGAATTTCTGGCAAGCTTGAGCATACAAGCCCAAGAAGGAACAGGAACAGAAGTTTTCAAGCTGTCAGAGGCACAGTGAAGGCCACTGTACCATACAGAAACTTCTTTCATCCTCAGACAAGCAACCAAATATGCTTTCCTGAAAAATCTGTACAAAGCTATTTCCCAATGCTTTGGAAACTGCTCGACAGGTGAAAGACTGACAACTTGCTGTCTTCATCGTATGTAAAGTCACTTCTATGAGACACCCAAGATGTCCCAGTAATGTCACTCAAAATGAGTACTCATCTTTGAGTAAAGTGAACTCAGAATCTTAACATGCAAGATAAAGAGGTAAATAAACTTGCTACAAGATGTAGCCCGGAGTGAGTCACTAAGGCTAAAGATATTGAAGTAAAAACCAGAGTAATGTTCAAGTTCATGGGGTCCAGAAAGAAACACAAATTAAGACCAATATTGGTGGCTGCCCTTTCAGTTAGATAAAGTTTTTTAGTCTTTGATAGGTTGTAGGGAAAAAACTATTTCAGCTAACCAAAAAAAAAAACCACTGACAGCAACAGAAAATCCAGACCGTGAGTCACATCCAATCTGCACAGTCACAGATTCTTGAGACAAAGGAGCTTTCTATTCATTCCCAAGTAAGGGGTGATAGGACAAAGCTGGAAAGTGCAGCATAGAAGGGCACCAAGAACAGCATCTGCAAAGGCTGGTTTAGTTTCCCATAGTTGGCATAACCACAGCAGGCTTGGCAATGGTGGCATCTTCCTCTTTCCATTGAGAAATGATAGTTTTCAGCTGTGTATAGAACTGCACTCCCTGGAGGAAAGGAGAGATCCACAGATCAGATATTTGGCCTTATGAAATCCTCAGGTCAACATTAGATGTATTTCAAAACAGTTTTTGCTTTATCTAAACAGGACTGATTTTCTTCAGTGTAAACAATTCTTGTCAGCCTGTTCTTTTTAGCAGTTTCACAAAGATTCCGATTTTTGAGAAAGCTTGCTAGTTATTGCTCCCTTCTCAAATCTCCTAAAAAGACTTGCATTTTTTTACTTAAGAGAAAAATAAAGAGGAACAGGCTATCTATGATTGTGACATGCATTATAGTGCTGTGATCACTGGCTTGTTTTCAGTTTCCTGGCTGAAATAGCTTCAAAGTCTCCTCAATAATAAGGTCTAATGCCCATCTCTCCATTGCCATTTATAACATGATGTATCACAATTCAACCCAATAGAGTGCTCTGAATCAGAAAGTTACCTGTTTGCCATAGAAATTGGTGTCCCCTCTGAAGGAAGCGCGAGAGCCGGTGAAAGAAAACATGGGCAGAGGTACTGGAATTGGAACGTTGACACCCACCTACACCAAAGGAAAGCTGCCATATTAGTCACAAGAAGTAGCAGATTGCAGAGCACTTTCCAAAAGCTTCTGCATTTTGTTTCTTACACCTGAGGCTGGGTATTGCTGGCTGAGAGTGCAGTGATTACAACTGAATAGTTACCCTCTGTAAATGGTGAGGGCTAAAAGCAACAATCCTAGCTGGAACATACCTGCCCCACATCTACTAAGTGAGAGTACTTCCGAGCTGTGGCTCCATTGGTGGTGAAGATTGCAGTTCCATTCCCATAGGGGTTATTGTTCACCATCTCAATGGCTTCATCCAAAGTGTCTGCTTCCAGCACCACTAGGACAGGCCCAAAGATTTCCTCCTTATAGCAAGTCATGTTTGGCTGCCAATATAAACAGCAGAAAAAGCAGCTTGTATAAAGGATTTAATAAAAATATCATAGTAAATAGGATATAAGAAACACATATGCTGTTAGTACTCATGATATTCCTAGGATTACTGATCATACTCCATTGCCACAGGCCATCCTTCAGTCCTCATTACCTCTTCACCATTTCCCACGCCCTGTCCTCTAGCTAGGCACCACTTTTTATCTCCAGAGTGCTTTCTGCTCTTACTGCCTGCATTACAATGAGTACTTCATTGACACTGTGCAAGGGATGGCTGAGCCATTTATGGCCTTTCTACCTGGTGATTATTGATTATTGACTGATTTAGCTAACCCATTTTTCAGCTGATCCTGCTTACAAGTACTGGTTTTGGTCATCTTACCTTGACTTTGGCAAGGATCGTTGGTCCAACAAAATTGCCATTTTCATAACCCTTCACTTTGACATTACGTCCATCCAGGAGAAGGCTGGCACCTTCTTTTACTCCTTTCTCAATCAGACTGCAAACCCGTTCCCTAGCTTGGGGACTGATTAGAGGCCCAAGATCTGCTCCAGGCTGGTCTCCTGTGAAGAGAAAGAGACACCAATTTTCAACTCTTCATAGGCATCCGGGAGATAACTACACTGGCAGGAAAAATCTGAAAATCCTGATGTTTCTGAGACACAGAATAAAGATTTGAGACATTGATGAACAGGAACAATATCCTGCAGCTCTTATCATCAACAAGGAATCACCAGAAAGCCAAAATTCAACACAAGATTCTTCTCAGGAAGGAGACCTTTCCCTTTGCAGCACTTTATTGAATAGAAACAAAATATAATTCCCCTAGAATTAGTAACAGTCTAGCTTATTTCCAAAGTACTTGTTTCCATTTTTCTTTTTTTTTTTCTTTTTTTTTTTTGTATGCTTACTACAAATTGGAAGGATCTTGAAGTGAGGTTGCTATATAAATGGCAGATATTAGTTAAACATAGGATTTAACCTCAAGTCTCCAGTTAAAACAAGACTGATCTTGTAAACATTGCATCACAGTCCCACCAGCAACCAGCAAGCTGAAAACATATTTCTACCTCCAAGTCTAGAGCTGGGTTTCCCAATCCAGACAATCTCCTAGCTCCTGCCCCTACACATCAAATCTGTGGTGCCAATAGCTCCAAGGGTCACAACACGGTATGGAAGATAAGCTGACCTAAGAAGCTATGGTTGTACAAATGTGAAGTACCTTGTAAAAATTATCTCAGTCTGTACCTGCATTTACTCGTAGATTTTTGGCTCTTTCCACAAGCTCTGGCAGCCATTTCTGAGCTTCTCCTACTAGAATTGCTGTAGACAGGGCCATACAGCGTTGGCCAGCTGCTCCAAAAGCAGCTCCAACCAGCTGGTTCAAGGTGTTCTCTTTATTGGCATCAGGCATCACCACACCATGGTTCTTGGCTCCCTGAAAAACAACACACACAGTCTTCCATTATTAACCATCCCAGATTGCTGCTTCTCTAGCCCTCTGGCAATGACTTCTTAGAGTAGGTATGATTCTGCTACCAACAGGCTGACAAGACAGCAGCCTTATCACTTAGCTATCAGCAGCAAAATCAGCTTCTGCTGCTGAGTGGTGTGGTCTCTCTTAACATTCACAGGTTACCGAGGTAGTCTGTGTGCTAAAGTGTGCTCCGTTCAGAGACATTACCATGTTGGCCTGGACTCTCTTGCCATTCCGGGATCCTCTCTCATAGATGTACTCTCCAGCCTGATTAGATCCCACAAAGCTGATTGCTCTGATATCCGGATGGTCACAAATGAAATTCACAGCTTCAAATAGGAAATAATACATTATAACTGTGGTGCACAAATGCTTCCCTCCATTCCCATCCCCACAGCGCTAGATCTATGTATATTTCTTCTTACTGAAATTCTGGCCTCTGTGTTTCCTACATCTGAGTTCCCTGAATGCCTGTTTGTGCAACTTTTCACTCACTTTTTAGCACACATACTCCTGCCCTGTCTTCATACTCCTGGCTCTCTTACATCTCTTCATCCTTTGGGCACCTCCTAGGGTGTCTGAGCAATGCCAAAGTTACTGTTCTGTATTTGTATCATCGTGTCCTGAAGCTACTTGTGTGCTGTAAAAAATAGCATGTTAGGAGCCAGGATTCTGGCATCTACTTGTATAGTCAATGAGGCATTTAATTCTTGTTTAGGCTTCCTTGCAAAACCAATATGATTTATATACTTATTTCAGTTGCAGTTTAGGTTGCTAAATAGAATTTGAGCACTTACATGCCTTGGGAACTCTGACCCCAATCCCCAAAATTTTGTTCACCATATCTCCTGAAAGATCTGGTGTAAGGTGACAGAGAATCTCCCACTCACCTTTCAACTTCATCAATAGAGTTGAAGCATCTGTCCAAATCTATCTAACAGCAGCAGTCGCAGACTCTCCAACTGGTACCTCCCACTGAACACACACCACAACACACACACTTGTCATCTCCCAGGAAGGGTGGTCATTACCTTCGTGTTGTCCATGGATAATATTCAGGGTCCCATCAGGGGCACCAGCATCCTGAAACAGCTTGGCAAGGAACATTAGTGCTCCTGGTACACGCTCAGATGGTTTCATCAAGAAAGTGTTTCCACAAACCATAGCCATGGGGAACATCCAAAGAGGAATCATGGCTGGGAAGTTGAATGGTGCAATTCCAGCACACACACCCAGAGGCAGGCGGTAGGTGTAAGTGTCCATGTCTTTGGTGATGGAGGGCATGGTCTCTCCAAGGATGAGGGATGTCACACTGCAAGCATGTTCAACCACCTCTGCAGCAGAAAGGACAATAGGCTGCTGGATGACCTGTTAGCAATTAGTCCTCAAACTCTTTTTTCACTACTGTCTTGACCCACCTCTTTCTTCCAGCCTCTTCTCTCCCAATTTAAAACTCATCGTGCTCCAGAAAATCCCTCTGCCAAGCATTGTGAACAATTATGAACGGATTCTCTCTTGACCACACTACACATCATTGTGTAGGAGCATAGACACAACAGCCCCAGTACTAAATGCTCAGGTATAGTGTTATTGTACCACCTGGGACTCAACCTTAGATGTCTGAGCACAGACGAGAAGTTCTTATTCCTTTTTAGTAATTTCCAGTCATTCCTAAAAAAAGCTCTAACAACTTGGAAGTGATTTAAAGCTACTCTATCTAAGTAAACTCTTCAGCCTAGAGTTACAATTTACACTTTTCTTTGAGTAGGGGCCTATAAAGGGTTCAACATGCACAGAGCCATCAGTTGCTCAGGAAACCTCATCCCTTTCTGTGGGTTCTCAAACCCCCTTTTTTAATAGGAGGAGCCAGCAGCTTACGGAGGCCTCGGAACACATCTCCTTCAGCATCAGCCAGGGTCTTCCCTTGCTCAAAGGTGATGAGTTTGGAAATTTCTTTCTGAAAATGGAAAACACAAAGTTTATGAATGTTAGAAAAGTACCCACTCATGAAATAGAGTGCAAGGATAAGACAGTTAACAGAGAGTTGAACATCACAGTGCATAGACTGACAGAAACAGGAAAGCCTATACTGACAGATTTTCTCCTTGTAGACAAGAAGCCAATAACCCACATAGGTGACATTTTAGAAAAAATCATCCTGGGATGACTTGTACTCTAATGCTTTCAGGTATGGCACTACATACACATCAAAAAAGCAATCAGGGAACCCCAAAAACATAGTAACATACTTGTCTTCATCAACTGGCACATGTTCCATCAAGGCTCAAAGTTCCTTCTGCAGTCTCTTGGTAAAGGGACAAGTTCAGAATAATATTGCCTCTGTTACCGTTTGATGGAAAGCATTTTGCTGCACCTTTCAACAGTGTCTCAGCTGGCTCCTCGATCATGGCAAAACCTCATCAAGAACTCTCTAAACCCTAAGTCTCTCAATTTAGTTCCTAAAATCATCTGCAATGCATTCAGCCATAGCTGTCACACACACTCATGGTGTCTCACCAGATTTTCTTTGATGAGTTGTTGATAACGCAGAAAGATTTGCTGGCGACTCAAAATAGATGTTTCTGACCAGTTCCAAAAAGCCTTTTTGCAAGAAGCCACAGCTGCCTCCATCTCACTGGCTGTGGCTTTCGGTACACGGCTAACCACCTCATTTGTGGCCTGAAAGAGAAAATAAATTGCATCAAAACTCAACTTTTTCCATTTGTCTCCACCAACCATCCAAGAGTCCTTTCACAGCACACAGCTAATATTCTTGTTCTACAAGGAGTTGTACTTCTGAGGGCAGAGCACAAAGGTTGCACACAAAAGGCCTGGGCTACAAATGGACTAGTTCTGAAAACCTGCACTCCAAATATCTCAAATTAGGCACTCAGAAAACTGAAATGCAGTGCTGATTTCCAAGCTGATGTTGAAGTGACTTGTCTATCTTGAAACTTCTAGAGTATAAGGCAAAAGTTTCTGTGGGCTGTGGTCTTTTCCCTCTCCATCGTCTTGATTTATCTGACTGTCCCTCTTGCACATTAAATGAGGCAACATTCCTTTGGGAAAAGCAGTACATGACTGTGATGTTAACTTACCGATACCCCTAGGCAAAAGTACTGTATTTACAAGCAACCTTAGTTCTACAGCATTTTAACTTCAAGCTTGTTTCCAATTTAATCTCCTTCTAATGTTCTCTTAAAAATTAAATCTGCTCTGATATGACAAAAATTTCAGATATACCACTAAGAGAGAAACTACCCAAAACAAGAGGAAGAAAATTAAACAAGAACACTGCTTGCTACATAGAGACCGAATGAGCTTCATGAACATGGCTTGCTGCTCTGATCATTTCCACAAAGCAAATGAGAATAGAGCTTTACAGAGAGGATTTGGAAATCACTGTTTAAATGCTTACTGTGAAGGTCAAGAGGGTCAGAATTGTGAGTGCAACCTCATTTCCATTTGTCTTTGGTAAAGTACATAGTACAATACAAGTGATACTTATCTATTTTGCACTGCATAGCATCCAGCTTTTAACTTCTTTGTGATTATTGTGGGTCACAGATAGAAGCTCTCTGAAAGGAGAGGAGCTTCAGCTGTTAGGATTTTTCACCTTTTTTGTTTGAGAGTAATATCAATCTCTATCAGAACTTCACATTTAGCTGGCATCAAATCACACCCAGCTAATTTCAAATACAGGGTGAAAGACACCCTTCAGAAATTTGACATAATCATCACAGAGCTTTTCTATAAGAAAAAAAAATATAACCAGAGTTTAAGCTTCCTTTCTGGAGATCAGGGGCTTACTGTGTGAGGGAGGTAAAGGAGACTGAGACTGACATTTCATGTGAAAAGGAAACTGAGAAGCTGTAGCTCCAAGTCTAAACCTTTCTCAAGAAATATATGTATGTTTTTCTTCTGCCACATCCCTGAAGAGAGGCACAGAGCTTTGTTGCACAGTGATCACTATTTATATAAGCTGAGACTATTTCACTTACCGGGTTGTGGATATCAATCCATTCAGTAGTTTTGGACTCAATAAACTTCCCATCAATGAAGAGTTTGGTTGTTGGCTGTGGAGGTCAAAACACTGGACAGTGAGTTATTTTTGTCTCAACGTGCCTAAATACCAGTGTGCCATGTTACCTGCAAGCCTTCATCATTTACTGCTGTGTGAACCACTAGAGAGTCTAGATGCAGTCTTCACAGCAAGACCCAGCTAACTGCTCTCTGCCCCATTTTTCTCTCTTTTTCACTTTACACCAAAATGGCCAAAATTCTTTCTAAAAGCATTATAGAAAAAATACATTGCTCTGCTTAGGTTCAGAATTATTTCAGTTGATTTAATCAAAACCTGAAAAACTGCAACTCATAAATGTTCAGAAGAAACAGTTAATAATCCACTTCATGGGAATGCTGTGAACCCAGAGCAGGCTGTACCACTGTCCTATGTGCCTCTGTCCCATCAAGCCACTAAGCAGGTTCATCTTTCCAGTTCATAGCTTCAAGCAGAAAATTGGACTTTCCCCACTCCCAACTTGGTCTTGCAACAAAGAGCAAGGAACCTGCATCTGTGGAGTTCACAGTGACCGACTGTCCTGGCTGGCAGCACAGAAAACAGAACCTTCTCATTCAGATGCACAGGAAAGTTTTAAATAAGGAGTTCAGGCAAGCAATTGAACAGAACAGAAAGCAGAGGTAAAAGTTGTAATTAGCACTAGATAAGCAACAAAACTGTACCATGCAGGAAAACAAATTCTGACTGTATAAATTAAGAAACTAGAAAAGAGGAGTTAACACAGGGAGGCGTAAGGAGAGAACTAGGAGAAACAAGAACCAGTTATCATGACACAAACTCATGACTTGGGGAGAACAGGTAAGAGAAAGAGGAAATTGATCTTCTGTATGAATAACAGAAATGGGACAGATAAACAGAACTGGGATATAAACCCAAATATATCAGAAAACCGAAGAAATCGTGATGTGGAATTATGAAAGGGAGATGAGGACTTGGATGCTAACCAAGGCATAATGAAGAGAAAGAGATCAGAGCAAGAATCAGGAATATAAATGGTATTGGGTAGACAAGTAATGACAGTGAAAAGTGGATGAAAATGAAAAAAAGTGAGCAACAATGCTAGTTGGAACGAACTGAGAAAGCTCAGAGATGAGAAAGCTAGGATCAGAAGTGTAAAATAAGTCTTTTAATGGACAAACAAGAACTAATGATGTGGAAAGCAACACTAGGAGACAATTAAAATGAAAAAGTTGCAGATGATTATGTAGCCGGAATCACACTTGTGGAAGAGAGGCAGAACTCTGCCTAGGAAAACACAATCTCCTCTAGAACCTGGAAGGAAGCACAGGAAATCCGAGTCCCTTGACCGAGTTTCCTGAATGTCAGAAAAGCTGCTGGGCCAGTGCTGGTCTAAAGAATGACAAACTCCTACGGCTCTCAATCACTCCATTAGCCTCAGTGCCATGTATCTTCAATAGAGCTACAAGCTCCAGTGCTGTATCACCCACACAGACCTCACTTCAATGGAGTTAATTCAGGCTTTTTTCAAATTGCTTAAAAAGAGTATCTCAAAAATTGCACATGCAACAAAAAATATTTTAAGCAAGCCAGGAAACGCTGGATTAATATTAATTGCACTTTTTCCATAAGATCGCCACCTTTTTTCATGTAGAGAATGCACCTGCTGTGGAAACATGGAGGGCAGTAAAGCAGACTGTGGAATCCTGGCTTGGAGTTCGGGGAACGTGTGGCCACAGACAGCGCAGGAAAAAAGGCAGTACAACACCTAAAGCTGTTCGATACTGTCCGAAGGAAACCAGATCCTCTCTCTGTCGCAAAGGGATGCCATGGGGCCAGTCCAGAGGCACAGGGAACAACGCTGGGTGACAGGCGGCCACCGCTCAGCTCCGGTCTGACAAATCGGACATGGAACTTTTTTCCGTCCCTCCCGTCGAGCACTCCCGGGGGCAGTGCCGATGTTTGTTCCATCGGGACCGGCCTCAGCGGGGCCACCCAGGGCAGTGCCCGTCGGGCAGCGGCGGCGCCCGGGGCTCCCCGCGCCTCCCCCCCCCACACCGGCTCCGCTCCCGGGACGGGCACTCACCACCGAGGAGGAGAAGGACGCGGTGACGGAGGTGATCCAAGGGGCACCGGCACTCCGAGGCAGCTGGACGGGGGGAAGCACAGACCACTTCAGGCCGGGTCGGGAGGCACCGACCCCCGACCCCCCTTGGGCTGCTCCCCGCCCGGGCCGACACCCCCGGGAGGCCTCAGCTCCAGGCGAACCGCGACCCCCCTGCGCCCCCCGAGCCGCGGGAGCCGCCGCGGGCCGTGGGCGGCCGCCTCACCCTCAGCGCCACGCGGCGCCTCCCGCCCCACGCTCCGCGCGCCGCCGCCGCCGCCGCCATCCCGCCGAGGGTCGCTGCTCCGGGCCCCCCGGGGCGCCCCCGGCCCCGCCCCTGGCCCCGCCCCGAGCGCCCCGCGGCCAATCGCCGCCAGCAGCCGCTCCGGCCCCGCCCCGCGCGGCCCCCGCCCCCCGTGCCTGGCCGCGGATTGGCGGAGGGGACGGAGCCGCCCTCCGAGCGGCGCGTGGGGCTCGGGGGCGGGGTTTGTTGCCGCTCCCGCCCGGCCGCGGGCGGTCACGTGAGGCGCGCCACGGCCATGGCGGCTCCCGCGGACGGTGAGGCGGGAGGGCCGCGCGGCACCGCCGCTCCCCCGCGCCGCTCCCCGCCCGCCCTCCGCTCACCCCTTCTTTCTTGCAGGCGCCGACCTGGAGGCCTCGCTGCTGAGCTTCGAGAAGCTGGACCGCGCGTCCCCCGACCTGTGGCCCGAGCAGCGTAAGTCCGGCGGGCCCGCGGCCCCGGGTCTGACAGCTCGGAGCGGGGTGGGGTGGGGGGAGCTCCCTGGGGCAGCTGCAGGGCCTGGCTGGGCTGGGCGGGGGGCCGGTGCTGCCCTCAGAGGCGCTCACACCCCGCCAACCTCCTCTTTCTCTTCCTAGTGCCCGGGGTTGCCGAGTTCGCCGCCTCCTTCAAAAGCGTGAGTGAGCGCTGCTTTGCCTTTCGCGTTTCCTCCTCCTTCCTTCCGTGCGATGGTCGAGCTGCAGGTTCTCTTGAGGGCTTTACATTTCTATGAACCGTATTTCAGTAATAACTCCAGTGTATGATACAATATACCTTTTTGTTTAAATGTCTTTTTAATATATATCTTATGCAATTTACTGTGGATGCGAATTATACTTTGGAAGAAATAAAGGGTTTTAAACTTTAGAAAATCCTATTTTTCCTACTGATTTTTGGCTTCTGGATCCCGTTTTGGTAGTATGCTGTTTTTAACTCTAAAATGTCCAGGAAAAAACAAGATTAAACATAAAAGTGTCTCTATGGAGGACACTCTTGTATTTTTTGCTTTAAGTGTAACTGGTTTTCCATACAGATCGTTCTTCATTGTATAATTATAAAAATAGACTTTTCTGATTATGAGTTTTATTTTTTTTTCAAAACAGCCCATCACAAGTTCTCCTCCCAAGTGGATGGCTGAATTAGAAAATGATGATATTGATATGTTGAAGGGTGAGTATGAATATTGTGAACAGAAGTTGAGGTTGCCAAAGCAGATGGGAATTCAGTACTTACTTAAGAAGCTTAAAACAGTTGTTCTTTAAATGTTCTGGTGGTGGCCCTATGGCCTGAGATCTCTAGCCTTTATATTTGCAGAATCTCCAACTCAGAAGTCTCTTTATCTTGTTAATGATAGACATTTTCATTAAACCAGCTATTTCCTAGAGCCTATCCAGATGTCAGTGGCAGGCTCTTTTTTCAAAATGAGCAGTGTAACGCTGTGTATATTTCAGTCACCTTGCTTAGCCATTTTTATCACTGTATAAGTATAGTGAGTGTCTCCTGTATTTTGAGAATTAGTGTGAACTTCTTGGAGGGGCTCAGCTGATCATTTGGTGAGTAGCTTAGACTCGTTGATTGATTTGTTCAGAGATGCTCTATGTGTGTGTCTTCCCTCACAGATCCAGGAGCTCTAATGCAGTGCTGAGGCTGTATGGGCAAGTTATAGAAGGATTAGCCAGCACGTACACTTGCTGCATGTTGCAGTTGTTAGTTTGCAGTAAACATCCTTCAGCGTGCTCTGCCTCTCGTGGATTCCGGATGGTGGTGTGTGATCATGTCACGGCTACAAAGGGAAAATGAGATTAATTACTTCTGATTTTCTCCAAGAAATGTGCTTGAACTCACATTATTAATGTGAAATAATTCCCTTGCATACTTTTATGTAGCTTGTTCATGTTGCAATGTGAACCTGCAGGAACTTCCAAAGTATGGGTCAAATTACTCTGCAGTGGTGGCAGATTAAAGCATGAACTAGAGTCATGGCTGTCTTTCTCCTTACGTTAAAATTAGGAGTGGAGTCAGCTTGAATTTTGAGCATATGCTGTTCACTGGAACAGATCCTGACAGAAGTATGGCTTGAAAGTGCTCTGTGAAGTTCTTAACAAGTGAATTGGAGGACTATAGACACTGTTAAAATTCACCTTTTTCTCTCTTCTTAAGAGTTGGGGAGCCTCACTACGGCTAACCTGATGGAAAAAGTTCGTGGCCTGCAGAACCTGGCTTATCAGTTGGGACTGGATGAATGTAAGTGCTGTACACAGATGTGACTGACTGCATTGCAAATCTTTCCACTAAAGCATGTGCTTGTACATTTGTAGCTGGAAAAGTATGTTGGCAGATTTTCCAAGTGTTTGACAGTTAGTGACCTCCTGTAACAGAATGAGAGAATGATCTTACATCTCCAACTTACAGCCTACATGCATGGGGGAAAATGTATGTCAGTCTGGTGTTACCCAGTGGCATAGAGACTTCTGTTCCTGAGTTAACATTGTCTTAAATAAATCAGGTCACTTTGCTAAATTTCTCACTCAGAATACTGAAGGTATTTCTCAGAATACTTGTGGCAGTACTTCTCTCAAATTTCATGCACTTCCTCCACAGTGAAACTTGCATTTGTGTATAGGATTCTCCTGTCACTTTGTTGTTCAGACTGTTTTCTGCTTCTGTAGCTGTTACTTTTTTCTACACTCATTTTATGGTGGGAAGTGATGTCATTGAGTAATAAAGATGACCTTCATCCCAATTGCAAACAGCCAACTCTTACTGTGGTTTTTTTGAAGAAAGAGCTCCTTTCATTGTCTCATTTAGGACTCTTGTTAACAGGTTGATCCAGCTTTGGGGATTTCAAGAGAATTGTGGAGTTGTTTTTAATGCTACCCATACATACCAACACATTTATTTTTTTCTGTTTAGTTAAGCTCTAACATAGACCTTGGCTGTAATTTCTCTTGGGCTAATACACAAAGCACCAAAAATTTCAAGTCTTTCACCTTCCTTTCAGTGGATAACACAACTTAGTAATAAACCTTTAGAGTCTTTCTGACTGCAAACCCAGGATAGCTTAATGCATTCTTAATAACAAATTATTAAGCTTTTTAAAACACACTTCAAGTTTATTTTACTTTCAATGCTAACATCTGTTAAGACTGTGTAAAGCATTTAGCAGAGTCGAAGTTAAAGTATAACATTGTAAAACTGAGTAAATGCAAAGATTGGCTGATGATTGGCTTTCTCAGTTAAGTTGTAGGCTCTGATGTCAGACAGTGTTGTTCTGCTAAATGGACTTTAGCAGAGCCTGAGTTGCAGTAAAGCCATGGAGGTGTTTGTTTCCCTACTGCATGTGCAATATTTGTTGCATGTGTTTCCATTTATTTTACTGAGAACGAGTGTATATGTAAAGACAAAACCAAAATATCTGAGGCTCAACAGTTATAACTTAAGTCTTGAATTTTCAAGCTTTATGGAAAGTTTCCATGCTTATAACCTCTTGTTACTGAAGGCAGTTTTCCTTTACACTCTAATCCATTAAATACTTTCTGTGTCATAATATACATTTATCTTTGGGAAATTATTATCAAACATTAGTTGCGGAATTTGAACAGAAGCTGCTCAGAACTGTTTTTCCTAATACTATCATTAGGTTATTTTCTTTTATGGACTTAGATAAGTGAGAGAACAAGAAAAAAAATCCAGAAGATCTGTTCAATAAAATTAAGGGACTTGTGGTTTGTCTTGAATATTTTGGATTTAGTTATATTTCTATACTGAAGTTTACTAGTCCCGTCTTGACTTGGCTGGTTCATTGAAACTGGCTGTCAAAAGCAGACAAAACCCGCTGCTGACCAGTCTCCTCTAGATGGCAGCATGAGGCCTCCCTCCTCTTGCTTTTTTATAGAACTCTTGACATTTCAGTTATGGTTTGAAGCTGTTCTTCCCAGGATTCTTTTTTGTGACATATTTTCTCTTCAGAATGTGCACCATTTTTTTTTTATGGTATTTTCAAGTGTTTCATCAGCAGTGAAGTTGAGAGACAATTCTGCTTCATTGTATTAGCAACTTACTTTTCCTTCCAACTCTTCTGTTCTAGATCCCACCTCAAATCCTTCATGTTTTCAAAGACTTTTATTTTAATCCAAGCTATTAATTACATACTGTGCAGGACCAGGGTGATTCCTGCAGCACTCCATGAAAAATGTAGCTATTGAGTGACATTGCAATCATGTTGTGAAATCTTTTATTCTTACACCCAGTTCACAACATACTTCACATCAATTTTGCATTAGAATTCATTAGGCAGAGTGCTGTGGGACTGGATATCTTTTGAAAAGTTCATTTATTGAGGTATTGTTGCAACATTAGAATTGAGATCTGAATTAATGGATTTGGCATGATGAACTCCATGCATTTAAAGATATGCTCTGCCGTCCTTTGGGATATATGTATATAGAAAGATGTATCTGAGAACTACATACAAAGAGAAAAATGTTTTTCATACAAAAAGCCTAAAAGTTTGGGTTTTGCCATAACAGAACAAAAACTTATGTATAAAAGTAACAGATATGTAGGATCGGAGAATGGGAAAAGCACTCTCTCACGGAAGGAATGTGGTTGTCCAGGGACTTTTTGAAAGCCCTGCTCTTGTTTCCCTGTGACTCTCTGATATTTTTCAGATAACACCTGCAATACTGGTTCAGAAGTCCTGAAATGTAAATACAGACAGCTGGTATCACAGCCGTGTTTATAAAATCTCACTAATGCAGAATGGTTATCTGGCCACTGTGGTATCACAGCTCCAGTGATACCGTCAGTGCGAGTCCTGCCAAGCCTGTTCTTCTTAAAGCCCAATATCTTTGTGAAGGTAATGATGCCTTGTGCTATCTGTGCCTTAAATATTAGAAAATGTGGGATAACTGACCAAACAGATATGAATATCATTTATAATTTCCCTCTCAGTGATTTTTGCTAGTGTAATCTCCTGTGTTAGAATCAATTTTTATTTGAAGATAGTTTGTGACGTTCCTGTTGTAAAATTAGGAATAACTGTATTATCCAATGTCAAATCCTCATACTCTTTCAGGAGCAATGAGACAGTTCCCGAACATGTTCAACCAAGTCTCCTTATTTATAATTTCCCATGGTTTTGTGCACCCTGGCTAGCTGCAGGTTCTAGCAACTTTGCTCCCATTTTCTTTGTAACACCAATTTATTTTCCACATATGTTCAAGCAAATTTAAAAAAAAGAGTGCAGTGGAAGAGCTGTTTGATCAAGGGCCCACAGATTAGACCTGGGTGACCTGGGAGATTGCAGATGAACAGCAAAAGATTGGTCATCTTGTAGCACCAGACTGGTAGAGGAAAAGCCATTTCAGGTTTAGTCAGTCAGTGATCGTTTTCTTTAATATGAAGAATAAGTAAATGGCCAGGGTTTTTTGGCCTGGAGAGAAACAGCTGATATAGTATGTGAAAAAGATCTGTAAAACACTAATGCAGAGAAAGTGTGAATAGGGAATGACTCCTCACTCTCATGGTACGTGAGCCGGAGAGAATAAGAGTGTGTTGGGACAGGCATGAGGAGATGCTTCTGTTGTGCATTGAAGTTGGAACACATCACCACTGGAGCTTGTGGGCATGGAGTTTCTCACTCAATAATGAGGAAAATGATTGGAAGATAAATGCTTCCGGGATGCTGAGAAGTCCTCACTGGCTTGGACATCTTGGAGATGCAGAAAGCAGAGAGAGATTACTATGCAGGTACAGCTGTGTGCCTCCCTGCACTTACACTCTTCTATAGACGTTTGCTATTGGCATGTCAGTCAGGATGGTGGGTTGGAAGAACCTTTTGTTTGACAATGGATATTATTTATTTTAGTAATAGGCTAAACTGCCTGGTAGTTAAGCAACCACTACCAGAAATCTCTGAGGGTTCCCTGTAATGGAGGGACTCTTCCAGAGACAGCAAGAGATGGATGGGCACATGAATGAGAAACAACTACCTTGCTCTCAAGTTAAGCTGTCCTTGGTTTTGAATTGTAGTCCTCTGCAACCTCAGCAGCCTCTGAAATTTCTGGAAAATCATAAAGGAGTCCTTTTGAATTCCAAGCTATATATGGATCACCATTTTCCCTTAGATTGGTAGTCTTTGGGTTTTCATTTTTCATTTCAGATAAATGCTGTCTGTTGTGATCTCTTGCCTGCAAGTTCAGCTTTTTTTGTAGGTTTGGAGGGGCAGAGCAGTTCATCAGGATTTAACTATAGGATTTTTAAACACAGACCCTTAGTTCTGCCAGTGATCCTTGCAGGCTGCTCTTGTCATTGAATTTTGGATGGTGGGGGTTGTTTTACCTTATTTTGATGCTGATCATAGGTAGGATACCTTTAAACTGGGCTCCATCTTTGGTGGACTGAATTTATCTATTAAACTACAAGACAGGGCATGACAGTTGCTACACTTGAACTTACTTTGTACAAAGTTGCTGAATTAGAATCAAAATAAGGAAATGAGGGAAGATAATGTATCCTTTAACTGAAATATCTTTTTCCTTTTTTGTGAATTAGATTTTAGACTGGCTTGCCTAGGAGTGTCTTCATGTAGCATGAACATGCAGTGTTTTTAGGCTCCATGCAAAACACCTGGCCTTTGTACCCAAATAGGCTTCTACCAATGATGTAATTGATCAGATAAAAATATTTTCTGATCATAACCACTTTTTCTTTAGCCCTGGCAATACAGAGCCTTTTTAAGCTCAGAAGCCTTACTTTACATGTGTGAACATAGCCTCATTTCTACATTACAGTTGCCTGGTGCCCTTTCTGGTGTGTATGCACAGTTGTTTCCAACAAAATGTTTCAGATTCTTACATTTGTAGGAAACTAATATATGAACAGATGTGTAAGTAAAGGATGTTTTAATATGTCTTATGACATCTTTTGAAATCTCTTGGTGATCCATTTTAGTAACAGCTGTATGTCCACTCTATGTAGTCTGGAGAATTGCATGGAAAAGTGAATTGGACTCTTATGGTTTCTTACTAGTCAAAATGAGGTTTTGGAACTGTGTAGAAGAGCAGACTCTTTCTGTAACATTAACTCTGTTTCCTTGGGGAATTAAGACTAATGTGTTGTGGTGGAGCTGGAGAAGGGAACTGCCTTTGGAGAGGCAAGAAGGAAATAAAGTGAACGAGTGGCATGTGATTTGGGTCTACATCCCACAGCAGTCTCAGTGCAGCTATTACAAAGGTATGGCAGTGGTTTTACCACCTTGACTGCTGACAAAAGAGTGAGGAGGATGCCCTCTTTTTCCTTGTTAAAAGCTGGCATCTCCACAAGTACTGTGCATCTACTGCTTATGTGCCTGTATTAATCTGTAACATGATGGAAGAAAATATGTTTTGGATTGCCTACATTGTTCTAAATATGGTGAGCTTGGGAGAGAACCCTGTCTACCAGTGGTTGTTTTGTTCTTAAACAAAATACATGATTTGTTTACTTGCAAGGTGAACTGTCCTGCATAGGAAGAAGCAGTTTGCAATGTGTATGCTTCACTTATTTCTGCTCTACTTAGAATTTTCTTTGTAGCAACTATTTTTTTCTTGGTTAGTTTTCTGCATTCCCTGCCTTGCCAAGTGAATCTATCATGTTTCATTTTTGCTTGAAAGCATACTTCTCACTTATTTTGTTATTTAGTACTGTGTTTGGCAAGGACTTTGTGTGAAATAGTATACTTCATGTGCTTCAAAGCTCGAAGGCAGAGTTTTACATCTGGACAGCAAAAATATGCTCTTTGAACACTGGATTTCTGTAATACATAGCTTGAGGAGTTACTTAGCAGAGTTAGTAGACTTCTCCCATAGAATGTCTTACATTTTCGATGGTTCATTTTTGGGTTAGGAGATGATCACAGAGAGTTTTAGGAGCTCACCATCAGCTGAAATGGTTGGTTTAGTTTTTCACAGTAGGAAAATCATGGAGGCTGTTTTCTGTTTACATTTGTAGTAATTCTTGGGCCTTATTTGATTGTTTCAGAGAGGTGAAAAGAACACTTAAATTGTCTGTTAAGATGTTTATATGACTTGTCACCATGATATCCAAGGTGCTATGATTTCCATGTGAAACCTTGGCCTTTCTCCTGATTCTTTTTACACTCTCCTCCCACACTGTAGATCTACCGCTTCATTTTCATGTACATTGCTGTGGTAAGAGATACTCTGCATCTGCAGAGGGACAAGGAAATCACCTTTCCTTATACTGTCTGCTGGGTGGTTTATTTACTGGCAAGATTTTTCTGGGGCACCTCCTGTTGGAAGAGCGAGACATCAGAATGCCAGCCTGAAATTGCCATTCATACATGACCTGTGAATTGGCTAATTCTGACATGTAGGTAGTTAAGAAATTATTACAGTCAGAGAAGTCATGACCTCAACTTTTCATCATCTCCATTGGCTTGTGCCCCAGTTTGGAAGTGCAGGAGGCATAGGAAGTTTTAATTGTACCTGTGTGATTTATCCTCAGTCAGCTCTTTAATTTCTTCTGGCTGTCTGAGGTTTCCGACATGCTGTAAATTTCTCCAACTTTTTCATTATCTGCAATTTCTTTATGACTCATGAATCGGAGTGGAGAGAGAGTGTGGATTTACAGCAGAGATAAACATGTCCATAAAGTCTGTATCTGTGTCAGTAATTGTGCTGCTGTCAGTGACTGTCCTGTTTTACAGGTCTCTCTTGGGAGAGGAACACGCTTTGCTACCAGTGTCAGAGAAGTGTTCGCTTTGATTTGCATTAACGTGCCAGGAGATTAGGTTGCGGTGGTGAGGATAAAAATTGAGTTTGGACCATGGCTGCTATTGTTGTTTTGTTTTGGTTTTTTTTTTTAAAGAGTGCGTATTTGAGTTGCCCTCTGTGTGCAAGAAAAAAAAAAAAAAGGCAGGTTCAGGTTATTCTTAAATATAAAATCAGAGAGAGACAGTATACTGATGATATCAGATGTGATTCTACCCATATGCATAAATGGTGCATTCTTACCATAAAACAAATGTTGTGTCTAGGTAACTGTCATATATGGAAAGAAATACTGCATGAATCCTTAGAGTGTTCTCTGTCTGCTGGTAAAGTAGAATGAATATTTCTCTAAGTTTCAAGAAATTTCTGCACCTTTGCCTTGCCCTTCCCTTGCTCTTAGGGAAAGATGCTGTGGTGGACATTGATGGTGAGTACTAATGCATCATCATAGTCTCCAGGCATTGATTATCCTGATTGCTGCAGAAGGAGGTGTATACTTTTGAAGTTTGAGAAAAGGAAAAAAAAAATCTCGAAAACTCTCCTCTATGTGTTAGAAATTCAAACTTCTACAATTCCTCTGTATTTGTACTTTCTGTTTGATGCCTGTTGTAGATACTTGTCTATGTGGAATCTTCTTTTGTTAAATTCTACAATTTGGATTGGATTTTTTGTCTGTGACTTAATTTTTTTCATAATAAGATAATTATTTAACCTCAGAATTATTTTCAAATATCCAAAGTGACTGTAAACCCCCAAATTTCCATTATGTTAGGTATTCAGAGACTGCCAAATGCAGCTGATTGCATTTTTCTAATTCTGATTGACACCTCTTACCAAAGGGAGATTATCATAGACAATGTAAACTCTCTGATTGGGTAGATAGCTTTAAAATGTGGTTAGGTGTAGAAGTGTTAGAAATGCTAAAATGACACGTGCCATTGCATGGTTAATTCCAGAGCCTGAAGTTGGAAGTACAACAGGGACTTTTTCTAGTGGTAGGGTCCCATCTAGCTCTGATAACTGAGTTTCCAAAGCTATGTGTATGAGGTTCACATGCTGAGTGGCCCAAAAGCTGGCAGGTAATTGCTGTTGAAGTGAGTGATGCTCAATGCAACAGCTAAATTCTAAATAAAAGCTGAGTTGATGAGATGCTTTTTACCCAATCTTTATTGACATGTGGGTTTTTTTTCCTTTTCTCTTGTCGTCTTCCTCACCTTTTCTACGTGCCCATACCGAGTTTGTGAATCTGATTTTATTAAAACAAAGGTTACCTCTGATAGGTGCTTCAGCCAGGATGTATTACTCGCTTTATTAAAAAAAGACAAAAATACCACCTCTGCCTCCACCAAAAAGAAACCTGGGACAACAAATACCAACAAACACGAACAACAAAATAAAACCACCAAACCAATAAAAAACCTCACACAAAACATTTCCTGTACCCTGGTATTAATGTCTAGGAATGTCTCTTGTGAAAGTCCTCTTTGTCTCCTATAGTTTGTTCAGTAGTAGGAAGAAATTCTGCAATGGTTTGATCCTTTCTGGAAAAGAGTTTTTGAATTTATGTTGGTAGTGTAAAGGTTGTTCTAGATACTTGCTGTGGTTAAGAAAAGGGAGCCTTTTCCTTGTTAGTGGGGGAGAGAAGAGAAAGAAATCTGATTAATCTGAAAACCAACTGACCAAACTGCTCTGAAGACAGTGAAATCAGTCATCTGATTCATCACCATTAACTTCTGTGCCATTTTTGGTGTGCTACTCCACACACCAGTTTGTGCTTTGCGAAGACATCTGGAATATTAGCACTGGTTACTGAAGTGGTGGAACACATTGTGCAGTAACCAGTTCTGCATTTTCTGTTCTTGGAGGTTTTCCAGACCTGACTCCATAAAGCTTTAAGCAGCATTATGTGACCTCATAATTGACCCTACTTTGACCAGGAGACCTGCTGAGCCCTTATAACCCCATTAATGCATTGATTCCATCTTTCTGTGATCTAAGATCTCTTTCTAGGACTAGGAGTGCATTTGAAGCCTGCATTCCCCACAGCACCAAACAATTCAGCTTATGAGCTTTAGGCAAGGTGCAACTTTATGATTTCCCTGTATGGGAGCAGCTGATTAGGAAGAGAAAACTTAAGACTGTGTCACAGTGGTGGTTTTTAGGCTTTGGGGGGCATGATGAATGGACTTTCAAATACTTTCACTGACAGAGCTGATTACAAGTCTGTGCTGTGTGGGCTGTAGAGCCCATTTTTGTGCCTAGGGAGATGAAGTCCATTCAGTACAACTAAGCAGAATAGGAGAATTGGTCCTCAGCATACGCAGAGATTCTTGTGTGTCTTGGCTGAAATGAACAGTGAAACTATCCTCGTCTGTCTAGACAAGTAGAGGGTCAATGGGGCTTGACTGAAGAGCTTTTAGCCACAAAAGTAAAGAAATGGGCTGTCACATTAAAGCATTTCTACCTGCCGCATGCTGGGCACAGAAAGAAACATGACTACAAACAAAATGTTCTTACATTATACTGTCAGAAGCCTATTTTTTGCTACTCTCATTCTGACAGGATAACTTGTAGACTACTGTCAGTGGGGAAATTGAGGATGGGGAAAACTTTGATCAAGCATAAGGTTATGTGCATTTTTCCATTATAATTTAAAAACACAAAAATGCCAAACAAATCTCAGGAGTCATTCTAGCAGGGACTCTTGAACGTTTACAACTGGTCTGTATTTATTATTTAAACATCTTTTACTGTTTATGTCTTTATTTAATTAAAACTTCCCACTTCTGTGTTACTAGAACATTTACTCTGCATTTAAAGACACTGGAAAGATTATCCCTGTGCCATCTCTGTCTGAAACGTTTTCCTGTAAATTTTGGCTTCTGGCAGGAGTGAAGAGAGAATTTTCTTCCACAGTATGGGTTGCTGGACTTATTTGCAGAGCAGCAGCTGATCCTAGTGAAAAATCTCACTAGAGTGTGACTTTGGAGACTTGGCTCAGTTTCTGGTACTACCCTTCTTCTGCTTGGTTCGTTTATCTGTTTTCTTACATGCCTTTTCCTATCTCCCCAGCTGTAAGGTGGAGTTCATGTTAACTTGGCATTGAAAAAATAATGAATTTTAAAAAACAGTATATAAAGCATTTATTGTTAAGTATCCTTTGCTGTGTGCTGCTTTTTGTTGTTTCCCACTGCTTGCTGCTGTTACATGCCACAGGAAGGTATCATTAGAATATCGTGTCGGTCATCAAAATTAAAATGAGAATATGATAATAAAACAGATCCCAGTATCAAATACTTTTCAGCCTGGACCCAAGCAGGGTAGCTAAGAAAAGCAAGGGTGTTCTCAGCCATTTGCAGACATTATGTATATATAAAAGGATTTCTATTTGCAAGCAGCATAAAGGTTAGAAATTATTAGTCTGTATCTGTTCTAATGCTAGAGGTTATTTACCTGTTTCATTTGCTATATTCCTCTTCAGTTTTCTTAATTTTGGAGTGATAATGCATACAAGGGTATGTGAAAATTTGCCAAGCATTTTGTCACTTTATTGAGTGGTTTTAGTCGTTCTGAGCATGAAGTCTTCTATAAGATCAATAGTGAACCTGCCACCTTACCTCTTGCATCTGCAGTAAATGCAGCTTTGAACATCCCATCTTTACAATGTTGCTAGACCAAGTCTGATAGTATCTGTCTCTTATTGCTTCATTAACTTGTGAGCATTAGAACAAGATAAAAATGCCCTAAAGCCTCTTATCTGATGATTGTTGTAACCTTCTGAGTGCCATTAGTTTAAGTTTGCAATCAAATGCTTCCCCTGAGTATAAGGAGCACTGATTAAACCTGAAGTGTCCCCAGAGGCTTTTACAGCTGTCATGGGGGCAGTGGCTGCCCCGTCCAAAAGGAAAAGGGGGGCTGCAGGTCCCAGTGGGGGGGCCACTCTGCAGACATCCACGTGGCTGCCCCAGCTGTTCTGCTTTGCCTAATGAATTGTTTTACAAGGAGAGGCTGGATATTGTCATCACAAGCTGCCTTCCCCAGGGACTGAAGCCAGCCTGATAATGACTAATGTTAGTGATAGTAATTGAAGTGTGATGGCTCTCCAGGGACTTTCACACATGCAGAGCTGTCAGGCACTTGTGGCTGGTACAGTCCCATGAATACCTCAGAAATGCTTTTTAATTGCTTGACTTTCATAACTAGTTCCCATACATCTCCTGCAGAAATACACATTTGAAGGGGATAAGGAAAAGGAGCTGAGGACTCTGCTAGGACCCTTGGTGTACAGATGTAGTTACTGTCCTGACGTGTTTCCATGACTGGATGTTCTTGCTCTGCCTTAGTCTTGGTATGGACCTGCTCAGTGTCTGCACAGGCATGTGCAACAGATTACACCTGAATGTACCTTTTCTTTCATGTTTAAGCCTTGTCTTCGTGATGCACAAAGACTGTACTTGATTCTTAAAGAAGATAATAACTTTATTTAACAATACTGAAGGATTGCTGCTGTTAATAGCATGGAAGCAATGACAGCTATTTGCATTTTCTTAGGCATTGAAAACTGAATGTACAATAGAATAAAAATCTTGTAAAAACATAGCATATCCATGTGTCCCAATATGACTGGAGTTTATGGCATGAGATTTTGTGAGTTTAGGGCAGAGGAATAACCAATTTATGTAAAACAGAGTGATTTTTGTTCTAAAAATATTCTTATTTAGAAGTGCATTGTTGAATAGAGCAGTGGGCCTGAGACAAAAATAGCCCCAATAGGGTACTGTACTCCTGACTTCCAGGTTCCTAACATGAATTTGTCAGAGTGCTGAGATGTTTTGAATTGCCTCTGTCTCTAGAGGAAGGTTTTGCTGTGGCTTTTTGAGTTCTAGCTGGAGATCAAAAAAGGAAGCTTGATGCTGTTGCCGGGAGAGTAGACATACTACCTCTTCTTATCATATTCACTGGAAGTTTGTTCTTCATCTCCCCCCTCCAGTGAAGTGTTGGCTCTTAGAAATTTATTTTGGTAATAAAACATTACTTTATACTTCCCCATGAAAGCATGTTTGAAGGCTGTTTGTGGCTTCTTTAAAGTGTCCAAGAGATTGTTGTTCCCTAAGCACACTGCAAACTTGTATCATAATTAAGTCTGATGAATTAATGTGCAGAAAGTTAAGCTCATAACTTTAAGTGGTTAACTTAGGCTCTTAAAATGTGGATCCAAACCTGTGGTTGGTGTGCTGTAATTTGGTTGTCAGTCACAAAATTATATGCTTCAATGGGTTTTGGTTCTGAGAAAATGGGTAAATTTATTCTCTCTATTTTTGGTCACAATGAGGAGATAATAAAGTTGTGCTTACTGTTTTTTGCAGTCGTACGTCTTGACAGTAAAGCTAAAAGATACAGTTCAGTTATTTTCTTGTAATTTATCTTACAACTTGTACTGTAATTGTGGAGGTGGGAATAGGAAACTCCATGCTGTGTAAGAAGAGATTTTCAGTTTGTAATTTAGTTGTACTGATTGGTTGCTACAGCAGAAGCACAAGAGTGGAGGTAATTGAAAGACATCTAATAACTGATTAAGTAGATTTCATTTATGTATTTTTTGAGCACTGTTTTAGTGAAAGCTTGTAAACTTTATTATAAGTTCAGCAGAATATATTTTCTGTGTATAAGTTATTTTACATTGATAGGGCATTTTCATATGGAGAGCTTTTTGTGCTATGAGGGATATATCCACATATTGTTTAAACTTCACAAAGTGACAATTACTTTGGTGTCACTATGCACTGTCATGTAAAATTTTGCTTTTCAGGTATTTGGTGATTTTTTAGAAACATATGTATTATAAATAAGTATCTCTAAGTCCTTGCACAACTTTCCCCAAACCTATTATTACACTTCAAAGCTTTCCAAGTTTACTGGCAATACAATAAATATTAGCTGTCATATTCTTCAAATTAAAATGTGAGTTTTGTTTTCTCACTGTGGGGTTTGAGCTCTGTTCTGCTGAACCAGGTAGAATCGGGTTTGGTGGAGGGGAATCTGTGAAGAGCCCAGGTGTTGCATTAAGCAGTATTAGTGCCCTTCTCCTGGAGGGTTGCTGAACTGTTATCCCATGGTAGCTCTAGAGGGCTCTCTGCTGTTGGAAATGTCACATTTCAAATCACTTATATGACAAAGGTCTTAATAACCTGTTGGTTGTTAAGGAACTCATAACACTTTTTTTGCAAGTGCTAACCTCATTGTCATCAGCAAAATATAGCATATGCAATTAGAATCTAATTTTTTCCGGTGTCAATTAAAGAGTCTCATTTTTATTCTGAACTATGTTGTACTCTGCCTGTAAATGTCTGACACTTAAGTTACAGGATTTAAGTAGTGGAGGAAGTAATTTTTGTGTGTGCAGTTTGTGATGTTCCTTATGAAGTCACTAAGAGTATGATGTTGCTGGCACTGACTGTGCAAGACAAAAGAGAGAAGATAATCATCCCAGGCTTTTTTGTAATCATGCAGTTTGTTACTGTAGTAGCCTTAAAAGTATATATGGCATTGTTTCAGGAGAATTGGAAATAAACATATAAGATGGAGGACAAGATGGGACAGGATGAAAGTATGAAGGATAATTTTCAGCAGAGTAATAGGTGCTTGTCCTCAAGTTCTGTGATGGCTTTAGAAAGGAAAGAGTATCTTCTGGTAATACTTCTGGTTTTATTTTAAAACCCTTTGAGTGCTATACAGGGACATGAATTCCAGTTCTGCTTGGTGGGTGGGCAGTGGTATGCTGGGTTTGGCTCAGTAACTATATCAAACTTGGTTGCATTAAAATGGACTTTAAACCGGTTGATCTGAAAATCAGTCAAGCAGTTAAAGATTGTAATGTTGTGTTCTCTGTTGTAATAGTAAATTTTATTCTCTGATAGTTTTGTAGGGTTTTTTTTTTCTGTATATGTGCCAGTGTTGCATTACTTTCACTCAGTTGTGTTTTGAAAGCAGTGAAAAGTAGAAATAACTAGGAGTAACATCTGTGAAAACTACAAGACTAGAAATAACATCTGTCTAGACTAGAAATAACTGCAACATGATTGCAGCTTACATTTTGCAGCACCTTTGGGCATCATGGGTTGGATGTCTGTTATGGACAGTGCTGCAGTGTTCTGCATGATAAGGAGCTTACATATTGAGGGAGTGAAAATAACACTGAGTTTGATGCTCAGTGAGCTTCCCAGTGGAAACATGTATGAGTGTCCTATTTTACCTGCTCTATGGTGAGTTCTATCTTGTGTATTCTGCAAAGCCCTTGTTTAAAATCACCCTTGTGAATTTACTGCTGAAGGGGGAAAAGGTGAAGTATGGATAGACTCAGGAAAGGAAGAGGTTGTTTTATTTTCATTGGTAGCATTTGCAGTTCCCCAAGCAATGAGGGCTGCAGAAACTGGCTGTTGAGAGCCACAACTTGATTAGATGTTTGGGTGTGTTGTAAAATCCTGTGGTGTCTGCCTCTTGTGCCAGCCTGAACATCCTCCTTATACAGTGAAGGAAAGGTATTGAGAAATCTTTCATGTAGATTCTGTGTCTTTTTCCTTCTTCTAGGAACTACATTTCATAGTAGGAAAAATACACGGAATCACCGTTATTTGCGGAAAACACACACTAATAACAACTAAGCTATTGACTACTTTTTCAGGCAGAAAAAAGATACTTCCAGGATTCGTGTCCCCATGCCATCCTTGACTTCAAACACCTGCAACATACAAGTTCTGGCTGTAGATGAATTCAAACATTCAGTCCTCCTGAGTGTCTGAATGAGTGTTTGAGCATTTTGGATGTATTTATTGCATGTACTACATCTTTTCATCTCTCACCACTGTAATTTGAGAAGAAATAATATATTTTGTATTTAAGGTTATGGGTTGTACTAGTTCAGTTGAAGTGGGGATTTTATATGTTTTAATGCACCACTGCAATTTTTGTGTAATGGAATCTTAAATTAAAACCTTTTGTGTAACTATTGAGCTTGTGCTTGTAAATTCAGAGGATATAGGCATAGCCAGTTTTAATCTACACAAGATTTTGGCGTGTTTTTTGAAGTATATTTTCAAGTAATTGTGATTGAACTGAAATATTTTTGTGAGATACAGTATTGTGGAGTGGCATCTGCATGCTCTTTATGCTTTGACTTGTTAGTTTTGAATACTTTTGTAGTCAGTTAATAGCATGATCAGAATACTGAAGTTGCTAAACAAAATGTCTCATAAGATGTCTCAGAACAGAAATGCTCTCAATATGTTTAAACATGCCTCTATCTATATTTCATGTAACATTATATATTGTTAAATCCTGTCAGATTTGAGATCTAAATATTTTAGGAAAGAATTAATCAAAAATAGCCTTTTGGCTACTGCATCTGTGTGAAGGACATCCACCTCCTTCAGAGCATCTGAACATACAATCCCTGTATTTACTGTATTTATCTCTGTTTACTTCCCTGTAGTGCTATTCAGGAAAGTGACCAGAGGCAGATGGGGACACATTGAAAGTTACTTAGTACAAATTTGTGTTAAGAAGAAAAAGGAAATAAACATTTTCTGTAGTCTTCCATTCCTAATTGTGTTCCAATTAAGTAGCTATAGTGGGTAAAATTCAGGTGCATATGAGCTTTGGAGATCACTGCACAGCTGACAGGGATAAAAATAGTTTTTCACCAATGGTAGCCTTGAACCTTCAGAGGCTCGTGTATATAAGCTTTATTTTATATGAAGCTGTATTCTAATTGCCTTAAGGTGTATTCAGTGAATGTATAAGTCTTTTCACTTCAAGGTCTGTTTTTTACTGAGTACTCTGTATCTCTTTTTTAAAAAATAGAGAAATTACTTTTAAAATTGTTTTTAGCCATTTTCACTTTTTGGTAATCAGCAGCATCACTGACTTTCTGTATCTGAGTTTGAATGTACAGTAGTGGTGTTCCATTTTAAAAAAAGTTTAGTTGAAATTATTATAGCAGAAATAATGTAAGGGTTGTAACAGTATGCAGTTTTCAAAAAGCTGAACTTCATTTGTAAATGCATGTATTAATGTTACCTGGCAATTGTTTTCAGCACTGATCTGAATGTTTCATTCAAACTTTTGAAAATGCATCTTTTTTTCTTTGTTATTTTGACCTAGTTTTGTTGCACTGATGGCTCTACACACTGAGCCATTCTACACACTGAGCCATCAGTGGATGGTAATTCTCTAGCTGCAATGGGTGGCAGTGCCTACTCTCTGAAGAGCTGGCTTGTGAATCCTTGTCTGAGGTTCTGGTCTAAATCTCTTGTCATGCTGGGGTCACCACAGTGGGTTTACCAGGCTGATGTAGCAAAGTCCTCAGTGTCCAGGTTGCCTGGTGCTTCCCTGCTAAAATTCAGCGTGCCAGACCCATGACACCCCTGTCTTTCATGAATGGAATTCAAAAAGACACTTATATTTCCATAAATAAATTAGGAATTCAGTGGCTTCTTCCGGCTAATCAGGGCAGGCTGATAAACCTTGCTAGCTGTTTAATAAATGAATTGTGACTGATTACCTATTAATATGGACGCCTCAGGAATTCACCCTGGGGGAAGCAGAGCAGTGAAATAGAGAGGGGCATGGCCCCCTGGGAAATCAGGGCTTCATGTTTGCAGCTTAAATATCTCTGTGAAGTATCAATAAGGAGGTAATTGAATTTTGAACACAAACATGAGCGCCGGATGGATGAAGGAGAGGGGGGCCCTGATCATCTCTTCATGCCCCTTCATACTCCCCTCCCCTTCCCCTTAGAGACCACTCTAGTGAAGATAGATGCTAAATCCATTAAATAAAGATTAGACTGTGTCGTGGTAGAAAATGGCAGCTTAGCTAGATCCCTGGGCAAATTGGGACCTTTAAGCAATACAGAAAATTAAAATATACATTTTTAACAAGTGTGCTGTCGACACAATAATAATGACTCTGTGGCTTGTGGGGTTTGCTCACCTTTCAAATCTGCTTTTGTTTGGTGATATCACTTGCTCTTGTTTTGAAACCAGCCTGCTTGGTCTCTCTTGAAGCAGAGAAGACTTATGGGAAGGAAGGTTATTTTCCCACCTTGCTTTCTGTCTTTGGCACTTTTTATTGGCTCTTATGCTTATAATAGTATAGAAGATCAGTACTCTTGTATTTGAATATGGAAATAATTAACTTTGGCTCCGACACACTCAGTTGGGTGTTCTGAAAAGTAGTTGTAAATAGTCTGGAGGAAGCATGGAGATGTAAATGTGATCAAATGTTTTATGAATGGTTTTTCTTTTCTAAGCACACAGATTTTTTTATTTACCCCAGATAATTTTTTCTGAATTCTACTCTTACAGGGAAACTTAGTATAGGGGTGTGCATTGTAAAAGGTAAATATTCTTTTTTGTCACACAGTGAATTGTAGAAACACGGCTGAAGTGGTGTTCTAGGGGTGACAGTTTTTATAATACTGTGCTAGACATAGAACACAGCCAGGCTTTCTTCACAGTCTCACATACCCCATTGTCTGTTGCAGAAAGTCAACAGATCTTCTTGGGTTTTGCAGGCAGAACCTTATCAAGTAGAGGACCAATTGCCATACTGGAGAGACTGCTCCTCCTACTTTTTCCAATTACAATGATCATTCTACAGAACAAAATCCAAAATTGTTTATGTTTAATAATTTGGAACAAGAAATGAGCCTAAAGCAATTTTTTCCTAGAGATAACTGCTGTTCCTTCAATCTAGAATCTTTTTCTTTAGTCTAGATAGTTTTGAAAATGGAAAGAGAAAAAAAAGGTTTTTATGCTTTGCTGAATGTCTCAGTTTAAGACAAGTTAGGAGGAAACCCCAAGACACTGAATTACAGTGGAGTGGACAACAGTAACATGGGGGCTTCTGTCTGTACTTTCACAATATCTCCCTGACAACACCACTTCCCTTTTTTCAGACTCCTCTCAAATATTAGCAGTTGTGCCCAGAAAACCCTTGATGCTGCATCCTCAGCTTTAACTGCTAAGAAGTGAACTCAGCATCTTCATTTTTTGTTTAAGAAGAAGAACAGTAGATATTATTAAGTATAAAAATGTATTAACACACGTGTCATTCCAGAGACAGTAGTGAATGTACTGGGAATGTTTTGCTTTCTATTAACTTAGAGCTGCATTCAGATATGGTTTTCATTTGTTTTCCAAACTATCATCTGCTTCCACATTCTAGCAGTTTCCTCACTTGTCTTTTGTGGCAGGTGTTCTGCATTGGGAATGTCTGTATTCTTTCATCCAACCATGCTTCTAGGAAGAAAAAAAAATCTTTGTAAGCTGGCTTAGCCTCAAAGATTCTCTTTCATGGTACTGACACCAAATTGAAAATGAACAAGTACTGCCCCTTAGCTAAATTGCAGTAATTGATTGTGTATATGCTGGAGCCTGTCTCAATTGAAGAAGCCAGATCTTGAGCCTTCCTTGGTAAGGGGAGATTACATCTCTGGGTTTACCTTTGGCCAAGCATGTCGATCACAGGCTTCTTCTTTTTGGGGACTTCCTGGCCTTTGTTCTCCTTGCAAGGGGACAGTTTCTTTTCTGAACCCCACCCCTTTCTCTCCAATTCTCAGTCTGTGATTTCTAACACATCTAGTTTCCTTTAACCTTAGCTGGCCCCTTTCAAAGAAGTCACCTGTACCTTGACAGCCTGTGTCCTTTTTGCTTCTTATGCTATGGGCATTCCTTAGCCTTATTGTATCACCTATCCCTCTGCCTGTTTTGGAGATTTTTCTGCCCTCTTCTTCCTGCTTGTACTCTCAGACTAATTCTCTAGCTCAGGAGTCTTCCTTCCTTCTTATACCCCAAATTTAAAAGGAGATTCTTGCTAATTTGTTCCGTAGCTTCTTCTGAAGGCAAGCATGTGCCAGGAACCTCACAAGCTTATGGCTTTCCATATTAAGGCACTTAGTGATGCAACATTTTAATTAAATTAACCAGAATTCGTAAATTGTAGATAGACAGATTTTCCAGATCATCTCAATATGAGCTTTTAGAGTGATCAACACTCTGCTGGTGTTTAATCCATCAGACTGCCATATGGAGTGTTGAAGAGTAGAATATCTGTTTATTAACAATTGTTGTTTTTTCACATCAGCATGTACGATTTTTGTATTTGAGGACCTAGGAGTGCAATCTGTTCCTGTATCTCTTACATGAGTTATATCAACCTCATGCCAGACCTCATTTGATGCCATTCCCTCTTTTTTTACTCAATTTAGGTGATCCAATAGGCTGTCTAAATAGCATGATAGAGCAAGAGGGTCATTCTGCCAGAGTCTTCAGAAGTTCTTTGGTTCCACTATCACAAGTGTTCAGATGTCCTTTATGAGAAATTGCAGATATCCATATTGTTGATTATTTCTGTGAACAGTTGAGACACGTTTAGTGAAGCTTTGCAATTTGGTTGACCATAATATGTCATAATTCACAAAAGTCAGAAAATTGTTCAAGATCAAACCAACATTTTGTTCACTCTGAATTAATAAATAACCTGTTCTCAAATCCTAGAATATCTGGTGTTGGACTATTCTAGGAAAATAATTTACCTGTCTCTTTAGAGCAGTTGTCTGTTCTGTTTTATTGTGAAATACAAGTTTGTTTCTACTCATTTAGCTGAGTGAATGCTTTCCATTGTTGGTCTTTGCAGTGGGATAAATACTCTTCAGGCAAGAGGAGAAAAAAACTTCTTGTGTCGTGATGTTTTCATTGCTCTCCTCAGAAAGAAGTATTAGCCCTTCCAGAATGGGAGATGAAATTAATGCAGTGCAGGAATATGTTTTGCAGCACAGGCATCAGGCTCTTTAAATCATATCTATTTTAAGATCTTTTTCTTTGTAAGAACCCCCTGAATTCTCAGCTGGGGTAAAATGCAGTCATTTTTATACATTCAAACATGTCCATAAATATTGGCTTATTTGCTTTCTTGGATGCATTAACAGGAAGAGTATTAAAGAATAAGATATTATTAAGGAATAAGATACTATTAAGAGGAATAAGATTATTAAGACAACTTCAAATTTGATCTTTGTTTAGGTAAGGTACAAAGAGGAGGGAGCTGTTGGTATGAGTTGATGGTAATAGGTAGAAAACAGTGGGTGTTTGCCGTTATTAGAGTTGTCTGTCTTATCCAGCAGATGGCATTGAAAATGTACCTGCTGGTCTCTCTTCTTGCTAAGCACTGCCTTAACTGAAATCCAAAATCCTACAAGCTGGACTCTTCCCTTTAGTGCATAGCTGCAGATCACTTCCTAATGAGGATTTTGAGTGGCCCCTGCCTGCTGGATAAAACAAAAGGCCTGCTGCTGGATTTCCAGAGAGGGCACAAGTTCTTCAAGCCAGTAGCAACATCTGTCCCAGTGAAGGGCATGTCTTAGGCTGGTGACAATAGGAGTTTATAGGCCCTTTGCATGTGTGTCAGTGAGAGGAGGAGAAATGGTGAATGTTGATGATTTTTAGGGTGGGTATCACCTAGTTTCCAATTAAATGATGAGGAAAGTGGGATGTGGATGTATTGTAATGATTCAGATTGTACGTGGTTATGGCAATGAAACTGAGAAGTGAAAAATATGTTCTATGAATGAAGAGAATATCAGTTCTGTAGCACTTTTTTTTTGTTTCCCATCTTATCAGTACTCTTTTTATCTTTATTCTTTTTTCAGTAAATAATTCTCATAATATAATTTCTGTTCAAGCACTACAATGCTCAGGCGAGGTAGTGTTTTATTACTCCTAAGAAGCCAGATAATTAAAAAAAAAAAGTAAAATTTATGTACATGAAACAAAACTATCTTGTAGAGCGAGTGTGAATGCATGTGTAGCATGGCTTTGTTTGTCTCACATCATATTTTGTTCTGTATTACAACTGTAAGTTAGCAACATCCATTTTTCAGAGTATTTAGAGCAAGAGCTAACGAACATTGCTACCTTTCTAGAACCTGTGGGTTAAAAATGCTTCCTAGCAGCTCCTTCATTTCCCTTATATTTGTGAGACCTGAATACTGGTTGAAACTGGAACTTTTTACTCCTTTTCCAATGTCAAACTAATTGTCTGTGATCCCTCTTTCGATGACTGCTGTTCTGTTGCTCATTTAACTTTGTGACCAAGTATAATGTTTGACTCTCCAGTAAGTCGAAGCACTCAAGCCATAATCTAAAATCTTCTTCCATTTTTTTGATATACCACTTATGGAATAAAACCTTTCCTATGGTTCCACACAGTGCTTATCCAAGTTTTTATAATATTATACCTTTCTCAGAATCTTTTACTCTGATCTTATCAAATCTTGTTCCATTCACAAAAATGAGCTCCATATTTTGACTGTAATCAAGATCTCCATACATTTCTACACATACTTTACTATTGCATCAGACCATTTCTCCATTTCTCTTTCTTGTCATGTTTTTTCTTTGTTCTGATGTTCTGATGTTGTGGGTTTTTACATGACTTTTGTGTTTCTGGATGAAAAACTTGCTGTTTGGCAGGATTGTCTTGAAAAATCTGTCTGAAGTTGCTGGAGAATTTGCTCAGAGTAATTGGGTTTTGTGCACAGTTGATGAATGTAGCAGGATTTAATCCTGTTTTGCATGTGCCCCTCAAACTTCCTGAGTTCCTGGGATCCTCCAAAACAGCCAGGTCCAGAATAGCCAGGTCCCCAGCATGGTGAAGCTGAGCAAATTGTTCTTCTCCTGTATGTCTTCAGGCTTGAGTGAATCTCCAAGTCACAGCAAATTATTATGCTATCTCCCTCCTCTTCTGTTTGAATTTAATAATTGTTTATGCTTTACACCCTGTATTTCTGCATAAGGTCTAATAATAATTTCCCAGGAAGGAAATCACTCTCATTCTCTATTTTGTAACTTTGCATACTCTGTCACTTCAGACATTATTTTGGTAGGAATAATTTTGTGATAGTGTGGTATACACTATTCACTTTTAGAGAGCTGCTTATAAATCAAGAGTTTCCTTCATGAGAATGTGGGGGGAAAAAAGAGGATTTCTTTGATTTTGAAAGGTAGTGCAGTTGTTATTTTACATCTCTTCAATGAGAACATAAATTGAAAATTCCTATTGACTCCCAACCCTGAAAAGAATGAGAGGGAAGAAAATCAGAAAGCAAATAATGGAAGATAGTCAGATTAAAATTAGCAAAAATAAATGCTTTTAACATAATAAATTATTTGATGTGGGACTTTCTGCCACACTGGGATTATTGTTTTTTTAGACGAAGTACTTAGCAGCAATTGAAAAGGAATCAGGCAATTAAATGGACGATGAGAACATTTTTAGTTAGAACAGAAAAAATCTAAAATAAGTAGGAAATATCAGCTCCTTCAGGATATAAAACAAGCACTTAAGAAGAAGAGGAATCTTTTGGTAATAATTATTCCATGTGTCTTCATAATGTGACTCCCTCCCTTTTCTTGTGATGCTTCTGATCTTGGGTGCAGTCAGACAGGTTGTCTGACTGGGTAGATTACTGATCTGCCCTGCTCTATCAATTCCTGTGCTCATTTACAGTTTTTATGACTACAGAGCACACAGATTCCCGTTTAATAGAAAATAACATTTCTACAATCTCTTTCTGCAGCTAGTCATAGATGCTATTTATATATAGCATTTTATATGCAAGATTTTAGTCAGTGGTATAGAGTGTAAATTCTGAGCATGCTCTGAGTTACATCTCTAGAGAGAACATCATTATTAAACCTTTTTGAAGGTGTCCCTGGTGGCAGCTCCATAGAGCAGGTGGCCTGCATGGCACAAGCACACAGAGAGTCAGGAGCCTGTGTCTTATCAGACCATGTAATCTAAAAATCACTCAGCCTGTTTTGGTCTCCTGGGGAGATGATGACGATGACACAGGACTCTTAGGCTAAAAACTAATTGTTAACCTGCAGAGGACGTCATTCAACACAAATCCCAGCAGAAAAGGGCTGGGTGATGGATGTTTCTGGGTAGCAGGCCAAGCTCTCATTTGGTTTTCAATAGATAGTTCTCTGGGTTGCCCCAAGATTTTCATGTCTAGTACCTGGCTTACTTTAAAATAAAGATTTCATTAATTAAAAAAAAAAAAAAAAAAAAAAAGCATTTACAATTTATGTTTATTAATGTATATATGTATATTAATGTGTATATAGAATGTATATAAAACTGAAAGGAGCAAATAATTCCTTCCCTGTCTCAGGGCATAAAATGCCTTCATTCTTGCCTATGGTGCTTGGGTTTCCTGGAACCTTAAGCAAAGCAGTGGGTACGTGGAAGATTAAAGGCAAGGAAACAGTGTTGAAAAGGAATACAGCAAGTAAGTAGTATATGGGAAAGCATTGTGGGATTTCATATACGTCTGATGATTGAAACATGACCTGAAGATCCAGGGAAGTGATGCATCTGCATCACCACATCCAGTGGCATCCTCCATGCCCCAGCATGAAGACATTGGTAAACTGGAGTGAGTTCAGTGGAGGGCCACCAAGATGATCAGGGGCTGGAGCATTTGCCCTGTGAACAGAGGCCAAGGGAATGGGGCTTATTCAGCATGGAGAAGAGGTGACCTCACAGGGACCTGATAGCTGCCTGCTAGAAGGTGCGGGGAGATTTTTTGAGAGGATGGTGTCAGGCTGTGGGAGGACAAGAGACAATAAGTATAAATTGATGCAAGAATCTTTCTGACTTGAATCAAGAGAAAATTTTTCCAGCATGGAACAGTCAAGTATTGGAAGGATTGTCAAGGGAGGTTGTGCAGTCTCCATCTATGGATGTTTTTATGGCTTGACTGGATAAAGCCTTGAGCATTAACTTGAGACCTGCCAAGGTTCTATTAAATCAGAATGAATCTCTGATTCTGTACAATTTTCCTCATATGATATTGTACTGTATACCTTATTTGATCTCTTCTCTTCTGGTAGATTAAATTTTCTTCACCAAGTACTTTTTCCTTGTATCCTCATTTTATTATACTGCTTCTACTCTGCCATACCTTTCTAACTCTAAAGACATCTGATAGTTCCATTGTCACTGGATCATGGAGTCTTCAGAGTTCTCCTGACTTCCAAAGTTTGTTCATTGCCCCTCAGCCCTCAGAACAGTATTCCCAGTCACCAAATCTATGGAGACTCTTCATGGTCATCTTTCATGGCTGTCTTCATGGCAAAACAGAGGCACAGCCTTCTGCCTTCCTTTCTGAGCTGTCTTGTAGAAGGTTTGCTGTCTGCTTTGCTGCAGTGCCTCTGCTCTTTCTTCTAGTAATGGATGACAAACAATTCTGTGCTCATTAAAAGATAGCGGTGTGGCTGCATTCAGCTTTCATAAGAGAAGTATCTAATGGTAAACGTGGTGTCAGACTAGTGGTATGTATGGACTGTAAATAAACATGAAGAGATTTTTGGAAGCTTACTGGCTACTCTCAGTAGACCTTCTGGAGTGAAAAATAATGATTTTTTGTTTGTTTTGGCTTTATTTCTGAGTTTCAAAAAACTGGAGTTTCTTCTGGCCTCTACTCTCAGGAGATATCTTCAGACTCCAATACCCTTCATATTTCTGATATTCTTAATATTTTCTTCAAAACTCATCAATACTAGAAGCATGAGGGTCTTCATGAAAAATGTTCTCACATTTCCCTGTGGGTCTGGAAGGGTATATTTTTGAGTGTATCTTTTACATCTGCTTTTACAGTTGAGCCTTGCCTAGTTGCCTTTAAGCTCATTAGCAGCTAAATTGTAATAACTAGCAGAACCTACATTATTTATATTTTAATACCCATTCCAAATAGCCTTGAGTGATGTTACAATTTTGTTATCACATAGGTCAGGTTAACACTAGTCATAGATTCTCTGAGTAATAGCAGCTTTTCCCTGTTCATTTGAACTTGACTCTGCTAGCATTTGGATGCTCTAAAAACTGTAACATTTCTAAATCAGTGCATTTCCTCAGATGTCTTGTGACCCGCTTGGAGTTGGTTAAGATTGTTTTGAATTTCCTGAAACCTCTTCTGATCTCTCGGATACTCCTTAGCTCAGGATATTGCTGCCAGAAGGGTACTGTAGTGGGCAAAACACATCAAACTTATCAAGTTAAAATAATTAAAATAGTATAACTATAACTTAAAATGCTGGAGTAAAGCAAGCAATGAATATACTGGGGAAGATGAGGATAGGGATAAGGGTAATTGTTACATGAAATACCTTTGATCCATGTGAAGGAAAGAATAAAATGATGGAGGCAGTTGTGAGGGTTTTCTTCTGCAGCCCACAAACTGCATATTGCTGTTCTTCTATAATTCTGTCTTAACAAAACCTGAGACTTTGACCTTGGAAGACTAAGATTTCAGTCTTTTGCATGTATTTGGCCATACAGACTTTTTCCTTGGATTTTTGGAAAGTTTGGAAGTCTATGTAATATAATGTGTTGTATGAACTAATTGCAAAAGGAATCTTGGTGTAATTCATATGTAAATCAAATAGTATTTTTCAGTCAAAGCCCATGAATCTTCTTTTCATAGGGACCTTCAATACTGATAATGCATTGTTGTGTCAAGAGCTGCAGTCATCTAAACAGAAAAATGTTTCAATAAGGAATCTTGGGATTAGAAAACATTTCAAAGATTTAGTCTGCTCTTTATGAAGTAAAGACATATGTCTGGACAAATAAATACAGACTACCATCTTATGAGCTTCTTGGATCTAGATATCTCTCTCCATTAAGTTTGTTGATGGAAGTTAAATTTTAAAATTCAGTTCTTCTTCACAGTTCAGGCCATTAGCTAACCTATTGACAAGGGCTAGTTTCTGCCTTTTGGAGGTCAAGGGAGCTGTAGCATTCTCGGTGCAGTGCTACAAGCCTTCCTGTAAACAAGCCTTGATGTCTTCTGATTGGATTTGTGTGCCCTGGCTTGCATAACCATACAGCTTGTATCCCAGCATTATTAGCCAAAAGGAATATAGGGACTTACATAATCATTACACGATTATTTTTCAGTAACTGTACTGTAAATATGTAATTCTCTCTGCTCCTAATAACTCTTAATCCCTTTGTTTCTATTGGCTCCTGCGCTCAGATTTGGCCATGGCCTTCATGCCCTGGCCACTGATAAAACTTGAAAAAATTGTTACTCTCAGGGTTCACCTGCTTTGCTCCCAGCAGTAAATACGTGTTTCCCAGTGCAGGCAGAGGCACTGCATTGTGGTGCATTGTGTTGTGGAAGTGTGGGCAGCACTTCTGCCTCCATTCCCTTGAGAAGGGTCTATTCACCTCCAGAAACCTTTCATACCTGGCTCCATGTGTATGTTCAGCACAGATCTCTTTGCTGAGCTTTTTTGTGTGTTTTATGCCCAAGAGTTCTTGAGCAAAGAGTTTTGATCTTGTTTCTGCATGTTGTTTGAGAAAGATTCTTCCATGAGATCCTGTGGTGAGAAAATCTAAATTATCAAGAGCTCTTGGTCTACTGCAGGTGTTGGAAGCCAGAAAGAGATTATTTCCTTTTGGTACAAGCAAATAGAAAAAAGGCCCTTTAGAGTGCTCCTTGTGAAAACATGGCCCTATTCTGCTGTTTAGTTGTGATATCTCTGGGATTTGATGGTCAGAGCTCTCCCAAGTTGTAGCTCTTCCAGTGATAACTTACGCTAGTAAAGTACCTTTCAGATATATTTGAAAATATCCTCAACTTTGATGCAAAATTTCTTTTCTTACTGCTTTTAATTAGAAGTGTAACTCTTTTTCTTTTTTTTTTCTTTTTTTTTTTTTTAATTTCAGCCTTGCAAAATACTTGAAAATAATTTTTCTGTGTTTAATTAGCTTCATGAGTCAGTGCCTGGTCTTAGGTCTTGACATTTTTGGCATGTGAAATTTTCTTGTGTATTTGACCTTGGCTTTATTCCAGAATAAATATTTTAAGCTGTTAGTTGTGTGTTTTGTCTTTGGTCTGAGACTAGGGGGCAGGCATAAGGAGCACTGAGAGAAGTGAAGTGTATAAACCACAATTAGAATTGCAGTGCACAGGTGTCTGTAGATCTTACACAATTGCCAAGTTATTTGTTTCTCAAATGATAGGGGCTTTGGGAGTGCATTTTGGAGAATAAAGGGAGCAGAAGGCCTTCCATTTGCATGTTAGGGTTGTGGGTTTGGTTGTTCGAGGTTTTTTCATTTTCTTTTTTTTCAAATCCTGCTTTAAATTCTTCCAGACTTGATACATTTGCTATCTTTACAGAACCAGCATATTGAATGGTTGAAAGTGATCTACTGTGGCTGGGGATGCAGTTTATAACTGCCTTCAGAGAGGAATCAGCATTGAAGAATAAAAATTTCTTCCATAATAGCTTTTCTTTGAGCATCAATTTAGGTCTTGTGGTTTAAAAATCTGAATGTTGGCATTGAAAATAAGATGACTTGTAATAATATTAAAAAATAATGACTTTAGCATCAAGGTTATGGGTGAGTTCTGCTGCAGGCCCTTGAGGATCTTTTTGAGAAGAGAGGCATCTTAAATCTCTATGCTAGTCATACACAAAATATTATTGCAATGAAAAGAGTGAAGTGAATAAGCAGCAGCTCACAGTACAGGATGCTTGATGTATCAGGAGTCCTAGTGTTCACTGTATTTTGCAATTTAACGCACAATAATTTTTTAGTTCTGTATTTCTGTATGCTCCACTCACTGTGTTGGATCTGTATTCTTAGGATGTGAGGTTCCATTAAAAAATAAATAATAATCGCAGCCCCCGCTCCCCCCACGTACACTCATTTTCTGTAATATGGTAATGATATCACCGTAGCAGTAATTACGGGTCATCTTCATTTCTTTCATCTCTGCTGCTTCTGATGGCTTCATTCCTTTGACGGAGAAGATTTGGCTCTGGGTGCTGTGATTATTTTGTTAAGCATTATTCGAATAGACAGGAGTGAGAGAAATTAATCAATCCAAATGCAATTAGCATCATGTTTAACCCAGTGATGGACGTCTCAAGGTGAAACAGCCAGGGGAGTTTCAGACATTATTATTCAATCCAGTGGCTCTTATCTAAATTATAATCAAGAGGTTTTTATTGGCTTTGCAGAGAGAAGATGTAACTCTTTCCCTGCTTTGGGGGTCAGAGGGATCAGATCTTTGGCCCTACGAGATATTGGCTGCAGGCAGCTCCTAGAATTGGGAGGTACTGTAAGAGTTTACTGTAATATCAGGGTCACTCAGGATAAAATACCTACACATCCTAGTATCTGTGGCCTGGAACATAAGTTTAGTAACTCCCTGGTCATTGGCAGGGTTGTCTTTGCCCCTTGCTTTGAGCATTTTCATTGACTGACTTTGCCCATCTGTATGTGAATGAATACTGTTTGTGGTTTTGGCATTCGAAGCTCTGTGAACATCACAGTTTGCAGCTGAATGCAAACAGAATGGTAACCTCCTTGCGAGGTAGGGAAATCTGGTTAGGAGAACAATGTAAATTATTCTGCAGGAAAGGAATCTATTTTTTCTTTGAGCAGATATAATTTTAGTATTTATTGATAGCAACAATAACATTTTCGAGGATTTATTAATCTGTAGCAGGTCTGTTATCACTGGATAATCCTGAACGATCTCTGAGATCTCTTATCAGGTATAATATAAAACATGAGTACTGTGTGTGGAGAAAAACAAGGTGGAAAGAGGTCACGTGGGGATTTCATAATTCAAGAAAGCATTAGGTATTTGATTACAGTTCTTAAGGCTCTAGCTAACACTCACTGAACTTTTCAATGGTTTAAAACTTTATCAGTCTCAGCTATTTACCATTTCTCTGTCAGAGAGGACTGTTCTCATGGCACACTGGGAGGAGCAGTCTGTGTGCTCACCTGCTCCTATTCACAGCCTGGCTTTGTGCAAGCTTTCGCCTTCTTCAGCATTTCAAAACAAGCCATGCCAGACTGTGAAGTACAGCTGACATAAGGGCACATTCTGCTGTCTCATTCACCCAGGGAAGGACGCTGATGTTTTGTACCAAGGGGGTGTTGTTTTTTAAAAATGCTGCAGAAAGACTTGACAGCTCATCTCTCAGAGCCTGAATTCTAGCACAGTTGCTGAATCCTTTCACATACATCTTGTGCTGGTTTTGGCTGGGGTAGAGTTAATTTTCTTCACAGTGGTTGGTATGGGCCTGTGTTCTGGATTTGTGCTGAACACAGGTTGATAATAGAGCGATGGTTTTGTTATTGGTGAGCAGAGCCAAGGCCTTTTCTGCTTTGCATATTGCCACGCTGGCAAAGAGGTTTGAGGTACATAGAAGGTTGGGAGGAGACACAGCTGGGACGGGTGATCCAACCTCACCAAGGGGATACTCCAGACCACATGACATTGTGCTCAGTATATAAAGTGGGGAGAAAAGGAGGAGGGGAGGCATGTTCAGGGTGGTGGTATTTGTCTTCCCAAGTCACCATTATGTGTAATGAGGCCCTGCTGTCCTGGAGATGGCTGAACACCTGCATGCCATGGGAAGCAGTGAATCTATTCCTTGTTTTGCTTTGCTTTCTCTGTTAAACTGTCTTTATCTTGATCCGAAGAATTCCTAGCTTTTACCCTTCTGATCCTCTCCCTGATTCTGTTAGTGAGGGAGTAAGAAAATGGCTGCATGGGGCTTGGTTGCTGGCCGGGGTGAAAGCACAAGAATCTGTACTGAGGCTGTGACCCCATCTGTAAGGTGGGAATTAAATGACTGTATGTTTCAAGAATATTGTAAGGCTTGATAAACTTTGCAAGTGCTTTGATACTGATTGCTGAGAGATGCCATGGTAGTGCAAACTTATTCCACCTGGAGGTTTACACTGATGCTGTTGTCTTACCTGAGGAAAGTGTTTCAGGAGTGTTAGGTGATTGCAGTGGTCTTCAGTGTCAGTGTAACAGTTCCTGAAGCACAGCTTGTAGTGTCTGCGTGTGCCAGGTGTGACTCCAGTGGAGGTGACTGACCTTGTTTTCACTAGCCACTGCTCTCCGGAGATGGCAGTTCAACTCTCTCTGAAATTGGGCTTGGGGTAGCCTTCATTGGTATTTGGCAAAGGCCAACAGTCTTCAGCTAGCAGGTCATTTAACACTTACATTAGGAAGTAGACAACAGATAGCAGAGTAATTGAAGCTCTTTCTTTGAATAAAGAGGTGTGAGCTGGTGCCAGGTGGTGATAGGATTTTGGGGGTCTGGTTTGAGATAGATCTGCAGGGACCAGCTTCTATCTCTCTTACAGAAATTCAGATTTTGTTGTCTGGGTAGTAATTCTCTTGGTCTTGTCTGTCATATGCTTCTTTTTTCTTTGAGGGCTGTTCAGTATTAATGTCAATCTTAAATATTTTTGCTGATTTAAGATTACCTTTTTGCCTTCAACCCTCATCTGCTGACTTATTTTGTTATTTTCCTTCCACATGCAATATTGAGCCCAACCATAAGGTATGACTTTGCAATTGGCTTTCACAAGTTCAGTCAAGCAAAGCTCCCACAGTTGCTCACAGCAGGTTCTTCTAGGTCTTTTTTATGCCCTGCCAACTAAGAAAAAGAATAATTGTGTCTTCTTATCCTAATATTGTATCTCAGCCCATAAGAAATAATTTCTGATGTAACACACTCTTGTCATAGAAGGTTAAAAACCAGAGAACTGTTCTGCTGTCTTTCTGCAGTTCATATTCTTTGCCATAAAATGGTAATTTGCATTGACAGTGCTTCAGATATAAACCTTTCTAGTTTTGTTTTCTGTGTAGTCCAATGACACACCAGTGTTTTGAGAGTGCATTATTAATACTTTAAAAGAATTCTTCCATGCTGAAAAACAAGTTCTTTAGTTACCATAAATACAGCTGAATGGAAGGAATAATTGATAAGGTAACAAAGTATAACAGTGCCTAAAATAGCCTTTTTGTAGGCAAGAATGTGGCATTTAAAATGTGACACTGCAAGACATTTCATAACTAAAAACAATAATTGTATTGCTGGGTTTTATTAGTAGCAAGATCTTTAGATTTCAGCTAGGCTATATTTTCAGGTCGGAGAAGGATCACAGTCAAATTTTGTCCCATAAGTTGTACATCTGGGATAGAAGCTAAGAAGTGCTTCTTAGGAAGTGACTTTGTATTAAAGTATCTATAATTTGAAGATAGTTGCAAGCTTTGTTTTGAGATTTTTAGATAAGCCCAGAAGTAGTAAGCAGTGAAGGTATAATGTTCATGATGAATGTGTGATAAATACAGTTTGTCACATATATCTTTTACATAGACTTTACCCCCAAGTGTGTTGTGGATATATTTAAGTGTATATTGTGTTTAAAAAGTGTGCATTTATGTGTGTTGCTTAGGGATTCTCCTGGATGAAAGTTGCTTATGTAAGTATAAATCACTGTTTTCCTTGCTGATTTTAAAGCAGTAAATCCTTCCATTATTTCCTGGCTATCCAGACCTTATGACACAGTATGTCCTGTGCTGTCATATGTGTGAGAAGGCTTTTTATGGGGACCATAATCAGGCTGGACCCCAATCTCCAGTGCAGTGTTTTTTTCTAATTAAATTGTCAGTGGAAGGAATATCCGGAACAGCAGTTTTCATTTTCAATCGAGGAAAAAACATTATGAGTCTTTGTCATTTGATTAAAAGTTACTTAACCTTTAAATTGCTACAGATGTAAAGATAGCTCTGAGTTTCCAATGTAATCGCCTCCAAGTTAAAATCAGGAAAATCTTTGTGTAATGAAACCCATATGTCATAGTGAAAGGATGCAAAGCACTGGCAGAGTGGGCTGCTCTAGCAGGAGATTCTGCACCCAATCTTGTTAACCAGGACTGCTTTTGGTAATCCCTCATCTCCTCACTTGTAGGAAATCAATCTGTACTACTGAATCTTTTCAACCAGCAACTACAAAATTTACTGCGGAGAGGCAGCTTGGGGACAAGTGTAGTAAAAATGGAGCCTGAGGCAACAAAGCTAAATGTGGGATTGAGGGATTGAAGTTCTAAAGAGGAGATTATATTAAACCTTATTCTGCTCCCCTATCAAGTAGAAATGTCTCCTCCTCCTTTCAGCCCCAGCCTTTCCTATCCAGTACCTGTTCTTGAGATCTGCTTGGCAGATCCTGCTGGGCAGCAAACTTAATTCCTACAGTACAGCATTCTCTGTTAATTATAATAACCTGATACCATTTCTCAATACATTCATCTGAAGGAGTTTATTCAAGCACTACTTCCAGAGCAACCAGTGCTGATATCAACTTCGAGTGATTTTTTTTGTGGAGTTCCGTGTCTTCCTTTCCTTTGTAGGTGACGTTAATTTGTATCCAAGCTATTGCAATGGTATCCATTGTTGATTTTTCTATTGTAGTAGATGCACAGCGTAGGCAAGGTCGTAAATTGTGACTTGTCATGCAGATTCATGTTTCTGTTTTGTGCTGCGCAGCCTCTGTAGTGTGTGTCTGCTGGTACAATGAAACCTGTGCTCAAACCCTCTCTTCCCTTGAAGTCTGTGGTTTAAACTACCATTGTAAAAAAGAAATCCCTGAGGTTTTCAATATAGTTTTGTCCAATCTTTTAATTAAAAAATCCACCTCTACTATTCAAATAGCTTCTGCTAGTCCCTTGAGTAGTTACTTAAAGCTGGTTTTACCATCTCTTAGCCTACAATTGTATTTGGAATGTGGGTGATGGTTTCTTCATTTACAAGTGCTTCCCTCACTCCAGCAAGCTCCCTAAGACCCAATGGAAATTATATTCCTATTATTAAGAATTCATTTCTCAGAAGCAATACTGAGCAGAAGTCAGTTTAATATTAGAGCCTTTTACTGTGCAAAATCCATCAGATTGTACTCCGGCGCAGATGAAAATGAAACAAAGGTGAAGGAATAGCCAAGATGTTTGAACACTGTACCATGTAATAAAAATTTGGCCTGTGTTTACCAGGAGTACATTGAACTGTGGTTCTTGGGCAGATGAGGGAAGCAGCTGAAGCAGGGAAGACAAGACTGTTAATGCTTGAGGAAACTTGCCCTTAGTTTGGCTGTGGGTTTTCTGTCAAATGGGTATGTTACTTCCTGGCCATTTTCATACATATACAAAGATAAAAGGTCCTTTTTCCTTCTCAGTTTGGCATCATATCTTTAAAAATGAAGCCCTGCTGCAAGCCTGAATCTGTGAGGAGACGAGGAATACAGAATAGCAGAAGGCTGTCTCCTGCTCCTAATGGGATTTTGTAGCAGCATGTGCGAGTTTGTTTCAGAAGTCAGAAATGAACAGATGTTGGTATAAATTACCTCTGTGTCTGATGTCTTGCAAATTAAAAGCGCGGTTGGCATCACTAAACAATTTCACCAGGTTGGGGGGGGAAGCGGGTGGTGATTATTGTAGCAGGTCGGTAAGAATCTTTAAGCTGCAGCAGAACAGGATAGCAAGGATAAAGGAATGAAGAATAAAATGAGAGGTCTGTGAATTAATCAGAAATGTTAACATCTCCGATGACAAGTGAACAGGCAGGCACGTGCTCTTGGAGCAACCTCCAACCCACAGTAATTTCACTCAGCACACAGAAGGAGTCTATGCTCTCTGCCTGATTTATAGGGTGCAGCCCTCTTTAGGGGAACAGAATTGTCATGCATTAGTATATCTCCTGTATGGGACTTGCACTCTGGAGAACTTTCCACTTTATCAAGTACAGTTCAGCTTATGTGCTTTTCTCGTTAAGAATGTTTTAAAACCGTGCACTATTGTTGGAGCAAGGCAGGGAGGTGTCAAAGAACTAAGTACTAAGAATCTCTTCCAATTTTAAAATTTTAATAATATTTCAGTTTTATTTAGTCATGTTCTTTGTGCACTACAACTTAGTTTCTGAAAAAATACCTATTCTCTCTGTTCTTCTGCAGCACCTTCTATCCCTGTGTCACTTCAGCAGCACTTAAAACATGGAGGTTATCTTGGGGTTGGGGAGGTAGAGGTACAAATGAGTACTTTTTGTAGTAGTTCATGCTGCAAATCAGAAGCAGGATCCCAGATGATATAACTCATAGCTGGAGGTGTGAGGCAAGTAAATAGTGTGCAGTGATCTGCTTGAACCTGCAGCTGGTCTGAAGCATGTTCCACTCAGGACACTGGACTTTGCAGCCTACAAGTATCAGTATGTAACAGACAGGTTATATAATTCTACATACAATTAATTGTTTTACAAGGATTTTGCTGATGATAATACCTCGTGATAAAATTTTGTGTAAACATATTAGAATGTAATAATTTAAACAAGAGGCTTTAAGAGACAAATACTAACTTTCATGTAGACAACAACAAAATGTCTTTATCTGAGTGCACACTGAGTATTGTAAGCTGAACATTTTGATTACATTTTATTTAGTTCTGTTCTAACAGATAGTCAATAATGTCAGAGGAAAACCCAACATCAACAAACCCACCTCCAGTTTTTATGCTAATTTTAATTTCTGATGTTTGTCTCAGTAGAGAAGTCAGGAATTGAATGCGTAAAACAGAAAATTAATTCCTATCTCCTTCTAGACTGTCTTTGAGGCTAGGTGTGGGAAACATGCCTGCTTTCAGCATTCCTGTGAATAAAACCCTCCATGTTTTGGTGCCACCAGTCTAACACAAAGCTTACACCTTTACTGAAAAGAAATAAAGGGACACCAGTGGGAAGATTGTCTTTCTCCAAGCCTCAGTTGCTAATGGTATTGTCTTTGATGCATTGTATTGTTATTGCAAGACAAGAATGGTATGAGGGCTGCTTTGCCAGTTTGTGATCTTACGGGTTCTCAAGTCAGACATGTCTCATGCAGAAAAGTGGCTGTGTAAACCCTGCTGTAGTACAGCTACCAGAGATTGATGGTACTGAGAGTGAGAGAGAGACATATAAGCCTTGCCTTGCTGTATTAAACACCGAAGGACTGACAACACAGAGAGAAGACCAAAGCTCTATAAACTTTACTTTATTACCCTATCCATAGATGAACTGCATTGAAGGAATATAAACCCCATTATATTACAGCATCCAGGGACTGACACTGCTGAGAGAGAGAAAATGCTGCCTAATTTCTGTTGAAGACCACATCATCCAGGGACCAATAATCCTGAAACAGAGAAAGAGAGAGTTCCATAATCTCTGACAGATTATAACATACAGGAACCATTGTGCTGAGATAGAGCGATGGAGATTTGGATTTCATCATTCAGAGATGGATAGTACAGAGAAAAGGAGGTGCTGGAAGAGCATAATGCAGTAGGAATAGAAAGCATAGATTGTATGTAATGAGACAGCCTGTGGGAATTATTGCTGAGTTTAGAAGATTCCAGACCCTGCCTGCATTTGTAGCATGTCAGGAATTCAAGCTGAAATGCAGTTTTATTTATTTTCCATTTTAATAGGTAAATAAAATAATTCTTAGTTTTGGTACAAGCACAGATCTAAATGAATTTCTTTATCCTATGGTTAGAATATTTTATACAATTATACAAATTATATGATTGTTTGAGTTTCTTGGCTTTTTAAAAAATACTGACCTCTTTTTCCTCCCTTGTGATTTCAGCTAGAGAAATGACTCGAGGGAAATTCTTGAACATCCTAGAGAAACCCAAAAAGTAGCTGCATCTACCATTTGGATGAAAATACGCCAACTAGGCCATTTTGGATCCAGATGAAGCTCAGAAATTCTAAGAAGAACAAAGCTCTTGCTCTAGACCTTCAGAAGAAAAACATGTCTTTTTGCTTCCACAGCTCATCTTTTTATGGGGGAAATGTATGGTCTGCACAGGTCACAAGGACTGCAGTTGGTTGCACTGGAATTCGGACTACATCTGACCACAGGATGTCCAGCAGGAGGACTTGGCCCTGACATGCAGTTCCCTGTTTCAATCAGCAGTTCAAAGTGAACAGCCAGTGTCCCTATTCAGCTGCTCCTAGGGGCAGCCTGTTTGAGGTACACAGCAGATCTGCCACTGGCCAGTGTCCATCATGAGGCCTTGACCCTTTTGTGTGTCTTTTGTCTTAGATGCATTGATTTCCTGGGTGTGACGTCTGTGCTGAAGGATTTGAGCATAGTTTGGGGTGTGCATTGACCAGGAGCACTGGCTCAGCAGGAGCATATGCTTTTAGTGTAGAAGCTGAGTGCAATGTCTGCATTAGAGTCCAGTTGCTCACTGCCTTCAGAGAAGCATGTATGGTACTCTGAGGAAAACCTCCAGACCTTGCCTGTACCAGGAGCTTCCTTTCACTGCTAAGTGGTTCTCTAAGTGAAATTGAAACTAACAGACCACAGGGAATAAGAAGTGTTACTGTGTCTCAAGGAAGATATCCTCACAGAAACTTTGGCCAGTACACAAAGAAACAGCTTTGTCAGTCCTCTGCAATTCTTTGCTTCTGGCAGGGCTAGAAACTGGAAAGAGTTATAAAGTTGAAAGATGGTAATGTTTTCAGTTATCACTCCAAGAAGTGGCAACAGGACTGTTAGCTACATTGTGAAGATGGTCTGCCTATACAGGATCTCAACATTTCTGAAAATAATGTCTTGTGGTATTTTTATTGCTTATAAACCAGCACCTCAAAATTTTCTTCTTCTACAAAACCAGAATTTTTTAAGATGGAAACTTCTGTGAGCTGCTCCCTTTCAGAACACTGTGATTACAGTTTAATGCCTTTTTCTTCTGTTCATGCACTTCTACATATTCACCCCTTGGAAGAGATACAGAACATGTTCAGACTTTTTGTTTTACTTAAGAGAATATTTTTTCATTCCATCCTCTTTCCTTTTCCTAGAAAACAACATTTTAAGCATTAGTAAATATGTTCTTTTTTAGGATACGACATAATGTTGAAACATAACATAACATAATCTTATTTTTGCCTTGTAGGCTTTTCAAAATGTGTAATTTCTCAGGCTGTAGTCACATATTGAGAGGAGAAATTATTTGGAAACAGTACATGTAACAGACTGTCTTTACAGCACTGCATTTTTCTGGCTTTGCAGAGAGAGGAGACTTTTTGGGTGCATGTGCAATAAAGAGGGGGAGTTTTTTTGATGAAATAAACTTCTGAGTTTTACTGAATTGACGGTGACACTTTGGTTTGCGGTCTGTGGTTTTGCCAGTGAGAACTAGGCTTGTTTTGGACAGCTCCAGTTAACTAAGTTTAAGTAGTTAAATCCTACATCCTGGAAAGACCCTGCACGAATTTAGAAATATCAGGAGCCTGATTTAAGACTTAACAGAGTTATTTCTGTCCTTCACAGTTTATGCAGGGCTGAGCTTAACAGGACCTCCATCCCTTGAGAACATGAGAATTGAGACAGATGAACGAGAAGCTGAAAGTGGTAGTTCAGGAACAGAAGAAAAACCAGTGGTGCAAACTGATGTTGATACAGCTTTAAGCATTGAATTATAGATTTGGAATGCAAATTTAAGTTTGTATACTATATATGTAATATATGCACACATATATGACATAATGGGGTACTTATCTGTATCACCAGTGTTAGTTTGTGCATTTTATAGAGGTTTCTTGGTCCAACACATTCAGGAATTGAGATGTGAAAAGAGGATATAGGAAAATATATGAACGCCTGTCCTGGAAGTATATGTGCATTTTCTGATACGTGCAGTAAGAAATTTCAAACTCTAGTTAGTTTTTAGTAACATACATACATTAAAACAAAACAAACCAAAAAACTCAGCCAATAACATATGCTTTAGAATTGTGATATTTTTTGATTTTGTACTTATCATCTGTAGAGCTGAGTCAATGATCTTCTTTTTTTATTGGTAATATTTATATGTATTTTTGTGTGTTAGCCAGAGAAATTTTATTCTCTCTGTTACTGCTTTTTGGTTTAATAATATGCAAATACAAACCTCAGAGGTTTGTCTGGGTTTCCAAAATAGCCCTCTGAGATGCAAAAGCTTTTGCTTGGCCACTTCGGCAATACTATTCCTCAGGCTCTTCTTCACTTATCTGCATGACACCACCTCAGGGTTTGGCCTGTGGATATTCCATTCCCATCAGTAAATAAATATTTGTCAATATCCAAATGCTACTAAGTATTTTCATACCCTTTTGAACCCTATTTTTTCCTTCAGTCCTATCCTTCCTGACATCCATAGTTATCTATCTATACAAGAAAATCCAAGTGATTTTTTGTTATTGATGGGAATGAAAAGTGTAAGAAAATCAGGAGTTCATAATATTAATCAAGCTGATGCATCGTTTTATAAAGTGTTTTCATGTATTGGTATATTAGATGTGAGTTTCTTGGAGGTAAACTCAATATTTATTTGGTTCCTTTTAAATGCCAGTATTACACACATTCAGTTATAAAGGCTATTCACTTCAGTCTTGGACTATCAAATGCTTTGCTATCTAATCCAACTGAGAAGAAATTGTTGTTTGTTATATTAATCATTATCAAAATAAAGTCTGTGTGCACTGGCAATGGAATAATGTGATATTCCATTTAACTCAGTGTTTTGCCATTACAAAATCAACAATTTTGTAACAGTCCTGTAACTCACAGTTCTCAACTTTGATTAATATTTCCCTCAAAAAGACATCTAGAAATGACAGATTAGTGAAAATTGACTAATCTGTCTTGGAGGTAATGTTTGAACCTTATTCTGGTTTTACTGATTTTTTTATATTATGTAAAAATGTGAGGTGCTATTACAAGTCAAATCACAAGCCAGTCTTATCTGTAATCTTCTCTTTGCTTATAAACAGTTGTAGAAGGATAGGGAAGGATATAAACAAAAGGCTTACACAGTGATTTTACATTAGAGTAACTTACACAGCATCTAGCAATCTGTTTTAGTTGAATCTGGTCCACAGTAGACACTGCCCTCCATAAATTTGTCTTGGTCCTAATTTGTCTGTACTTCTGACCAGAAAAATGCTCCAAGATAGAGAATTCTGTAATTCAGTTAAACAAAGAAAGAGTAAAAATTAAAACAAAAACAAACAAACAAACAAAAAGCTGGGGGCAGGGAAAGTTGTTTTAAATCTGCTTACCTGATAATTCTGTTTTGAATCTTTCATTTCTTTTATTGTCAGGAATGGTTGTTTGGATTTTTTCTGCTTTACTGTCTGTGCACTACTCGTGGTTTTTTCAGGTTCTACTATGGTTTTTGTTCTGTGGCTATGTTCACCTTCCTTATGTTCACAATGTTCAGTGGTTTGTCTTCTATTATAGCCTGAGCTGGCATAATCAAAATTGCAGAGTACTCTTTGTGCAAGCATACTGTGAAGTGTGTATGTCCTAATTGCAGCTTGTATTTTGTTACTCTGCTGATTTCTTTCACAGCATTGGGGCCTAAATCCTGTTTTGAGTATCCCTAAGAACAGGATCATCAGCTAGATTTGCAGCTGATCTCATCCACTTCACCTACAGTAACTAGTGCTGGGCAAACAATGATTTTTTCCAAATCCCAATGACAGTGATCCCAACCATTCTGTGCTAATGAATTGACACCTGGCAATTCCATCATCATCCTATACTGTATGTGAAAAAGGCAAATTTCATCTTTGTCACATGGTCTGAAATCCTGGCCTCCTTGCCTGCCACAAGTTCAGTAACTTCTTCTAAACATCCTAAACTAATATAAACTTTTTCTTTTGATTGTATATATCTAAAAGATTACTTGCAAATTACTATTGCAGAAAGTCCACAGTGATGCATATGCTCCCCTAGAATCAGCAGTCATTCAAAAACACTTCAACAAAAGTACTTCAAGCATCTTCACATTCAAGTTTCTCGTAAGTAAGAACCTCAGGCAACAAGGGTACTTGTAGTGGGAAAATGTGTCACATCTTTGAGTGAACTATCTGAACATGGCATACAAACTTGATAGAGTGTGAAAATAATCCTCACTTCTTAGTGTTGTACCTCCATCTTCCTATGCCGGTCTGTACTGACACTTTTGAAGAAGTCATTAAATAATCTTTAGTAGAAGATGATAATTCATTGAAAGACAATTTTCTAGAAGGTTGTCTCTGTGTTTTCAGCCCAGGAAAATTATAGTTGGACAGAAACTTTCCATGGAGCAACAACTCTGAGCTGGATAAAATTGATTAGAAGAACAGATTTAAATGTTGTAAACACGTTTCTGACGTTTCTGTTATTGCTATAGCAAAACCTTCCCACCACAGAAATACCAAAACCCACGCCCACTCCTGGGATGTATGTACATCCCAGCACATACATCATCCAGGGTGCCAGATGCATCCAAAAGGTATTGCATGTGTGATGCCAAATATACATTGCCCTGATAAGAGATTCACCTTAATATTTTTAGAAGGAAAAAAAAAAAAAAAAAAAAAAAAAAAAAAAAAAAAAAAAGAGAGAGAGACAAAGAAAATCAAGGATAAGGAAAAAGACTGGATCCTTTTGGTTTTACATACTGGTATACTTCTTGGAATCAAACTTATTCTGGAGACAAGTTACTTCTGCAAGCTGATCTTTCTATCAGTGCTTTGAGTTTCTTTCAGGAGGATGTGAACTGCAATATTCTGAACTCAAATAATTGTAACCAATCATAAAGTCCATATAAAGATAGTTAAAAGGTTAAGTAGCTAGAGATCCAGACTGATCCAGTTGTTAGAGAGTGTAATCCACATTCTGCATAGAATAGGCACAACAATGCCAGTTTTATTTAGATTGTGTTAGATTTTCAGCATGGCAGGATCCCTTCACATCTTGACTTCATCATCCACTGAAACTGCTGGTTTTTAGACTTGACCTTTTCCATCATGTCTCTTTGAGGAGGATGACTGACTCCAGGCAGCTGATGAGTGTACAGAATAGGCGTTTTCTTGTTGGGTTTGTGTGGTTGACCTCTGCCCTGCCTGCTGATTCCTATAATACAGATCAGTGACCAGTGAAGCCAGAATGCTCCCTGCCTGTCTCTGTTATAGACACCTCAGTAAGGAACAGAAAAGAGGAAGAGGGCTGAGCTTGAAAGCCCTTACTTAATTGCTAGTAGAAAAAATGGGTAATAAGGATGACCTTGCACCTTATTTATTGACCAGATCTCTGTGAGGACAAAGTACTTGACTTGGTTCTGTATCACTTGAAAGGCTGGCTCTGTGGCCCATAGCTGATGAGTAGACGTAATAATACAGGGTAATTAAATTTTGTGCTTACAGACACTTATATGTGAGGGAGGATTTCCGTCTCAAAAATAGCAGGCTCAATTTTCTTCATAATCACAGAATTTTAAGCTAAATTTGAATAAATATAAATTTGTCATTTACCATCTTCCACTTACTAGGATAGCCCAAAATGCAGGAGGCTATGTATGAAAAGGCAGGAAGAGAGCTCACCAGCTACATGAGAATGAGGGACAAGAGACCAGCAGAGCAACCCACATAGGTGCAGATGCTCAGGCTGGTTAGTTTTGTGGCCTTCAATTTGTTTTCCTCTCTCTGTATTAAAGTAACTTTTCAGTTATAGCTAATTTTAATTTATTCTTATATATATATATGTTTATATTGATTATCCCAAATTGATTATCCTTTTCAGAGAAAGCAATGGCACCTCTCTTTCTCTTGTACTCTGCATGGGTCAGCTTGTCACCCTGTCTTAAGTTTTTCCCCCTGCTTTGCACACTAAAGCCAAATAGCACATGTAAAAATGGGACAAATTGCTTCTGTTGAGGCCCATTGTGGGAGGAATCAGGGTGAGCCTGGATTTGCAGAAGGGATCAGTTTGTAATCAGCTGCACAGGATCTGCAGGCCACAAGTATCCTTAACAAGATCAGCTGTGATATTTTGCTCAATATGAGCTTGTAATCAAAACTTAGGGAAAATGTTCTGCTGAAATTCATTTGGTTAATGATGGTTTCTGAAGAAAGTTGTCAGGTTGAAAATTAGAGGGACTGTGTGTGTTTCTTTGCCTTGTTTTGATAAGAGCGCTTGAGCTGGGGTCTCCTACCCACCTCACAACTCATGCTTTTAATAATTTTGTGAGAATCTTTAGAAACCTGTCCTGAGACTCAGTACGTGTTCCTTTCCACGATAACTGATAGATCTATTTTACACACATGCTCCTTCCCAGCCTGAACTCTGGGGCAGACCCATGGCAAGGCCTCACTGGAGAAAAGGCCATGCCAGGTGCAGCACTTCTCTAAGGGCAGCTCTCAGCAAGCCTTAGCAGAGACTTGAGGCAAATCTTTGCAGTCAGACATTTGGTTTTGATGGTGCATTTCTGTGTGGAAGCACAAGTACCTGTGTACTACTGGAGATGACAGGAGATAAGACAGTCTAGAGAACTGGATTCAGGTTTCCACCATGCAGGTGGACGGTGGAGATGGAAGAAGGATGGAGAAAGCCCATGTCCCCAGCACCGTGTGGCTGATGTCCAACTACTGGCCCCATGCCATGTAGCTGGGCCCCAGTGCTTGGACTGCTTTTCTGGCTGCTTCTCCCCGTCCCCCTTCTCCTGCCGGTGCCTGAGAGGCGGCTCCCTGTCCGTCTGCGGCGCAGGGAGCACTGGCTGCCGCTCGTTAGAAGAATTCCCCCAAGTCAGACCTATGGTACGAGCCGTGTGAAGCGGAAGACAATTAGGGGCTTATTAGTGTCCTGGGGAGACGTGTAACTTGTGTTGCTGGGACTTACCAAAACAGCGAGAGTCTTACCAGCAAGCTCCAGCCGAGAAAAGACTGAGGGATTGTCTCACCTAATTACGGGGAATGGGCCTCTTTGTGTTTGTGATTCGGTACGGTTGTCCGATCGCTTTTCTCTGGCTGCTGGCTCAGGCCGAGCTGGAAGTGTGCTAATTAGAAGAGAAATGGACGTAGTGATCCTGTCAGCTCTCGTTACCGGCGTGGACAAAGCCGAATATTATTCTGAGGCAGTGTTTTGTGAGTGTCCCTCTTCCAGCTCTCATTAAGGGCAAGGTTGGTGGATGGAGAGGGGACTTGACCACATGGGTTGGCTAATGGAGCACAGTTACCGTTACTGTGCTAATTAACGGGCTCAGGAGGCAAATGTTTCTCCAACCAGTGGTCCCAGCAGCTGCACCTGGTGCTTCCAAAACCCAACCATCTCGCTGGGCAAGCCAGGCAAACACTGTGTGTACAAGCAGAAAGGGGGTTATGTATGATGCATCCAAAAGGGCAGAACCAGTAAAATGGCCATCAGAGAGATGGAAAGGACATAGTGCTGCAATCAAGCTCCAGCAGTCACTTCTCCCCAGTGACCCTTCGCATAGAGGACAATGTGTCAGCTTCTGCCCCTGGAAAGTGGGTAGCAAGGAGAGAGCTGAGGAACTGCCAGGACCTCCAGGTGTCATCAAGAAAGAAATTTCCTGTGAGTTGTTATGATCATCACAGCTCTCAATGTGGCCAGGAAGGGAAAAGCTGGAAAAATTAGAGGTGACATGGATCAGACTATCCCACTTTGTGTTGAAGATGGGATGCTTATGATCTGAGATGAAAAGTAAGATGTACATACATATCAGGATGATTGTTTTGCTCCAAAAGGCAGTGAGGCAACATTGAAATGATGCACAAAAGTTAATGTAGGTGAAGATGATGACCAAAGGAGCCACAGAAAATGCTAAAACCAAAATGTGTGCTTTCATGCCTTTAGCCTGAAACTACTACAGTGAGAGTAAACAGAATGACAGCAGATAGTGACCTACTACAGAGGGAGCAGAGAGAGACAGAAGACAAAGCAGGAGCCACTGCATGTCTGTAGTGTCACAGCAGCTGAGATGGCCTCAGCAGAAGGGAAGAACAGTGTGTGCTGAGGAGGCTTAGTGGAAGAAAGTAATTTGATTAACTCATCACACAGACTTTCATTTTAATACATAGGTGTTTCGTAAACAGAATAACTTGCACAAGTTAATTGCTGGTTGATATTTCCAAACTTATGGGAATGTATTAGTGATTAAATCTGATTTGGATGTTATGATCATTCTAAAGGTCCTTTGTATCTTTGGGCTAAATATAGTAAAACATATAACCATGTCTTAAACCTTTTGATTTTCTTTCTCTCTTTTAACAATGTACTCATTGCATGCACACAGGCATGCTTGGGTATTGTTTTCAGACATCCTATGTCAAGGGTTAAAGTTGCAAGAGGTTCCCTCTTTAGTTTCTTGGGTTATTTTTCCCTGGTGGGTGAAGCTGTTCCAGCAGGATGGTTTGTGTCCTTCCAAGTCTCCAGCAACAGTCTCCTGTCATCTTGAATGGAGCTTGAACTCTGCTTGTGCTTTGTGCCTCCTTATTTTTTCTGTCTCCAGTAGCTGTGAACCAAACAAGGATCCTTTTGCCAGGGCAGCATGTACCCTATGTCCAAGCCCTGCAGTCCTACAGAGCTGTAAAAGCCTTTCCCTTTTAACTGGGGTTCAATTCCTACTGGCTGCTGTGATGGCTTGTATCTTAGGAGTCTTGATCTTAGGAGCCTTGATCTTAGGAGCCTTGATCTTAGGAGCCTGATCTCCAAAGAGGGCTTGAGAAGTATCTTCTCTGCAAAGAGGTTTATTCTAGAAGGAGGAGATGTGTAATCCTCTTACTAAAACCTAGAGAGGAAAGGAGAAAAGCTTTATTGCTCTTGCCTTACACCAGTGAACTGGCAGGTTTTATGCTGCCTCACAAATAGAAAGAGGCAGAGACAAAGGTCTGAACACCAGCATTCTACCTGAGCTGGGGCTCTCTGGTGGCTGCTCAGTGAAACCCATGTCTGCGCTGCTTTCCAGTGTCACAGCAGAGCTGTTTCTGAAAAGGAAAAACGACTGCCTGTTACACTGTGTGGCCACCTCAGTCTTGGTCTAAGGAGGAGTCACAAATCACTGGCAGAAAAAGACCATCCCACCCATCTCCATTTTTGTGCTGTGGAAGCTCAGGAATCAAGTGGCCTTCTTGTGTAAAGCTTGTGACACTTCCCATGTCAGGCCTTCTCAAGAGACTGGCCTTTACTGGCAGACACCAGAAGAAAAGACACACTGCTGGTTTTGCCAATTTTTCTCTGTATCTTTGCCCAAGGAAGTATTGATGCCCCTGCTTGTAACATCTCTATTTGACTGGCCTGCCATTTTCCTGTATGGATAATATCATGTCAAATTTCTGACTTCCAAATGCAAATAAGGATCCACTGAACATTAAAAAAGTGTTGGTTTTGTGTCCTTGTGAGGATGGCATTCTGATAAAGAACATCCATCATACAGATAAGCAGTACTCAAGAACATTGTGAGGACAAGTGAAAATATGCAGATGGAGGGAAAGGGTGCAATGGCTTTTTGTGGCCTTCACCGAGACCTCCTGGCATTCATGTAACACTCACTAGTATTGTATGGCCTCTGGCCCGTGGGCTGAGGGGTGTTTGGAGGACATCTCTTCAGTAGTTTGAGTTCTCAGGTGCACTACTAAATTAATTTAATTCATGGTGGCCTCAGCAAATATAAAAACTCTGTTGTGCTGTGCATCATGGAAACACACAATTAGGGGAACGTTTCTGTCCTCAAGAGGTTGTAAGAAGATGAAACAGTAAAAGGATGGCAGAAGAAAAGGAGATGTCAAGATGTAAAGAGTCTTGTTAGAGGTTATCCAGCACAGCTCAAACCCTTTAATTTCTTAGCCACAGTCACGTGGCTCTTCCTATCTGCTTTGTTGTTTCATTAAATAGATGTGAGTTTCAAAGTAAAGAAATAAATAAAAATGTAAATGCCTAAGCAACCAACAGGCATAAGAAATTTAAATAACAATAAATTATGGTGCAATACCAGACATTTTAATCTTTTTTAAAGACCTCTAAGAACTATTCTATGAAATTAATTTGTGTGACTTTATGCAGTGTTAAAGATTTGAGAATTTAAAAATAGAACTCTAAAAATGGAGGTTTCTCACAGCACTGTTAACTGCCATAGTGTGCACAGAGTACACACGTATTTAGGAGAATACTATGAGCATTACAGAGACCCTACAAATAATCTTCACTGATGTAGAACACTTATTCTGACTTTGCTGAGCCTTTTACACTCAGGCACAGAGGGTGTAAGTGCTACTTTGCGGATTTCATGTAATTCCACACTTGCTCAGTCCAAATGTTTGCCAACAAACCAAGGTAGGAAAAATGTAATTTTCCTAATTTTGCCATGTTGAAAATCTTGCAGTTGCTCTGATGATCTGTGGGTCTGATCCTGCCTTCACACAGAACATTATTAAAATGATTACTGCTGCTCTCTAGGGAGCTTAAAACTATTTTCTCTAGCAAAAGAGAGATAATTTTTCTCATTCACTTCAATAATGTGAGAGGGAGAGGGAGGAATTTGCTGCAATAGATATTAGTGTACCCCGTTTGTGTATGCATCTGGGTAAGGTTTACAGGAATTTTAGCAAGTATCAAAACATTATTAGCAAGTTTTTTTTGTGGGAGAGGACTGTGGAAATAAAGTGATATGGAAGACTGAAAGAAAAATACAGGTAAGTGAGAAGAATTAGGGACTTAGAAATAGGAGCTTAGAGGACAGGAGACCAAGATAGGTAAAAAAGTACATTTTGAAAGACAGCAAGTCATGGGCAGGAGGTTAGAGCAAATTCAAAGGAGTGAAGGAGGCAGACTGTTACAAATGCAGTAGAAGAAGAAAAATAGCGAAAAAAAATCAAAACATGAGGGGAGAAAATAGGAAGAGATGGTGGTTTTCAGCAAGAAGGAGGTCAGAGAAAAGCAAAAGTTTCATGAGCAGTGGCACCAACCAAGGAAGTGTGGTTTTCCTTGTGGATGTGTCTCTCAAGAGTGCATCGTGTGTGGATTCTCTGAGGCCTTACAAGAGGTATGCTCACACTTCAGCGAGTCACTGGATTTCTTTCTTAGCCAATTAATGTAATAAAATGGACAGAAATGTACAGAAATGCATTGCCTACCTGGAAAGTTGTCTGAAATTAGCCTACAGGTTCAAAAGTCATTGGGACACCCATGTGCACCTGTGGATGCATGCTAAGATAAGATGATTAATAGCTGAAATTGCAAATGGACAGAGTGAGTGACAGAGAATGGGAAAACATTAGGAAAATGGGGATTTGTGTCTGCTGTTAATGCATTTAATTTGCTTTACTGCCATTTCCTTTCCTGGTTTTACAATTTCTAAAAAATGAATCAGGATCTTTTTAAAGCCCTCCTCCCAAATCAGGCTGACTTCACTGTATCTACATTGGTTGTTTCTGGGGAGAAAAATCTCTTACAGCAGTTTTGTCTCCAGCACATGACAAAAGAGATTCCAGCTACACCATCAAAACCTGCCTGGGACCTCACTGAAAGCATATGTGGGACAAAGATACTGCAAAAGCCTTCTGGTCTTTCCATACTGGGTGAATTGGAGCTCTACTACTCAAACACTTCAGCTGTTTTTCTGCTGTGCTACAGCTAATTCCTATCTCATTGGTTCCTGCTGCAGTTATTCTCATCTGGTGTTTTCTAGGGACCTCCTCATGACTATATACTGTAGTTTGGATGACAATACTTGTATTTTTACTGGCATGCCATTTTATTTTCAGTTGCTCTGTCCCTCATGTCCTTCCATATTTCACTCTCTTAACAAAGTTTCCTGATTTTCAGGCAGAAGGTGTCATGTCAAGAGGTGTTAAATAGGACAGAGCTGATCTCTTGGAGGGAGCTCTCTCCTTCTAACACAATACCTTTTAATGCATCATTATCCTTTATTTGTGGGTCTCTGGCCAATTTTTCATTCCATCTAGTGGTGTAGCCAAACCCATTTGCATTAATTTTGAGTAGGATTTATGTATCAAATCTTTACTAAAATCCAAATGTATCAAATCCATTGTGTTCCCATCATCCACTAATTTTGTAATTCTATTTTAAAAAGCAATCAGATTTCTCCAGCACAATTTGTTTTTTAGAAATCTCTAGTACTAATGCTTGATTTCTTATCTCTGGATGGTTAGCATTTTTTCCCCCTGTTTTTAAAATTCTGTTATTTTACTGGCTCTAGATATTCCTGGGAATTCCAAATCTACGACATTTTTATTTTAATGATCAATAGCACAATTCCTTTTCCCTAGGCAGCTTCTTAGTTTCTGTAACTTAACAAAATTATTGCCCGTGACAAAAAAGTAACATTTGTCATTTTCCTTGCAGCAAGTGGATGGATGTCTCTTTTGTCCTGAAAACTTGACTGTACAGGTAGGGTGTTATATAGCTGATGAGCCAAATGTGCTGTCAGTGAAACAAACATGTGGAAATCATTGACTTTCTAACTGAATCCAGTCAGGCTTTTTGCCTGGTAATATCCATTCAGGGATACTGTTATTGCCTACTGAAGAAGTATCAGGAGGGCATTTGTACATTATTTTATTTTAATGTCCATAAAAGTCTTAAACCAAGATGAAATAAAAATAGCATCCAAATAAGCTACATCCATATTTGTATACATACATAAGTGATAAGTATTATTGAGGGAAGCTAGAAAAAAAGAACACCATATTATCAGAACAGTAAATTAATTTTGTCTCAGCACTGAACTGAAGACTGGTCATCAAAATAATACCTAAATAGTCAGTCCCTATAAATTCTGAGAAGCTGTCCTACCACACTGGTTATAAATCCCAGCTTGGAGTTATACCAAGTAAACAGTCTGTACTTTCAAGGGCTGAGTATCTGATGTCTTTTCATGTCTAGCACTTACACAACTTCAAAATAGCTTCAGTTAGGAGAAGGTATGGACAGATGCTCAGAATCAGCTGTCCCTGTACTTCTTTCCTCAGAGTTACTTCTCCACATCTGCAGTCACATCCCCACTGTCAGTGCCTTAGTCAGAAGTCAGGGCAAACCTTTTGCTGCTGGTGTCTGATTTGTGCTGTTGGAGAGCAGTTCATCCAATATTCTCATGCCAGTCCCACATTTTCCGAAGTGCCCTCTTCACTCTGGACTTTTGGTCCTTACTTGGAGGTACAGAGAGATGGATTCTAGGAAGGAGGAACTCACTTGGTCTCTTAGTCTTTTCAAGGCGACAAACAGCTCTGGGGCACTCCAGGAGACTAATACTCCCAGTGACTTGATCCAAAATGAGAAAGGTTTCCTTCTCTTTCATCCTTGTGATTCACACTGCCTTGCAGGATCTTCAAACAAATTAGATATAGGATCTTCCTTGGGACTCCTTAATTCAAACAAGTTTGCAACAGAGCAGCACTGCTGTGCATGAACATAGTGTCATATAAGCTAAATGTTCAAAAATATTCTTTATTTGCTACAGCATGGAAACTGATCATTTTTGGTTCTCTCATGTTAAAATGCAGGACACATAAGGTGGATTGTTTTTATTTGGGTCAGTCAAATGTTTTGAAAAATTCCAACATCTACTGGAAAATTTAACATTAAATTCCTACAGAAATAATGGGAACAATACTAGCACAAAGGTCAAGCATTAAACATTTATTCATCAGCAAAATAAAAATACATTTGGGCTGTTGCAGCAGCCCTCTTGTTAGAGGGTAGAAATGAGCCAAGACACAGACTTCTTGTTTATCACAGCATGAAAAGGGTCCTGGTTTATTCCTCTTTACAGCTTAGTCATCTTAACTCCAACTATTTGCTGACCCTGGCTGCAGCAAGCTCCAACTGAAGGTTCCCCTTGCAGCCTCTGGCTGCTGGTTGTTTCCTGCTAAACTATGACTGTATATATGAGTTTGCAGACTCTGAATGCAGGCTCTTACCCAACTAGACTATGACTGCAGGTTCCAACAACAGGCTGTAACTGCAGACTCCGACTGACCTCACAACAGTGATTCTCTCTCCCCAGGATCCTTCTTCAAGGCTCCTTCATGATTCTTTCTTACCAGCTGACCCACTCCCTTTTATCACACTTATCTTCATTGGCTATAGCTGTGACTCATCAGGGGCGAGGCTGTATTGGGTAATTAACACAGCTGTTACTTATCGGGGGCAAGGTCACCTGTATTCCCTTCTCCTACATGAGCTAATGATAAATTTCACAATTTCTATTCCTTCTGCTAACCTAAAATGAGATAAAAGTTCTTATTTTCTTGCAAACAACATAATTATAGTAACCCTCTTACTCCTGAGCAAGGCAATCGATCAGGCATCCTTTCTTCTGAAACCCAGATACTGACAGAGAATAGTTACTTAACAGCTCTTTAAGGTGAAAGATGTTTGAAATTTATAAAAGTCTGTGGACCTGTGTACACTCTTCTGTTAACTGGCTTCTCAGGCACATGAAGTTAAGCATGTGGATCAGAAATTGTGCATCATGTACTGCATTTGGGTTGGAACTGTAGAACTTTGATCCTGAGGTTTAATTTAAGCTTAAAACACAAGCTGGTTTTCTGGTGGTTGGGAGCTATGTCACTTACATAGGCAGGACCAGAAAAATAACTTTTTTCAAACTTCAGAACTGGAGGTTGACCTGCTTGGTGTAAACATGGGTTATGGATATTTTTTCGTTTTTGAAGCTGTTAAGCAGGATCTTGACTTAAAATTCAGCCTTCTAATTGCTTTGGGACAGTTGTCATCCAGCCTTGCAGAGTAGATGCCAATATACAGACGTACACAAGCATATACATAGTAATTATGACATTAATTTTAAAGCAACATTTCATCAAGCTTTTGTTGTTGGCATCATAATTTTGAGCTACTTCACACAGGTTCTGTGTATGTGGAAAAAATTGTTTCTGGAGCCAGACTCAATAGAAAGAGCTTGTTTTTGGTGGCCACTCTCTCCGTATGTTACAAAAGAAATTCTTAGGTAAGAAAAAAAGCTGGAAATATTTCAGAAAAATCAGGGCTAAGAAGCTCTCCCTCCAGCCATTCCTACAGGTTCAGAGCAGTCCTCTCAGCCTGTTGTATTATCTCCTGCTGGAGAAGTACCCAAATTAAATGGAGACATTGGAGAATCAGCAGGTCACTCTTTCAGAAGTCACTGATTAGAGATGGTGGTGTGGACAGATTCAGACACAGCTTCAGCTGCAAATGCAATTATGAGGTAGGCCTTTATGGCTGGACATGTGGTACAGGGATGTTAGTGCTGAGCAACTGTTTGTATCTGCCAGATGGGAGAAGAACAGATGTAGTCAAGAAAATCTTAGTATTCTGCATCTAACGCTCTTCCTCCTTGAAATGGCCTTATATCCATGATGTCTGGGGCAAGACTTCCTGAAGATGAGATGGAGTCTAAGGGTGGTGAGCCCTCCCACAGCAACAAGAAGCCATCACAGACCTTTGTGACCTTTCAAGTACATTTCTCCAGCCACATCCTCTCTGGCATAATTAGGCGGTAGCCTTTTAAAAAGGTGTCTTCTGCCCCTCTCCTAGCATTGCCAGGAACATCCCAGATCTGTGAGCTGCCAATCTCCCAGGAGAAAAGTAGCCATAAGGCCAGACCTCTGGCAGTCATCTTCAGGAAACGTGCTTTGTGCTTGTCAAAAAACGTGAAGATGGTTTTGTGGTAAGGCCCAGGGTGTAGGGGTCAAAAAGCTGGATCCAGCTTAGATTTTCAATATAACCTTGGTTGTGTCCTTTAGCCTCTCTCTATGCAGGGATTCCACCAGTTCTAGAAAGGTGAGATAAGGATACATTTGTAAATCTAGAGGACATGCCTGAATGCTCCATTGAGGGAGATCAATAGAATGTTAGGTAAACAGCTCTCTTGCTGTCCTGTGACTTACATGCAGTAAAGAGCAACTGAGAAAAGTCCTATTGAAAAAAGATTCCCTTTTTTCAATCAGTAGTTGTATGATGTAAACACAAAGTGACTAATGATGTCTTGCAGTGCAGCAAGCAGTACTTGCAGCCCGCCAGCAGCTGCTATGGACTCCTGTTGAAGTGATGGACCTGTGGCATCCCTCCATCACCCTGGACACCCTGGCGGGGCCATGGCCATGGTGGGGGACTGCTGGCCCAGCCTACAGGAGCTGCAGCTTGGGAGCCTTCATCCCAAGCACATCTCCCACCCCTCCTGCCTGCATGCTTGGCTTCTTGTCCTCGAGCCCCCAGGCCACCACCAACCTCCAAACTCCTCATGTTTTATCAGCACAGGGAGCCCTCCTGCCCCGCAGCATCCCTCATGCCTATCCCTCCGGGGGTGTCTGTCCCTGTCTGGCCCTATGGCCATGGCCCCCAGCATCCATCTCCCCCAGGGCGGCCTCCCTGTCCCCGCCCTGGGCCGCCCAGGTGAGCGGGCACCAGAGAGGGGCTGCACATCACCTGACCCCCTCCAGCTGATTCCCTCAGACAGGACGTCAAGTTAATGAGCCCTCAGGCCTGTAATTAGCTGTCAATTAACTCAAATTAATCAACTCCTCGCCTAATTAAGCATAATCGGCAGGTGGGCAGAAAACGGGCCATTGTGCGGGAGCCATGAGAAAAGCACGGCTGGCAAACTTGTTTAGGATCAGCGGCGCATTCCCGGACGCCGCGCCACCGACACCCGGGCGGCCCCACTCGCGGTGCCCCGGCCCCGGGTGCCGCTCTGGGGCGGGGCAGGGCGGGCAGGCCCCGGCCCCGGGTGCCGCGCTGGGGCAGGGCGGGCAGGCCCCGGCCCCGGGTGCCGCGCTGGGGCAGGGCGGGCGGGCCCCGGCCCCGGGTGCCGCGCTGGGGCAGGGCGGGCGGGCCCCGCCGGGCCCGGGGCAGCGGCACTCCCGGCCTGCGGCCTGGGGCTGCCCGGGCCTGTAATGGGCCGTGGCCTGGCTTAGCGGGGCGTTCCTCCTCGCCAAATATCCGCACCCCCGAGCCTCAATGCACCATCTCGCCCTCCGCATTTTCTCTCCCTGTCTCGCTCTGCTTTCTGCGTTCGTACCCTTCGCATGTCCCCCTGAGAAAGGGACTGAACCACTTCGCTGAGCCAGGCCCTCCTCAGTCCTGAGCGCACCGGCTTTACGGCGTGGAGATGCATCTGGCTGGAAAACAGGTTTCAACAGACACTAATTACTACCTGTAAAAATGAGTCATACTGAATTACTTTTTGTGCAGAATTAAAACAAGCCAAGAAAGTCCCCATCCATCCTCCAGAGCTCTGTTTGGCGAAGGGGAGACATTCCCCACCAAGGCCAGGGAAGGAGTAGGGCTCCTGCCAACTTTTGGATGTCACTGGAGCACAGGACACAAACTGCTCTCCGCTGTGCTGGGGGCCGGATCCTGCACCCTGCCCACTAAATCCTGCACCCGCTTCATCTAGGGGCAAACAGAGCACAGCGTCCTTCTGAGCTGCAGAGAAGAGCTGGGGAAAATGCAATTTCATCTTAAAAGTATTGTGCTCAATATTAAAGTGAAAGGTTTTGATTATGCCTAGAAAGTCCTTTTTTTTTTTTTTTTTTTTTTTTTTTTTTTTTTTTTTTTTTTAATGTAGCCAGATTATCACCCAGCGCGCTGGATTTACACTGCATTAGCGATTGTCAAGATTAGAGCAGAATCCCCAGATAACAAACAGGAACACAAGACGTCAATTTATGACATAATAGCGATAGTAATGCAACAATAATCATAGGCAAAAGAAGGATGCAGTGGAAGGCAAGTTGAATATCTCGGCTCTGAAGAGAGAAGCTCCGTGCATCGGAGTGGCTTTGATTAAAAATCCCTATTATGTCCATAAGTATAACTTTATACTTCTTTTTCCTGTGAGAGAGGAAAAACAACAGCCCAGCACAGGTCTGGCAAAGCTGGTGCATGAAACCACCAGCAACTATAGGGACAAGTTAGGCAATGCAATCTCCTCCGTGGACCATGCTAAGTGTCTATGCAGATCTCCCTGGACCTCCCAAAATAAGGTGTACATAAAACTTCGCATTCCCGTGCCTGCAGCTATTTGGAACACAAGCCCCAAGAAGAGAGGCTGCAGGCAGCCAGCCCCTGCCCTGCAAAGGATGTCATCGGCTGGTGTGAGAGCGGCTGTGGAGTTGCCATGCTGGGGAACAAGCTGGATCCTGGCAGCTGGCCTGACCCCAAGGGATTAGAGACTCTCCCACCTTCCCAGCTCATATGGTGGCACACACTGCAGCCAGGCCCATGGAGCCCCTTTTTTTTGTTCCTGCCTGCCCTGTTCTCAGTCAAGCACTTATTACTGCAGCAGGAGGCTTGGGCACGCACCCCTCTGCACACATAGTGCAAGAGCCATGAAATGCTGGGGGACTCCCTCTGTGTGTCCCCTCTGCTTCCTTGTCAAAGCCACCATTTCCCAGAGCTTCTCCTGCACCTGCCATCTCAAGGTGATCACTAGATCCTTCTGGGGGAAAACCTCCTTTTTTTTTTTTTTTTTTTTTTTTTTTTTTTTTTTTTGGGGGGGGGTGGTGTGTGGAATCAGGAACCACTCTAATATCCTCACTTCCCTCATTTATGAGTGGATTTTTTTTCCAGACCCCTTTCTCCATCACATGTCTTCCTTTGGCTGAAGCACTGATCCCACTCTGGGGTGCATCAGCACATTCACAAGGACCAGGCTGGAAAGAATGCACCTCTTGATGGGGTCATGGATGGTGACATGAGCTGCAGGCAAACAGCACTCTCTAGCAGTTCCCTGCTTATTTTTCAGCGTGCTGCATGTGCACACTGGTTCCACCTGCTCATTCCCATTTAGAGCTGGAGCACTCAAATTACTTACATCAAGGCTGACTATCCATTTCTACTATTAGCAGCCTTCTTAATCACTCATAATTCTTTTGGTTGGGGAGTGTGAAGTTCTCCAGATCTTTTCTCTATCCAGGGAAGCAGTGGTTGCTTTGACTGTGCTGAGTTGGAGCAAAAAATCCCCAGGGATTTATGACTTTAAGTGCTCAAACCACAGAACCCTTATCCCATTATAAACCAAAACTCTATCTTTGTGGAAATTAAAGAAAAAACCCAAAACAACAGAGAAACAGGCAGTATAAATCTGTTAGGACTAAAATGATGAAGCAACTTTCAGTGATCCATTAAAAATCAATTGCAACAAGGGCTGAGTTGTTACAGGTAAAGAAATGGTGCTAAGAGAGGCAATGTTTCTGCTGCTGGTGCTGCTGCTGCCTGGAGACCTCCTTGCTGAGGGGACTGCATGGTGAGCAGGTGTGCAAGGCATTGTACAGTGGAATGCTGCCCCATGGGGAAGCCAGGGGTTTGACGGGGACTGCACATGGCCACCTCTTACAGGAACATACCTGGAGCCTCGCTGCTGGCTGCAGAGCTACCTCGTGGAGAGGAAGAGGAGGCATACAGGGGCAGAGTCAGAGCAGGTCAGAGGAATCCAGCAGCTATTCAAGTTCAAGTTGGAAAAATATATCTATTCTTATATCTGACATTATTTGAACTTGACTGGCCACTCCAGCTGTACCAGGCTTTGCTGTCCTGCAGGTAGTGCCCCAGCTGGGAAAAGGCTCTTCTCTCCCTTGGCACTCTCCTAACAAACACCAAAAAAAAGCTGGGTAAGCAGTGAAGCTGTGCCATTCTTTGAGTTTGAAAAAGCAAAAGCTATAACTATTTCATTAATTATTTTGGCCAATGAGTTGGAAATAACAGCAGGGAAGTCACAATCACTTGCCTGTCATTCTGTCTGTACACAATACTGTTTGCAAAGATCATGGTCATCATCTCATTTACTTTGTGCAATGCCATAACATTGAGGCTGGCCATGTTTTGGTTTGATTGTTCCTTACTGCACTGTCTTGACAAGTAGTAGAAGTAGTTTGAGGGGAAGGCACTGCAGCTCTTAACAGTTGTTTCTACAAAAGCCGTGAGCTTCTCTGGACTTAACAGCTAGCAGAGCAAGGTGGTGAGTGAGATGTTCCTGACCAATCCCTCTGTGCAGCTCTACTCCATAATTATAAAAACAAAGGACTCAGGTTAGAAACTACTTACAGGGTGCGTAAGTATTTTAAACATCATGATTCTCCTACATGTGTTCATTACCACACAATCTGCAGTCACATATCTGTGGTGTTGCAGTCTCTTCCTGGCTATGCAGGAAACCAACTTCAGTAACAGCTGGGTAACCACTGAAAAAAGCAGCCAGTCCCCAAGGCCAAGAGTTTTGGCCTAGCCTCAAGCAGGCCGTCTTTCCTCAGCTCCTGCTTGCCCTGGGCCCCATGGAAAGGTGCACAGCAGCCTGTCAACATCAGAATTTAAGAAAAGCATGAGGGAAAGTCACCAGTTTCAGAACTGTTCAATGTCATACCTGGTGAACAGCCTCATCCTGGCAACTGAGGGTATGCACACATGAACATGTGCAAGTCTGTTTAACAACTTGCAAGCATGCTATGTACCTGAGCAGGTATCCCAGGGTCCAGAGCAGCTGTGCCCAGGCCAGGAGCCTTGAGGGTGACCAAGACAAGTGTGGAGATGCTCTGGCACAGCTCCATGCTGCCAGGCAGAGCAAGCCACATCTTGTCCCTGCTTGTCTGTGTACACACACACTGAATAACTGTGGCTGCTTCCCAGAGCAAGTTTCTAGGCTTCATTATATTTTCACTTGTCTTGCAAGGGACAGAACAAGTGCTCTGATAAATGAAGAGAAAGGGCTGCTTGCTTTGCAGGAGATTTATGTGACAGTTTCTCTCTCTCAGCCCAAGAAATCCTGTGTGCTGTTCCTCACAGTTGTCATCCCTAGACAGCTGTAGAGAGGGTGCACTGGACTTAGGGAGGTGCAGATGAGCACGCTATCACTGCCCCTGTGCTCGAACCAGCAGCGTTCACCAGCTGAGTCTGGGTGCTACTGAAAGACACACTGTGCTGGTTTGTTCCTAACCAGCTCAGTGACCTGAGCTAGCCTTCACAACCCAGGTGACTTCAAAAGACCCTTGTATATATTCACCCTTTGAATATTCACACTGTCAGTTCCCATGCATGCCAGAGCATGGGTGCTACACAATCCCTGTGCATGTCCCTCACCCACTGTGGATGCTGAAAAAGCTCAAGTTCTGTTGGTAGGTTCATGATGCTGGATGGAGACACCACTGCTGAGGCAGCAGAGGGCACAGATGGCCCTGGGCCAGGGGCTGTGCACATGAAGGCAGCAATGGGTCCAGGACATGCTGCCCAGCGTGCTGAGCCTGTGGTGGGCAGCAAGGAGGGACCATATGGAAGGTGCTGCCAAACGAGGCCGTGGAAGCAAAGGCTGCAAATGAGTTTAGCAGACAGATATTTTGAGGAGGGGTAGCAGAGGGAGTGGAGGAGAGCAGAAGAAAGGGACGGCTCAACACCACAACCAAGAGGGGCCTGCCAGGGCCAAACAGGACTGGTGGACAGTGCTCCATTTCCCCTCACCACACACTTTTCCCCAGTGCCTTAACTTTAAGATCCCTCAAAGGAAAGAGGGGACCAAGGTGTCGTGGCCCCTTCTTTGTTTTTAATTACTTCCCATTTTAATCTTGATTTGCATGTCGATCTCTCAGAACTGGGCCAGGGACTCTACAAAGCCCTTGTCAGCAATTCCCCCAATAATAAACAGGAAAAGGCTTAAGGGGCAAATCACTTGCATGTTAATGAGACTGTTTGCTGGAGTCAAGAGAGAAAACAGCAAACAAACAAATGGACTGAATTCCAGCGGCAGCTGTTTGCTCCTTAATCTCGGCTTGTCAGAGCTGCCCTTTGATGGGACACAATCTACACAAACGATTGTGCTAAATCTTCTAATCTACGTCCTCATTATTACATCCCTTCTTACGCATGTAAATCAGGGACAAACTCATTTTAATATTTAGATAGATTATGGAAGGGAAGGGGAGGGGATTGGAGGGGAAGGGAGCTGCTGGTGGTGTCTGCTCCTGCCGGTTAGGAGGGGTGTTAATGAGGAGCACAGGGAGGGGAACTGTGTGCACAGAGCCGAGGGCAGCAGCAGGAGGAGGAGCACCTGTTGTCAAGGCAAAATGGGGAGTATAAAGGGGCAAAGACTCTGACACTGGCATTCTGGAGAAGAAATGGGCCTGGGGCAGCATTGGCAAGGTAATGTGACAAGGCACTGAGGAGGACCTCACCCTGGCATTCCCCAAGTCCTCTACACATGCACTCAGCCCCTGCCTTTGCTGGAGGAAGGTTTGGTGGTGTACATGGGGATTTGGTGGTAGCACAGTGAGAGGTGACAGGGCCCCACTTTGGGGGCACACCAGGGCTGTAGCATTGTCCCTGGGTATCCACCTTGCAGTGCAGGGGCTCCTTGCAGCACAGTACTGTTGTCTCCCACCCCTCCTCAATCTGCCCTCACTGTTAGTGAGCTGAGGATCAGATCAACCACCAGGCTGGAGAAGCAGGCTAACCCCTCACTGCAGAATTCAAGGATGCAACCTCACTGCCTCCACATAACTGTCATTAGAGTTGCACTTGTGATTTTTAATAATGTTCAAAATAATTGCTGTTACAACAAATACCACTGTGGGGAAAAGGGCTCTCCTTCATTTCCATGCCTCTGGTACATGCCTAGTCCAATTGTCAACCTACAACCTGCCTCTTAATCTTCTTCAACTGCAGCAAACTCATGATACACCAGCCTTATTTCTCTGAGCCCCTCATCCTCCTTTGCTCCAGAAGGGGCTGTCATATGATAAAACAGGAAAAAAAGATTAACCTGGTTAGTTCATAAATTTGCCATTGACCTCACACCTGTGAAGGAAGGGTACAGAAGACAAGCAATAGCTTGGTGCACAAAAGGTGAGTACAGAGGAACAGCAGAGGCAAACAGGAATATAATCAAAAAGTCCAAGCATAAAATAAGTTTGTAAGTAGCAGGATAATCAAAGGGAACAAGAAATCATTCTGTAAATTCATTAGTAGCAAGAGGAAGACTAAGCAAAATATTGGATCTTTGCTCAACAGGGAGTGAATTATTGACAGAAGATAATATTAGAGAAACTAATAACAGTGATAAAGAAGTAAAATCTTGGCATAGAATAAGAAAAGTGTATGGGAGAGGTAATGTTATTGAGTTAGATGCATTCAGATTTATTTTGGATAACGAGCTTCATTGAAGGTGCTTAGAAATTGGGCTACAGCAGTCTCAGAGTCAGTGGTGGCTGTCTTCCAGAACCTGTAGAGATGTGGTGGAGTTCAGGAAAATGACAGGCATTGCTCTTACGGAAGTGAGGGAAAGGGTGATGGGTAATTATAGACCAATCAGCTTAATTCCCTTTCCCATTAAAATTCTGGAATAAATGACCTATTTATCTCTAAATATCAAAGGCTAAAATGAGACAATCAATTGTTTTCAGTGTGAATTTGGCAAGGATCAGTCCCTTTCAGTCAATCCAATTTCTTGCTGTAGCAAGGAAACAGGTCTTGCAGATAAAGAAGGAACAGAAGAGGTTGAGTGTCTTTACTTCCATAAGCTGTTTAGGCTCCATTTCAAAAGCTATCCTTATGACTAAACTAGGGAAATATAAATTAGCAAAAACTAACATTAGATAAATGAAAAATTAGTTGAAAAACTGTGCTCAGCGAGTAGTCCTCAGTGGTTTACTGTCAAAATAAAGGATGTATTGAGAATAGTTCCATGAGGGTCTGTTCTGGGCCTGGTTCTGCTCACTGGATGAATCAACAACATGGATGACAAAAGAGGGAATGGGCACATCAGGAAGACACAGACCTGGAAGGCACTTTAAGTACACTGAAGGACAGACTTAGCATTCAAAATCATCTTGGCAATTTTGGAAAGTAGTTGGAAAACTGTAGATGCAAATCAGTAAGAAACCATGCAAAGAATGAAATGCAGAAACAGGGGTTGGAAAACAACTTTTTATGCAGCAATTCTTCCAAAAAAGCAGTAGGAGTTAGAAGGTATTTCAAGCACTGTCAAAAATAGTACAGTGTTGCAAATAAATCAAACCTCCTACTGTGAAGAATGGATAAGACTACAACTGTCAAGACCTCTGGAAATTACCTTTCCTTGTATTCAGCATTGGTGAGACTTTAGTTGTGTATTGAGCCCAGTTTTGGAAATGCTTTTCTAAGTGGGCTTAGTGGACAGTGCCTAATGGAGGGCAATGAGAATGATCCCAGGTCTGACACATCCTGCATGGAGAACCTGTAAGAAGTGATGCTGTGTAACTTGAAGAGGGAAGACAGAGAGAGGATAAAAGAAAATCTCCAGGCATGAAACCGGTATAGGAAGAAGGAAAAAAGCTGCCCTCTGTGCCACAGGAAATTGTAGCAGGAAAGGTCTATGTTAGACATTAGGAGCAAAATTAAGAAAAATGAGCAGGAGGAGTGAAACAGACTGCAAGGGCAACACTGGCTTGTCCCTCTGTCAAAAATGAGATGCGTATAACTGGTCATGGTACAGGGCAGAAGGGACAAAGAGACAGCTTTTCTGGGTTCCCACTAGTCCTAGTTTTCTAGCAATCCATCTCCTCATTTGACATCCACCATCTAACCTTCAGCGGTGTTTGAGACGCAAGTACACAGAGAGTGATGAGGCATAAGGAAGTGACACTGGTTCACTGAACACAACACTGCTCTCCTCGCCCACACCTCACTGTGTTCTTACTGACCAGGAATGACGACAGGATGGAAACCTGAAAAATTATAGAAGCCCAAGAGCTGACTGAACTCTGGAGATGGACAAAGTACTGGCCCTTACCATCTTCTGGGGTCTGGCTAAAGGAAAAGGACAGGGTTGTGGCACCCAGATCACTTCCGTGTGAGCCCATGATTGACTGACTGAGCATTGTGAGAGTTAAAAGAGTGGTGTGAGCATCTGCTTCCCTATCACCACCGGATAACCATTGTAACTGCTGGTATTGCTCCTCCCTGCTAGGAAAACTACATCAAGTGATGCCTTGAAGACTTAAAATAAACTGTCTATATACCTTAATAGAAATACCTATTTCTGCACCATTTCCTTGGGGAAATCTAGGGAGGTTGTAAATGTATGAGGTTGGCATCAGTATCCACCACAAGTAATGGAATTTCAAGTAAAGGCTGGAAAATTTTCCTTTACCCTTTCTCTCTATTCCCAGCCATTTTCAGTCTGTATGATTATCATTCATCACCTTGTTTCCTTGACCCTGTGTATTCTTAATAGCAGAATAGAAATATAGGACCATTTAGATTGGAAAAGACCTTTAATATCGTTGAGTCCAACCATTTACACAGCACTAAACTATGCCCCTAAAACCCACATCTACGTGTCTTATAAATACCTCCAGGGGTATTCTCAACCACTTCCCTGGGCAGCCTGCTCCAGTGCTTGACAACCCTTTCTATGAAGAAATTTTTCAAATATCCAATCTAAACCTCCCCTGGCACAACTTGGGACCATTTCCCCTTGTCCTATTCCTTGTTACTTGAGAGATGAGACTGAACATCACCTGGCTACAACCTCCTTTCAGGTAGTTGTAGAGGAATAAGTTCTCTCCTGAGCCCTTTTGCCCCAAACTAAACAACACCATTTCTCTCAGGTGCTCCTCACAGGACTTGTGCTCCAGACCCTTCACCAGCTCTGTTGCCCTTCTCTGGACAGGCTCCAGCACCTCAATATCTTTCTTGTAGTTTGGGGCCCAGAACTCAATACTAGATCCAAAGTGTGGCCTCACCAGTGCCAAGAACAGGGAACAATCACTGCCTTGGTCCTGCTGGACACACTATTCCTGATACAAACCAGGATGCTGGTATCATACACTTATATCACACCTGATGCTCCACATACCCTTGTCTGTCTGAAGACCACAAACCTTTTCATTTGAGATCAGGGACAGACCATGAGAGGATAATGGTCCCTTGGCCAGATGGGCCTTGGACTTATATCCACTATATCTGGGATTAAAGGTGGACACGTTCTCAGGATCCATCTTGGAGTCAATATGAGCAGCTCACCGTTGTGTTCTAGACATCGTGCTGATTCTCATGTTGCATTGTCTGCCAGGTCAGGATATTAGCTCTGGTCTTCAAAGCTCTCTCAGAGTCAATTATGTCTGAGTCTGCATTTTCATCACAGCCCACCTGCTCCTTTGAGAAAATGCAGTGGCCTAAGTCCATGATGAAGTGAGGGAAACTGAAGATTAAATGGAGATAAATGTCAATGAGGTTTCGCTACTGAATAAGTTTGCAAAGGAAATATGCTACCCTAGACTGGATGAGTTTAGGACACACAGCAGTGCTCCTTTTCTTATGAAGCTTTTCCACCATAACAGAAAAGAGGACTTAATATTATAAAATATTATTAAAACAAACAAGCAAATGCAATAGTTCCTTCTTAAGAGACTATATCACCAATTACCAAACTAAATTACCAAATTTAATAGTCATAAGGAAAACTGGTTTGAAGCCCCCAGTATGCTTAAGGGAAGACTGGATCAGAAAAGACACAGAGCATGCAGAAGATTGCAGGAAAACGTGTCAAAGAGATTGAGATGGGACATGGTACATTATGTAGCAGTTTCCTGCCTTCACTAGGATTTATATGAGCCAAGCAGGCAGGATACAAGGAGTCAGCAGCTTTGCACAGCTCCTGTGTCTGTCAGTGGTGGCTACCACCAGTAAGAGGGCGAATGTGTGAGTGAAAATATCTAATCTATTAAATATTCCCCATGACAGGGCTCTCACAGTCCTACCAGTTACTCTGGGGAAATGTCTACACTTTAACATCATCCATTCCCTCTCAATGCTCACCTTTATCCTGTGCATAGGTGACCTCTGATCTGCCTTTCACTTAGTGACTAGTACTCCTCTTCCTGGTGCTAGCCCAAATCTTAGGCTTCCTCATCAGATTCTGTACCTTTCTGGTAGCTGAGGGATTCCTACTCTTCTCTCTTCAGTTATCACTTAAGTCAGACACATCTCTGCATGGCTCAGAGACCAAAACCACAAGTTCCCAGGCCTTTTCTTTCCTCTTTTCTATGCTCTGTTCCATTTATCAGTATTTCCTTAAAAAACAAAATTGCAAAATTGCAGAGGAAATTTGAGTTTTAACATTGGAGAAATATGACATTAATAGGCTGCTCCACAATGTCATGTTTCTGAATGTGAAGCTGTCTCAGTCATTTTTAGAGCTTTGTCATATTGCAAATGTACACTGTGATCATACCAAACTATTATGCCCAGCTGTTCTCACTGTTCTACTGCCTGTCTCTGAGGCACATTTTTTGGCTCTGGAATTTTTTCCTTTTAACAGTTTGCTGAGTTGACTCCCACGTATGTTCTCCATGCTGCAGCACTCTGGTTTTCTTCTGCTCATGGGCATAAGTTCTCCCAACTCAGTATGCTGCAAATGGCATTAATACACACCTCAGTCACCTTTCTTCATGGGTTATGAAGACTTGAAGGGCAGATTTAAACACTTCTTGCTGAGAACTTTTGTCCCAACCTTATGGTTGCAGTCAGTCATATGACTGCATTCTCATTATCACTGATAACTCCTAAATTAAAAATTCTCAATAATTCTTCCAGTGGCAATTTCACAAGAACTGACCTGAAAAGGGAATTTTTTAATCAGGGTGGCATTTGTAAGGAGCAAGAAATAGCCTCCAGGATTCCAGGCCTGCATGAGGTACTAGGCTTGGCACCTAGCTCGCGTTCTGAGTTGGAGCAGTTCCTTCACTGCTGCCTCCACTCTACGGTGAAGTCAGTGCAGCTCTCGGGTATCACACATACACATGTAAATCACGAAGAGATCTGGGTTAGAAACAGCCTCTCCCTGGGAAGCAAAAGGCACTTCCAGGTGCTGATTTGGCCACTGCTTTCAGCCTTTGGAGAAATGATGTTCAATACAGGTTGGTCCCTCAGGTAAAGTGAGACAGGTCAGGCTTGATGGCCTCTTGCATGTGTGTTAATATCCAACACACAATACCCAAATATTCCTAGCATCCTCCCTCACACCTGAGTCCTCCCAGGGAGCAAGGGCAGCTTTTGGAGAGTCCTCATTAGGTCACCGGCCATGGGAGCTGAAGTCTCCCCTCCCCCACCTTTGTACACAACTGTTCCTCATTTACATAAATTATCTCTATTCAATTATCTGTCCAGATGTCCGAATTGTGCCACCAATGATCTGTGAATGAATTAAAAATGGAATATAATTTAATAATAACTGATTAGAAGGAGATTAGTTGTTATATAAAAAGCAAAAACCAAGAGATAGCTAGTTGCCCTTAATCCGAGCCAATCCACAGTAATTATAGAAATACAGTCTCGCTTGCTCTCCTTCCCATTTCTCTTCTTCTCCCCCCACATTTTCTCTCTTTCTCCTTTTCCCTTTTCCCTCTGTCCTTTCTTTCCTCTCTCTCTCCCCCCTCTTTCTTTTTTGTTTCTTGGTCTCCAACCCTCCTGTGCCTCCTCTCCACTTTCTCCTCCTGATTATAACTACCTACGTCAACAGAGTCAAAGCCCCTCTGGCTGCTGATACACTCGTGTAGCTGGGGATGTTCTGGCAGATCCAACCAGCAATAGCTTTCAGCTGCATTAACATCCTGTCTTTCAAGCCATGTTAATGATGGTGTCTTTATACTCTCACTTTTCTGTTAAACATTTCTGGAATCACTGCTTTTTCCCTAGGTTCATAAGGCAGGCTCTTTAAAGGTTTCCCTCTTCTTGTCTTTTGGACTCATGCAGAGCAATTTCTACTCTGTCCTAGATGTTTTAAAATCATAAGCAGCACAGAGGCTCTGCTCCTCCTCTTGCACCAGGAAGAACCAGCAGCAAGTCCCTGAGCCCCTGTGGTGTCTCTCCTGAAAAAGAGCACCCAGACTTCTGCAGAAAACTTGCCATGGGTTTTTTTTTCAGTGCTATTTTCTCCTCTCCCAAGCATAAAGCCAAAATACCCCAAAGCCAGGCTGAGATGGTGCCACACTTAGTATTGGAGGCAGAAAAATTTGGAGAGAAAAATACAGCACCTTGTTATCTGACCATGGGGATCCCCCACCCTGTCTAACAGAGCTCCTTCCCTCTCTCCTAGCTGCCACCCTCCTATGTCAGCTAGGACTTCTGATGCAAACCACCACTCACTGATTGGCAATGGCATGAAGCTGAATAACTAATAACTATTATTATTTTATTTCTATTCCTCTTGTAAATTAGAACAAGAAAAAAAATTGCTGATGTTAGTGGACAATTTATTTCAGGTAATTTCATAACATGATTTGGAAACTATCAGCCAGTAACAGCAAAAGTCAAATTTCCCCACTAGTTCAACATGGGCCTTGTCAAAAATGGACAGTGATGATTAGGGATACTGCTTACAGATACACTCTTACAAGAAGAATGAAGCTGAAAACAGATATACTCACTGTCATAGACTCACCTCCCTGTACTCAGATACCAGATATTTAAAACCTCCAATGTCTTGGCTTGCTAGGTCAATGCAGTCTTTCTGAATTAAAAGCTCTGCTCTCCCTTTATACATCACCCTTAAGAGTAATGCTCATAGCAGCACTTTTTGCCTCTTCTAAGCACTAAGCCATCTGCACTTGGTTGGCTCTACCAAGGTAGAGCAGAAATCAGAGAGACTGAAGGTCTAAGGCCCAGAGAGCAAACCTACATGATGTAATACTACACAGACCATTTCATTTTGATGAGCTTACTGAATACACTGTGATGGTAGTTGGTAGTTATTTTACCCTTTAATGTACCTTTTATTTCTTTAAAATAGAAGGGTATTTGTAGACATAAAGAATGTAGTTAAAACTACAGCTTTGCCAAGAACCAGCAAATGTTTCCCAAAATAAAATTTGAGAATGTTAGCATCAAAACCCCCCAACAATTTCAAAAGCAGTAGAAATTAATTACTACAAAATGTGTAAAGTTTTGAATAGCAGTCATTTCAACCCCTTTCATTTGCACAAATGAAAATGTGAAGATTTACTTTATCATTCCAGTAATATGCAGTTTGGGTAAATTCTCTTGGTTTTTTCTGTGGAAACACCACCCTAACCTTCAAAAATATTTATGAAGGTTTATTCTGGTAAGTTAGTTTGCGTAAGTGCTGGAAGCACACAGTATTTATTCCTTGTTTAGTTTGGTAACTGCAGGATGGATCACCAGTTCCAAAGGAAGATGATCAAGAGCTAGTTAAGGTAACATCTCATTTATAGGTCACTGCAACTAAAATTCTTCATTAACTGTAATTTCTGTGTTGTTGCAAAATGTTACAATGCTGCCTTGCATCTCAGTATATATTTGTGCTGTTCACAAAGACCTCTAACAATCAAGAGAGTACAAGGAAATTTCAGCTTTTATTAAAAAGCACTGCTGGTGCAAAAGGTTTGACAACACCAACTGGAGCCATTTTAATGCAGAAAAAATTAAAATAAGTTTAATACATTATTTAAAGCCTTCTACAATTTTCAACCTAATATATTTATTTTTTATGGACTAAATTAAAAAACTTTGGACTCTTGGGCTTTTGCAGTGAGCATTTTTATATTTTGATAATTAAAATGTTATTGCTCTGTGGCTAGAAGACGTGTTCAGCAGACTTTGAAGGATATTATTTACATATGATTTGGCTTTGATAGTCTTATTTTTTTGAGTAACATTTTACTCACAAGTAGTTCAATTGGCTTCTATGAGTATTATTCAATATGATAATGTGAGGAGAGGTAGAAAATCGGTCTCCTAGGTTAATGCAAGACAAGCCATAGTTACTGAAGGTAGATTAATGATTTCCGGTTTGAAAAAAGTGTTTTGTTCTGTTTTATGCATCCATCTGTAAAGCCCGCAGGAAAACATTTTGCACTTTGGAATTTTTGTTGCAGAGATTCAAAGTTAAAGGGATTACTGAAATGTTTCTTTATTGTTAAGTTTCCCTAGTTTAGATTTATGTTAGAGGATGTGTCAACTGGATCAAACCCTTAACACAGGTTACCTTTTTATTCTCCCTCTTTTTGCATTGCTTCAATCAGGATTTTGGCATTGGTTTTCTAGTGTTTGTTATCCTCTAGAGCAGCCTTAGTTTGAAGTTGGTTTTCTTGATGACTGTTTTGGAGATCTTCAGGAAAAGGATGTGCATTTACAACAAATCTAAGAACAAATTGCAATATTTAGTTTCATTTTTTAGTCCATGTTTAGGTAGGAGTCTGGAAACAGGAGCAGAGGGACCAGAAGCACTGCAGTCCAGTTCTCCTCATAACTTCATCAGATGACAGTGGGGTTTAGCACACCAAAGCCCAGTGACTTCTGCAGACCTCGTGTGCAGGATCTTCTCAAGGTGATGCTCCTGCACGTCACACGAGGGAGGAGCAGTGACATCACCCTGTGCCATTGGCTTTGCCCAGACTCATCCCTGGGCAGCAAGTACTGCTTTCTTTCCAGGGCCTGCAAACACCTTAGTTCAGTTCTGAGTGCTTCCTTATCTCTTTAACCTATTCCCATCTAACAAACATGCATGGCTCATTTCCATGGGCTCCACCTCTGCCAGGCAAACCAAACCCCTGGCAAGTGGCTGAAAGCCAGCTTTGCCTGTGCTGTACCACACAAAAGCAGCAGCAATGATAGAGGCTTCTTTCATCCCAGACTGTCAAAATGCTCTTTAAAGTCATCTAAGTTCAACTGTAAAGTGTGTGTGGAGTGAGAGTGTGGCATTTTCAGGAATCCACACTGATCTGAAGGTGGGCTGCTCAGCTCCACACAAAGATGAAGAGAGAGATGTGTTGCTGAACAGAGGGTATTTTGCAACAGAACAGGACAAGTCTTCAAAACAAAATGGGATGCACATCAGAACATATGCAGGAATGCAAGATGAGAAAGAGGCCCAGGAGTGTTCATAAACAATGGACCTATGTCAAGCAACTCCAAGTTGGGATACACATGAGATATCCCAGCTGCTAATACAGACTCCAAGGAAGCAAAGGGCACCCTGGGCCTCCTCTGTCCTTTGGTTCACCAAGGAAGAAGCAAAAGGATGATGGGACTCCCGTGGTTAAAATCAAAGTGGTGTAAGTGACACCTGCTGGCAGATGACTGGGCAGCCAGAGCACAGCCCTCCTCCTTGCTGTGGGAGCAAGGGTGGCATGGGGTCACTGTGGGTCACACTGAGCCTCCACACAGCCCCAGCTTCACAGAGTCATAGAATACCCCAAGCTGGAAGGGACAAGGATCACCGCAGTCCAACTCCTGCCTTGGGAATGTCACCTGTTTAGATCCAGTTAGGGTTGCTCAGATAGGAACTTTTTGACTCCATTCCTTCACCCTGATTCCCCTATACTGCACTCAGTATAGGGGAATATACTCAGTAGAGGCTCCATGGATTTTGTTTTAGACATTTCATGGCCCTATCTGCTCTGCAGGTTATTAATTCATTGGGACACACTGGGAGGCACTAAATACAGTTGATGCTGAAGACTTGGTGCCTCCACTGTAGATGTTTGCAGGGATTTCTTTGGCTTAGCTCTTCTCTGGAGTGAGAACCCATTAGCAGCTGGAGGGTGTTGGAAGTGGAGACTCAAACTACATCATCTTCCAACCCTGTTTCATCTGCAAGGACACCAGGCTGAGCCTCCTGCGACTCCTGTGCAACACAGAGAGCAGCAACTCTGGAGACCAGAACATTTGCTCCTGGAGAACACTCTGGATCCAAAACCCATATTGAATGTGGACAGACCCATTAGTCACCAAGTGTGACCTGAGCCAAGACTGCAAGGTTTGTCTGTGCTGGAGCATATATTTTAGAAGGTCTAAGTGGGAAAGACCATTCCTCAGGTAAACAGTTTTAATGCTGGAATGTTAGACATGGCTGTAAATCAGGTTCCCTCATACTGTGGAAAATTCTAGCATTTTAAAGTATTTCTCTCCATGGAGAATTAATGTTGTAATTTTAAAGTGCTGTTTTTGCAACTGATTTTTTTTTCTAACTAGACTTACTGGTCATCAGCAACAACCGACAGCAAACAATGCCTGCAGTATACAGACACAGTGATTGACAATGGAGATAGTGATTCCTATTTTATATTTTAAAATCATTTAGGTCATTCAAAACTTCATGGCACATGAAATAATTCCATTTTGGCAGCATGAAGATTTACTGCTCTGTTATAACAAAAGGATTTTACATTAATTTAGTATTTACCCAGTACTATGCAGCAAATGTACTTAACAGTTTGAAAACTAAAATGAAAATAGATTTAAATTATTTTTCATTCTATAATGTGATAGTAGTAGAATAATATAAAATGAAAATGCATAAATTAACATCAGAAAATACATTTCAGAACAATTTTGTAAAACAAGCTGTTTCAAAATTATATTGCTCTAGGGATTTCTGTAAGCAACTACATATTTTTCTGTCAAAAGCCCAAACACTTCCATCCAAAGAAGTTCTTTTTCAATGAGAAGCTGTTTCAAAAATGACTTGCCTACTCTACTAATTATCCTCACTGTGAAAAATGCAGGCTTTATATTAGTACTTATATTTAATTAAATTAATTATTAATTAGTTAGCTTGACCTTCTAGTACTAAATCCTGTTATGCCTTTGCTAATAAATTAAATAACCTTTCCTCCTCTGAAAGCATCTCTCCTAACTCATGGGTTGTTCATGAAGTTCTCATCTGAATAATTTCCAGTTCTTTGGTGTTTTTTATTGAAAATGTAGACACCAGAAGTGGACACAGTATGAGCCTGTCATGATCCTGAGATGCCAAGACCACCCTCATCCTGCTAGGTAGCATTTTCTGGCTGATAGATCCAGAAATGGCATAGCTCTGATAGAGCAGATTACACCAAAAATCCATGCTTAGTTTTTATTATCTGTCACATCTCCTCCATCCTCCTCAGAGCCACTGCTTCTCATGACAGCAGCCTGTGACCTTCATTTTCTGTTCTGAGATATATAGTCTTGCATTTGGCTATATTAAAATCACATATTGTTCAAATGAGCAGAGCCTGCCAAGTGATCCAGATTGCTCAGTATAACTGACCTACTCCCATCATTATTTATCACTCCACCAATTTTTATGTCCAGTAGAAATCATTACCAGCATTGATTTCATATTTTCTTCTGAGTCACCACAAAGATACTGCACAGTATGGACCAGGAACGGATTTCTAGACAACACACCTTCAAAATTTCTCTGGCAGTGGATGATTCCGCAGTGAATCTGTCAGAACCACTAATTAGTCAGCTTTTAATTCATTTAACACGTGTAATTCCGATTCCACCTCAAGCTAATTTTTTACCAGGAAAGTGACGGGGTGCCAGGCGAAGCGCTGGCCGGGCACCCAAACGGGCTGTGACAGCGGCCGCCTCCGCACCGCTCCGCTTTCCCTCTCCCGCAAACCCAGTCACTCCGCCAAACGGCGCTCCCCATGGAGCGTCCATCCTCCGGGACCACTGGGCTCGTGGGTTTGGGCACGGCGTTCCCCGGGCCGGGCCGGGCTGTGCGGGGCGGCCCCGGGGGTCCCCGGCCTGGGAACCCTCCGCGGCCGGCGGCGGAGCCGCGCCTGTAATTAGCGGCATTAGCGGGAGGAAAGTTGCCTGCTCTGATCTCCCGTCCCGAGGCCACAAGGTCCCCGGGCGTCTCCATCCCTCCCCAGCCCTTCCCTTTCCTTTCCTCACTGCTCTATTGCAGGCCGGGGCGGCCAGCCCCTTCTCCCCTTCCCTCCCCGGCAGCCGAGGGAGGCTCCCGCTCGTATTTACCAGCAAATGATTAATTGTTGCTCGGCGCTGGGCGCTAATGCTGCTAATCCGGGCGGCTGCGTGTTCGGCCGCTCGCCCGGTGCCAGGCCCCGCGGGCGGAGGGGGCCGGCTGCGCCCCCGCCTGTAATTACTGCCCAGACAAATCTCTGCGAACGGGAGAGCGGGGAAATCTCTGCCCATATTGCAAGGGGCTCCGGCCCCCACCCGCGGAATAATTTTGAGACTCAAATCCCAGCAAAGACCTGCTACAAATTGCTGCAAATTAAGCTGATTTTGCCCCGAATGAGGGATTTTCTGCTGCAGATCAGCCCTTCCCGGAGCTGATGAGGTGGGGATTAGAGAAGGGACTGAAATCAAAGGGACAGGATGGTGCGGGGGGGGCGGGGGGGGGAGCCTGAGAGGGGAGCCCAGCAGTGAAAGTCCTGGAGCATTAACACTTATTGATTTCTACTTTGCTGACATTTTATTCTATTACCAACTTTACGATTAGCCTAAACTAGGATCCGTGCGACAGCCAAGGCAGGGTGCACAGCCCCGAGGGCTGAGGGGCGCTCACTTCTTGGGTTTGCACCCCACCAGCTCTGCAAGCATCTGCTCTGAGCAAATGCCACCTTCTAGGGGCTGCCTGGCTCCTGGCACCAGAACGGTCGTGAGGTGAACTGAGTTTGCGACCTTGGGCAGGCTGCACTCTCTTTTTTGCACCAAGAGGATGCTGGTGATTTTGAGAGAGGGAGCCTTCTCCAAACTCTATGTCCTTATCAACCCCCAAATCTTTTGTATTACATGTGATGGAGCTATTGGCTAGCCCCCTTTTCAACATCCGTCTGTCCATCTCTCCATCCCTTCTTTCCCTCTCCCTTGCCTCTGGATCCTCATTTCCATCTGTTTAAACAGCAACAGCAATGTATGTTGCAGGTATTTCAAATTGCACCGTTAAAGATTTTATGTTGTGGATGTTAAAATTAAAAAGATATATGTGCAAATAGTCACTATGAATTTAATCAACTTGATTTAATACTAATAGGAAACAGCAAATGGAATTTATGACTCAAAAATAAGTGAATTTTTAAAATAAATACAAGTACTTTGTGAAAAACAGAAAAAAAATCCCAATCTGAAGAGTTTATTAGAGTCTAATCCCCCAACAACAACTGAAACCGGGGCTGCCCACCCAATAATCCTGGCTGCCATTAAAATATTAAAGATAAATCTAATCGTCTCTTTATCCAAAATAAGCGACTTTTATGTGGAGAGAAAATGTCTAACCCTTTGGGAAGAGAATTACTCCTAATGCATCAAATGGAATTCAGTCAGGATGGCAAAACTAGGTTTAAGAGCAAATGAGATGGTAATAGAGATAAAGGCCAGTATAACAAATTAAAAATACTCATTTACACGAATTAAAATCACTCCTAAAAGGGTTCTAAGTAAGGAGGCCACTGGATGGTCTTGGCCCTTCTTGGGTTTATGCAGCCTCTCAGGACATGGGGGAAGGCAGAGTGTGGTGCTGAGTCTTTGTGGGGAAGTTCTGTTCCTGACCCCATCTCTCTGAGGCAGCTTTTACCCATGTCCTGCAATGGCTCCAAACCCATGCGTAGAAGTTACACCGGTCCACAGCTTTCAAATAATTACTTCTGGCCCCAGCATTCCTTCCTCAGCTGATGTCATATGCCCAGGGTGTCTCTGTGGATTCCCCTGTGCTCCAGGGTTTGTAACACATTGTGGCAGCTCCCAGTGGCACCAAGTTCATGCTTCACAGGACAGGGTGCCCAGCCTGGCACCTGGGTGATGTCTGTCCATGGGAACACTCTGTTGAGGATGAGTCCCCAGGGAGCTCACCCAGCTGGGGCAAAATCACCTCTGAGACCTGGAAAATGAGCTTGCTACATGCCAGGAGGAGCTGCACCTGAGTGGTGTTTGAGCACAGAACTCCACACAGAGGTCTGGGAGCTGTGAGTTTCCTCCCCTTTCCTGCTACCTGAGAAACTTAAAAGGAGTGGGGCAAGGCAGAGAAGAAACCTGTCAGCACTGCTGCTTTCCCAAGCCCTGTACCTGGACAGACCCAGCATCCCAGCCACAGTGCCCCTTCCCACAGCTTCACACCCTGCTCATGGGAAACAGCTTCAAGGCACAACCTGTGCTCTAGACCTGCAGGAGGGTAAGGCCCTCATGGCAAGGGCATGGATGTGGGCAAGGGCAGCACCTCAGCTGCTGATGGGTGCTGGGGTGGGGGCTGCTGCAGCATCCCGCCTCCTCACACATCCCCATGAGCACTGATGCGGGGAAGAAGGTTGTAGCTGGTTCCACTACCTTGTTAAACCACTTTGAAATTGTCTGTGTGCTGCACTTTTGGAAACCCAAACCAATCTGTGAGTGCACTGGAGGAAAAATCCCACTGGAAATCCAGAATACAGCACAGGGAACACTCACAGGCAAGGTGCCATTTGCAATGGGTTATAGGCAACCATGTTTGCCAAAACCAAGAAGACACTGTATTCCCTCACAACCAACTTCATGAAAGACATCTGGTAAATCGATAGAACACACCTTTACCTGCTCGAATGTCTTCTTCCATGCATGAAATACAAACACGTTTCCAAAAAGAGAAAGTGAAACCACAAAATTGGAAATGTCCTCACTAGAATATGTGGCATGAGTATGTGCAGTTCTTTACAGCATCAGAGCTTCAGGCTGCTTAGATTCCCTAGCATCATTTTAGGTTCACTTCACAGTTTTAAGATTTTTGATGCAATTTTATAGGCAGATTTTTTTTGTTGTTTTTGTTTGTTTGTTTGTTTTATTTGTTTAGTTAATGATTAGGATCTGGAAAGCAAGATTGCTTCCTTTGGGGAAAAGCCACTTGTCTTCCCAAATTTGACTGTTAGACTTCACCTTTAGCAGAAGACTTCTGTCTTCTGAATGGCTGCGGAATCAATGATGTTCTTGGCATCTTGGCTTCTTATTTGTACAGACAGCAATTTCAGCTCACAAGGACCTTGGCAGGCCCTCTAGGCCTTCCCCCAGCTGTAAGTAGGATCTACCAAACACAAACCAATCATGTGAGATGTATGTAACCTGTCCTTAAACCTAACCGGTGAAGTTTCTCCAAGGTAGACATCCTATCCTAATGCCTGCTCTAAAGAGGATCAGCATCTTGTGCTAACACTTTCCTAACTTGCTACAGCCAAAGCCATCTGCCATAATGCTTCTGATCTATCCACTATGCTCAGTAGATACAGTGGACAATTTTGGAAGACCACCATTGCTACATTTTTAAAAATGTATTGGAAGATTTGTTGACATCTCTCTTCACTCATCTTCCCTGTAGACCAAAGAAATATATGCTTTCTAGATATCTCATTATATTTCTGCTGTCTCTCATCAATCAGCCCAGATCCATCCTGAAGCTCAGGATGCAGAACAGGTGGAGCAGAGTGCAACCCACACCATGGACTGGCTAGAAAGCTGCTTTAGATACTTTATCTTGTATATGTCCCCAGGACAGTTACTCACCTATGGGCAGAAGCTGAATCTAGTAATATTTTCCTATATATTGCTTTTCCTTAGGCTCCATACCTTGTAAGAAAACTAGATCTCCCTGGGATTTCCCCCTAACACAAACACATACTTTTCTTTAAACAAGGAAGTGTATTTTATTATCTGATGATGGAAAGGATGTTACATTGATTCCAAAATTTCCTCTTTCTCACAAACCAAGGCAAGGGAACATCTAATATAGTTAAATAGTTAAATATAGTTAAATGAAAATGCATCAGACAAACCCCTTTGATACAATGTGTAATTTACCTGAAGTACTCATGTGCCAAAGCATTATTTAGAAGTGAGACAAGACATCCTCAGCCAAAAAAGATATTATAATTAAATATTATAATTAAAGGTTAATGAGGTGGCCAACATTCATGGTGAATCAAGAAAATCTTTATATACATTTATGGCAGCTTCATTTAGGATGTCAAAGTCAAATATCATTACTTTCCTACGCCACACTTTAGCTGATTTTAAAATTATATCTACTGAACAGACTTTAGTCCACATGGTAAAGCCCATGTCTTGCTGCTCTGTTACTTTCTAATGAATCAACACTGGAACTCTTGAAACTCATTGAACAGAAATAAGTCCAGTTGCTCCAGGAGAGTTAAAAGCATGTCTACATATGGGTCTAGCTTGCTATAAAAATCATTTATAATAAGTTTCTTTAAAAAGGAGATATAAACATTTATCCATTGAATAATATTGTCTTCTGTTTTAGGAATTGGAAAAGAGTGTCAATAAACCTCTGGTGGTGCCCCATCCAGCATGGACCAGAGAGGGGAAATGAACCAGATGCGATGGGACACTGACATGCAGCACCCACTCCAGACTGGCCTGAAGAGTTAAATTTTTCTCCTTTGATTTCCAGGCAACTGGAAGTTACTGATATATTCAGCTAACAGAAAACTTTGATATCTGACCCTTAACTGCTCAGCAGCCCCATGCAGAAAAGGTTTTGTTTAACCTCTTGTCCTAAGCAGAGCAGAGCCACCCAACGCCTCAAGCTGAAAGGTGCCAGAGGAAAGGTATCCTGAGTTACTCTGACCTTGCCACAGGAAACTGCAGGACAGAGGAACTGCCTGTGGTGCAGCATGGTTGAGTCCTAGCAGCTGGATGTTCCATGTGGCATGAATAGAGGTGTTCAGCCAGAGAGAAAATAGGAAAAATATAGATGCATCAGTGTCAGGAGAGAAAGAGAGGTATAATGGAAAAAAGGGAAAATGTCAGAAGTGCTAAGCAAAGTGAAGTCCTAGCTCTGTTAAATGTCAGTGACCAAGGTCCTGCTGTATTTAGTAGGATGGAGATTTTACCCAGGGGTTAAGAGGTGCAGCTCTAAACTAGCAGGATGATTCAGAGCAGGCAGAAAGAGAGGTCTGCTCAGGGCTGCAGTAACTCAGCCAGCACCTGCCAACTGGGAGCATTTGGCCATGGGCATGACAGATGCCATAATCTCTTGTCATCATGTACTTTGTATCTTTGATTATTTAGAGATCAATAGACTGACATGTAAAGACAAATATATGTTCAATAAGACACTTGACATCAGAAGCTTCTTATATGGGAAGGCTTTTATATAGATAGAACATCCCTGTCAGACACCATGAGCTCCATGGAGTTCAAGATTTTAGGGCCTGAAGGGAACATTACAACCTTCTAGCCTGAATTTTGAGATAAAATAGGCTACAAAACCAAATAATTTCTGCATCAGGCCAATATCTTCTGGATGAGTTATAGATCATCTCTTAAAAAATTTCAGTCTTGATTTGAAGACTTTATATGATAGACAGAATTTACAACATCTGCAGGGAGGTAACTCTGGTCAATCTTCATGTCTCAGCAGTTTTGATTAATACAGCAAGGGTCTCTTCTTGTATTAGCATTATCATGTCTTATGTCCATCTACAGTGCAACATATGGTGGAAGGATAATGTAAAAATGTCCAGTGACTGTGACTTCAGTGGATCACCAGTGCTCCCCAAAGTGTAGGAACACAGCTAAAATAAAAACATACTAAGAGAGACTTTTACTCAAAGTATTTTTTAAGTTATATATATATATATATATAAGTTTTGAAAGGAGACAGGGAGGAGCTGCATGCACTTCCACTGCAGAGGAGACCAAGAAAACTGATACTTGGTAAGAACCCAAAAGCCATTGTAGAAGAGATGGAAGAGTGCAGGGAGATCAGGCCTGACCTATCTGTTTGAATCATCAGAGAATATAGAACGTTTTGGATGGAAAGGGACCTTAAAGATTATTTAGTTCCAACCTCCCTGCCTTGACCAGGGATGTCAGCTACTAGATCAGGTTGCTTCAAGCATCATCCAGTCTGGCCTTGGACACTTCCAAGGATGGGGCATCCACTACTTCTCTAGGAAACCTGTTCAGTGCGTCACTATCCCCTGAGTAAAGAATTTCTTCCTAGCAACCAATCTAAATCTCATTCAGTTTAAAACCATTCACCCTTGTCCTCTCCCTGTCTACCCGTGTAAAAAGTTGCCCTCCATCTTTTTTGTAGGGCACTTTTAACCACTGAAGTCTGTCTAGACAAAGGCAGCTTTGAACCCAGTGCTGACAGAGACAACAAAGAGCATGCTTCTGTAATAGAAATGGAGGAGAAATAACACTTCTTTAGAGACTAAGGGGTTAACAACAAACATTGCTTCTACTGGGATTCAACTTGTCCATGGACACAGGAGAAGGCTGAACTAGAGTTAAGACTGAAGAAAGAACCAAGTCAGCCCAATACAGGTGCCTGGATGAAGGACAGATTTGCAAACAAATGGGAGAAATGGAAAAGTTCAGCCCCAAGGATAAGACAAATGAAGTATGGAAGAAGAAAAAGGATGAGCTGGATCAGAAAAATGTGAGAGAATTCAAGGTTTCTAATGTTTCTCTCAGCAGGAAACTGAGTCATGCAGCTGAGGAAAGCTCAAATAAAGCCAGAACTTCTTCTGGTCAAGACAGGGTGAAAATATTGCCAGAAATCAATTAGAGAGGTATTGAAATACAAGCAGGTACTGATATATAAGAACTTCCAGTATATACCAGCAAAGCCCCTATGTCTATACCTTTATATCCTGACAGTGATCAGAGCATTAACTTTGTATGAACTACTTCTAATCACCCATCAAGGAGGCTAAAAAATGATAAAGGGGACACATACTGTAGAGTGGACCTCAGGCTGATAAACTCTGATGGGCTTGTCAAATTGGGCTCTGTGACTAGCTTGAGGTAGAAAACCCAAATAACCCACACCCCTGTACCTGTCCTTGGGCAGGGATGCAGAGCTGGGTCTGAAGGAAAAAGAAATTGTGGTGCACAAAGAGCTGTCAGAACCTGGGCTCAAGTTGAGAAGCAGCCCCCGTGCATATCCACACCCTGTGTGTGCTCTGGGCAGTTCTTTAGGCAGAACAAGTGTATGCACCTCCTCACACTGATGGTGGTACCAAACAGAGGGAGTTACAACATTTCAGAGGGCTTTAAGGCCTGGTGGGTTTAGTTCTACAGCAGACTGCAGCTCGGGGCCACATAACCCACACAATGTCATTGGGCCTCAGAGATGTTTGGGGAGGAACAGTTTCTGGAGAAATTTGAATCAGTTTATAGAGAACATGAGAATTAGAGAAATCATAATAAAGTTCTGAATAATTTATCAGCAAGATGATAGCTTGAATTTTTACCCTAAAAATCCCAGTCATGATGAGGCACAGCTTGTGTAACTCCAGGTTGAATGCTGGGGAAGGAAATTGCATACTATGCCTGGGGAGCCCCAGTGGGGTGGGACAGAGGTCAAACCAAGATTTGGCTAATGCAGACAAGACACAAGCTGGCTGCTCAAGATCAGCTCAGTGATACAGACAGTTGTTAGGAAAGACCTGAAGGGATCCTACTGATCTGGACCCCCACTCAGGGACTTGACTTCATGGCCAGAATGTGGATCTGCCTCATCCCCATCAACTTCTCTGGTGATCTGGACTGAAGGCTGAGTCTGGACGCTGCCCACAACTTCTCTGCTTGCCTTGCTCAGGTACAGTGAGATGGAGCCAGGGGTGAGGGAAACCTGCTCCAATGACTCTTAACACATTTGGCTCCCAGCTTCCTGTCAGTCAAAAAGCAGCTGGCCACCCCAGTGTCCTGGCAGTCTTAATTCACCTCTTGTGAACCATTTTTATCTCTGTGGAGACATAAGTTTCTTTAAAATAATGGCTAGGAATATTACTATTGCTATTGCTGCTCTAACCTGAGACAGTCTCAGCAATCCTGCCATCACAGTGGATATGCCCATGGTTTGCTCAGGAAAGGCAGGATTTTCCGCATCTGCAGCAGCCCCAATTCTTTGGCCAAGACTCTAAACCAGGATTTCCAAAGTATGGAGGACATGCCCTTTGGGCAGTCCAAAACACTTGGGGCCATCCTGGACAGATACCACAAATTTCAGAGACAGTCCTGTGCCCTTGTTTCACCATGAACCTGGCACTGGAGAGCCTTCTCCAGAGACCAGGAGGAGAGGTGTCCCCTGGGGACAGGCTGCCCTTCACGGGAAGACTGGAGCCATTTAGCCTGATGAACCATCCTAGAGGCCTGCAAAATGGAGACGAGGAGGAATAGGGAGCTGCTCCTCGAAGATGAGGCAGAAGATGGACTTTTCGTGCTGATCTGGAGCTACAGTGCCAGCCCCAGTTTGGGGTTCTGCTGATGGCCCTGTGAGCCGGCTGTAGGAGCCGCGCTGAGGACGTGACCACAGTCGCAGCACCTGCGCTGGTGGAGCTCCTGCCTCACGTTGAGTGACTCTGGGGGAGTCTTAGGCTTTCTCTTAGTTTAATGCCTTTGGTTGGGATAACGCTGGCAGGGATGAGGTGTGTGGTATCTTGCCTACAGATGATAAAAGGCAAGTTAAAGAGGAACTGTGTGGTTCAGGAAACCTGCTCACGGGGATGGGTGTCTAGAGAGTCCAAGCAACTGTTTCACCCCCTCTGATGACATGAAGCTGAATGCTTCTCCAACGTGCAAAGCTTCCAGCTCTGAATTTTCAGGAACACTGCTCAGTTTTAATTCTTAGCTTACCTCCGAGGTCCCTTTTGACCTCTTATTTCTCTCAGAATATGGGATGAGCAAGAAAGCCAGAGAGCCCGCGGTTTCCCTACACGTAAGCCTTGCGCATCTCTCCTCCAGGGCCGGTGCCCCAAGCCGCGCGTGTTTATGAGAGCAGGGATGCCTCCATCCCTCCCTCCCTCCCTCCCTAACCCCACCTCCCCGGCAGGGCTGGAGGCGAAGCGGGGCCGGGGCCTGCGGGGTCGGGCCGGCCCTTTTTGCGCAGGGGCGGGCGGCAGCCCCAGTCCGCCGGCGGGCACCGGCCCCAGCCCGCCGAGCAGCGGCCCCGCCGCCGCCGGTGCCGGCTTTTTGGCATCCCTAATCGCGGCCGGCCCCTGTGATTGGCTGCGCGGCTCTGACCCCGCTCGGGCTCCCGGCTGGGCGGATAAAAGGGGCCTGAGCCGGGGGCTCCCAGGCATTCCCGGAGCGGGCACCAGGGACCGCCGGCCGCAGCATGACGGGCAAAGCGGGCGCGGCGCTGGCCCCCAGCCTGCCCGGCAAGCCCAAGCCCGACGGCGCGGCCGCCGCCCCCGCCGCCCCGCCGCCGCCTCCGCCGCCCCCCGCGGCCGGGGTCAAGTCCAACTCCGGGCCCACCCCTCCCCGCTGCACCGGCTTCGGCATCCAGGAGATCCTGGGCTTGAACAAGGAGCCGCCGTCACACCCCCGGGCCGCCCTGGACTCTCTGCCCGCCGGGCACCTGCTGGCGGCCCGCTCCGTGCTCAGTCCCGCCGGGGTGGGCGGCGTGGGCATGGGGCTGCTGGGGGCCGGCGGCATCCCCGGCTTTTACACCCAGCCCACCTTCCTAGAGGTGCTCTCCGACCCCCAGAGCGTGCACCTGCAGCCGCTGGCCCGGGCCCCCGGGCAGCTGGACAGCAGCCAGACGGCCAGCTCAGGTAGGCACGTCCCCGGCCCCGGGGCCCGCCGCGCCCCCCCAGCGCCGCCCCCGCAGCCTCTGGCCCGCCGGGAGGCCGCTCGCTCGGCGGCGGAACGGAGATTTCGTTTCGATCCCGAGCACAAGGAGAAGGGCGGGCGGGATCGTATTTTTCCCCCGTCCGGGGCTGCGGCCGCGGTCCGATGGTGCGGCCCCGGGGGCCCGGCCTAGGGATGCGCAGAGCCCCGTCGGAGCGGCCCCCGGGACCCCGCGTCGTTGCCGGAGAATTGGGACTCTTTCGGCATCCTTTTCCTAGACGGCAGCAGCCTCTCACAACTCTGCCTGCAGGCCCGGTTTCGCGGCCGCTTCGTGTCCCCGCAGGGCGGCAGGCAGCAGGCAGGACCCCCCTGGCTCGGGGCCATCCCCGGCTCCCCTCCAGCAGCGGCCCCGTCCCGGGCCGTGCCCGTGGCCCCGCTGGCAGCACGGCCCGCCGAGGGGCCGGGGCGGCGCGGGCAGGAGAGGGACCGGAGCGTCCATCGAAATATCGGTCCCTGATCCGTCCCCCGGCTGCTCCTTCGGGGCAAAGGCGGCGGCGTCCTGCCCGTAACACCCCCGGGCCGTGGTATCCCTGGGGAGCCCGGCTCCTCCCGGGGCTTGTTTTTACCGGCAGCTCGGTAAAGCTCGGCGTCTCCCTCCCCGTGTCGGTGTTTCCCCGGCGCGGTCCGGGATCCCCGGGCTGGGGCAGGCGGTGGCGGTGGCCGGGCCGCGGAGAGGGGGCCGCAGCTTTCCCCTTTTCCTTCGCTTTTGTTGAGCCCGCCGGGCTCTGCGTTTTAGCGGCGAGGCAACAGCAGCCTCAGCAAACGACTGTGGCGGAGAGAGGCGAGAGCCGGAGCCCGGTCCCGGCCCGGAGCCTTCCCTGGCCGGGGCGCATCGGCCCGAGCTGCCCCGGGGCGGGAGCGGCGCCGGGACCCGCTGCAGGGAGCGCCCGGCGTCGGGCCCGTCCGCGCCGCCATCGCAACGAAATCTCCGCGCAGAGGCGGCGGGGGAGCGGGGCCCGGCCCCACCCGGGAGGGCCCGCGGGGAGCGAGCCCCGGCCCACAGCCGCTGCCTGTCTCTCCGCAGATTCCGAGGATGTCTCCTCCAGCGATCGAAAAATGTCCAAATCTTCCCTAAATCAGAGCAAGAAACGAAAGAAGAGGCGGCACAGGTAAGAAAGAGGGGCCACCCCCCGCTCCGGTGGCCGCAGTCCGCAGGGAGCCGGTCACGGGCGAGCCCCGCCGGGAACAGCCCGCCCCGGCCTGGGGCAAAACATCCCTCCCGGCACCGGCCCCGGAGCGCCCGTCCTTCCCTTTACTCCTTCTATCCGCCCAAAATAAATGGGATATGGGGACGTGCCTGTAGGGAGTGGGGGATTCGACCACAGGTGTCATTGTATTTAATTCTTTCTGCCTGCGGATCCAGGTATCCCAGCCGCAATCCCGGGCAGCCCAGGAGCTGCGCTGGAATGCGGATCATCAGTGCTTGGAAGGGAAAATCAGCAACCTGTCAGAAATAAAAAAAGCCGTTTGCAGCTCCACTGGCTTTCAGCAATACAGAATTTCTATCGATAATTTAAATTTTTTTTTTTACATTAAAAAATAAATATTTTGCCGATAGATTAAATAGTTGGGAATCAGAGAGAGCCTGCAAAGAAGCAGAAGAAGGATGGGAAACTGTTTAAGGAAACGAAGATCCACTTTGGATTTGGTTTCCTGTCAGCACGGTCAGGGTAATAGACTTTGCCTGACTTCTCCCACAGTTAAAATGGAGTTGGTTTGTTTGCACTTTATAAACAGAAACGAAAAATCCCGTGCTGGTTTCTGGCATTGCTGTGGCCAGAGCGCCAGGACAAAGGAAGGCCAAACACCATCCACTGAGTGTGATTTAGGAATAATTAAATCAATCCTGCCACGATGCAGTAAAGGTGGATTAAAAGACGCTCCAGTGAAAGCTTAGCAGGACGCAGGGTGGAAGGAGACCGACTATCCCAGGAGACACCCTGCTATGTGTGCAACAAGAGGCTCGGTCTGGAGGGCTCCTTTCCAAACCCCCTTCCCAGGCAAATGTTCCCTGTTTGGTGCTCTGCAGTAAGCAAGAGTTCATTTTCTTTATGCCTCATGCAGAGCTGGGTGATAACACAGCTGGGACTGGTGTACAGGTCCCGATCTGGACGAGAATTTCGTTTTCTGGATAGGAAACGAATTTCAGATTTGTTTTGTTTTTCAGTTCTAGACAGAAACAGACCTGCAACATTTAGTTGTAGTTGTATATTCTGTGCTAAACAGTTAAGACCTCTAATTGTACCGAGGAAGGGCTGGAAGGTGACTGGCCAATAGCGTGCAAATAGTTGCAGGATAGAAAGACCAAAAGGGGCAGTGGATTGTGAATTGTAAAAGGGACAGGGACTGCCCGGGCACGAGCTAAAAAGGGAAAACTTCAACTGAGTGTCCGCAAACCCCTCCCGCCGGTGAGCCTGGACAGGCTTCTGCGCTCTTGTCGGGGGAAGATGGAGGGGAATGGTTGAAATTTAAACTGGATCAAAATTGGAATATTTTTTTCTGTGGTCCCAGAAGGAGAAAATACATGATTCAGTGTACCTCTGCTGTCCCTAGAGTTCACAGATTTGTCAGAGCTGAAGAAAAACTGTTTGAAAAAAGAATGGATTTAAGAGTGAATTTAAAGAAGGGTCTGATTGCAGGCAGGTCCCTTGCATTTGCCTGCTGCTTTTGTTAGTAATATTATCGATCTGGTAGAATCCTTTTCATTCTGTATAGCAGAGGATATTTCTGATATTTTCTGTTTATGCTCTCTGGAACTGACAGGCTTTTCTGAAATCTGAGTGTATTTTAGAAAAAGACTCTATTTCCTCTTTCCTTCTGGGAGATACATGTTTCTTAGATTGATGGTAAATTTATATATTTACTTTACACAAGGACTGGAATTCGTTTTTGGGTTGAGGGTTGTTTTCTTTTGCTTTGTTTTTTTGGCTGAGTTTTTTTGTTGGCTTTAGCTTTTGTTGCTTTTTCTTTTTTTTTTTTTTTTGTTTGTTTGGGGTTTTTTATTTGGTTGTTGTTTGGGTTTTATTGTTGTAGTTTGTTTTTTTTTTTTTTTGGTTGTTGTTGTGGTGGTGGTTTTTTGTTTTTTTTGTTGGGTTTTTTTTTTTTTTTTTTTTTTCCATTGCAGTATTGTTAGCTTTTATCAAAAACTGTGCTTTCTGTACTGGAGGAGTTGAAGGGTGGGAGTTTTAACCCTCAGGGAGTGGAAGTGGCCTGAGACTTCTCATCCATCTGCTAAAGAAGGGCTTTCATCTGTCTCAGCTTTCCAGCTGCTGATTTTTCAATTTAGTTGTCCCAAACTGAGAACTGACTGTGCAGAGGCAGCTTGGGCTGCTGCCTGCCCAGGGTGGTCCAGGAGGATTTCTAAAGGATAATGGGGTAATGCAAACTGGCAGGGAGCAGCTAACGGGATATTGGAGGGGAAGCAGCCAGGGTAAAAGCAGAGGAAGGGAGCTGGTCCTGACTCTCATGGGGAAGATCTGGTGAAAAGTGGTGGGTTAGGGTGGAGAAAACATTTGGAGAATTTGTCCAAAGACTGAGACTCAAGGTGAATGATTATTTGCTCATGGAGTTTGAAGAGGCTAAGGACCAGCAGCTGGGAAAGGCCTCAGCACATCTCCAGACAGGGTTATGAGGAGATGCTGCTTCATCTCAGTGTGATGATCCTCACAAGAGGCAGCAGAGTCTAAGATCAGCTGCCATTGCTGCAGGTGTTTGCTGCTGGGGACACTGTCTCCATAGGCAAGTCCCTGAAAGGGAAGGTGATTTGTAACTGTTAAAAATGCTGTCTTCTGGCATTTTCTGGTTCTCCTTTCACCCAGGCATTTGACCTTTTTGTGCACAGAAACACAGGAGGTGGGGAAAAGCTATGTATTAGCTAGTTACTCAGGTTTCACCATTTTCAGTATCCATTTTTTTGACTCTTCATCATCTTTGCTGGTTCTTGTGTTTTGATCAAAGAGTTTTACTCCCCTCAGGACAATCTTCACATCCTATCAACTGGAGGAGCTGGAAAAGGCCTTCAATGAGGCCCACTATCCTGACGTATATGCTAGAGAGATGTTGGCCATGAAAACAGAGTTGCCAGAAGACAGGATACAGGTAATCATATATCTTGGACCCCCTTATTGTGCTGCTCTCAGCCATGTTCATCCCTCCATGAAGAAAAGGCAGCGGCATGGGAAGACTGATGTTTTTCTGAATAAACTTCCCCAGGCTGTCCACTCTCCTGCTTTTGATGAATAGGCAGACAGATCAGATATTCTCGGTAGATTTGTATTTGGTGTTTGTATGTCGACATGTGCTGTGTGTGGTGTGTTGTACCAGTGATTTAGGGTGTGTGTAACAGAGGAAATCCTAAATCAGAGGACAGCAGGCATGCAAAAAAAGATGATAGCCTTTCAAAGTCTTGGTAAAAGCAAGAAGAGAACCTCTTCTTGAACCCAGACCATGTCTGGGAAAGAAGGGAAAGAGCTCAGCTCTGGCCACAGAGGGATGCACAGAGATGGCATGGGCAGCTGGTACAGCTGTGGGTAGGATGCAGTGTGGGAATGATGAATGAGTCTCAGTGAAATGTTTCCACCACATCTGCACTTTGAATGTATTTGCATCCCAAAGTGACGTTTCCCTGAAAGTTTCTGGGGATAATTTTTTTTAATTTTTTTTTTTTTTTTATCTGTTAGGTTTTATAAAGTTAACTGGTTTTAACATTAAAGGTTTTGCTGCATATCAGTCCTGTCATGCTGCTGCTGTGAGGAGGTAGAACAAGGTGGTCTGGAACACCACTGCTGTGTGGTGAATCCTCCAGCAGAAAGGAGCTGCTTGAGCTGCAGGGCTGGGCCAGGACCAGCCTCTGGCATGCATTACAGCCAGATAGCTGGAGAGGACTTAGCAGCTGCTGTTTACAGTGTGGGAGGCACACTGGACAGAGTTAATGTGATGTTCACAAGGGTGGGCTCCAGCAGCTTCTGTTGCCTCACCTTACCCCATGGCTTGCTCCCATCAGGTTTCTACACAAGGCACAGGAGTGTAATGGCCAAGCCTTGAGCAGGTGGAGTTCTGGTCTGGCTGGAAGTTAACCTGTGGCAGTGGCTGGCCTCTGTGACTGGTGCATAGTAACTTCCACAAGAGACGTTGTCCTATGTGCCATGCAGTGTAGGGAGGGTCCTGGTTTCCCTGGTTCCTCCTTCTGTTCATCCCTCATGCATGCCCAGCACCCACCAAGCTGCATCTTGAGCTTCTGCTCTTTCTTTGCTGAAGACATGGCCCAGGAGGCTGCTCCATTGTGGGTTTGGACTGTAGATCAGAGAGCACTTAGCAGGATAATACTGATGCTGGAAGTTGATGCAGTATCACCCTGTGCAGGTACAGGAAGATCCTCCAACACAGAAGTGTAGCCTTTTAACCCTCTGTCCTGAACTCCCTTCACCACCCTTATTCTTGTGCTCAATCAAAAATGACATTTTTAAAAAAACAACTTGTGCTTCTTATCCCGTTGACCTGGCAGAACTCCCACTGATCTAACAGCTTGTAGATAACCTGGTTCTAACAGGATTTCCACCGGTCTTCAGAAATAATGGCCCATCATCTCAAATTCTACCTGATGTATTAGGATTTTGCTCTGAGAAACAAGCCCTGATGTTTTACCTTTAGAAAGAGTGTAATGGATGGATGATCACTTCTCCACCTATGGTCCTATAGGACGTGAGGTCAAGAGAGGAGAGACTGTTGGGAGCTTATTGTTGCCTACAGCCACCATTTGGTGCTGGGCCGGTAAGAAGATCCTTTGATTTCCCATAGAAGACCTTTTCGAGGAAGATGTTCATCTAGTGGCACAGTGTATGTTAAATTCCAGAGGCCCCATTTCTCTGGCCAGAGCTGAGAGCATTCACTCTGTGTGAGGTGGAGTGAGATGTTGTGGCAGACAGTGTAGAGCTGACACAGTTTGTACGGCTTCAGCACCTGGAGCGCCGTTCTAGTGCTGAGTGTTTTAACTGATATGGAAATGAAATAGCGGGTAAAGTATCTTAACTGTCACTTACTTGTCTGCCCTGTCATTCTGCAGCTGGCTAATGAACAACTGCCTACTCTTCCTGTATTGCAGCTTTTAAACCTAGGAGGGCTCCTTACTGTCACCCCTCTGCTCTTGAGATCAGATTAGACTTGGACAGCAGAAGCACCCCAATGTGTGGCTGCTCTGAACATCAGGTGTAACTTATTGCATGTGTATTCCAGAAAAAAAGTGATTGTGAATAACAGTTTTGCTGATCATGAAAGGGGAAATAATGAGAAACAACAGAATTTCTGTAGCATTTGTTGAGCACCTTGCCAGGGTAAGCATCAGGCTCACATAGGAGTTCTGAGCATCACTATTCTTTCCAACAGATCTGCAGTTGATTGTCCCTTACCACACATTCTGTGAAATCTCCTTGTCCGTATTTTTGTGTGTGACAAGCCATGGTAAGGTGATTCCCGACTTTGATCATACCTCTTGATATTTTACCTCATATTCCTTTTCAACTTTGGACCTTTTTGTTACTAGCCTAATTCTTTCCCCTGGTTATAAAGTTCACACTCTTTAAATAAATCTTAGATATTTCTTCTCCTGGCTGTCACTTTTGGTTTTCATCATTGCTTAAGCAAGTTGCAAAGATCTTTCCTTAAATCATCCTTCATAAATCACCAGGTCATCTCTTAATCATGTGGTTGTTCTTACAGGAAGCCCATCTTGTCTGTCACCCTTCCTGGACCACATGCTGGGGCTGTTCACACCAGTTCAGCTGGACTTGTGGTCCCTTGCAGAAATAGCCTTGGATTAGCACTGGCCTGCTTGCTTCCTTATTTATTTCCATTTATCTAATTCAGTCCCTTCAAACTTCTTTTAGACAGATTTTATTTTATGCTCAGGATTTTCCCTTCAGTGTTCTGGTTTTCGTATGGAATTTTGTTAACTTTGGCTAACAAGCATAATAACATCCCTACCAGCTCTGACAGTGGCAAGAGGTGGATGCTACACAGGGCAGCTATCTAGTGATACTGAGTACTGTGTCAGTCTCCTGGGATTTTGAGTACATGTAAATATCTTAATATCCCATGGCAAGAAGTTCTGCGGCAGAACCGACCAAGTGCAGTAAATCTTGCTTTGAATCTCTTAGCATAATTTAATGCCCCTTGGAAGAGACAGTTTACAATGAATCTTTACTCCCATCTTCATAATATTTATAATTTCATATCATTGCATCTTTTTCCTTGCATGAGTTTCCAGCTGCCTGGGGGAGCGCTATAGTTTTGCATTTTCACTGTAGCTTGTGGTTCCTCTCATTTTTCAGCAATGCTCTCTCCCTCTTGTAGGTCATTAATGAAAGTGTTTTCTAATATTGTTGTGAGCATCACATGTTGTGGACTTCTACAGTGTTTCATGTGGTTTCCCATTGGATCCTCATCTAAGACTGATATCTACCCCTTATTTTCATTCATGGAATTATTTCTCAGGAGGGATTAGTCAAAGAGAAAGTAAATCACCTATGAAATTTGATGTGAAAATGAAATTCAAAGAGGGCAATTGAAAGGATGATATATAGGAACTGTTTGCAGGTAGAGCCTTTAGTGGAACACAACAAATAGCCGTCAGAGGCCAAAAAAGTTACTGGTTTAAGAGAACATTGAATCCAGGAAGAAAATATTCAAAACCTCCATTTAAAGAGAAGATGAAAGTGTATTTTTTTCTCCAAGGCAGACACACACTATGTGTGTCTTACTCCCACACTGAGCTGGCTGCTCCTGAAAGGAAAATGAGCATCCTCCCATTGGGCAGCATGGGAAAATATTTTTTTTCATAGTGAGATACTGTGCACAAGTCAGATCAGATGTCACTGTGGCTATTTTGCAAGATGCTTAAAAAGACCACATTAATCAATGTATTTGAAAGAATACTCATAGGAGTTGAAGTGCCAGTATTGGAATAAACCCAGACTGTTCTGTAAAATCTAAGAGAGGTAAGTAGGTTCCTGTGGGGAAGTATATCCTTAATAAACATCATGAAGTATTAAAAAAGTCCTGAGGCTGACAAGTACTGCAACATCAGACTTTAATTGCTGTTTCTCATAACAAATCTCTTAAGTGTAATGTGTAGATTTTAGATAAGTTATCCCTATTGAATTTATTAATACATAAGAGTTCCAAACTTTAAACTGAGTAGTTACAATATTAAAGTTCAGTACCAGTTTGATTTGGGAATTACTGAAATGATTGTGTATGTTTGTCCTTAGAGTATGTCTCCTGCTGATCAAACAAATTGATTAATCAGTATTTCAAAAAAATAAGATCCTGACTGCTATTGTAGGGACATTAGAGTCACCTTTTAAGGGAAGTCATCAATTAAAAAAGGTAATAAAACTGCTAAAAATTGTCAGCTGTTGTTAAAAGATTGTATGGTAATTATTGGATGACAAATTTGGGGACAAATAAAATTGCTCACATAAGCAAAACAAATCCCAAGAAGACGCTGGTGCTGTGTGCAGAATGGGGATTGTCTGTGCATCCAGCAACCTTTGTCAGGCAGCTAAGAGGCCAATTTTGGCTAAAAACAAAATAAGGTCGACTAAATCTCTATTTGCAAAAGTATTGGTTTAGCTATCAGATAATTTCAGTATCACTGTGAAGCCCTTTAAGAGTTAAACAGGGATGGAGGAACCAGGAGTAATCATTTAGAGGGAAGCAAGTACCAAGAGTATTTTGCAAGGACAGAGGCTTACCTTCCTCCAGTTTTGCAAAAAGCTTCTATTTAGAGATGAACATAATTTGACAAGGCCTAAGGAACCAGTACTGCCTGAGTGTGAGCTCAGGAACAAACCCATGGAGTCCCTTCAAGAAACATGATAGAAAGCATGAAGGAAAAATTAGTTATATGCAGCTTTAGCAGCCCTGGTTTCTTCCTTTCCTGCCAGCTTTTCCTGCTTGCTGCAGAGTGCTGAAGTACAGTCTGAATCCCATGGTGTAAGTATGGAATGCTGTGATTGCTCCATGCAGCTGGTGACCTTTCCTGAATCTGTGCCTGGAATGGCCACCAAAGCATTACTTAGTGCTGCAGAAAGTGGTGGGTTTGGATCCTTTAAGCTTATCAATCACTATTACTCTAAGAAGTGACGACATCTCTACTCTTGTTAAAATTTTGGGTGAGTCTTGCACACAGAGAGAGAAAGGCCAGCATAAGGCACACTGCCTGTGGGCTCCAACTGGTATCTCTATACAGCACATTCACGGGGACCACGTAGCTGGAAGGAAATTACCAGAGTGGTTGGGGCTGTGGAGATAGATTACCAAGGTGAAGGACAAGCCGAAAGTGTTGCTGTTGTGTGAGCCAACTATTTCAAAATATACATGGTTTAAGAGTCCTGCAAGCAGTAAATAATGAAATAGAGTTGAGCAGCTAGTGCTGGCTACCTTTGCCAATAATTCATGAGCACTGGGGCAAGCCATGGCTGTGTGATACCAGATAAGTGTCATAAACTTCCCCTATGCTTCTAGAAATGTAGGAAGTATACAAGTGAGAGTAATAAAACTAATCAAACTTAGTGGCTTACTGAGAATATTATTATGAGGTTTTCTCATGGCATATGGTGCATCTCAGCCTCCATGTCTTTAATTGGTATGTTAGGAGTTCATCCACTTTTCTGCCTCTTCAATAACATGCTTGTTTAGTTGATCTAAATTCATATTCATTTCCATTTTTCAATTAAGAGTTGTTTAATTTGGCCCTTTCTCTAATGGATTGTTTTCATTACCCTTTATCTATGGCCTGTTTTCAGCCCATGTGCTAGAACTTCGTTTACAAGTTAATTACCAGAGCAGCAAACAGGGGCTGGGTGATGGGCAAGAGCAGGGACCCAGGCAAGCCTTTCCAAAGGGATTTCTGTCTGAAAAGTCTTACACTACATGCTTTTGGACAGAGAAAAATGTGGCAGGAGAAAAGAAGGAAAATGGAGGGCTGGGAATGACACTTCAGCTTATTGAAGTGGGAACTCTCCTGCTTGTTGCTAGACCATGCAGATTGCCTCCTTATCTTGTGGGATTTTTACCCTGCTACAACTGGGGCTGTTAGGTGCAGTTTTAAAAGGTCTTTTTAGTGCAGAGGTGTAGCTGTAGAGTTATGAATATTTTCTTTACCCAGGTACTGCTTTATGCTTCTGTGTTCAGTCCCTGAGTTGCTTTAGCCACTGACCAATTTTCTAAATGGAACAGAAAAACAAATAAACCTAAACTTGCCTGGTTTTGCCTTCTGCTCTGTTCTTGCAAGATGTACATGACTGTCCCAGGATAAGGGACTGTGAATTTGATCTGCTCCTCCACAGTATTGGGAGGGAAACAAGGCTCTTTACAGTGACTCTGCTTGTTCTGCCCATGGTTTGGAGACACTATCAGCAAGGATCTGACACCTTCAAGCACTCAGTCACATGAGTTCCCTGTGAGAGGAAAGACAGGTGGGCAACAAAATATGCTGAAGCCCATTTCTGTGGAATGCCTTGGCAAAGGCTTTCCCTATCATGTCCAAGAGAATCAGGAAGGGCTCTGCGGGCATGATGCCAGGCTGTGACAACTCTTCTCTGCATTCATTCCCCCATTTTCTTAATAACAGTAGTTTAAGGCTAACACTTCTCTGAGTTAGCTTAGGCAATGCAGTTCCTTGATAACTTTAGCTCTTCTGGAAATACTGTCTCAAATCCCTGTGCTGGGAACACCTGTATTCACTTCATCACTTAAGGATGAACTTTCTTTTCTCTCTTCTGATACCACTGTAGTTTTTCACAACTGATTTTTAAAAAATAATTCTTCATCCCAGCAATTTCAGTAGTTAATTCCTCTCCAGTCTTATGACGCCTGGCAGAGGGAACAGCTGATTGTTGCATTCATGTTTCCCTTTAATGACCCTTTATTACAAAGTTTTCCTCCTTTCCTGACTTTGAATAGAGATTTTTCTAACAGTTCAATAACAGAGGCACTTTAGACACTCAGTTAATTTACTCTCCCCTTTATTTCTTAATGGATCTATTTCTCTCTGTAGTGTTTTTCTTTTAGCCTGATAGATCTCAACAAGTTCTTCTGATTCTTCTCTGGAAGCACAAACCTGCTCTCCTTTTCATTGCCCTTCTCTGTGCATATTCTGTGAGCCAGGTTTTGTCCAGGCACTGTAGAGCAGTCCAGAGGAACCTCAATCTCCACATGCATGAGGCCAGCGAGTCTTTCTGAGGAGCAGAAAAGAGGAACTGAGCTGGACAGCAAACTGTTTCTACAGTATCTTACAGCAAAGATGCCTTCCAAAGGGCGCTTCATAGGAGGCTGTGAAAAAGTATTAGGTGCTCTTTTATCTACCCTGAGCTTAAATGTCCTGGGAGCAGCAGCAAGAGGTGTTCAGTTTAGGACCTGCCTGATGTGAGAAGCACACTTTGCTCCCCACTTTTTCTCTCAGCAGGTATCTGGTAGACTCCCAAATGTCTGAGCAAAGGCAGAGCAGAAACTATGGCTGCCATGTTGTTATTAGAGCTTTCAGCTGCAGCTTTCTCTTCAAAAATGTAGCAGGGGGATGCAAGCCAAGCATTGCTTGTATCTGGTCACCTTTCTGTGAGTTATATAAATGCTCATGCCATGCATGTTGCATATTCATAAACATTAGGGGTTATGTCCCTTCTGCAGCCTAGAAGTAACCTAGTGACTGACTTGTGCCTGGCTGTTGTAGCTGACCTGCTACAATGTGGATAAGCAGCAGCACCATGCCAGGCTGGATTAGCTCATACCTGTGTTGTTCAGGCAGGCCAGCACACACAGGCTGCCCACCCATGCCTCTGGAGAGCTCTGGTTCACCTACAGCTTTGGGATCCACAGGGTAAAATACTTTCTCACTGTGCTACCCTTTCCTTCCTAAAGACACTGCTTGGCTCACCCAGAGGGAGGGCTGAACTGTGAGTGTTGTTGAGAAAAAACTTCTTGGAAGGATCTAGCCATCCCCATCCATGTGAACATGCATGCTAAATACCTATGCCAGACACTGCTCATAGCCAGATGTGCCAGTGATGTCCATTCCAAGACAACTTGCTTTATGTCCATCACATCTTTCTGATATCTCTGGGTCCCTTCACTGCCAGCCTTCTAACTCACAGTGCCCCATGACTATCACTACAACAACTTTGTTACTTTTTTGTTACTTCACTGGATCAGTTTCTTCAGCTTACATGATGACCATGGATGAGATCAAGGCTCAGTGTCTAAGGGAGGGTTCCAGCCCTGGGACTGTGCTGGCGAGCTCCGATGTGCTGTCTGGGTGCCAGCAGTATTCCTGGACAGCCTGTGAGTTCCCAGCTCTGCGGGTCACACCATCAGCTGTGCTTTGCCCACGCTGGTGGTGTGGGCTGCAGGCATCAGCAGCACAGCAGAAGCCAGTGCCTGGAGCATCAGTTTTCTGGAGCTGGAAGATGTCATGTGAACACCCCTGGAGTTGTGAATTACCCAAAGAAGGTGAAGGGTACACAGAGCTGAAGAACAAGTAGAGCCAGGAACAGACACGTGGTAGGATTAGAGTGCTGAAGGCTCACCCAAGCTGGTGTATGGAAACTGATTACATCTCACAGCATTTTATAAACTTTCATGTTTGTATAGATATCTTCCAGCTAATGCATCAATGCTTCAGGGGTGCAGTGCATTGATGAGCATGTGCTGTACCCCTTGGGGACTTTGCAGATTGTCCCCATGCACGTAGGGGTGGGCTGGAATGTTATCTCAGGGAACAGTGGACACCAGTAGTACTACAGACAGCATCTCTCGCTGGTGCACAGCCTCTGGTGCCTATGTTTTTCTTCTGGAGAAGGTCAGAGTGCACCTTTGCCCTTTGCTCAGTGTCTACTGATGAAGGGCAGGGCACCATGGAGCTATCACTGGCATACAGGGGGCAGTCCCAGAGCACAGGCAGTGCTCCACAGTCTCAGATGAATGCTGGCATCCTGTGGTCTGATTTCAGGGCCCATTGAAAGACATCATGAAGGGACGTGACATTTCTCTTCTGACTGTCCTGACTCACCTTCTCTAGCATGAAAGTGATAATGTGGTGTGTCCCTGCATGACTACAGAGGGCATTACATATGGATGTTTACGAAGATTTATGCTAAGGCTTCCTCTGTGCTAGAAGACCTGCAGAGCAGTGTTAGTGGGGGAAAAGGCAAAATTAAATAATTCAGGCAAGATAGCAGCTTGGTTGATGGAGTCAGGTACCATGATCATCTAAAGGATGGATGTGCACTATAACCATTTGTGACAATGACAGATGTCTCCCTGGGTTTGAGTTGATTAGGATGATGACTGCACTCTCATGAGTTTTCTTGTGACTATCATGCTTCTATGACCCTGATGTTTTTCCTGGTTTTCACTCAGCCTGTTAGGAAAAGAGGAATTTGGGTGCTGATCTGCCAGGTCCCAGCATATGGGAGCCTATACTGTAGTGCCAGCTAAGCTACTGGTCAGTTGGAATTACAGTGTGGCCATGGTGAAGTCAATGTCTCAGAGATGCAATTGCTGTGCAGATGTGATTCACAGACTGAGTGTGTGCTGAACCACTGATCTCACTATACTGACCCTGCACATCATGTGCACACTTGTTTTTCTTTATGGAAGATGGGATCCCTGCAGCAAATGAAGCTCTTTGCTTTTGAAAGGTTACAAGAAGTGGAAAGACATGTTGCCACATGAGACCAGGTGAAAACCCCAGATTTACCAAAGGAAAGCAGTTTAAGACATATTTCCAAGTCAAGTGGGGTTTTATAGCTTTGGTTGCATAAGTCAGATAAATTGCAACAAATAGTTATTCTTGGCCCATGTAGTGCTTTTAAGGGCAGGATTCAGAGACAGGCCTAGCCCGTAGGACTGGTGGCATGGTAATATAATGTACACATTTTTGCTAGATGCCGACTAAGCCCATATTCAATTAATGCCCTGTTACTCTTTTACCTTAGAGGAAACCCAAACTTGGATGCACCATCATGTCTTCACTCAAGAGGGATGAGTTCTATCTCACAGCTCACCTTGTACCTCTGGCTACACCTGTTAGCCAGTGGGTTGGACACAACTCCAGCTATTATCAGGAAGGGCTCTTGCTATGTTGTGTATATGAATTGCTCTTTCAAAAGTGAGTTCAGCGAGCTCTTTCCCAGTGTTTGGCAAGAAGAGGGATGATGAGTCCTGCAATCAGCCATGCAGCCCATGTGCAACCTTTACTGCTCTCATTTAACTTCATAACCACTTTACACCAGCCATAGAAAGTGATGTCACCATAAACAGTACCAATAATTTTGATGTTACATTTGAAAAGACAGCAATAAACTGTTCCCAGGCTTACACAAGTGGTGCAGTCTCCACCACCAGTCAGGAAGGTTTTCTGTAGTGATTGCTAAAAGGGAGGGGTTTGAGGAAGCCCCCGGGCACAGTCAGACCTCATGCCCTAATGGCAGTCCTTTACACAGCCCCAGTATACTTTATACACCCCATCCTCATGGGTATGGGTGGGGACATGCTCCAAGCAAGATAGGAGGCCATTCTTTACAGTGTTCACATCTTCAGATTGAACCCAGCCAGGGCCACAGGTCCTGTCTGATGTGAGGATGAGGACATCACTGTTTTTTCACAGGAGGTTTTCATTTTGACCACTGTAATTGTTAAGTCTTGGGTTGGAGAGGGAGGAGGTAGAAAAGGGAGAGGTGTAGTTGTTAGGAGAAACTGGGTACTGAGATGGCAATAGGGACGTGGAGGGCAGATGGAGGTGTTGTCTGGTCTGTGGCTCGACCCTCCAAAGTGCTCCAAGTGGGGAAGTGACAGACAAGGAACAAACACCTGCCTGTCCATGTGCGGGAAGATGGTCCCAGCGTGGCTCTGGGGGTCTTGGGATTTTGCCCTTCGCTTTAGGCGCTGTTTTGCCGACAGCTGTGTGCAGCTGCTCCCTGCAGCCTGGCAAACGCATGTACTGGAGTGTCTGTGTGTCCGTGTCGGTGTGTCCGCAGGTGCGGACGTGCATCTGCCCGTGGCCATCTAGTGGACACTCAGCTCGTGCTGCTCTGGGCTGGGACCGGCTTGTGCTCCATAAACCTCGCTCCTTGAAATGCCCCTGTTGAAATGCTATATCAAAAGCAGGATGAGAGATTTGTTGAAGCAAAATTTCACCATTATCAAGCCTGGAATTTTCCTTTAATAGATGAGGAATACTTGGCAGGGAAAACATATTTTTTTAAAATATTAACAAGAAAAAGTATTCCAGTATCAATTCTCCTGTCTTTGTACCCTAGCTTGGAAAGTAGCTGCCAAGAAAATGAGTGCTACCAGTGGAAAATTTTAGGCTGAACCAAAACAGAAACAATACAAAGGAACACCACAGATGTTTTAAAATATCCCTTTGCTAATTCAGATTTCTGAATTATGGCCAACCTCAGGGAGATCTCTCAGACAATGTTTCAGGCACTGATTAGGTAAACAAACTAATATGATGAATGTGGATAACAAGGATGTGTCAAGTCTCATGTCTCCTTGCAAAATGAGAGATTTCTCCTCCTACAATTTGCTCTTCTGCATCATCAATAATCTGAAGAAGTATCAGTTGTCATTTCTGATTCAGAGGAGGAAATTGTCAAGATTATCCTTGCCAGTCTTGACTCCAAAACTCCCACTCCAAAGCCCTTGCAACCCTGTAGTCAAGTACAGAGTGCCTGAACTTCTATTGCTTTGGGCAGTGGGTACTGGAGGTGAGAATTAGGTGATGATTACAGTTAGAAACATTCCATTTATAAGGCTTTGCAATACTGCAAGACAAACCTGTCCACTTTTCTCAGTTGTCCATTTAGGACAGGCTTCCTGGAACAAGCTTCCTAGCTTTCACAAAGGGTGTTTGTGTGAAAATAAAAAGGTGTGAAACTTCTTGGGGTGTAACAAATTGGTCCAAAAGACACTTGAGCACATCACATCTTGACAGCTTTGCACAAAGATGTGACATGCTTCGGTCTAAAATTAATCAGAAGGTTTCACCACTGCCCATGAGATGTGGAAGCAGAAACACAGTCTTTTCACCATACCCTGGGCTGTGCAACAGAGAACCAGATGAAAACAAGTGAGAAGGAAGGTGCACAGTACAGTGCAACATCAGTAAAGCATTTCACAAAGCTGAGCCAATCCACAGAGTGGGAAGGGGCAAGAGGAAATGTGGACAAACCTAGACATTGGTTGAAGCAGACCAAATCTTACAGTCAGAGGAAGCTGTAGAGTAGATATGTCCAAGCAAGAACAATAAGCAGCCAAAGAATACCAAAACCACAAGAGATGTGTAAGGTGAGTAAAGTTTAAGGGTGAAACCCTCTCCTGGAAAAGTGGCATGCCAATAATAAATAACTGCGTATTTGGACTTTGTGACTGATGTACCAACACAGCTGAAAATACCCCTGAATTACTAAAATGACCATGCAATTCAGCTCAGAATCAAGGCATGTGAAAATTTTGGTAACATATCGATAAATTTGAAGAAATCACTGAGATCTTCATGTAAATGAAAGCCCCACTGATGGAGTCATCTGAATGAGGACAAAATCATGAAAACAGGACATAGGGGGCAATCCTGCTGAAGTGGCATGAGGGCTGCCAGTGCCATGCTGAAGCTCTTCACTCACTGTTCCTCAAAATGAGCTTGCAATGCTTGACTGGGATCTGATCCCAGAAATACTCAGTATTGAGCACCATTGGTTTCATTGAATTTCATGCCTCAGATGAAGATATTAAAGTAAGATGGTCAGTCTTCCTGATTTCTGTTCTGCTAAATATTCCGGGTTTTTAAACTTTCATTTTTCCTAATCAAAACCAAGAGGAAATTCCCATTAAAAAGCAAAAAATGGTTTTGGAAATCTCGGAATGATCTTACTGAGACGTTGATGCAATTTTAATTTTCTCATTTGGCTTTAAAACATAGATTTTGCATGTCTTAGGCAGCTGAGATTAAAATACAGCATTCAGAAGAAAGCTATAGATAATTTTGATTACACTTCCACTGGCTGGACACAGTTTTTCCTGTGTGATTGAATCAGCATTTTTTGATTGAAGATTTTCTACCAGCTCTAGTCAAAATCGGTCTGCCAGCTGGAAACGCTTTTGCTGCCTCCAGTATTTGCATAACACTGTCATGGAAAAGGGGATGTTCCAGGGTAGCAGGTTTAGTGGCAGTGGGCAGTGTTGGGGCAGGCTGAGACCTGGCCTGAGAGGAAAGGAAGAGGAGCATGAGTCATGCAGGAATATGATAGGGGTATCAAGGCAAGAGAAAGGGCAAGTGGTAAAAGCATCAGTAAAGAGGCACCTGAAGCTCTGCACCCTGTGTTCTGGGAATGAGAGGATTGCATGACCTGGAGTGAGACCCTCTGCCAGCATCCTGCTGACTGCACAGCCAAGCAAACCCGTTTTTCACATAGGCATGGAGGAGAAGGCAAAGAGAGGAAGCTCTGCATTCCTGAGGGTCTTTGCTTAGGCCCTGGAGCATTTGCAACCACCCCGCAGTCCAGGGGTTACAGATCGGCAGCATGAAAGTGTAAATCAGACTGTTTATCATGCAGAGGAGGTGACATGTGGTAAAGCAGCCTCCTTCCTTTGCCTGGTAACATCCTCTCTGACATGCACAGAGTGTCTTCTGCTGGGAGAAGCTGGGATCACAGCCAGTGGGACCATCACCCCACCCATTCCACAGAGCAGTGTGGGGGAGCAGGCTGTCTGGGCTCCTGGCAATGGCCAGCGGTGGCTGTCATCAGTGCTAGTAGCAAGCCACCCACCTGCCTACCCTGCAGCTCTACCATAAGGTTTCAGTGCTGGGCAGTTCTCTGCACAGGTAGACGAGATGATATTGCCTTGCCACCTGAGCAACATCACTCTGTGGCATCAGTCTTATGGTCCCCATGGCAGAACTGGGGGACTGGCAACGACCCCCGGTGCTCCCCACTGCAGCTTGAGCTCCCCCACAGCTACGAGTAGTGGGGACACGAGAGGGTTAAGCTGTCAGCTCTGTAATGTTAAACAGGTGTCAAAGGCACCTCCATATATCTGCAGATTGAAATCAAATTCTTTGCAGTATAAAAAGATAAATTACCCAGGCGATTCCCGCCTCATCCCACTCATCAGGCCAGCGCCAGACGGCAAGCAATTTTTTTTTTTAATGTGCTAACGACCTAATCAAGCAATCAAGTCGGAGAAGATTGCAGAGTGACCCCGAGCATCCATCTGCCAGCGAGACCCCGACATTCATTTCCATTCTGCCGTGTACTTTCCGGGAAAGGGAGGGGAAAAAAATAGAAAAGAAAAAAAAAATCCTAAACAAATTAACACCCAATTTTCTGTGAGTCTAATTAGTTAAATGAGGAGGTGTTTGGGGTGTCCACCGGGAGGGAGGGACTGCCTCTCGGAGAGGGGCCTGGTAACTCCGTGGCATTAATTAGCGCAGGTCAATGGCGTGGTTCCCTGGGGACCAGCTGCTTTAATTTCCCGTGATATTTCAGTGCCTGAGGCCTATCGATTCAAACTGAAATTAACTTATTTTTCAATCAGGCCTGGGCTGCCCCTGGGGCTGACTCTTCCTTTGCCTCCTTCTGAATAGACCTCAAGCAATTTTTCATCTAAAGCTGATGCCTCTGCTTGGGGGGGAAAGGGAGGGGAGCCGGGGAGGGAGGAGGGTGAGGGAGACAAGAGGAATGGAAATCAGAGAGAGAGCACTAATAGATTTCTGCGAGTATCACCCCCTCCTTGCCATTGCTGCCCGCCTCTCTGCTCACTGCCCCCCAGGTCACAGCTCAGAGATTATTCTGCCAATTTTCTGAGAAGATGAGGGGTTTTTCAAACTGGGAATTCAGAGCAAAGCGCACAGAGCAGCTTCCCCCTTCTTTCAAGCATCAGCCCCCATCCCAGCCCTCCCTGCAGGCACTGCTGCCTGCAGCCCTGTACTGCTGCTCAGACACACAGCAAATAATAAAATAAAATCCCAGGCATGAGAGCCAAAAGCCACTAGAAAAAAGATGTTGCGATGGCAAATTAATTACATCCTGTGGAGAGGGATGGGACCTGCTTTCACTTGCCCCTCACCACTCCTTGAAGGGAGGAAGGGAGGGAGGGAGAGATACCCAATGTCTGTCGCATGAGGGAAGAGGTTGTGTTACCTTTGGGATAAACATCCACCCATCTGCTTTCATCGTGCTGAAGAAGTACATGCATGTTCCCACATGGGAGGGGGCCTGGCATGCCTTCTCCATGCACAAAACTCATGTCCCTCCTTGTTGCCTGCTCCAGGTCTGGTTCCAGAACCGCCGGGCCAAATGGCGGAAGAGGGAGAAGTGCTGGGGCAGGAGCAGTGTGATGGCTGAGTACGGGCTCTACGGTGCCATGGTGCGTCACTCCATCCCGCTGCCTGAATCCATCCTCAAGTCTGCCAAGGATGGCATCATGGAGTCCTGTGCCCCTTGGCTCCTGGGTAAGAGAGCAGCCAACTTCATGGGGAATGGCAAATGGGTAGACACAGGGGCGTGCAAGGAAGAAATCAGTCATGTTGAAAATAGGTGAAGGGCAGCAGGGCAAGGTCCCCCCATCCTCCCCCCCTTGATGCTTCCATCAAACCTTTGTCAATAGGGTTTGACTACTTATCCCAAATTCCCGCTGGACCTTGGATCATGATCTGCAGAATTTGTCTGGGACACAAATTTGCCCATATGCTCAGGCTGGTGCTAACCTTCACTTCCCTTGGCTCAAGCATCCTTCATGCCCAGCTCTGAAGCAGGGTCTCCAGTCCTTGCCCAAGGCAGGAAGTCATCCCAGTATCACTCTTCCAGCCCTGTGATGCTGGATAGGGTGCTAGGACTCCCAAATGCTCTGTCTTTGCCCAAGTTTCACTTGGTTTTCTGTGCAGGCATGGAGGTAGCAGCTACCCTGTCACATTCCTGCTCTTTGCTTCCCTCTTTCTGACCTTCCAGGCTGGTTCTGCCCCAAAATTAGTGTCTGGCATCTTGACAATGGCCTCTCCTGTCCTTCTGTTGTGTGAAATGGAGAGAGGCAGAAGGGTGGTTGTGGTTTGATACAGAAATAGAAATATCCCTCCTAATGAGGGATCTCCCTTCCCAGCCTTGGTGAAGCTCAGGCAACTATGCTGCTGTCTGAGACCCTCATCTCCATGCAGGAACAAGTTAGCTTCAGGTTCACAGAGAGAAATGAAGGGGAGAGTTATAATAGACCTTTGGGACCAGCCACAGTCCACAGATGCTGGGCTGCCCCAGCAGGCAGCTGCCTTGCCTGGGTTGCCCTCACGCGGGGGCCAGAGCGAGTGGCTCGCCGTGACTGCTGTGTGAAGCGAGGGTTTCTGCTTTTCCTTAATTCTGGCCTCTCTTTATCTTTGCTGTTTTCAGTTCAAGATGGCTTTCCCATGCCCAGGCGCTTTTCTAAACCCGAATACCAACAATTCTTTTTAGGGATGCACAAAAAGTCTCTGGAGGCAGCGGCTGAGGCGGGGAGGAAGACAGAGGTGGAGCGCCAGGCCCTGCCCAAGCTTGACAAAGGTGACAAAGAAGAAAGGGGTCCTGATCCCAAAACCACCATTTCCCAGGAGGAACTCAGAGAAAACAGCATTGCTGCCCTCAGGGCCAAAGCTCAGGAGCACAGCACCAAAGTCCTGGGGACCATTGCTGGGGACACCCCAGCCCCAGGCAGGAAGCCGGAGACAGGGGAGGAGGCAGCGGCGGCAGAAGATGAGAGACAGACAGAGAAGTTGAACTCATCACAGAAGGAGGAGAAGTTGATCTAGGGGGAAGAGAGGTGGCAGAAGCCAGCCCCGACAGACACTGTGTCCTCTGGGGGCCATGTTCCCCTTTGGACTGCCAGGTGTCCCTGGCCACCCCTGCCAGGGAGAGGGGCCCTGGTCTCTGTGTTTGGGGCTGCCTGGCAGGGGTGCCCACTGCCTGCTTCCCTTGAGCATACCCCTGCCCCTTGCTCCTCCACCCCACCAGGCCTTCCTCACCACCCCCTCCCCCGCCCCCCTTCCTTTTGGGGGACTGGGATGTGTCACATCATCACCACCACCAATGACACTAAGGTTCTGGTCCCTGCAGCCTCACGATTGGCTCTGGGGCTTTCTCCTTCTGCTGCAGCCCCAAACCCCATTTGCCATACTGAAGCAAGCCTGTTTCCTGCTGCCATGGCTCTCCTTGGTGCACATCTCTGCCAGTGCTGCCCAGGAACTTCCCCTTGCACCCTGTCCCACTGTGCCCCAGGCAGACACGCCACCTTCTGCTGGCCATCACCTCTGCCTGTGGCCCAGGCTTCAGCAGAACAAGCCCACGGCAGTGCTTGCATGAAATGATGACCATCCATCTAGGGTGGTTTGCACTTTCCACCCATCTCTCCCTGCCCAGCAATGAGTTCTGCTGAGAAAGGACTGCATCTTAAGAGAAGTTATATTTTGACTGTCTTTGGCAGGGAGAGGCAGGTTTAGACCTACAGGCACAACACCCTGGTCCCACCTGGCACCCTGAGCTGACCCCAGCCTATTTCACTGGGTGCTGCAGTGCTGAGCAGTTGGGTCTGACTCTGTCCTAAACACCAAAATCCTACACCCCTGCAGAGGGGATGAATGGTGAATTTATTTATTGAATACATTATTCCAGGTGAGACAACAACATCCACCTAATGTATTTATTGAATTAAATTTGTCCAGCTCACCCTCTGAGTGTTAAAGGGAATGACAGCCATGCACATCTACCCTGATACACCCTGTAACGTGTACATACATCCCATAGGAGCACATGCAGACCCACACAGCCAAACTCACTCCATGGTACCATCACCTTCCCATCCCAGTAAAGCACTATTCCCCCTCCGAAAGCCATAGGACAGTGACTTCCAGGTGACCCTTTCTGTCCTGCTTTCAGCTGTGAGCACTCTTCCCCAGAGCTACTGGTTTCCTTCCATCAAAGGGTTAAGCCCAGTCATCCAACCCCTGTTTGTCTTTGTCCCCCGATCGTTTGACGTGTTAGATGATAGCCCATGGAGTGTAAATAATGTATATACAGTGAGAAAATAATTCAGTATTGAGGTGTTTGAGATATGGAGCTGTAACAACTTCTAGTCATCCAGCATCTGTGATTTATGTGCCATTTTCTGTAAAGATATGAAAAAGAATAAAACTAAACAGGAATACTGTGTATGAGTCCAGTCACCAATGTTCAGGAGGACAAGTTCAGCCAAGCTGAGAGGGAGCTGGATGTCATGCTGTAGCCAGAGAGAGGTAAGAGATCCAAAGCAGCCCAGAGGTTTGCACTTTCCTCCCCACCGAGGCACGGAGGTGATGGGGCTGGGTCTCTCTCTGCAGTGAAATACAAAACTGAAAGGGGTGCTTGTATTTGGAGCAGAAGTTACAGCACACAGCTGGTGAGAGAACAAGTCACTTCAGCATCCAGAGCAGCCCTGGTGCTTTGGGTCATCCCATATTGCATGTGCCCTGGTGTTAGAGAGTCGGACAGACCTCCAGGCAGGCTCAGCCTCTGCCAGGAACAGGTTTGCAGGGCCCTGCTGGCCTGAAGAGCTGAGGCAGCAGCCAGACACTGCAAGTGCAGGGGAGCTGGTTGAGAGGGAAGGGTACCCACAGGATTTCCAGCAAGGTGAGCTCCAATTCGAGAGCAATGGAAGCCTGTTCGGGATTACCGGGTGTAGTGGGTTTAGTGCTGGCCAAATGCCAGTGATCCAGTAGAATTATTTACTCATTTCCTGCTAAGAGATATGGATTAGGAGGAGGCCAAAACAGGCTCAAAACTCTAAAGGGTTTAAAGACAACTTTATTAACAGAATTAAAAGAAAAGTAATAACATCAAAATAAACCTTCAGAAAGAACACTTCTCCTCCCTCAACACCCTCTTTTCTTTCCCACTGACAATGTAAAGAGACAAAATCTGGGTCTTTCAGTCAGTTTACCACTTCTAAAATAGTCTTTCTTCAGTTCTCTTAGGGAGAGGAATCTCTCTTGCCATGCCATGGAGATTCCTCCACGAGAAACAGTTTTCTCGTGGTTTTTAATTTCCACAAATAGCAGCCACCTAGAAATCTGCAATTGTGAAGTCCCTCCCATCTCTTGCAGCCTTCCCACAACTGAGTTCATGGGCCATGTCAACTTATGGGGTACTATTTTAAGGATGAGCTGTTCTAGCATAAAAGCAAAAGTTCTTTTCATCCATCTCTGGGAACAGAGGTTTTCTTCTTTCTATTCCTGGGGAAAGGTTTCTCATCTCTCTTTTTTCAGTATTCTCATTGCATTACAGATGAACAACACCTGCTTACTTCAACACTGGTGCCTCTGCTCACAGCTGTGGTTACAATGCTACATCCCCCCAATGCATTCCATGAATTACAGGGAAAAAAACAAAGTCTGATATATTAAACGTATCTTCACCAAAGCCTTACAAAAGAATTTCAGCCCAAGACTAAAGCATCTCCTCAATCCCCTCCCATCTAGATTTTGACTCGTTCTTCACTGACATCAATGTGCCATGTTGTTTTCACCCTTTCCTTTTCCTGATTCGGGAAAGAACTGGTGTTCATAGGTTCATTTGTTCTCAAGCTTTATCAATGGAAACAGTTTTTATTAATAATTCAACAGTTTAGAGTTCTGCTGCACTCAAAAGGTTGATCTGCCCCAGGCTCAGCATCAGAGAGCTCGCTCGCTGTGCCCCTTGCTGCTGGTTCCATCATCTCTGCCGACGCTGTGCGAGCCGTGCTGCCCGCCAGCTCTGCTCAGCGCTTTCCTTCGGCCTGGAGCGCCGAAAACAGGAAAAGCTGCTGCTGCTGATTTTGTCCTTCTGTCAGCAGCGGGCTGGCTAGAAGTGGCTAAACAAAGTTCATTGCGAGCCACGCCGAGGCAGCCGCGCACCGCTGTACCCGCAGCACTGATTCCGGCCACGCAGTCCCGGCCCTGTGGCCGGGCCTAGTCTGCTGTGGTGACGCCACTGCTGGCTTTGGCCACTCCTGGCCTTGAGGCCGCCCTGAGCGTCGACAGCGGGGCCACTCCCAGCGCTGGGCCCGGCCGCGTGGGTGCTCCCAGCGCTGGGATGGCCCCCAGCAGCACGGGCCGATGGTGCTCCTGGCAAAAAAGGACCGTCGGGATCTGCCGGAAAGGGGCCCCAGCCGCCCCACTGGGATAGGGCCCGGTGGGCTTCCCAGGAAAGGGCCAGTGCCACAGCAGAGCCTGGCCTGCCTGGTTTTGTGTTCAGAAGCCAAGAGGCCTTTTCCCGGGTTTTGCTCGATTTTAACCGCACTTTGCCGCAGAGGTGCGTTCAACTCTTTTTAAATGGTTGAACCGGGTGTCAATCTTCAACACTAGCCAGCTGATTGGCTCTTCAAAGCAGCCAGCTGATTGGCTCCAGCAGGTCCCCAGGGAGCCAGCCCCGCGGCCTCCCCCCAACTGAACCCCAGGTTCCGTTACACCAGGACACCAGGTAAGGGATTGCCTGCCCTGCTAGGAGAACCTGGGAATGGTCTGGTGGAAAAACATAATGTCTTCCAGGGACAGGAAGAATGCTGAAGCAGAGCAGATGTGCATAGGAAATAAGAGATTGACGTAACAGTGAGGCTGCTTGAGGCTGGCTTTGTGGAGGGGCTGTAAGCTCCAAGGACTGTGTTTCCCCAGGGGGACAGTGCCTTTGTAGGTTCCCACCAAGCTCAGGGCGGCTTTGACACAAAACAAGTGTGTGATCTGGGATGAGTGCACCTGATGGGAAATAGTGTCTGTCTCCCACACTGGTGTTCAGCTTATTCACCAAACATACCAGCTCCATAGATTGTGAGTGGTGTTGCATTTTGAAGAGCAAAGAGGAGATCTACTAACCCTGTCATCTCTACTGTTGATTCCTTAGGTGTGCCTGGCTGAGAACAACCCTACTTGCAGGGAGAGCCTTTTTCTGCTCTTCTCTTTGTGCCCCCTAGGACGAGAAGGGAAATTGTCAATGACATTAAGGAATCCTCCAAATTCTACCTTAAAAAAACCCTACCTATATATAGGGCCTGAAGGAAAGGAAGGCAGGATAAAAAACTCTGTTTTGGAGGCAGGGAGGTAGCTGAGCTCTGCTACAGTGGGTGATGGGAGGTCTCAGCATGAGGAAAGGGCTGCCGTGCTTCATGCCAAACCACTCCCAGCTGCTCCACCATGGCCTCATTAAGTGCTCCCAGCTCAGCTGGTGGTACTGACAGTCTGTAGTGTTTGGGAGGAGCCCAGTCCAACCTGCCAGAGGGGACAGCTCTGACAGCTATCCAGCAGTAAGGTGGGACAGGATGCAATATTCCCCTCCTGCAGCTGACAGCCACTTGAGAAAAACCTTCCCTGGCTCACCACAGCCTAGAGCTCTGCTGGAAATGGGCATTTATTCTGGGAAGGGGATAGTCCTATCACTCATGACTAGCATGGGGGTGGCCCTAAGTTTACAAGGACCTGCCCCAAGTTGCCTTTGTGGCCAGCAGAGGACTGAGGGGTACTGTGGCAAGGGAGGGGATGGTGATGAATAGACAGAGGTGTGAGGGAGGCTAGTGGGGATGAAAGAGAGGGGATGTTTTATCTCTGGGGATGAAACAGTGCAGCCCTAGCAGAGAAGGAGGCTGTTGGAGCCTGGCCCAGGCACTTTGCCCCCTAAAGAGAGCCCAGGTACACGTTTAACCTGGCTTCTGTTCAAGAACTGCTGTCAGGACTCAGATTAGCATGAAGGTTATTTTCAGTCAAATATTTCTACAGCCCACCCCTTTCCCCTCCCCACAGTGATTGAATTTCTTTTTTCCCATAGTGCTTTGGAAGAGAGGAGGAGAGGAACAAGGCAGGGAAAGGGGTGCCCGGGCTCCCTGTATGAGAGAGCTGCTTTGTGTCAATCAGCCCAGGACAAGGTAGCCCCACCTTCCGCAGGGGCCTGAGTCTCGCCTGGGCCAGGTGTCCTGAGCAGCTGTGAGGGCTGCAGGCATCCATTTCCTCAGTGAGAGGCAGGTACCCTGCAGTGATGGCCAGGCTGCTGGCCAGGACCTGCTGCTTCAAAGCTCTTTCTCGGACTCCCAAATGCCTCTCCGGGCTGGTGGCTGCCAGACCCTGGAGCCACGGGCCTCTCACTGCCTACATGCCTGAAGCCGTCGCCTTCCCCAGACCCAAGGACCACCAAGATTTGTACAAGGCATCAGTGGAGCAGAGTGACATCTTCTGGGGAGCGCTAGGAAGGAACCGGCTCACCTGGATCACCCCCTTCCACTCTGTCCAGGACTGTGACTTGTGCCAGGGCAGAATCTCCTGGTTCCTGGGTGGGCAGCTGAATGTGACAGGTAAGAAAGAGATGGATGTGGGATTGTACCAAGTGCCTGCAGGTGCTTCTATGTGTGCGACTTCAGCTCTGGGAACATGTCGGAAGAGCACAGAGTTAAAGGTCTGCAGAGAGGGGGATACTAAAAGGTCTAGTTGGTCCTGCAGTGGCTGTAGTGTAAGGTTGTGACTGGCCTTAAGGAAGCAACTGGGTTTCATTGGAAAGGTTGCAGCTGGATTGGTGTGTGCAGGGGGCTGGATTGCTCTCCTTCAGCCCCCATGGATCCCATAGTAGTGCAGTAACTCTGTCCTGCAGGACCATAGGCAGTAACACCGAACCCTGTGCATTTAGCAGGCAGGGTTGGTCTAGGTCATTCCTGTGCAGTGAAGGCAATATGTATCTATAGAAAGCAAAATACAGGAGAAGTGAGCCATACTGTCACCACTGTAGTGGGATGCTCTTCTGTGGACTGGGGCTATTGCCTTTGGAGGGCTGTCAGGGGAAGACACAGGGGCTGGTGACACTGTCCTGCTCACAGTGCTGTAGGTCCCCATGCTCAAAATATGAGACAGACCTCTGAGAAAATCAGATCTTATGTTATCTATTTGGGAAAGAGAGCAAGAGTTATTTGCCTTTGGGATTTGACATTTTACTCTTTCTCCTTTTATATGCATTTCTTTCTCTTCTGGAAAACTACAAATGGTCAGGAGGAAAAAGCTGGTATGCAAACTGGGGCTGCTGCATCATCCCATGACTTTAGCAGGTTTAAGGAAAACAGAGAGTGGAACAAGGCTTCTGAGGAAACTGCAGCTGCCAGCAATGTGGGAAACTTTACATGGAAGAACTGCAGCCAAAGCCTCAGCTTATGATGTCCCTGGAAAGCCAGGGGCTGTGCACTCTGTATTTACCCTGGCTCTTTTCCATCTTGGACAAATACACTCTGCAGCCTTCCAGTGCAGAGCTTCACTTTGTCCTACATTTCTTATTTAGTAGCACTGCCACTAAAAAAAACTGCCTTAGTTCACCTTGGAGGCAGCTGCAAGGCAGTGCTGGGTGAATGTTTACCAACACTCTGAGGAAACTGGGGATGTAACCTCTAAAGGGACTTAAGGAATTTTCTGCTGTGGACTGCATGAGGTCATAGTTAAGGAGGAACCTGATAGCGGGGATTGGCAGTGGTGAGGAGCATAACAGGCTTGGGATGGTGCTTGTGATCCCCTGGCTGGTATCCACAAAGGTTGCCCAAGGCTAATGCTGAGAAGACTCACACACAGCCCTGACTTTGACCTGAAAATGGGACTTCCAGTGCTGGCTTTATGAGAGGTAAGAGGTACTGAGGATTGCTCTATCAATGATACTGGGTTTTCCTTTCCAGTGAATTGTCTGGACCGTCACGTCCATGTAGCCCCAGACAAAGTGGCCTTAATCTGGGAGAAGGATGAACCCGGAGGGGAGGTACGGGTGACATACAGGTCAGTAATTACCCCTCAACATATGAGAGGCATATTGTAGCACTGCACAGGGCTGATCTGCTGTCATGTGAGGGAATGTATCATCCCTTCACACAGATCCAGAGTAGGGTAGCTGTTGGCTTGCTTGTGCTGGTCTGAAACTTCAGCCTACCCCCTGACTAAATCTTCCAGGCCCTGAGGAGTCTCTGCCCAGCTGGGGAGGCAGATATAAGCTTCTTGGGGCAACACTACAATACTTTTAGGTAAGACACACGAGAAAGTCATACATGTGCCTTCCCACCCAGGTTTCCGTTGTCTAAACTTCTGGGTAAGTGGTCTGCAAGAAAGGCAAATTCACAGCTCTAAATGTGTTGAGAAATCCCATGCACATCCTCATGTCAGCAGTGCTGCTGGATTTGGCTCTTTGGGGGGCTCTGCCTGTCCAGCCCTGCTAGGTTGGTCTGGGGCCTCCCACCTTCCAGCTTAAATTGCCTGCTCTCTGAGTCACTGCCAGAGAATTCACTTAAATCCCTCTGCACACCAAACAAGTCCCTCTGTCCTCTCTGGCTTCAGGCCTCACATGACAAATATGACCAGCCACCCCTGCCAATCCCCATCCTTGGAGAGCACTTCCATAAAATTACTCACTGATGGCCAAGCTGTGGTTTCTGGGAGGGATGCTTCTTGGGAGAGGCATCTTTCTGCTCACTGCTTTCCTACAGCTGTTGTTCTTGCTTGACCTCGGCATAGCAAAGCATGGGACCCTGCTTTGGGGAAGGATATCTAACTTCTCACATGTAGCCTCCAGCTGTGCAGGGTAGTGTGTCACACTGGTCACACTGGTTATACAGGTTGGTAAGAATGTGCAGGCTGTCATTGAGAAAGTCAGCTGAGGTGTTGTGGGTTTGCTGAGCCAGAGGAATTGCCAGTGGCTGTTGTACAGAACTCATTCTAATTTATGTCTTTTCCATAAATAGCAGTCTGTGTTAGAGACTGTCTTCTTTTCTTCCCACTGATTTTTACAGCTCTCCCATGGTCTTCCAGAGTGAGGAGGGTTAGGGTATGTAAGGATATAAGCTGTGTCCTTGTGACTCTGAGGCCCCCTACCTTTATGCACGCAGGTAAGATCTGTAAGAAAGTGTCTAACTGTGTCATTGTTTCTTTGGGCAGGGAACTGCTGGAGCTGACCTGCCGCCTGGGAAATACCTTGAAACGGCAAGGGGTGAAGCAGGGTGACAGGGTGACAATCTACATGCCCCCGTGCCCACTGGCAGTGGCTAGCATGCTGGCCTGTGCCCGCATCGGGGCTGTGCACGCTGTGGTGTTTGCTGGCTTCAGTGCAGAGTCTCTTGCTGACAGGATCCAGGATGGTAAGAGGCAGTAGGTAACAGTGATGTATTTCCCTTGGGGGACAGTGCTGAACTTGTTAGTTCAGAAGCTCTGGGGGGCTCAGGGTTATGTGGATGGCAAAGGTTTTCTGAGTGAGACTCCTCTCTGAGGGTATCCTGACATAATATATAGTCATGGAGCAGGTAACCCAATAAATGGCATGAGCTCACTAAATACCTTCCAGCCCATGGGATGAACAGGTTTTCTCTTCCATCCATGGGGCTGAAGGATTGGGATACAATGTCTCCTGTAAGGAGACGCAATACAGAAACGAATGGGAAACTAAGATGTAAAGCTGCTGTCCTAAATGAAGGACATGAGTACTAAGGGCTGAGAGACAGAGAAAGAGGTGAAAGGTCAGGGTAGAGCCAGACTGCTCTGTGACTGGTGGAGAGGGGCAGAGTTGCTTATGTGGCTCTTCTGTTTTCTGCAGCTCAGTCAGAGACGGTGATTACAGTGAACCAGGGGCTAAGAGGTGGCAAAATTATTGACCTAAAGAAGACAGTGGACCAGGCTGTTAAGCAGTGCCCTGGAGTGAAAAGGGTTCTGGTTTCCATGAGGACCAACAGCAAGGTTCCCATGACAGCTCTAGATGTGCCCCTGGAGGAGGTGAGAGGCTGCCCAGCAATTTTGCCACTTCTCCTGGGCGAAGTGCTTGCTCTTGGTGCAGGGACACTGGGTGGAGAGAGGATCTCGTCTTGCCATGGCAATTTTGCTGGCATTGACAGAATTTGGGGACAATGTCTCACATCAGCAGTGGCAGTCAGAGCTGCACACAAGTTCAGGACAGTCCCAGTAGCCATTAGGATGGGCAGCTGGTGTATCTTCCCACATTACCAGCCCTGTACTGTCAGGGACAGGCAGTGCAAGCCAGAGCACATAGCAGGGTGGACAGTGGCCTAGAAACACACGAGACATGGGCTGCTACTTTGTGAATCAAGCCTTGGGCTGCCACTGCACTGTCGCACAGGGTCTGCTGGTGCACCTGGCATGTGCCTGTTACCCATAGTACACAGGATAGCTAGGGTGCCAGCATGGAACACAACTTCTGAACAGGTGGGCCCCTGCTATGCATTTCTTCTGGAAGATGTTTGTGGGGAGCAGGGCGGCACAGGTGCTCAGGGGTGGGAGACTTGGGAGAGAGGTGCACAAGCAGGTGCACAGGGGAGGCTGTGAGACCCTGGGAGAACTGCTGTGCTCTTCCTGCAGGAGATGATGAAGGAGGATGCATGCTGTGAGCCTGCTGTCATGAACAGTGAAGATATGTTGTTTCTTCTCTACACATCAGGCAGTACTGGCAAACCCAAGGGCTTAGTTCATTCCCAAGCTGGTTACTTGCTGTTTGCTGCTCTCACACACAAGGTAATGAATCCCAGCCACAAAGTGCTCATGAGCCACCAGTTCATAGGCAGTGCAGGGAAGACATATGCTCCTTGTTGCACTATGAGCTCATCTTTAGCCAGTGCAAAGCCTCTGGGAAGCCCTCCAAGCCCTGGCAGACCACATCTGGCTACAGGTAGTGATCCATAGCTGGGTCTCCCAAATACATACTGCTCTGATCTACCTTCTTAGCTGTCATCTTTCATTGTCCTACACTAAACAGAAACATTTGATAGGATGCTCAGCCTTGCAAGAATTATTTCGTATTACTGAGTTAGGAGAAAAAAGCCAACTGGTTCCTAGAAACTGTAGCTTTTCTAAGTGTAACTACCCCAGCTCAGGTGGGAGATCAAAGGCAGTGCTTTTGGAAGGAGAACATCTGAGAATACCTGTAAAAGCTGCTGAGTGCCCTCATGACAAAGGGTCTATATCTGAAGAATGTGGGTCATCTTTGGGAAGAGGAAAGCCTTTAACCACAACACATGCCCAAAGCAAACTTATAACTGGATAAAAGGGCACTGAGCCCAGCACAGAGATGCCTTTGGCTGGAGGAGTGGTTGGAAGGAGCATTCCTATGACATACTATGAGGTCCCATGTAAGAGGGAGTTCTTACCTGAACAGTCCCTTAGCTTTGGGTCTGGCTCTTCCTCAGTGTGACTGCAGTTCCAGTAGTTCCTCAAGCCACACACCCTGTGACAAAGCAAGCTCAGGGCTGGCTGGGTCTTCTCTGTGAGTGCTGAAGGCTATACCTCTTGGGGTGTGTGCTAGAAGTGCCCTCAGCTTTCCTGTGAAGTAAGCTGTGCCCAGTGTGATGGGTGACCCTCTGAAGACCATCAGAGTAGGTTTGCAAGAGCCAGGGCTGTCATTCCAGAATGGCAGTGGAGGGGGTGAGAAGCATGTGGCCATGTTAGCTCCCAAGAGCACTGAAAACCTGGACAGAGGGCTGACACACTCAGATCCCTCAGTTGGATGGGCCGACTGCTGCTACCATAGCTCACTGCTCCTCTAAAAAGAGACAGAAGAACAAGAAGAAGCTTCCATCATGGCACCTTAGAACACTGGAGTTCCCAGATGAAAGTCAGCAGGGAGCTGCAGGAAGAAATGAGCGGGTCTGAAACTACAGAAATCAGAGGAGAGAGGAAGAAGTGATAGGCTAGTGGGAGAGTGGCCCCTAGGAAGCTTTCCAAGCACTGAGTAAATGAAATGAAGAAGAGTGCTTTAGGAAGCTGGTTGTGTTGCTGCCAATATGACAGCACTCAGCTCTGCCCTGCACAGGGTAGTCATCGTTCCTTCATCTTCCAGCCCTGCAGCCAAGGGTCTCATGAGGAATAAATGGGGCAGTGGCAAGAAAAGCTTCTTTTGCTTTCTGCCTGCAGGCACAGCACTGCACTCACCCAGCTGAGATGGAGCGATTCCAACTCCTGTGGGTAGGCTGGGGCTGCTCTGGGCCAAGGCATCACATGGTCCCTCTGCTTGCTGCCTCACTACTGTGCTGGGCTCCTTCCTGAGCTCAGTGGGTTTTGAGTCTTTACTGTCCATCTGTAGTCCAGCAGTGCTTACAGGAGGCTCATGGAATCCTCTGCCGCTTCGCCCTTGCCTACAACTCCTCTCCTTCCACATGGTCACATTAAGTACAGAGGCACCTTTTTTACCCAGAAGGTTCTGTTTTGATGCTACAGGATCAAAACATTGGATCAGCCTTGTCTAGATACCAGCAAAAGGAAAGAAAGGCTGTATCTCTCTCCACTGGAAAAGAGCAAATTTGGCTCTGGAGCTTTTTTTAAAGTGTCTGTCTCCTGCATCTTCAGTTTTGGGGTTTTTTTTTTACTTCAATTTTATTTAATTACTTTTTTTCTGATTTTTTTTTTTAATTCTTTGCAGGATGGTGTCCGTGCAGGGGTGGTAGGAATACAGTAACGTTAGGGCTGACAGAGAGCACAACTCCCTGTTGTGCCCCTTGCCATTAATGCAGGCCCAGGTGAAACCCCTCACTGCCTCTCTTTTCTTGTTCAGTATGTGTTCAACTACCAGGACAGAGACATCTTTGGCTGTGTGGCAGACATTGGCTGGATCACAGGACACACCTACGTGGTCTATGGCCCCCTCTGCAATGGTGGTACCACTGTCCTTTTTGAGAGCACTCCTATCTATCCTAACCCTGGTGAGTGAGGTGACTTATGGGAGCTGGGACATTCCACAGCACCCTGAGATCCACAGCAGGCAGGGAGCTGGTGGCTTGATGCCAGGACATGAGCAGCAAGGGCACTGTTGCCTCAGCAGCAGCCCATGGGATGTGCTTAGTAGAGAGCTGCAGGAGGAAGAGTCTTTTCCTCTGCTTAGGATGCCACTGCTGCTTCTCCAGGGGTGGGGCTGTTAATCCGTCTCCCTCCCTGCAGAAGGAGCAGTAGCAGAGCTAGGTGACATGAAGAAAAAAGGGCTGCTGCTCCTGAACTGTTCCATCATTCCCACCATATGATTAACTTGGCTGAGGGTCCTGGCACTGCTGGAGAGTCTTTGCTCTCACCTCTTCTTTCTCTGCCTTGGTGCTGGGAGGACCTGTGTGGATGCTTACTGGCCTTGTTTCCGTTCCAGGCCGCTACTGGGAAACGGTAGAGAGGTTAAGAATTAACCAGTTCTATGGGGCGCCCACTGCCATCCGCCTGCTCCTGAGATATGGCGATGAATGGGTGAAGAAGTATGACCGCTCTTCTCTTAAAGTACTTGGCTCAGGTAACAACATGGGCTGGGGCAGCAAATCCTTGAACATCACATTGTGCCTCTTCCCACAAATGCCAAGAGTAGCAGCACATGAGACCCCAGACTCAGAAGACTGCACTATTTCTGCTCTGCCCCCTTGTCTTTCCCCTTGCAGTGGGGGAACCCATCAACAAGGAGGCGTGGGAATGGTACTTCCGCGTGGTCGGCGAGACACGATGCCCAATAGTGGACACTTGGTGGCAAACTGGTGAGATGCATATGATTCCTTGCTCTAGCTTCTGCTCTCCCAGGCTTTAGGAGTGTCTTTCTGCTTTGCTGACAGTCTTGTATGAGCAAGGCTGTAAGGGCCCATGAGCGCCCAAACATAAAAGAGAAAAATGGCCTTTAAAGCTAACCCAGATAAACATGGGGATTTGAAGGCACATTTCAACAGATCCCTTCTGAATTATATGAGCGCAATCATCTTTCTGCAAAATTTCTTCCCCAGCTGTCTGGCAAAGCCAGCCCCAGCCTGTGCAGTGTGTAGTAAGGAAGAGGGCAAAGGCTGTTGGCCAAGCAGTGCTACTTGGCATTTCTCTTGTCCCTGACTTTGATGAGCATTACAGTTTCTTTTCCTTCAGAAACAGGAGGCATCTGTATCTCACCCCGTCCTTCTAATCCTGGAGCTGAAATCCTTCCAGGCATGGCTATGAGACCTTTTTTTGGGATCAGCCCCTCCCTCTTGGATGACAAGGTATGCTTATAACCTGCAGTCTAGGCTCTGTCTCAGACTCCTTTCCCTCAGGTACTTGCAATATGTACTTGCCAATGGGAATGGAAATCTGTAAGCATCTTTCCTGCTCATCTCTGCTAGACAGCAACCTTCCTTTCTAGAAAGGGACAAATGGGGAAACTGTTCTTCCAGCTAATGCAGAAATTGAGTTGTTGTCTACCTTGCACTGTCCTGACAAGAGAGACTGTATGTGTGCCCCCTGGCACATCTTTCCAGGAAGGACAGGGCTGGGCAGGGACAGCCGGTCTCCCTGGAGAGGCCTTGCATCCCACCACAGGAGTTTGTTGCAGATATGTGCTGGGAGAGATTAAGCCTGTCCTGTTGAAGTGAGGCACACAGGACCCTCCTCACTGCCCTCCCTGACATTTCCATCACAGGGTTGTTAAACAAGGAATAGCTAAACATCCCAAGTACCTTCACCTAGGATTACTAAAAGGAAACTGTTATACAGGGAAATGTCCTTCTGGAAAATGATGTCTCTGGAGCTCTTTGCATCTCACAAGCCTGGCCTGGTATGGCACGAACCATTTACAATGACCACAAGAGATTTCTGGAAACTTACCTGACTCCTTATCCAGGTAAGGAAAACATGTGGCAGGACATTTGCACGAGTTTGGTTGGGTATGGTTGGGTTTGCTTGCTGGGTTTCTGTATGGAGGCAGGATTCAGGAGAGCTGGTAGTGCTCCTTTGTTCTTCCAGAGACCCTCCACAGTCCTGAGGCCTTTCATCTCCCCAGGTCTGATATCACAGGACTGCCCCTCACCAACCTTCCCAACTGGATCACACATTGTTTTAAGGCAGTGGACTTGTCCTTCTGCCCTCAGTCTCCTTGAGCACACACCTCTTGCTGCATCTCTTGCAAACCCTGTCAGCCTCTGTGACTCACCCAGAGGCACTGAGCAAGGCCAAGAGTGTATGTGTCTTGATGTAATGTGAAGAGAAGCAGTAAGACCACAGGCACCTGCACTAGAGCGAAGTGCTCCCAGCACAGGGTGATGAGGCAGGCACAGCATTAGCCAGTACACTGCAGAATGAGGGCAGAAGCCTGATGATAGAGCAGGTACCAACAGAGGCAGAGGACTAACAAGGGAAGGTACGCACATTTACCCTGAGCAATTGAGGAAGAAGCAGAGTATATGGGCTCTGAAGCCAGCAGAGAGGAGGAGGGGAAATGTGGGAGTATGGCTGCTGAGCAGCTCACAAGCTCTCTCCAGCAAGTGACTATGGCATGGTTCTGGCTACTGCAGGATTTTTCTTCACTGGGGATGGTGCATATCGTACCAGTGAGGGCTACTACCAGCTAACAGGACGGCTGGATGACATCATTAACATCAGTGGACACCGGCTGGGCACTGCAGAGGTGGAGGATATTGTGGTAAGAGATGTGGGTGGGAGGTAATACCATCCAAACTAAAGCAGTCAGGAGCAAGAAGAAAGACCAGTGCTTGCAGATCTACTGAGGCAGGAAGGAAAAAGGGCAGAGGCTGTCTTAGGCCCTTCCTTATCTCCCTGCATTATTGTGGGCTGCAGCAGCCAAGTCAGGTCAGGGAAGCTCCAGGTGGCAGCCAGCCTGCCAAAAGCACTGAGTCAAACCCCTGCCCTGTTCTCTTCCAGGCTCACCATATGGCAGTGGCAGAGTCTGCTGTCATTGGTTACCCACATAAGATCAAGGGAGAAGGTAAGATGCTTGCTTTCCTGCCCTGAAACAACCCCTGGGGCTATGGCACTGCAGTGGGAAGTGGCAGCGGTAGCAATGCTGTGTCCACACCATACAGCATGTTAGTGGGGATCTCAGCACAGCTGTCACAACCTGCACCTGCACCATAGACCAGCTAGGCTTTGCATAAGGTGGCAGCAGCAGCACTTCTGTGTGGCCAAAAGCATGCATAGTTTTGGCTACAGAGCACCCCCTGAGGCTACCAGCAGAGGAGGACTCTCCTGGCACTAAGTCCAGGCAGGGTCTCAAGGGCATGGTATGCACCGTGGTCAGTAACCTGGTGGTCCTTCTACCAGGAGCCTACGTGTTTGTTGTGCTGAAGAAAGACAGCGGTTACACACAGGAGACTCTTGCTGCTGAGTTACGGGAGCTCATCTCAAAAAAGATCGCTAAGTACGCAGCTCCAGATTATGTTCAGGTAACACAAGCAAACTAGTCCAACAGCCACACTGGCAGACTGGCTGAGCCCTTTCCCTCAGCCTTGACTCTGCTCCCCCCATCACAGGTCACACACCGGCTGCCCAAGACACGCTCGGGTAAGATTATGCGGCGGGTGCTACGGAAAATTGTGGAGGGCAAGGCCAGTGAGCTTGGGGACATAACCACCCTGGATGACCATGAGGCTGTGCAGCAGATCATAGAGGGACACAAGTACCTTGTGGAGCAACAGAAGGGCCACTAGCTTGGCTCTGCCAGCAGCCACCTCCTCTTCATTCACTGCAAAATCAGGGAACCATCCAGAAAAGCCACTAAACAAGTGGTCGCCAGTAAGTTCTCAGATCATACCTCCACTCTAGTCTTGGAGTGACCTCTCACAACACAAGAGACCCTCAAAACCTGTCTCCATACACCCATGTAGACAGAGGAGAGAACATGACTCATCATGGGCAGAAGAGTAAGGGGAGACAAACTGTTTCATTCCATGAAAGCAGAGGGCAGAAAGCCCTCCTTGAGGTTCCTTGTGCCTTGCAGTAGCTGTAGAGCTGCAGGCAGGATGTCCAGCCCTGGATAGGGATACTACTTCTACCTCTGCTCTGCTCTTTAGCCATAGTCTTGTCCAGGACCAGTGCCAATATACAAACATCTCCTGCAAAGCAAACCTCAGAAATAAAACACGCAACAGTCTGCTTAACAAATACTGACTCTTCTCTATAAAAACAGTTTGAAAACTGGCCCCAGATTTTAATACAAAAATGTTCCTTTCACCTGCAGCCGTGTGTTATAAAGAGAGCAGAGACTTGCCCCTTCTCTCTGCTGGCATTCTCCTCCCCTTGTCTCCTGCTGGAAAACACAATTCTTGACAGAGCCACAAGGTACATCAATCTTCTGCAGAGCTGTGTATCAAAGACAAGAGCTCCTAGCAAGGCACAGAGGGCAGAAAAGGAGGCTGCATTCTAGCCTCACACCAATGTATCCCAGACAAAGTGGAAGTTTCTCTGGCTATTGTTTCTACAAGACCCATGAGGCAGCATCTTTTCTCAGGGAGGCTTAGCAGCTCAGCTCCTTTCTCCCATAAGAGCCAGGGAAGCAGAAGGAAGGCTGGGAGAAGTATGGCATAGTTGTATCTGCTCTTAGCAGAACTCCACACCATGAGTTCAGACATACTCTGTGTGTATCAGCAAAATCCAGAACTAGTCTTGCACTGTTTGACACAGCTGCTAGCTTGGCAGTTCCATGTCTGCTATTGAGGGCTCTTCAACATGTGTGCAGGTCCTGTGGCTGGCCAGACAAGGGCATGTTTTTCAGTGTCCTTCGTCAGAGGGGAGTCGCTTCATCTTCTCACATCGAGTAAGCTCCCATCTTCCCTCCCCATGAAGTTTCAAAATCCAGCTGTGGAACTGCAATTCAATAGCACAGCATTGAGGTATGTCTCCTCAAGGGCATGGTCCACCCACAGTGAGGTCCTCCAGCCTTAGTCACTCCCCTCTCCTTGCCAGAGACCTACTCTACCTCACCACCACAAGAGAGCCATGGAACGCTACCTCCCCATCTCACCTTTTCCAGGCTGGGTCTGTGTCCCACACTGATGAGTGTCATGCCCAGCTGAAGGCACATACGGTACAGTTCATGCTCCACCTCTTCTGTCAAGGCGCTGGTGGCTTCATCTAACACTGAAAGAAAAGTCATAAGCCTCACAAATCCTCTCCCCATCAGACATCTCCTGTAGGAAAGAGCAGCAACTGCCAAGAACATTTCACATTATTAACTGGTGTTCACCAAGAGCATCTGCAGAAGGCAAGTGAGGAGAAACCTAAGGGCTCTGGTATTCCTCTGGCACAGCTGGTGTCAGGCAACTAGGAAAGCTGTCCTTCCCCTCAAGTACTTGAATCTATCCAAACCACACTGTTTACCTCACTCCCCTTCTTCAACAGCTGCCAGCCACTGCCTCATCCCCATCATGGCAAAAGCCAAGACATGACCTTCTCCAGGCAGACCATGTGCCAGGATGCACAACAGTCAGTGTACTCTTCCAGCACAGACCCTACATGATCAGGAGACATATATGGATCATGTAGGATGGCCTGTGGCACCTTCCTGACTATTAAAGGGTAAATACTACAGACCTGGAGCAAATACATCTCTACATCTTTTAGTTTGCAATACACAGGTTCCTTCTGCCCAAACATCACTGAGCTGTACCATGGGCTTCAGGAGAAAGACAGGTAATTACATGTAGCTGCCTGCTACCAAAACTGGCTCTGTTCACCCACATCCAACCTGGCCCTCATGACAAGTCCTCCAACAGCTCAAGCCCCCAGCAGAGCCTAAGGAATTTGCCCCATTAGCTAATCACAGATGCTTCTGTGGTCCCTCAGGACAGTTTCTCCCAGTTCTCCTTGTCTTCTTTTGCTACATCAGGGCTAAATCTTCCATATTGCCCCATATGTTCATGAGCTTCAGATATGACAGCTGCTGCCACACTCCCCAACACATGCACTTCTTTACATGGCAACTGGTGAGCAGGTGAGAGAGTTCTTCTTCTGGTGCCATTGGACATGGACCATGAACATTAATCATGAGTTCCCCACAAAGAAAATGTCTTATGTACAGCCTCTTGATTTACCATCCTTCATTATTACACAAATAATGAAATGTTTTCACATTTCACAAATGAATCTTCTGTATGCTATGCTGCTAAAATAATGGCCAAGACAAAGCATGTTCCTAGCACAAAAGGGATTTCATGAGCTGTCTCTGTACCAGCTTCTCTATACACCAAAGGCCTTGTCTTTTTTTCTCCTCTCTCTTGTAGTCGGTCACTCACCTGCGTATTTTGGCTGGAGGTAGAAGAGCCGTGCAAATGAGAGCCTCTGCATCTCCCCTGGGGACAGGATGTCATACCTGCAGCAGGGTTGAGATTCAACACCTTCCTCAAGAAAGAGCTCATTTGCTGAAAATCTTACAGCTGATACTGGAGATCAGCAGACAACTGTCCCTGTGTGTCCCTTGTGCCCCACTCCATGCTGGGACCTGGGACTGGCTCTGCACCCCTGTAGTCAGATGCCTGCAGAACACCACAGCTGGAGACTTGGCATACATGCTTGGGGCATGAAGGTTTTAGTCCTGCATAGTGTTCACATCTCACAGAACAGAGATGGACACAGATAAATCCAGCAGCAATGTGCATCTGCTTAGAAGTGTTCCCTACTCAGAAATCACCCAAATACACACAAACAGTGAGCTCCCTTACCAGTTCCAGTCCACCTCTTCATCCAGTCCTCCAGCCCTTGCCAGCAAATCAGTCTACAGAGAGCATAGCAGACTTGTGAGCACAGTCCCCAACCCTGTCAAGCCTATGGCCCTGAACGTAACCACCTGCTTCTTACTGGTGTCCCTTTCCTCACTTGAGCTGAAGTTGTACCATATCTTTCCTCTTTCTGTCCCATAGACAGTTGTGTCCCAGGTACAATAACTTCAACACACAATGATGCTGTGATCAGCAAAAAAATCATCCCTTCTTCCCTCACTGGTGGCACCAGGAAAGAAGGCAGCAGTGCTACCAGTGACTCACCAGCCCAACCAGCTCCAGGAATTGCACAATCCTCTCATCATCTGCAGACCCTAGGGAGAAAGCCACACAGCATAAGCAGAGGCAGTGTGTGCTGAGGCCACTGCTGAATGAAGGAGTTGGTGGGGCAGGAGGGAAGAACTGGAGTATCTCCTTAGGCTCAATGTAGTTGACCTGACCACTTAGTTATACCAGATCCTGAGCTTAGGCAGAGATAGCCCCAAAGACTGACCTTCCTTAAAAATGTTAACTGTGCCTGCAAGCAGCATACCAGGAGGTAGCTGGGCTCCACAGATACACCTGAGATTTGCCTCAGTTCATGGCCACAGCCAGAACACAAGGATCCAGGCTTCAACTACCAATGCCCTGCCTAACAGTTGCTCTCTTAGAGCTGGGACTGCACACTACAAGTGGTGGAGTCATGGGAAGAGGGTTGAAGTAAGAGCCAGCAAAAGGGCCCTGTGTGGGGAGAGAAATACCTCAGGGTGGATCAGCTGTGGAGCAGAACATACACTTGAGCTGGTACAGTCAGCATCTATGGATGTTGAGTAGAAGGGCTGTGCATCTGCCATCTGGCCTCTCTGAAGCTGCCAGAGAGCCACAACAGTAGCTGATGGCTGCAGTTACTCTCAGCAAGATTGTGACTCCCAAGTGTTTGAAAGCAGCAGGTAACAAGTTCTAATCATGTGAGTGTGCTCCCTCCTTTTGTCCACAAAAGGAGTGGACACAGAATTGACCTTAACACATACTAATCTGCTAGGGAACACCAGAGCAACAAAAGCAAAATGGTTAAGTGTTCCTGATGAGTTATAGCAGGGGAGAAGCTGCACAGGGTATAGGACAGTGAGGCAATACCACAGCATTGGTTAATTGCTCTAATATATTTCCACAAACCTGAAAGTGGATAGATCTCCTTCAGAGGATAGATCACCTGTTCAACAGAGCAAAAGAAACCATGTCAGAGGGAGCTGGACACTGTCCATCAGAGATGCAATAGCATGAACTCAAGCACAAGGGAAGGAGCAGCCATGGGCATCCTCCCTCTTGCAGGCCTGTGTGCACCCCACGAGTTTGCAGGGCATGACCACAGCTGGGAGCAGAGCTGAGGTCAGAGCAAAGACAGACCCTGGGCTCACCTGCTCACGCAGGCTTCCATCAGTGAAGAAGGGCCGCTGTGGTAGGAACACCACTCCTCGGGGGCCAAAGCAGGTCAGCATCCTGATGCTCCCTGCACAGAGACACTTGTCACACCTGCAGTACCAGGCAGCAACACCCCACTGCCCTGGGCAGTCCTGTCCCATGAAGTAGCCAACAAGTCCCCACCAAAGTGTGTTTGCAACAGAGCAAAACAGTGAGAGCCAAAGACTCTGACAGAGATGGGTGGCTCAAATCAGTGTATCAGTGACACATTCACCATCACATGGTGGCACTGGCCTCACAAACTGCCACACTGTCACCTTCCAAACTCAGGGTAGCTTTGGTTGAGAAGGCTGAGTCAAGTAGCAGTCCTTACCCCGCGTGCTCTCCCAGAGTCCTCCAAGGACCCTCAGGAGAGATGTCTTCCCTGTACCAGTGTTTCCCACAATCATCACACTGTTTCCTTGTGAGATTCTGAGGCTCAAGTCCTTGATGAGCGGTTTGCCAGAGGATGGTACTGAGAGTGTCACTTGCTCCAGAAGGAAAGCTGTGTCCCTTGGCACCGGGTCCTCCCCAGAATGGCTGCTAGGCCACCACCAAGACAAAGAATGAGAGATTCAGGGGTAAGTGACCATGCTGAGACTAACAAAGATCAGACACCTTAGACCTGTGCATCTGTGACAGTAGCCCTGCCCCACACACCCTGGGAATGAAAACTGACAGTGAGCACTGCCTTCTCCATCCAAATGCATGCAACAGTCTGTTACACCAAAGGCCACTTCCATCTCATGGCAACCTCACATGCTGGGATGTAAGGTGCAAGCCAGCCAGTTGCTGAGAGGCGACTCACCCATCCAAATCCCAGCTGGTTTTGGCTTCTGAGTAGTTACCGTTCTTTTTTCTGCCAAGGCTCAGCAAGGTCTCCTGCAGTTCACCAATCCTACACACACAGGAGGTTGCATGAATGCCAGGGACAATTCCAGCAGCCTCCTCACAATATCCAAACTTGCCCATGCTTGCACACAAGCAACTGTTCGTTTTTTTTAGCACAGACCTGGGCAGAGTCTTGTCCCTTTCCTCCAGAGATTTGCCCACAGATAAGCTCACCTGTGTGTGTAGCCAGCTACATCAGTCACAGTGCTGGAGAGATCTATGAGCTGGCTGAAGCAGCCAATGAGGTAAATGGAAACAAAGGCATTCTGGGGAGAAATCACATGCCAGAGTAAGGGTCAGTGCTGAGCTGGGGCCCTGACCCTTATTCCATGACTGCAAGGAGGCAGCCAAGGAGTCCACACATTTGGCCACATCAACTGTCTCAGCAAGATGAATGAGGGGTGGTGAAGTCACCCAGAGTGATGGGAGTGAAGATGACCACAATTGAAAGAAGCAGGGCTTCCCTGCTCAGTACAGCAGTTTTTGCCAGGTAGACACATGTCCTGTCACCCAGGGATGGTGTTTGCAGATGGCCTGCCTAGGGCCCAGCATGCTTGCCCAAGTCACACAGATCCATGCCACCAACCCTGCCTCACCACCATATATGGCTCAGAACAGGGTGTCTCAGCCTGCAGTGCCCACTTAGCTATTTTTACCTCAGCATTCTCTAACACAAGCCAGTTTAGAGTATCTGGTAACGAGTCAGGTCAGAAAGGTGAATGCAAGCCAGCTCAGCCTCACTGGTGGCCAGGCTCACCACAGGCAGTAGCCCAGGGCATAACCCAGACCCACAGCACTGTACAGACCCCATCCCCACCTGCACTGCTGAAAACCAGAGACTTTCTGACCTCCTGGGTTTTTTTGACACAGAAGTCTGAGCTACGGAACACTTACGTAAATGTGTCCTTGACAATTCTCACCCCCAAGTTAATCACATACCAGCTGGCTACAAGTTCCCATTTCCATGACACTGTGAGTAGGGACAGTCTAACCTGAAGATTGAGTGCTGCAGGTTATCTAGACCCAGGGCCACCAGCCCATGTGAAAACTCCATCCTGAGTGCCTGCTCACCCTCTCCAATGGGGTCATAGAGATTACCCTTAGCTCACCTTGCTGACAAGGGCACTGAGCTCTGTTGGACTCAGGTCACCGTAGACCCCAGAAAAGATGGGAATGGCAATCACCACGTAGCTCAGGATGCTGCCCAGATAATCAAAGGTGTTGGTCCCAACTAGGCACAAGCACATTGAAAGAAGACAGTGAGTTAAAGTAGAAACCTCCATCCCATCCCAACTGCTGACCCCGAGCCCAGTCAGAGGACGAGCCACCTTCTTGCCTCGGCCCTTTATGATGAACCAGAGCAGAAAAACCCATTTTGCAGGATAGCACAAGCATCAGGATGAAAATCCATTTGCCAAGCAAAGAGCACTTTGGGGCAGGCCCCTGAGCAGAGAATCATCATCTAGACACACAGCTCAGGGACTACTATGGGGCAAAAGCCACTTTGCCTGCTTGTTGCTGTGCTTCAGGGGTCTGACTGATTCACAGTAAACAGAAAGGAAGGGCAAAAGGAAGCTCTGGGGTGAGATGGTTTGCCACAAAGTGTGTCTTGGGAGCAGACAATAGGCAGAAAGACTTAAGATCCCAGATTCCCAAGACATTTTTGTACAAGGTTTTCTCTCCATTACATTGCTCAGAAGCTCACTGAGATCAGGAAGAGCTGTCTTTATAAGGGGTCATTTAAAGAAAAACCTGGACTTAGTGAAAAAGGGAGAAGGAATATTTTCAGGGGGACAACTATACTTTAGGGTCAGGCTCTATAGAAAAGAAGTTTCCATAGCTCCCAACCACATATACAGTCCCCAAAGCTCAAGCCCTTCCCTCTTTTCTTGGCACCTGCCTCACAAAAAGCCAGATTCTTGGTCCTCCACAATTTTGCCTCTTTATGAGGCTTTTACACAAAAGGATTCCCATTAAGCACTGCAGGAGGCACCTGCTGTTCACCCTCAGGGCTTTTATGGAGGCAGAAGAAGAAAACTCAGCATCCACCCAACTGCTCTACCAGTAGAGTTTCCCAATGTGTGAGCCACCACAATGGAGTTACCACACATCCCACTTCATCCTCAGTCTGCCCACTCACTGTATAGCCACAGCTCCTTGCCTATCAGCTCCCTCTGGGACTTCAGCAGCCTCTGCAGCCTCCGGTCTGTGCGCACATGCTCCACTTGCCCAGCCCTGTAAAAATAAGATTGCAACATGCCACAGACATCCTAGGACCATGGGCTTTAAAACTGAAGCTCTTAACAGGCCTGGCACCTTTGCCTCCAACTAAAAAGTTCTTTATTGATCAGGAACTGAACAGCCAGGACTGCCTTCCTGAAGGGTATCATCAAGAAATTCTGGCTGAAATAAATAGTCCTACAAATCTCTCCCAGAGCCCATGGTCCTGCCATGTTGCAGCAGGAGGTAAAGCCAGGCCAGACACTGTCAGCAAGGCTCCAGCCTGGAGCAATGTACATCCACAGTTCCCAAATACAGCCTGACTGGAAAAGAGGGATGGCACTGCTACACAGCTGTACCCAGAAAGGAGAGGAGAGAGGAGAGTCCAGGGGGTGATAATCAGCCCACACGGCCTGCATGGGCAGCAGCCTCAGCCAACCTCTTCCCATTTCCTGCTCCATAGGAATGGGACAAAGCCAAGTCCTGAGCAGTGCAACCCCCCGTACAGGTACTCCAGCCCCACAACTCTTCCCCTCCCAGGGCTATCTCCATCAGGTCACCCACCACACAAGTTAGTGGTGATGTTCCAGTGGCCAGGCTGAGCCAGGAGCAAGGCGGTATCTCCTAAACCACCACCTTCCTGCAAGCGTGACAGCTCCTTCTGCTGCTTTGCAAGGCCTGGGCTGCCCTCAGGTGGCAAAACGCAGAGAGAGCTCCACATCTCACTTCAGACTCCCACCTGCCATGGGACTTATTGCCCCTGACATCCAATAGAGGCTTGTGCCCACTATACAAATCACGATTTCACCACTGTCTATACAACATGAGTCACTAGGGCCCAAGAAGGTAAGGCCAGAAAGCAGCGCAAAAACATCCAAAATAAGATTTTTGAGGTCTCATGTCAAAAGATTCCCAGTTCATAGAAAAATACATTTTCTTTCTCAAAAATGCGCCTGGTTAGAATTCAGTTTGGCTTTACTGCCTTATAACGCATCTCAGGTAACTACTGAGCTGCAATCTTTGCTTTCCATGTCTTAGGAAAGGAGAAAAGCTTGGACAGAAGGAATTAAAGGTGAGAAAGGAACCAGGGACCTTTGTTTTACAGCTATTATTCTGTTGCAGATGAGAAGAGATTGCTGTATTAGTTTCCTCTTTTCCTCCCATTCACTTTTAAAGAAAGTTTGCCAAAGGCTTAGTAACAAAAGTGAAAAGTGCTCTGCTTGTTTCTTCCTTTACTGAAACAATGTTTAGGCAGTCTTAAGACAAGATCGCAAGCTAGAGAAGTTGAGCAATCAAAATCAGTCACTCAGCACATGCTCCTCCCCTTGCAGGATTCTAGGAGTGCAACCTATTAAAAAAATGCCTTTTTTTAAAATTATGACACATACCATGAAAATACCTGGTTGTGTGCAACTCAGCTAAGTCCTAGTTTCACACAAAATGAAGCTTTTCTACTAAAACTCTGTACGGAATCAAGACATTCTGTTTTCTGGTATAATAATCCACTTTCCATTTCCTACTTAGAATAAAAAATTCTAAATTGTGAAGGAAAGTACTGCTTTCCTCAAAAGTACTTAAATAAGGGCATGTAATTACAGTATCTTTTCCATTACAAAAAATTATCATCAACCAGTAGGAATCCATCAGAGTACAAAGAAATAACTCAGGCTTGCCAGTGCAAACCAAGATTCGTTTTTGGTTACTTAAATCAGTTTAATTCCTGTAATGTTAAGTTGTTACAAAATCAGTGACTTTGAATCAAACCACTGTGGGGACAGCACCACAACACTTGAAATGCCTGCTCAGTACTGCAGGAAGGAGCCAAATACAGACCATGGGCAGGGAAGACCGGAGAGAGGACACGTGCTACAATTACTGGAAGAAGTGCGATTTCGCAACATACAGGGCAAAGGCAGACTTGTGACAAGAACAACATGCTCCTGCCACCCCAACACAAGCTACACCAAATTCATACCTCTTTTCCTGGTGAATCAAGTGACAGCTCAACAGGCTTCAGGGCATCGCTAGATGGGGGATGTGCTGCCGGTCTCCTGATTGTCTGCTCAGCTCACGGGTGAATGGCATTGAGCAAATTCAGAGCACCAGTACAGCATATGGAGGGTCAGGGCACAGACTGACCAAGGGGAGCAAAGCAGAGGTAAGGTGGCCAGGTAGCAGCTAGCACACTCACAGAAGACATGCAGGCAAGCAGCAGCAGGATGGAGTCAGAAGCAACATGCAACAAGTCCTCAGCGGAACCAGATGCAATAAAACTTTGAGCAATCTTCCAGGTAAGGACCTGGAAAAACATCAGTAATGGTCTCTAAGCCAGCACCAAATCTGTATCTGCCTCTAAAGATGTTAAAAGGGAGGCAAAGGAAAGACAGGTGTCTCCAGTTGCTGTGGATTGTTTCTACAGATGATGTATAGAATGCAAAGAACAGTGTCAGGGCTGTATGATGCTGCAGTGGAAGGGACAGAAAGCTGTAGCAACAGAACTTGGGCTCCTTTGGGATATGTGAACACAAGGATGCTCTGAACTGGGACAATCCTTTTGAGGATATAAAGAAATTAACACTACTAACCTGTAGAAAGCAGCTGGTTCTGCATTGACACGAATCTGCATGTGCTTGAACCTGTACAACCAAAAAAACCATCATAATTGTGCAAAAATGCTCAGTGAATTATGAAGCCAAAACCATTCCTAGAGGAAACATCTTGCATGTTAGAGCAGTGATCTCTTGACAAAAATACTCAACAGGCTCAGAAAGGCACCAGAGACCAAGGCTTAACAGGAGCTGCCATCATTCAGGGCCAGCTCAGTGGTGCATTTGTTTGATATCCTGCTCTCTGTGCACATCTTCTTAGCCCTTGGGCTTACTGTTTGTTGCTAATCCAGCATCTCCACCATACAACATCACCGCAGCCAACTGCTCTGGGCTGGGCTCCCTGTGCCACAACAGCTTATGCTGCTGTCCCTGGATGCCTTGAGCCCCAGGGAAAGCTACAAAGCCCCTGCTACACACAGAGCTAACCCCGAAAGCAAGGGGGAGGAGGTGAGTTACAGAGCATATAGAAAGACTGGGCTGTTTTAGGAACCCAGTGAAGGCAGTGTTGAAGCAGAAACCTGATTTCTGACAGTAGATGCAGTTCACTGAATGTGCATCTGCACCCAAGGAAGCTTCACGTGCAGTTTTCTTCAACACATCCCCAGCAGAAGCATCAGCAATGAACAGGCAAACAGCTTGAAGGCTGAGCTGTGAGACTGAACCAAAGGCATTGTCTGCCATGACACAAGGCTGTGAATGGCTGGCAGGGGCTCAGTACACCAGCTCTGAGGCACCATGGCACAGGTAGCCTTCCCTGAGTGTGGGGAAAGTCACAGACAAGAGAAGTAGCTACATACACAGCACTGAATGGGGACGAAAAAGAAGCTTTCACAGGAGCTGCCAAGGGGCGGTGAAAACACAGCTCTGCTGTGACTCACCTGAAATCTCCCTCCAGTTTTTCCTGCTGCACAAGTTTAGACACAATTGGACTCATCAACACTTTGTTAATCATCGTCCCAATGACGAAATACCCAAAGATGCTCACTGGGCCTAGCCAGCCTGTGCTACAGAGGAGAAAGAAAAGTCAGCTAATAATCCAAGCAAAAGGACACCCCTGCACAATTAGGCTCAAGCAATCAGAGGACCCTGCTGTCACCTCTCTTTGCTTTCACAGAAGTTTGGGGGCCAACACTGCACATCCCAGTATTCCCAAGGCAGAGTTCTCTTTGGAGAGACCACTCACCCATGTGTACAAATATCCATCTGGGGAATTGTAATATGGGTGGCAGGCTCAAAAAAAGAACAGAGAAAAGAGGTGTGCAAGCAGGGCCAGGATACATCCTTACCTGTGAAAGCACTGGTATGTGTAGTAGGCCAGCGTGAAGGGTGAGATGACAAGCTTGCTGGCCATGGAGCTGAGCTGCCTACAGAACCTCTCCACATCCTGGCTGATGCGCTGGTCCCTGCTCAACACAAAGGGCCATTGGCACCATTAGAGCCCAGAAGTAAAAGCCAGTACTAAAGCCCCAACAGGGCACAAACCAGGCTGTTTCATTGCATGAACATAGGACAGGCTGCAGGTGAAGAACCTTGCCTGGGAAGGACCTGCAGCACCTCCACAGGAGACCATTTTCACGGCCCAGCAAGACCCACCCAAGGGACTTCATGGCACTCAGGAAAAACAACTCCTGCCATTGCTTTCACCCTGTTCCTTGTTCCACTTTCAACAATACTGTTCAACACTTGTGCTGAAGATCTCTGCATCATTGTCCTTTACTCCTCTCCTGAACAACCCTTACACTATGAAAAAATAGTGACTCTCCCCCTAACCTTCCGTACTGGACTGAAATGCCATCAGACCCCAGCTGATCCCTTGGCTCTGCATGGAGTACTTCTGGTTCCTTTGCTACAAAAGAGGTGCTTCCTCCCAGCCCACCTCCCAGGAGCAGGAAGCAGCACACACTTCTCACCTCACTAGCAGCAAGCACATGGGTGACAGACCCTCAAGGCCCATCTATTCCAGTGCTGAGAAGGAGATGCACTTGGGGTAACTAGGAAGAATTTCAGTATATTTACTTCTCAGCATCTCATCTGTCCAGAGCACATGGATGAGGGCTTCAGCCTGGTGTGCTAAGCTCCAGTGGAAAGCCGTAACTTAATGCTGGAGTTCAGAATGAAGAGCAAGGATGGACTCCTGATTAGTTTCAGTGCAGATACAACTACAAGGACATTCATGTTTTAACACTTTGGCAGTTCTGGAACAGCAATGGATTTAATTCTAGGGCAGCTCTCACCCTGACTGAACTTACAGTCAGCATTTTTCCTTTTCCTCAGACTGCAACATTCCCATAAAATTGTATTTTAATTGTACTATAGTCTCATAGGAGGATATTGCTTTTTACAAGCTGTTAAGTAACATGAAATGAAAACACATGAAACACATGAAAGCAACAACTCATACGCCCTGCTAGGTGCTGCAAATGTTTGTATGCCACTCAGAACCCACTCTTCATTCCTTCAAAGTGGATGACTCCATGCATTTAACACTCAGTTTGGTTTGCACTGCATAATGGGAGGTCTCTGTTGCTCTAGTTTGTTCTCTAAGTACCTGGTGCAGGGAAAAAAACTCTCATCCAGGAATTGCAAGATGAAGAGAATTTTTGCAGTGGTACCAAAACCACACTAAACAGTAAGACTGCATGTTGGAGCAGAAGCAAGGTGTAATGAGACATATTCCACATATGGCTGCAAAGGTCAGGAGAGCTGTCTCTTTTGCTGCAGGGCAGACTGACCCAGTTGTCTTCTACATTTCACTGCACAATGTGAACACTTTCCCTAGTTAAAAATAAACCTGAGCAGAATAATCCTGTGGTAAGAGGCCTCTGTCCTCTGGATCCCCTAGCGCCCCCAAAGAAAAAGGCAGGCATGCAGGAGCTTGTGGCTTCAATGTGCTGCACTACCTGGGAAGTGCTGCATGCCCTGCTGACAGACACAGTTTTTTAACCTCTCCTTGCAACTCCATGTTGCTGCAAAACGCTATCAGAAATGAGCATTTAATGATAGTAGGAGTAAACCCAACAGCAACCTGGAAGTGCATCAGCTTGATAATGATGATCTACTGCCAAACATGTAGAGCTGTTTGACCCAAGCTGAGACCTTTCTCCTTGCTTGCTGCTCCCCCTCAGATACCAAGCATGTTTGCTTGCAGCAGGCACACAAACCATCCTGCCCTGCAATGAAGGAGCAAGGACAGGCAGCAACAGGCAGCAGAAGTGCAGAAGCTGCTTCAGTTTCTTGAAGTTTTCACTATTAGCAAGTTATGAGTCCCTGCAAGACAGCAGTTTTTCCCCAGGACCCTGTGCACAGTTTCCTCTTGTCATCAACACGGGAAATGGCACCAATGCAGTGACTAGATCAGTGGTGCCCATTCGAGCAGAGGAGAACTTGAGAGTCTCAAAACAACAGTATAACAACACATTATTTGGAAATCGGTCCCCTTTTATTTCTAGTTTTTCAGCTACTATTTAATAATAACTTTAAATTCTGGAGGGAGAGGAATTAGGGAGATTCTACACTGAGATTAGTTCACCTGGTTAAAACATAGTGCTAATCACGGGTTCAATCCCTGTATGGGCTATTCACTTAAAGAGTTGGACACAATGATCCATGTGGGTTCACTCCAACTAAGAATAGTTTGTGATTCTGTGACCTCTCACATGATGTTCAACATAGGATTTTTAGCTCTCCACAGTGTGCAGCTATGACAGGAGTGCCCTGTCTGCAAGGACAGGCTGGAAGGCCAAGGTCCACATACAGCTGTGAGGAAGAGGAAGAACATTCGACCTTTGCTGCACAGTCCAGGTAGATCAACAGCTCTACAGGAAGCAGAACAGTGCACAAAGCAAACTGGAGGGGGACCTCTTGGGGGCAGGAGCTGGAATTCACAAGGAGAGACTGAATGCTCCTCCTCACATTTCAGATCACCACTGACACTTCCTTCCAAGGAACAGGAAAGGGAAACGCAACTCTCATACAGTGCAAAACAAAGCCCTTCCTAGATCTGGCTCCCATGGGTTATCAAACCCCTAAAATGCAACTAAACTGGTCTCAGCTGCAGAGTCTAGTGTTTGAAGTTCAAACAGAACAGGGACTGTCCTAATGCATCAGCTGCATGAAGCAAAGGAGAGGCACTGCTGACTCCAGCCAGGCCCTTTGCAACATCACAGTGTCAAGGACTGAGTTTGCAGACAGAGTATTTTACAGCACTAGATCCCTATTCCAATAGGCATCCACTTTCCTTCCAACTGAAACATCCTGCCCCTAAAACCATCACAACCAGCAGTCACAGGGTTCCCACCAATAGGTATCATCTCCCACCGAGGCAGAAGAGGGTGCCTAGATTTGTGCCTAAATGGTAAAAGCTTCTAGGGCTCAAGCCCCTACCCAGAGACAAGGAAGTCAGGAAAAGGTGCACAGCTGCCCAGGAGAAGCCAAGCAAAATACTGAAAGAAGCTGCTGGCAGCCTACGGGTTATCGATGTCCTCACGCAGCACATGCAGGTTGTAGTAGACCTGGCCTTGGAAGTAGCAGCTGTGGAGGTATTCAGTGAGGGACTTCCTCCAGTTCACATACATCATGTTGCAGATAAACTGGTCGAAACTTTTTAGCTGGAACAAGGGCAAAGAGATGGATGGGGAGAGATAAGTGAGAACAAACATTTTTTCAAATTGAAATAAAAACTAGCAGTTTGCACTAGTGATCCAGGGTATGGACAGACTTGAATCCTTTGTGACCAGGATCATGCCAGGAGCCACGGGCATCTTTCCCTTCTTCTCCCAAGACACGTGAGCCCGTGGTCTTACCGTGGAGTTCACAATGATCAGAGTCACGGCAACGGCAGTCAGTGTTTTGAATCCGGAGAAGTCCTTGTTCCCTAGGACCCCATAGTACTGGCTGGGGATGACGCCAACCTGGTAAATAACCAGCTGCTCTGGAGGAGAAAGGCAAGCAGGGGAAGGAATTGATGGACTGCGGTGACAAGGCAAAGTGGGGGACCACAGGGAGGAGATGTGGGGTGCAGCCCCCCATCCCCACCACCCAGGCTCACCCAGCAAGGCGACACCGAGCAGCGTCAGGAACATGAGGGCGCTCGGAGAGGGCCATCCAGGAAACAGCACGGCCAAGAGCCGCAGGAACCGCCGCAGGAACAGCCCGTCCAGCCGGGAGGCAGCCCTGCAGCGGAGGGAGCCGGGGGCCGGCAGTGAGCTCGGGGGTTCCACCCCACCCTACCGCACCTCCCCTCCGCCACGGCCCGGCCCGGCCCGGCCCGTCCTCACCGCCCGCCGACCCCGGCGCCCCCCGCGCTGCCGCTGCCCCCCGCCATCGGCGCCCTCTGGACCGAACCAGCCAGACCAGACCCAGCCCCGCGGGCTTTTCACATGAATATTCACCACCTCTCTTCGCCCTGCATCAGCCCCGCCCGGGGGCGGCCTCCGCTGCCGCTGTCGTGTGCGGCGTCACCGCAGAGATCCCGCCCGCCGGCACCGCCCCCTGGCGGCAGGCCGCGCTCACCGCGGGCACACCGCCCCCTGGCGGCGCCGTGCGGCTGTGCCTGGTCAGGGCCGCCCCGCCCCGCCCGCGCCGTCCCCACACAGCGGAGCCGGGCGGGCCATCCCAGCTCCCGGCGGGCCATCCCAGCTCCCGGCGGGCCATCCCTCCCTCCCGGCGGGCCATCCCAGCTCCCGGCGGGCCATCCCAGCTCCCGGCGGGCCGGCCCCGCGCGATGGATGTGCTCGCGTCCCTCACCTCCTCCATGGCCGCCTGCTCACAGAGACGAACGGTGGTCCCGGGCAGGTCCAGGGCCGAGGCACAGGCCGCAGGGCCGGAGAACTCGGGCACTAAGGCCTCTCTTGAGGAAGGAGCTGGACAGGCACGAACTGATCCCTCTGGAGATCCCAGAAGCTGAGGGACAGTCGCCGTGGGCAGCAGGTACTGCCCTCCTGTTACAGGGGAGGCAAGTTAGAAGTACCAGCACTAATTCTGCACATCCGTCTTATTTTGGGGTCGGCAGGGAAGTTTCAGGTTGCTTCCAAAGGACACACAACTTGCAGTGGCCACTGTAGGAGATTTCTCCAAGCGGGCCATTGGGACTAGGCCGCGATCCCCCGGGCTATGGTGAAGGGCCGGGTGTGCTCCCACCGCGCTGCAGAGACGGGAACAGCAGTGCCAAACCTCAGCCAGAGGGAGGGACTTCAGGAAAGCAGCAACGAGCTGTGTCAGTGAATGGACCCTCTCTGGCTTCTCAGTGACCTCAGTTTTAATAGAGAAACCAACTTACTTTTTTTCAGGTTTGGGCTGGAATCTCGTTTCACAACCCAAAACTCTGAGTTATTAAATATTTCAGAACACGTAAATTTCTGGACAAGCCTTGTGATTCGAGATGAGAGATCCTATGAGCTGTCATGCCTTCCTTACTCGGGTGTCTCTCACATACCATCCTGTTGATGCCATTTCTTCTGCAGAGCCTTTGGGCTTCTGCATGTATCCTGTGGGTCTCTCTCCCCATATGCCTAGTAGCTTTGTTCTTCTCTCAGTTCCCTGCCTCCCAGCCCTCCTTCTCTTCCTTCATCCTCATCTCCTTCATCTTTGCTCTGCTGATACCTGCTCAGTGGTCCAGATAATTCATAGTTCACACTTCAGAAAATCAGTGTATATGCTCTCAGAGATGAAAGAAGACACATCAGTGTGTTTCCTCAGCAAATGGCCTTGTCTCTAAGCAGTGCCCCTTTCTCCTTGCCCTCATCTCCCTTCTCTCAGCTCTTTTGGAATTCACAATGCTATCAGTCATACCTAAAGGTTAAGCTCCAGAGGGCAGAGATCAGCCCTGTGAAAACCTGACCTCAGTGATGACTAACTTTTATGTTAAAAGAATCATGTTGTTGTTGTTGTTGTTTTTTTTTTTTTTTTTTTTTTTTTTTTTTTTTTTTTTTTTTTTTTTTTTTTTTTTTTTTTTTTTTTCTCAGCTGTTGCATCAGACCTGGATGACAGTTGCTCCTAAGCAGCCACATCCTCTGATGGGGCAGTACTGCAGCTGTTGCAATTGTGCATTTCACTTTGTCACTGGTTACCAGGATTGAACTGACTCCTTTGCTCTGTTGTCCACTTTATGATGAGGGGATATTGCTTCCCTTCCTTTCCCTCCTCAACTGATGAAATGGCTTTCCAGCACCAGCGGAGTCAGAGGATCTAACACAGAGATGAGATGGCCACAACTGTCTATCCCAAGCCCGCCCTCCTACTTCTTCCTTCTCCCTGCCCTTTGTTCTGTCACTGGCACCCCACGACCTCCACCTGATAAAGCACACGCTTGTGAGCTCCCTTTGGCGTATCAGCTTCACGATTTTTCCTGGGAACCTCCTAAGGCAGCCAAGATCAAGAACAAAAGAGAAGTGCTTTCTCGGTGCCTCTCCATCCCCCCTCCGAGGCTGTGCCCTAGACACTCAGCTGCTGTCAGCACAGAAACATTTACATCTTTTACAGCACTCCAGCTCTACTTCTCACGTTTCTCCCCCAGCAAACACCATGGCCATTCCAGTGTGTGCCTGGGGGCAGGGCTTGGGAAAGGATTGGGGAATCACAACTTGAGTAGAGTTTTATGGGTCTGTTTGCACTGAAGGGCTATATCTCAGCTCCCTGACTAGCTACAGACCCAAGAGAAACCCCCTCTGCATTGCTAACCTGTCACCAAAGTGTATGCCATGAATCCAGGGAAGCGAGAGCTGGACCTGGCTTGCTAGGTCCTGGGCTCCTTGAGGCAGTGCAAGTTAATTCCTTGTGGTGTTTAACTGCAGCCCCATCTGCTCCTGCTTGCTAGGTGTGAAACATCCCATCCCCCATCCTCCCCTGCCTGTTCCATGCATTTTTGCTCTGCCCTGGACCAGTGGAGGAAGCCAGATCCTCCCGCATCCCTGGCCTCCCAGTCCCTGGTTGACATCGTTCCCCAGTGCCGCTCTATGTTTCCATTTCCCTGTGGCTCCTCTCTGCCTGCTGGCCTGTAGCTGGGATGCAGGGAGGAGCCTGACAAACCCATCTTTCACTGCCTTTGTGTGGTAAGTGGTCCTGGGTGTTCTCTGAAGTAAGCATCAGCTTCTGTCATCACAGAAAGACAAAACTACAGCCTTGAATCTGTAGCTTGCTTTCCCTCTTTCCCAGGTCTTTCTTAATGCTGCTGGTTTTGTGTGATGTTGCGTAATGAAGCACTGCCAGAAGATTATCCCCTTCCTGGGCTTTCCAAAACTGAATCCACCATTTCCTGCCCATGTTTCCAATTTCTAGTCTCCTCATAGGTACCTGTCCTCACCGGAGCTTGCAGCTTTTTCAGTGTGGGATCACCTACAAGCTTTAGCCCTCTGTAGATCATTTGTAAGGAAGGGGCAGTGGAAACACCCATCCTGAGTTTCAGCTCTGTCTTTTTATTAGGGTGTGAACTAAACCAGCTAATTTTCAGCAGGATCAGCAAGCTGAACTGACTGACTGAGTCCCTCACACTCTTGTGCCACCCCAAAGCAGAGGGTGGGAATGGGAAATCAAGGGGGAGCAAACAGCATAGGCCAGGCTCAGCATGGCTTAAACCTCCATGGAGCCGCACCACGGGCTCCTGCTGTGATATCTTAATGATTCTGCCTTTTCCTTCTCCACACTGTGTCTTAATTAGCCTTTCCCCCTCCTGTGGGCCAAACTGCTCTGCTTTCTTTTCAATGCTCCTTCCTTGTGCTTTGCCTCTAACAGTGTCTTTCTACTGTACACTTCAAAGGCTTTGCTTGCTGCATCTCCCCCATGCTGGCATTGGCTTGTGACACCCCCAAAGCAGGCCAGGTCTGCCATGAACTCATAGTCATCCAAACGGGTTTGGGCCCTTTGGATCTGGGTATGAAACAGCATGGGAGAGGAGAGGTCAAGGATTTTCAGCATTTCACCTATGAGAAGAATTATTAGTAACACAGGAAAAAAAAAGGGGGGAAAGGGACCCCTCCTCCACCCACCCTCCCCAGAGGAGAGCCCGCTGAGGGCAGAGTGCTTTTATGTGCAAGTGGGAGGGAAGGAGAGTGTTAGGGCTTCAGAGGGAAATGCTTTGATCTTGACTTTGAATCTCCTTCAGTTCCCAGCTCTCCCCCACGCTCCCACCCATGGCCAGGACCACAGGATGCGGCCAGCACTCCTAGTCCTTGCTCAGTGCTATGGTACTTCACTTGCTGTTTCACATTTAATTTCCTCCTATGCACCTGGGAGCCTCAAAGAGGCCTTATGGAGTGAGAGCACAGTGCCAACACCAAGTTCAAACTTTCCCTCCCATCTCATAGAATGGGAAGAAAAAGAGCCCAGTCAGACAGAAGCCAGAAGGGAAAAGAGCCCTGAGATGAGCAGAGGTGAATTAGAGATGGGTCCTACTGTCAAGGCTCTGGTAGCCCAGGGTGGGGGCTAGGCAGACCTGGCTCTGCTATGCGTTCTGGTGCATTAGACTGGTCAGTGCTGAACATGACCCAGAAGATGAACTGGGAAGCAGTAACCATTAGGAGAGGGACAGGGAGTGGGTCTCAGGAGACAGCACTGATGTCCCCAGGTCCTACAAAGAGTTATTTTAATTTGGAGAGAGGAGAACAGCAATGAGAGCCCTTGGTGTTTTCTGCAGGATGGGAAGGAGGTGGCACTGATGGTGCTGGATGATGGGGAAGGACCCTGAGTTCTGATTCACTTCAAAGGAAGAGGACTATAGGGTGTGGGAGAGACTTAGGGGCCTCCAGTCTCTTGTCCAAGGTGGGATCTAATGTGCAGGGAAGTTCCCCACTTCCCTTGGGAGATGAAACTCCTGACTGGGCCTTTAAGCTGTCCTAAAGTTCAGGCCAAATACTTCTGTCATGTGTGTTACCCCTTTTTTTCTCAGCTGAAGTCACTCCTGTTAACCGCTCTCCCTTGCTGAGGTTCTTGCACTTGAATATCCCTGCCTGCCGGTTCTCACTTCAGCACCACTAAATAGATTTTATGCTCACATCACCTCTTATTCAATCATTCCAGCTCTGCTTCTCCTGGCTGAAAACTTCCTATTGTTTGTTACTTTGCCTTTCAGTATGATGTGAGGAGACCTCTCTGCCGGTGTCCAGCACTGTTCCGGGCACGCAGAGACCAGAGGGTGCCTCAAAGGACTTCTCTCCAGAGCCCAACCATTGCTCTCTCTGAGCATCACTTTAAGAGCTTCAGCACAGACATAAGGCAATGGGTTCAAAGGTGGTTCACGTCTGGGGATGAGAAGTACCAGATAATATGAATGCCAAAACAGAACTTCTGTCATTCACAGGAAACAAGTTACTACAAAAATTGTGGTGGACTCCATGTTTTCCAGGTCCCTCTTGGGCAATATCACACCGTAACCCCTTGAACTTCCTTCTTTCTAAGACTGGTGGGCATATTGCAGCTGCGGCAACACAATTTCTGTTGCCAATTGAGGCTGCAAGCTCTGCTCATTGATCTTTCCTTGTGAAGCAATGCCAGGCACAGGAGAGAAAGCAGCCAAGACAGTAGACACTTAGGACCCTCCTAGAAGCTCCCATGCTCTCATTTCCATCAGTTCCCTCTACAGTCCCAGCTCCCCTGACTTCCCAGAGAGATTCAAATTCTGCAGTGCTCTGGAGGGAAAAAGGTGGGAAAAACAGAAGCCAGGGAACCAGCAATGGCTTTAAGAGGATGGATATGTCAATTTAGCCCGTGTACAGATCATAAATGGGTCATGAAGCAGTGTGGGTCAATCTTTTCCAGCTCCAGGAGTGGTTTTGGCAACTGGTCCACAGTCTGACCTGCCCCAAATGACATTTGGCTGCCCAGGTGTTTTCAGTAATATCCTGTCCTGTCTAAATAGTGTCATCTGGTCCACCCATGGACAGCCCTGCAGTAGGTAGGATGCTCTGACTCCCTCCACTCCTGTAGGTCCCCTAGGTGGGACTGAGGAACTTCCCTGATGAGGTGGACAGCTGAGTGTTTAAACGTTGTCCCCACATGTGACACTGTCAAGATTGTCACATTCCAGTGACAAAATCAGAGCAAGCCCTGCCTTATTATACAAGAACTCGGCATCAAGTCCTTGAGACATCCATCCTCATGAGATTCAAGCCAACAAGAGTTCTATCTGCTGAACAAAGAGGTTGCCCTTGACCTGGGAGAAGACTCCATGCCTAAACTTGTAAAACCTGCCTTACAGCACGGCTGGTAACATGGTGCCTGGAGACCCCCACAGCTGGACATCTCTGCACCTTTTCTCTGAGCCTGGTCTGGGAGAGAATGGGCTGCAAGCAGGCAGGTTAAAACACAACAGACAGAAAAGCTTCTGGTAGCCAAAACTAAACTGCACAGGTCTCCATGGTTGTAGTGCTGAAGCATCCTGCAGCAAAGCAGGAAACACTCTGGTCCCCCACTGAACTCCTCCAAGGAACAGAAAAATGCTAACTACTTGTTTATAAGCTGGAAGCGGGTATGTGCAGTCATCTGCATAACAGAACTGCCCAAGCTGTCTCTTTGTGTGTTTTCCAGCTCCTATGTTAATCACTGACCCTGCTGACTCCGGCATTTACCAGTGTCTCACTGCCCTGTGAGCACTGCTTTGCATTTGCAACCGAAGAACTTAAAAGGATGAAGGATGAGAAGGGAAGTTCAGCAGCTGTGGATATGAACAACAGCATGCCAGAGGGGAAAAGAGCCAGGACTGGACAGGTTGATAGAGTGGAGCTGGCTTTGAAATATTGTCTGAAGAGGATAAAGCTCGCCAGGGAATGGTTTAGGTCTCTCTTTCTAGCACTGTAGCTTCTCTGTGTCCTGTGAGAGTGACCTCTTTGAGTCCTGAAGGCCAGGGTTCAGTGTCACCTGGAGTGATGACTCCTAACTGAGGCTGGGAGGACTCTCAAGCAGCCAGTCCACAGCTTCCAGGGAGCCCTTTCCTCCTGTCAAACACTCTTTGCCTGGCCTCCCCCTGCATTCCTGGGATCAAATGTGAGACAAGCGAAGTGGGAAAAAATGCTCTGGGATATGTGCTTCTGGGCAGTGAAGGTATGCCTTGACTTGTGTGGCAGTGCTTGCCCCTGGACTACAGTGGAAGGGAAGGCAGCAGGAGAGGGAGCTGGACACATTTACCCTTTGAAATATCTGTGTTTATTTGCTTCCTGAATTGCACAGGAATCCTATACGTGGTGTCTCCGTGAGCCCTCCTGCCTTCTCGTTGCCAAATGCTGAAGCAGAAATGAGTGCCACAGTGAGGTTCCCCAAGGGCAGAGGCATGAGGGGCAGGAAGCCCTTGCTGTCTCTGGCATCAGGAGTTATGTTGTGTCCCTCACTGGATTTGGGGCAGTTTGGGCAGGTTTCAGGCTGGTCCCCAGAGATAGGCTGGGGAGAAGGAATTAGATACTGCCTGCAACCAGAGCTACACACACAGGGGACATGAAGCACTGATACAGCAAAGATCCCAACTCTTCCTTCTTGACCAAACTATGACCCCTGTCATTAAAATGCACTCAGGTCTCACACCCAAGACAACCAGATGGTCTCCTTGGTTTCCTGTTTTGGGGTGGTATAGGTTGGGATAAGACAGGTTCTTGAGGAAGCTTTAGAGTTCTGGACATGTGAAGAGGCCACAGGGTGGAGGTGGTGTTGACAAATTAGCAATGCTGGAGCGATGCTGGAGCGAGGTGCCTGACGTGCTGCTGTTTGCACAGCCTCACGTGATGCCCAAGAGACAGGATGAAGCCATTGTGAGAGCGGGAGTTAAGGAGGGGGACCTCGGCCCTGAGATTAGGCTGAGGAGGCAGCAGGGCAGAGATAATGGAGAGAAAGACAGCTCCACTGAGGGCCTCGGCACCAGCAGGCACATGTAAGGCTGTCCAGGACACTGCCCAGAGCTGAGGACAGGAAAAAGGTTTCTGTCACTTGCGTGGCTCCCACAGACAAACGAGAAGGTTTTGACGGGCAGCTTTGTCTGCCTCAGGAGCCGTGGGGTCTCACCAGCCTGGCCTTGCTGGTGAAAGGCACCACTTGGGAAGGAGAGAGGAAAGGACATCTCCTCGCTTAGCAGGAGAGAAGGACCGTGGCCTCGCCAGCGGCGAGCCGGGAGAAGGGCGCACACACACACAGGCTGTGCCAGCCCTCGGGCTGCAGTGACATTCACCGGGGACCCGCCTGCTCCCCGTGGGACACGATGGGTGCCCCGCGCAGACGCCCAGCTCCCACCCCGTGGCCCCAGTGGGACCCGCCACTGGCCGTGGGGCTGGAAGCCCGGGCGGGGTGTGGGGCAGGAGGATGCTCTGGGGCGCAGGGTGCCTGGGCGCTCCGGGGCGCAGCGGGACAGGGCGGCCCGAGGCGGCGGGCCCTTTAAGGAGGCGGCGGCGGCACAATGGCCATTATCACTTTAGCTTTGGAAGTGACCCCCGGCCCGCTCCGCTTTCATCTGGGCCGGGGCGCGGGGATGGCCCGCTTCCTGGCGGGGGAGGGGAGGGCGGGGGCCGGCGGGGAGGGGAAGGAGGGGCGGCCCGGCCCGGCTCGGCTCGGCCCGGCGCCGCACGCGGCCGCCCGCTCCCGGGGGTCACTGCGGGGCCGGCACCGGGGCGGCCGTGGCTCCGCGCCGCTTCCTGCCGCCGCCCTTAAAGGTGCGGGCCGGCCCGGGCTGCGGGCTGGGCGTGACTTGACCCGCGGAGTCAGGTGAGTGCGGAGCTGTGCCGGGCGCCGTCGGGGCCGCGGCTCCTCGCCGTCCCTTCTGAACCCGCGGGCTGTCCCGCTGTGGCGGCACCATCCCCGGGCGGGCGTCCGCTCCCGTTCTGCCCTCGGTCTCCGCTCGGTACTGCCCGGGCACCGGCGGCGTCTCCCCTGGCCCGGGGCTGTGTGTCCCTTTGTCTCCTGGCGAGGGCAGCGGCTGCCTGTGCTCCCCCCCGGGGTGCGAGCCCGTCCCCGTGGCGGGGCAGCCGCACAGAGCCGCCTCCGCCGCCTCGGGAGAGGCGTGAGCGCCTCGGGTGCCGGGCCGGGGGTGTCTGCCAGGAGCCGCCCGCACCGAGCGCTCGGTGCCCCCGCCCGAGGGGCGGACGAGGCCGGGCTTGGCTGCGGCGCTTCGGCCTAGGTCAAGGTGGGTCTGAGCCTTTTCCCTCTCCCGGTGAGCGGCGCCCCGTTTGTGAGCTTCGGTGGACGTGTAGACGTTGGCAGACAGAGTGAGCATCCTGCTGCCTTTGCTGCTCACCCCCGGAGCTCCTCCGGTGATATTTCTAGCCTAGACAGCTACTGGAGACTACCACTTCTGTGCTCCTGCTGTACGGTCCTGGTGGTTCAAATATTCCTCTCTCAAATGAGAGCCTTTACCACTGGGGTGGCCTGAACCCACAGCTGGGGCTGGGAAGTGAGCCACTTAACCCTGATGGGCTGGGGTTCATGCTCTTGTGAAGTACCAGGGGTCCTGGGCAGCTGGGGCTGAAGTCTCCTGGATTCCTGCTGGTTGGGAGCATTTTTAGGACTGGCTGGAGGAACTTGCACTACTGGATGCCACCGGCCCATCAGTTGAGGTGAGGGAACGTGACCTGCAGCTGTTTCCTTATCTGTTACAATGCAAAAGTGGCCAGGTTAGGTAAAACCTTTATCAGCAGCGAAAAGCTCCCTTGGTTACTTCTTGGTGCTGAGGTGGTTTAGTGAACACTTGTCTGTCGTGTTCAGCATGCTTCCCTGGGGGTGTGCAGGGAGAAATGTTCCCTTTGCATCAGGTCCTCTGTGCTGAGAGCTGCTGGGTTTGATCTGGCCATGAACCAAGCCCCCCAGCTTGTCTGACTCCTGCTTCTGATTTACCCAAGCCCCTCTCCACCTGCCCCAGGAGCTCCTTGCTACTGATTCAGCTGTGGGTTTTGCCTTAGGATTGCCCTGGGCAGCAGGAGCTGACAGTGACATTGAGGCTGTTGATTTATTGAAGAAAAGGATTAATGGCCATTAAGCTATGCCTCCAGCTCTCCCTCTGTCTATCTCCCCCAGTCTATAAGGGAGTGGGAAATGCCCACTAGGACAGAAATACCAGGGTTGTTGCTGATGCTCTCTTGCCTATGTCAGCTATGTCCTCACACTCTGCAGGGAGAAAAAAAGTCTGTCTTACCTTTCTTGGCTCTCCTGATGGGACAGTGCTCAGCAGACCTTAGCTGCTGCAAGGGGAGTTGTCTGGCCCCTAAAGCATTTGACAGACCACAGAGAGGGAGGACTTGGGCTCTGTCAGCCCTGTAAGTTGTCCTGCATTGTGCCTTTGTTTCAGCTTCTCAAGTACCTGTCACTTAGCATAGGTTTAGTCAAATTTTCTATAAACTATGTATGTTTCTATAAACTGTAAATGCCTACAAACTTCTAGGAAAATAACAATGCAGACCTGACTTGAAGTGACAATTCCATACCTCCTCAGACCAGGACTTTAGGACTAGTTTTATCTTCCCTGCTTCACAGCTGCGTGCATTCTCCAGTGTTTGCCTCTAGTATCTGATACTCTACAGCTGTGGGAGTAGCTCTAAGAATGTTCTGGCCTCTGACATGCAGGAGATTGTGGAGGAGTTTGGAGTAGGGGAAGGGATGCAATTGGTGACTACCTATGATCTGATTAAAGGCAAAGGGTGGTGGTGGCAGCAGCAGCCCTTTGTGATGTGATGAAGAGTTTGTATATGTCTGTGTAATTCTGTGGCACCTAGTGTGGTTTGGTCATGGCCAGGGGCCGTAGATGTTACAGCACTAATGACCGTATCTCCAGCAGGGCTGAAAATTGGGAGAGTTCAGGCAGAACATCTGCTTTACTGTAGAGCTGCTGCTTTTCCTGCCTTTGCTGTTCCTCCTGTACCCACAGAGCTCTGAGTGCATAGTGATACCTGTGAAATGTTGAGAGAAGGTGAGCTCTGGCTGGGTTGTGAAGTGAGCAGGCTGCAAAGTGATGCTGTACATATTAGGCATGATATGAGAACGCAGCTTAGGAGAAAATGGAGGAGATTTGGCTTCTTGAGTGAGGTGTTGTGGTCCCTGGGAGAAAGCTGGCGCAAGAAGGAGAGAGTAGGCTGGCTGAGGAGAGGCCTGAGCTGGTTGACAGTGAAAAGATGCTGAAGAGGGCTGCATTGATGAAGCTGGAGCTAAGAGCCATGCAGCTATCATGAAAGCCCCTGGAGTGGTGGGTACAGAACCACATGGAATCCAAAAGCTGGACAAAGAGGGCAGTGCAGGTTTGATCCTTTGTATTTCAGGAGTGGGAACTGGCATGCATGGGGAGGTAGAACAGGACTGGGACCAGCTCAGGGAGGGAGAAGCAGTCCATAAAGACTGAAATACCCACTCAGTGTTTGCATTCTGTATTTTTGGGTTGCCTCCTGCCTGGTAGGTAGATTATCTGGGAGAAGCCCTCCTTTTGTACCTTCTCCTTAGCTGGTAGTGTGTGTTGGCTGAGCAGCAAGTGACATCTAGTGTTGGCTCAGGCAGCAGTAGCTGTGGCTTGGGCTGGCTTTGTCACTTCCATCCCAGGTTCTGAGATGGTTTTTGGTGCATTCAATGGGTGCAGCTGCAGTGCCCTGCTCTGAGGGAGGGGGCAAGCTCCTTGTCCCTTCTTCTGTTTGAGCTTGAGCAGCTTGAGCTATGTGTCCATGGCCTCACCCAAGGTGGTTCTGTCACAGGTCCCTTCCTGCAGAGATGACAAATGTTTTCCCTTTGAGGGAAACTCTTCTCTCTGGGTGCTGGCAGGGGAGTTGTAAAATGGAAATGATGGAGCTACGGGTAGGAGAGGTGGGCGTAGGGGTGATGCCAGGCCAAAGCCAGGTATGCAGTGATAGGAGGTGACCTGGCTTTTCACCCCATGTGTGCAGTCACTCCTTAGTTTCGCTTAGACAAGTGGAGGCTATGTGCCATATGTGCTGCCCACAGGAGGTCACTGGTGAGCAAGCTGAGCCCATGTCCCACTCCCAGGTCTGCCCGGTGAGGACAGTTTTCTTCCTTTGTCCCTGGAATGTGCATGGTGGCCTTTCCTCTGCCTTTTTCTCCCATCCTGTCCTTTGGGCAGGAGCTGGACCTGGAGGCCAGGCCACTGCCAGTCTGGAGTATGCACTTCATCTTCAGTGACTTCTTTCTTTTTGCCATCCTTCAGGATGATCCAGAGGCACCAGCTGGTGCAGTCTGTGCTGCAGGAGCTACAGGAAGCCACCGAATGCTTTGGTCTGGAGGGCCTCACCAGTGCTGCGCTGGAGGCAGAGAGGACCTTGTCATCCTTTTCCCTACCTGGCTATTGTGGGAGTCAGTTCCAAGAGGAGCTAGAGGTTGACCGGGTAGCCAGGAGCCTCTATCCTGAGGATGCCCCAAGTAACATGCTGCCTCTCGTTTGCAAAGGTGAGGGAAACCGCCTCTTTGAGGCTGCCAGTGTGCTGTTGTGGGGCAACCCCAGCCTCAGCCTGGAGCTGCAGGTGCGTACTGTAGTGGAAATGCTGCTGCACAAACAATACTACTTAAATGGCATGATTGATTCCAAAGTGATGCTGCAGGCTGCCCGCTACTCCCTCTGCACTGAGGAGACCCCGGAGATGACCAGCCTCCCCATGGCTATCCTGGAAGCCATCTTTGATGCTGATATCAAAGCTACCTGTTTTCCTGGCACTTTTGCCAACATGTGGCATGTCTATGCTCTTGCCTCAGTACTGCAGTGTAATATCTACTCCATCTATCCCATGAGCAACTTGAAGATCCGACCCTATTTTAACCGGCTCATCCGGCCCAGGAAGTGTGGCCCACGAACCTCCACGCTACACATCATGTGGTCAGGGCAGCAGCTCTCCCAGCAGGTCTTCAAAGCGCAGTACTTTGTGGCCGTGGTTGGCCTGGAGGAGCTGGAACCCACAATACCTTCACCAGAGCCTCCTGTCCAGCCCATGAAGACCCTTGAGTTGCTTAACAGTGACCCCCAGTTGACTTACTCCAACCTGCGTGACCGCTACAGCATTACCAAGAGCACCTTCTACCGCTGGAAGCGCCAGTCCCGTGAGCACCGGCAGAAAGCGGCTGCCAGGTTTGCAGCCAAACACTTCCTTCAGTCCTGCTTTCAGGAGGGCAATATAATCCCCCTCCAGCACTTTCGACAAATGTTTCCGGAAATCTCCCGATCCACATACTATGCCTGGAAGCATGAGATGCAGAGCATGGTTAATGGTGATGCCTCTGCTCTGTCTGAGGCCCACAGGTTGCAGGAACTTCACAGGGTTGTCCCAAAAAAGGCTGATGTGAATGAGCCAGCAAATCCACAAGGGAGCTTAAAATCCTCAAGTCCTTCCATAGATTCTATTCAGGCAGGCATCTTTATGCAAGGAGCCAAATCCTACCTGGAGAAATGCATTTCCATGAACACTCTGGTGCCTTACAGATGCTTCAAACGCAGCTTCCCTGGCATCTCCAGGTCCACTTACTATAACTGGCGAAGAAAAGCAATCAAGGAGAACCCCAACTTCAAACACCCCCAGTCACCCTTGGATAACCAGAAAACTCTAGCTATAGGAAAGCCATTCCTGCAGTTGAAGCCAAGCAGGGTGCCTGTTAGGAAGAGACGGAATGGAGACCGCCCAGCATCCAGGAGTCTCCTGCAGCTCCAGCCTTCTCTGTGCTGGAGAAAGCAGCTGCGAGATGTGGCCAGGAGGCAGGTCCAGCAATGGCAGCTGCCGTTCTGCAAGTACCGCCTGCGCTATCCATCTCTCTCCTCCACAGCCTACTGGTTTTGGAAGGGCAGTGGCCAAACCATTTGGCAGCATCGCTTGCCCTGGAGCAGCTCCAGCCTGCCATTGAACCATGTGGCTTCCCTGGCACCTCCAAGAGCAGAGCCAGGCATCAAACCGCAGTGCCATTTGGAGGTAGCCAGCAAGCACATAGATAAGCCAGTGCCTGCCATGCCATGTAACACCTCCATTTCAGGCTATGCCATGTCGGAGAGAGCCAACAGCCGGATGTTTGTGATGGATGTGATTGCCACTGCCCAATTCAAGGCACAGGCCAAGCTGTTCCTGCAGCAGCGCTTTGAGTCGAAGACCTTCCCAACCTACAAAGAGTTCAGTGCCCGCTTCCCACTCACAGCCCGTTCCACCTATTACATGTGGAAGCGTGCCCTGCATGATGGGCTGACACTGGTGGATGCCTGAGTGCCAGCTGGCTTAGCCACAGCTTCTCTGCTGATGTGCCCTTTGGCTCTCTGGTGAGGTGTCCAGATTGGGGCCTTGCTAATTTCTGTTCTGGTTTGGTTTTGTTTTGTTCCTAGTCTCTGGCTTTCTTTTTTGTGTGGTTCAATCAGGTATGGAAGCATCCTCACAGTGCCTGTTTCCAGAGACTGGAGGAGTGGAAGGAGAAAGCGTTGAGTATCCCAAGGGAGAGGGGCTAGGTAATTTTCCTCTCTTTGTGCTCAGAGGATGAGCAAGGGAGGTGGTACTGTGCCAGTGTCAGGGGATGCTGCTGGGCTCCTGAGATGGAGGATGTGAAAGTCTCTCTGCCCCAGGCAGTTGCTTGAACAAGTAATGTGGATGTGCAGGATAAGCATGAAGGTGCCTAGCATCTCATCAGTGAGCAGAGTAGTAGTAGCTCAGGTGTAGGTGAGGAGAGGTTTGGGGAGTGCTCAGCTTTATGTAAGAAGCATCTTTGGTCTGGGCTTTTCCCAGCTAAGGAGAATAAAAGCTTCACTTGGGGTGATTGAATCTGGCTTTTAATACCTGCCTCTGGCTGCCCTGATCTTTCCTAGATGGAGCGGAGGCTGGTAGATGAAGGGACTTGTTTGTGTCCTCACTGTGATCTGTATGCTGGGAATGCTAAACTAGGAGTCAGTGTCTTTTGCAGGCTCTGGAGAAGCTGTCCCTGACCTTTCAGGTCTTGTAGCAATAACCTTTCACACAAACCTTCTTCTCTCAGCTGGCAGCTGCCTTATGTTTTGAGGGTCTCTCTTCCCTGATGTCTAGGAGAATGCAGAGAGACTGCAACTTGTGTGCCCAGTGTCCTTGCATCCCCTGTGCTGTGCTGCAAGCAACGTGGATGCCTATATCTCACCTGTAAGAAACCAAAGCAATAAAGACTCTTCCACTCCTAGTCCTGTGTGGTTTCTCACTCTCACGGCATGATATCTAGGCAAGGCTTTCCCCTCCCTCTCTGATTTCTAAAACGGTCTAATGGGCAGGGAGAGCCTGCGCACACCTCAATCCCTGCTCCTGAGAAGGTCCTCTTCTGCTTTTTGGTTCATAGTGGGTAGTGTCTGCTGCTTGATGTCTCCTCTCTGGAGGCCTGGCTGGAGGTGTGCTCTCCCTGGTAAGAGCCTAAGGCTTGCTTTCCAGAACAGATGCAGGGCTGGAGATTACCCAGTGTGCAGAGCCCTGTGTGACAGCAGGGATGCAGGGACAATGTCTGAGATGGTGATACTGCCCTGAAGTGGTGATGTAGTGGGAGGCTGAAACCAGCTGTTTGCACCTTTGCCATGTGACCATCTTGAGGAGTAAGGTTGAGGAGGTCTCTGCCTGACTCCAGAAACCCTCCTCCCCTTAGTGTGTGAGTTCTCCTGTGATGTCTGTCAGCATGGCTGTGCAGGACTAAGCTGTAGTATGTCTAGGGCTGGCTGGTACCACTGAGGGTTGTGGTGACCACTGCAGTACCTGGTCTTGCTTCCCAGGAAGCTGTCAGAAGTCAGAGCAGCTGACAGATATGAGGGGAGAGCTTCCCAAGCTCTGCGTTTTCAAGGTCAGCTCCTGACGCTGGGTCAGCAGGACTGACTCTTGTCTTACTCTCAGGCCTTTGACAGGGCATTATGAGCTTTGGTTGCCATGTTAAGAGGAGATGCCATAACACATGTGGTGTGTCTGTCCCAAATCCATCTCCCTGTTCTGCCCCACCCCCTCCTCCCAAACTTGTTTGCAAATAACTTGTTTTTTTCCTTAAGGTGTCTGGAACCTGTCACTGGCTGCTGCAGCCCAGTCCTGTTCCTGATGTAATCTGGCTTCACTCCTGGTGAGCTTCCTAGACAGAGCGGGGGGGCTATGCTAGAAAGTTCTGCTGAGCTTTCTTCTGCAGCAGCCTGCAGGAGGAAAGGGTGCTCAGGGTTGTCCTGTAGTGGAGCAGTCATGTTGAAACAGAATCTGGGGCGTCTTAAGAAACCATTTAGCTTCTTGTCCTTGGTGATGATGGGATCTCACCACCACCCATCCACTCCAGCATGTTCTCTGTGGTCCCAGAGGAGGGGTTCTGGGGCACTTGCTGCTTTGGGAAGGGAGGCACATCAGGAGCAGGGAGCTGCCAAGCAGTGCTGTGTGCTGCTGCAGAGAGCCCTGGGTTTTGTGTCAGGAAGTAATTGAAGTAATTAGCTGCCAGGGAGGACTCATCCGTGAACTCCTCTAAGGGAGTGAGCTGGTAATTACTCCAGAAAGATTACCTGTGTCTCCAAACTGCTGGAGGCTGGAGATAGCTGCTCTCAGCAGCAGTGGCGGTTGCAGCAGCTGCTGTGAAAGTAGATGGAAGACCCCCAGAGTGTTTCCTGTCTTGCCTGAGCCAAGGGAAGCAGCAGGAAGGGTGGGTTTTCTGACAGTGGGTGCCAACATGGGCCCTATTTGGGTGGCTATGAGGCTGGGGCAGACTGTGCCTGACAGCAGGGCTGGGGCATCCATCAGCATGGCACAGCACAAGGGGTAATGGTCAGCTGCTGCTGGGGACAGGTGGCATCAGGAGAGCCTGGGAGAGCCCTTGTGGTGCGGCTCAGGGCTCTACAGGGTGAAGGAATGGCCTCTGGTTCACATCACCCAGTTCTCCCTGAACTGGGAGTGCTGCACACATCACACCTGGCTAGTTGCAGGATGAATCTCTTCTGGATACTGGACTCCACCACTCTTTGCAAGACAATTTTTAGAAGCCCTGGTGAAGAGATCTAGGTGTAATGTTGTTCCTTCCCTTAGCTGGATGCCTGGGTGGGGCATGATGGGGAAGATAATACTTATCTCCCTCCATGGGCCTTGATGGCAGCAGGCCACATTGGCTCACTGCCAGCTGGCCACCTAAATGGTGGATGATTGTGGCTGAGCAGAGTTTAAATGAGGGGGAAATCATAGCACTTGATTGGTAAATGTCATACTGCTCTCACACCGAGCTGGTGCTGGGAGATGAATTTGAGGCAGGCTCTGCTGCTCTGAGTCACACTGCCAGGCAGTGAATCTCTCCCCTTACACCTGGGCAGTGGGTTTTAGCTCAGGTGTCACCTAAACTCCTTCACAGACAGGTGCTTATAAATACTAACCCCAGAAAAGATGAAAATTAAAAGGTGACTGAAAAGCAGAGGCTGGGGGGCTGCAAAGCACATGGGGACCAGCCTTTCCCTTACCTGTAATTTAGGGCTCTCCTCTGCCCTGCTACTAAGGCATCTCATTTGCATCCCTGGGAGGAGTATGGAAGGTGGGCAGTGCAGTGCAGTAGAGCCTGCCCAGGTGCTGTGAGAATAGTTGATTATGCCCAAGCAAAGCTTTGGGGCACTTAGCTGGCACATGTTAGCTCAAGCATGGCTTTGCCTCCAAGTTTTGCACAGGCAGCTTGCTTGTTGGTACAAAGAGCAATAGTATTGATCTTAAAAGCACATCAAGGTGGCAAAAGGGTTGCATTTCACAGGATGGCTCCTGTGCTTTGCTGAGATCATCAGAGTGGAGAAAAGTAGCAGCAGCAGGAAGATAGAGAAGTCAGAGCCACCATTCAAACTGCTCATGAGCATAGCAGCAATTCATTATCAAGAATATCTCTGTGGGGAGGGGAAAAAAGATGAGAAGAGGGGGAAAAAGGGATTGTTTTTATCAGTCCCCTGTATAATTCCCCTCATAGATCCAGACTACAGGCAACTCGTGCTGCCAAGCCAATTCAGTTGTTCAAACAGAATCTTCCTCCTGTGCCCCAGTGGTATTTGTGGGGAACCATCTGCCTCTGTCCCAGCAGGTTACTCCAGCCACTGCCAGGTCCTGTTCCCTGTTTTTCTACCACTTGCTCTGCCTCCTTTCCATTAAAATTCATCTCGTGTGCTGTGGCTGAAAATGTCTTCTGGAGTCCAGCTGTGGCCCATCACTGCCCTGCCATTATGCTTCATGAATATTTTTTTTCTGAACCGATTACTCAAACATTAGATCTGCCTTTTTCATGTTGGAGCAATGGCTCATGCCTTTCCCTGGTTGCTGCCAGCTGAGGACCTCCCTGCCTGCTGCAACAATTCCTGCTGGCAACAGCTCATCACATTTCCCTGCATTTCATCCCATCTCTACCACTGCTGCCTTCAAGGTAGCCCAGTTTCTCTACTCTTCTGTATTTCAAACCCCTCCTAATTTGTCTCATTAGCAAATGACACTAAGGTACTCCTCTTTCCTATGCCAGCTTGCTAGCAAAAATATGGAAGATCAATCCTCATATAGATCTTTAAGGGTTGTGCTCTCTAGCCCAACTGATCATCTAAAATATCAACAGCCAATGGACTGTCTTAGCTTTCTTGGACCAGCCCCCACCTGACAGCTCTCGGTGTGGTTCCATCTCAGCAGTTTGGCCAAGTTGCAGATGCAGTGTTCCCAGCCTTTCCTCTTCTAGAAAACAAGCTGATGTGTAAGGCTATTTTAGCAGAGTCAACATCTGGAAAATAATGCAGTTTTGGAGAAAGTACCCAGGTATGAAAGCACTTTAGGAAGAAAACTTCATTTTTTTCTAGCCTAATACTGTAAAGAGTTTGGTGCCTATGCCTAGACTTTGATATACCATTTTGAGGATGGCATTTCAGCAGATATTGCACTTATATTTGCATTTCATTTCTCCTCCCCTGTCATCTTCCTTTACTGATCTCCCCATCCCTTTTCCATCACTTTAGTAACTGTAGTGCTGGGAAAGGTAGGAGAGCTGTGGCAGGATGGACACACACTCCTGCCGAACTCAGCTTGAGAACAAAGTTATATCTCCATGGCACTTCTGTAACTATATGAGTCTGGGCAGGGAGCTGCCTGGGTGGCAGGAAGGACCCTTTGGGCTGTCCCTCAGCTCTCCATGCCAGGAAAAGGCAGCACTCTACATTCTGACTTCTGTGGGAAACTGGGATTGATCCTGCCTGACATTGATTAAGCAACAAGATTTATTTAAAGATGATGTCACCAAATGCTGAAAGGATTAAAAACTGATTAAGCACTGTGTCTCCAAAAGTAGAGGGAGCAATTGCAGGCTGGGAAGCCTTCAGAGGATGGGAGCAAATTGAGAGCAGCCCTGCAGCCAGAAAAGCTCCCAGCTCCTGAGCAGAAATGAGTAGGAGTGGGGCAGGGTGGGGGGAGAAGGGAGGCACTTCCATCGCTGTCCCCATCCCATCCCACCCCACTCTCTGGCATAGCGGGACGGGCAGCACCAGCTTCTCTGCTCAGGGGAGCTTGGCCTGAGGGGAGATCCTGGTGATTTTGGGTGGGAAGACACAGGCCTATCTGGCCTAGGCACTCCTAAGTTGGGTGCTTCTGACACCTGTTAGTCTTGGGTCTCCTAAGCTTCTGAAGTACCATCACTGAGAATATTAAAATTGCATCTTCAGGATACATCTATTAAAGGTTATTTGTGGTCCAGCTGCAAAGGCCTTCCTTGCTTCTGAGATCCAGCCCAGACATCAATTAGAGCAAAACCAGGGTCAGCTCAGAGGAGCAGCACACCTGTACATAGGGTCCCCAAATGTCCCTGTGCCTGGATACCACCAGGACTCAGAGTGGAACAGTGGAGAGAGGGCTGTATTGGGTACAGTCCCTTGGTGCCATAAGGGATAGATGAGCAGTGGAGGGTGGTGCCAACATCCTCCTGTGTCACCCTCACTAAGCAAGCCCTCCAGAGGTGTCACAGCAAGCCCTGTCACTCACCGGTGACCATGGAGACAGCATATGCCTTTGTCCTCAGCAAGGTGTTCCCACCTAGTGCTCTGTCCCCTCTTGACACCACTTGTCTTCTTGCCCCATGGGGACAGTGTGACCCCAGCAGTGTGTCCTGGCACGTGTGGCTGCCAGAGTCTGGAATAGTGAGCTGGTGCCTGCATGTGTGGTGAGAGGAGAGGTAATGAAGCTCCTGATTTCCCAGCAGCTGATGCCTGCCTGAGTGATAGCTCTTAATTGGCTTCTCTCTGTAAAAATCCTTTCCCACCAGCCCCAGGAGAGATGACATTGCCACAGGCTGTGCCTCACTATGCTCTCTCCACTGCAGGCTGTTTTTGGGGAGCAAAGAGGAAAAAATAAACTAGGTGAAGAGATGCACTGCTGCATGATTTTTAAAGGTGGTGGAGGTTTTTTTTGACAGAAATAAAAATTTGCCCTGTCTCAGATACTTAGCTATTTCCTTACTGGATTACTGTGAAGGGAAAACATTCACTATGCTATTAAGTGAGCCAAAGGACTCACTCTGCTTTTATTTCCCCGTGTCTCTTTTCTCACCATCCTCCAGATGAAAGATGGGGGTGAAATAAAGGCATTTCTGCTTCACCATCATGGTTGCAATCCCACCCCACTGATGGGTGCTGGTGAGAAGAGCAGGTGGTGGCTTTACCTTTGCAAGGGGCTTTGTTCTCCCAGGGAGTTAGGGTGCTGGGAGTGTGGCAGGAAGGACACCCCGTATCCTGCTCTGGTAGTTTCCACATCACCCACCCTGGGGATGATCCCAAAGAAGGGCAGGTTGGCTGGGGCAGTGTCCTAGTGGATCCCATTGGCTGGGGACAGTGTCCCACAGGGGTTCTTAGTCCCCCATAAACCATACCAGTTTCTTTTTACTTTGCTGGTCTCTCACCTCATCCCTGTGGGAATAGGAGTGAGATCCAGCATGGCCCCATGCCAGCTTCCCCCATCACCACTTCCCAGCTCCTATTTGTAGCCAGTGAGACTGTTTTGGCACAGCACAGCACTTGCTGAGAGGTGAGCAGTAGCAGCAGAGCATGCGACAGCTCAGATGTATTGATCGCTCAGATCTGTGCTGAGGTGCTGGTGCTTTTTTCCTCACAGCTTTCTTCCTGGCTGCATCCTGGAAGGAGGTAGAATTCAAAAGCCACCCCTGCCCTTGGCATAGGCTCCATACAGCCTGTCCTTACTTAGCTGCTTCTGAAGAGAAAGGCCCAAAGGAAGTACTCACCTTGATGCTGTGGAGGTTACAAAAGGAGCTCAAGCTGGAAACGTGTTTTCCACTGCTGTGAAAAGAAACCAAATCCCAATACACCTCAGACAGTGCTGCTCTGAGGTCCTGGCTGAGCAAGGAGCATCTCCAAGGCAGGGGAGGAATGGAGGGGATGTTCAACCAGTCCACTGAGTGGGGCTGGCTTGGTCCCCAAGTCCTTGCCTCACAGCAAGGAAGGCATCTGGGACACCTGGTCATGGCACTTCTGGCAAGACAAAGGCCACAGAGTATGTGAAACAAAGAGAGGGGTGTTTGTACAGACTGGGGAAGGGGCAGGGCATGGGCTTTCTGGTGACTATGTGTGTCTGCCTCTCAGTGTCATTGGTTTAGGATGAAGGCTGGTAGTACTGCTGGGGCAACTGAGACAGGTTATGGGCATGTGGGGAGCAGGGCAGGAGGGCCATGGTACAGGGTTGCTGAGGTCAGGGGTGAGGTGCTTGTGCTGAGGGTGCCAGACAATACCTGTGTTCACAGGGACAGGCACCTGCATTCATCTGATGAGGAACTTGGTTACAAGCAGGTGTCCTAATCATGAATGGAGAAGAGGGAGTTGTTCTGTTATGTCATGGAACTCTTCAGTACCCCTTGCAGTTATTTTTTAGAAAGCTCTGGGATGTAGAGAAGGACAGGAGGTTGTGGTCATAGGACATCACTGTTTTACCAACCCTCCTCCACCCCCCTCTCAGAGAACCCCAAAGCCTCCCTCATCAGCCACCAGAGATCTCACTTCGTCACTGCCCCTCTACACAGACAAAAGATCATCTTTGCACTTTCTGCCCTTTGCATCACCTCCCACAGCAGTGACCTGCCAGGCTCCTTCCATTCCTTCTCTTTTCTAGGCTAGACATGTTGCCAGGCCAGAACTTAAGGCTATTGCTCCTTCCTCCCAAATTTCTGAGTATCCCCTGGAGGATCTGGACCATTACAGAGCTCTGCTTCTGAGCTGAGGGTCCTGGCTGGGAGAGGGACCCTTTCTCTGGGAGGACAGGAGGAAGGGGCTGAACAGTCACTTCTTCCACACCCACTGGTAGAGTTAACTTTTTTTTTATTATTTTTTTTATTTTTTTTAAGCTCAATCAAATTTCTGGAGCTTGAACCTTCCCTAAGTGCTGTCTTGTTGTCTTTTTACTTCCTTCCTTTCTGCTTAGGCAGCTACAGCAGAGTGTGAGTCTAATGAGTTATTTAGCAGTGATCATGCTCTTCCTCCGATTTCAATTTCCACATGTTTCCCTTCAGGCTGTTTCAACTAATTTCTCCATTTGCATAATGCCACCCTTAGGGATGCTCTGGCACAGCCCCTTCTCCCTCGCTTTGACAAGTTCATCAGAGATTCAGGCTATTAGTGGAAAAGACTCTAATTCTGCTGGCCCTTTAGCTCTTTCCCCATGCATCTCCAATTAAAAAAAGACAAAGAAGCGGTTTGGGGCTCAGAGGGATGGAATGCCCATGGGAAGTGGGCTGAAGACTGTTGGACCCCCCACCCTTGGAAGCCCCTGGAGGGAACCAGCTGGAAGAATTACACATTCAGAAGCAGAAGCTGCATCTTATTGTAGATTCTGGTCTGGCTGCCCAAATAATTTTGTTTGGACCAGAATCAGCAGGGACTCCTCACCCTTGCTGATTCTGGGGTACTTGAAGGGGAGAGATGAGGAGGGCTTTAGCTGGGACAGCACTGAGATGGGGGGTGGTAGGGCTGGTCACCCCTGCTGCAGATGCACCCACAGACGTCCCCTCTTCTGAAATAATGCTCTTGCTTGGTTTTTTGGAGGGATGGACATCCAGGAAGGCTGAGCATATGCAGGAGAGGGGAATGAAAACCATTACATGGATGCCACGTAAGTCTGCCCCTTATTCTTCTCTAAGGCCACCTCATTTCTTCTGGACATGCCAGCCCTTCCCTGCAAATTCTGCTTCTCTGTCCACCATCAGAACCAAGATCTGCTTATTTCCTCCTGATATCTGTATTCTTCTGCCCCTCTTCAAGCAGACTTTGTGCTTCTACTACATACAGATGCTCTGGTCTCTCTCCCTAACTCTTGTCCAACTACACAGGAAAGAAAAGCCTACACCACCATCCTGCTCTCAGTGGTATTTGCCCACTGTGATCTACACTGAAATACATCTCCCTCCAAGATACCCAGACACCAGCTAGATTATAACTTCCTTCAGGAACAGCATAAACACCTCCAGGTTTAAGTGAGTGTAGCACTCTTGTGAAGTTCACCTCTTTGATAGCAAGCTCCACATTATTATAAACAGAGTTTTTTCTCCTGCTTTTTTTATTAGTTCTTCTATGTTAAAAAACATAATGAGAACTTTCAGACCAGCTTCTGTACAGATCTCTGATGCACTTCTCTCTTTTATGGCTCAAGTACAATGGCAATCGCAGACATTAACATGCTTCTTTAGGATGAAATGTACATTTGAATGGCACCCAGCTGGAAGAACATGCTGCATCTCTTGCAAAGCTGGCTGCAGCCTGCCCAGAAACTCTGGGAAGGGGGTGAGGGATGCCCAGAGTCTGCCTGCAGTCTCCTGCACGTGGGGAAAAGAGGCAACAGGGGAGCCAGAGAGAGGAGGGATGGCCAAAGGCAGATGCTGGAGAGTGAGGGGTGAGGGATGGCTTCGTAACGCCATCCCTTTGGGGCAACCATTGCCTTCATACCCACCTCTGAAGTATTTATTGTGTTGCTTACAATATACAAATCAGCAAAAGTAAGATGTATTGGGGGGGGGGGGGTGTTTGGTATTTCCTTGTTACTACAGATGGATGGATGGATGGATGGATGGATGGATGGATGGATGGATGGATGGATGGATGGAGATACCTCTCTCCAAGGCATGGGAAGGAGTGTGTTGAGGTGACCCTGTATCTCAGGCTCCTTCCATGTCTCTTCCCTCTCTGGATCTTGTCCCCTCACAAACAGCACTCCCACCCCAGATTCCGCAGGTTTTGCCATCCTTTTCTTTCCATCCCTCCTTGTGTGCAGGGCCCTGACCTAGTACAAGGAGTGGAATCCTTCAGGCCAGCACCCCTCCCAGGACACTTCTTGGGTAGAGATTTCCATTACAAATCTTTTGAGAGTCCAGCACTCTGGGATGGCAACCTTATGAGGCCTCTGACTTGGGATCATCATGGCAGTCACTATTAACACAAAGAAAACCTTGCTGTCTTTACCAGCTTGCGCCAACAATGGGAGAGATGGTGTGTAACCACCAGCCTGCCTTCCTCCTTGTTTATGATTTGAGATAAACCAGCAACTGGGATGTTCTCCTGTGGATCGGGGGTCTGTCTGCAGAGGGATGCAGAGAGCATGCCTCTTGGTCTTGCCCATGCTCTGTCCTCCTACTTCACTGCAGCTGAGGGGTCAGGCCACCCCACGGCACTGAAGTGAGAATGTCGTCCCCATCACAGGAGTCTGGAGACCCGACCAGGACTCTGGCCTCCCAGAAGAAGCAGCAGTCATTCCCTGGCACCGTATCCCCTCTTCTCCCTGTGTGTACCCTTCATGGGCCAAGCCTGGGCAAGTGATGGATCTCCCAGCTGCGGGGCTGAGAAGGGAAGCTGCATCCCCAGATCGGCGTGGTTGCACCAGCCCAGCAGCAGCGTGTGGTTTCTCTCCTGCACATCTTCCACCAGGCAAATGTGCTCCTCCTTGTCCCAGCAGCCAGGCTGGTGCTCAATTCCCTGTTGCTAGATGGTCATGTGCCACAGCCTTCAGGGAGAACAGAGGTCTACTGTTTGTCTGAAAGAGGAAGAAACCTGCACAGGACATCCATGCTGGGGCCCTGCTGTGCAAGCAGCCTTTGCAGGCACTGGTGCTCTGTGCTCCGCAGGAAGGCTCAGTCCCAGAAGGATCAGCGGCCAGGGATGGCAGTGACATGCAGGTGGCAGCTACACGTGGCCCCCTTTTGAGAGATAAGCAATCAGTGCTACCACCACCCCGATGTACACTCCTGTGCCAATGGTTATGGAGAGCGCGGCAAGGAAGAGAGCTCGGCGGGAAGCTGAACTGGCCAGATGAAAATCTCCTTTGGAGACAGCCTTGCTGGTCTGAAAGGAGAAGAAATGCTCATTGTTCACAGCTGTACCGACCTGGCCTTTAACCAGCATGCAGTTGTTTCATTACTGAGCCAGTGGTTTTTGTCTGGCCACTGCAGCCCGTGGAGGCTGGGAACAGACAGCAAGGTGTCTGTCAGTCTGGGAGGGCTCAGAACAGCAGTGCCACTTGCACACATTTCCCTGTGGATTTTGCCTCCAAGGGAAGTACGGGCTTCAGCTACTTGTCTGAAAGCATGCACCTGGGCACACAGTCAGAGCTGTGAGTGGGTGGCTGGACCCTTGTAAGACCTCCGTGCATGGGGTGATGGCTGTGTGGTACTGACCAGATACCAGTGCACCCTGTACAGAGATGTAACAAGAACTGCCTAGGCTCAGGGAGGTGACTCTTGATGGCATGGTCTGTTGGTCCAGCTGTGCTGCCACCTGATTTTTCCTACATGGGGTTTTCAGCTGAAGCCTATTTGCTGCTGAAGAGCTGATGAAACCAGCAGTGGAGACAGATCCCTATCTCTCTGGAAAAGGATGGCAACTTCCAGCTTCTATGAGTGCTCAAGCATATTCCAAGCTGCTCTAGTTATTACCTACTACTTGAGTTCAAGTTGCCAGGTGAGTATCAATGCACTCAATGTGCAAAGACACCAAACAAAGATATAGTCCTTGCCTCAGTAAGTGAACAGAGGGGGTAGTTATAGAACATGGAGCTAGATATAAACTGCCCCACCTACATAATTTCATGGAGAGAGCACTGTGCTATCTTGTACTATGTGGAAAAATGTGAAATCAGCTGCTCCTTGGGGTCCTAATCAATTAATACTTGCCCTGCCTCTTACAAGCTCTGTGCCAGGCACTCATGTAATATATTTTTCCACTTCTGTTCCTATCCTCTTGATTTAGCTTCTTAATGCCTCCCCCCATAATCTTGGTGCAGCAGCATGTATGCAAATGTGGAGTAAATCCCCTGGCTCTGGATGAATTATTCTGGGTCAACAGCAATGTTAAGTGAGTCCAGGCTCTGGGCTAAGCCCTCAAGGATGCAGCAGCTCCTGTGAGCTGCTGCAGCCTAAGGGCCATTTCCTCTCCAGCCTCAACCAGCTTGGCATTGTCTCCCACAGGTTAGCCAATGTGCATTAGAAATAAGTACAAGAGAGGAGCTGTAGTGTGATATGGACACCAAGCTCCCCTTTGAGTCCAGCCTCCAGAGCAGCCTGGCTCCTGTGGGACGAGCTGCCTCAGTCTGGGTCATGGTGTAGAACTTTGCATTACTGGAGAGTGGGAGGATGGGTCAGAAAATGCCATTTTCCTGGACCTGGCTGGAGGGTGAGAAGCTGGGCAAGGGGCCAAGAGAAGCCACAGCTCCCTAAATAACAGCCAAAAAACCCAAAGAAAAAGCAAAGCTAAGGATGCAGCCCTGACCTCCAGTAGCCCACACCAGAACTGGAGGGGTTCCAACCCCACAACAATTGTGGAGACATCCAGGAGCACCCTTTGTCTCAACCTTCAGAGTTATGGGCATGGCACAGAGATGGGCCTTAGATTCAGAAAGGTGTTGGATACCTCCATGGGTCGCTGTGGTATTCAGGGTCCTTGCTTTAGTACTTGGCACATGCAGGCAAGCAAAGAGATTCCTTACCCCTTGGGAGAAGTAGAAGGCAGCAATCCCCAGGGGCCAGAAGCAACACAGCATAGAGAAAAGGGCCAAGCCCAAGTGGTCCCGGGGGGGAAGCATCAGGAAATGATCCTCGCTTTCGCTGTCGCTGGAGGAGTCGCTCTGCAAAACCAGATGGATTCAGCACATGCCCACCTCCCCGTGCCACTCTGCAGGCTGCATCTCAGCACCTCGCCTCCCAGCTCCCACTCTCTCCTGATCCTGTCACATATTCTCATACAATTCCCACTGGCAAATTCAAGGAGTAAATTTCAAAAATATTTTAGACTCTTCAGCATGGTTTGATGAGGAACAACGTAGCTCAGCAAATTCAAGAGTGAAATGGATTCTCGGCTCCCTGCCAGAGCAAATGCTGGGGGTCTGGGATTTCCCTGCATTAGAGAGAGTCTTAAACTGAAATATTTTCAGCTTTGGCAGAACTGACTGTTTGTCAGCTTAAACAAACTTAAACAAAGTGACTTATCCCCATTAGAGCCTAGGAGATCAATATCCTGCTAGACTAATTTAGGAAGTGAGGGAAAGCATTTAAAGTGGAGCCTACATTGCAGGGGCAGCATGCCCTGTCCCCTTAGTGAGTCAATGCTCGGTGGCTGTGGTGAGCCCTCTTGCCTTTGGGCACCACTGGGGCAGCCTCAGACCACCCTGCAAGTGATGTGTCTTGGTGGGGAAGGGACACAGAGGTGGGGGTATCTTTGCTGCCATCTGATCGAGCTACATCACCAACACCAAAACAAGCAGAGCTGTGCTGGGCCATCAGGCACCAGCTCCAGTAAGCTCTGGGACCCTCTCCCAGATCCTGGACCTCTCAAGATCCTGGATGATGTTTCCCAGTCTTGGCACCACTGCTCAAACCATATTGTGGCACAGCACAGCAACGAGACTGCTTTGTCAGCTCTCATTCTTCCTGTGCAGGATTCTTCCTGTTTTTATATATATAAAGCTTTCTCTCAGCTGCTGCCATCACACATGTGAATTTGATGTTATGCAAGAATTGCTGTTTCTCTTTATCTCGAGTGCCACAGCAGTGGCAGGCTGCCCTTGTCAAAGCATTCCCATTTCCCAAGGGTCCCTGCAGAGACCCACATCCCTTTTTCTCCCAGCAGCAGGCAGCCAGGCTGCTCTTAGGGAAGCTGACCTCCTTCTGAGGTCAGCAGTGAGGAAAAAGGAGCAGAAATTATAAGGAGAAAGAAGAAATACTGGGTGCACAGGGAGGCTGGTGAGGAAGGAGATGGAAGGATTTGGGAAGGAGTTCTGGCTAAAGAAGAGAGAATAAGTTATTAAGAATTTGAGCCAATGTCCAGAAATAATGAACACAGGAGTTTAGTGGTATTCCACCTGTCCAAGCTCACCTCATACTCCTGGAGCTCTTCTTCCTCCACCTCATAGGAAACAGTTTGGATGCGGATGTCACTCTCTACCATGCAGGAACCTTGTGCCTCATGCCCTTCAGGAGCTTCAGATGGAGACTCTTTGCTTTCTGTAAAAGTGGTCTCACAGCTTTCCATCTTGCTGTCCTTGGCCTTGAGAGCAGTCTCATCCTTCACAAGGATGAAACTGGGGCCATACAAAGCTTCAACAGCCAGCTGCAGGGAACTGGCATCCAGCAGCTGGTGAGTCCTGGCACCACCAGGGTTTTGGAATATGTAGGAATACAGTTTCCCTTGGCAGCGATGGCTGGGGTAGTCCTGGCTGTGATGCTGGTGGTAAGAATAGCTGCTGCGAAGGTGGCCATTGGATTTGGCCAAGAGCGGGTTTTGGAGCTCACGCACGCTTTCCATGCTGCCGGCAGTGCTGGTGGTGGTGGGGAGATCCTGCAGGAGCAGAGGGGGTGGGAGGGAGTAGGCTGTTATTTCAGCAAGGTGAGGGAGCAGAAAAGCCTCTCACCCATGCACAGCCAATGTCGAGAGGCTAGCGGGAACAGAAAAATTTGGCAATACTGGAGACAACAAGACCCCTCCCCACCTCTGCACAGCTTGAATGCTATCTCTCCAGGTGCTAGCAAGATAAGGATGCAGCCCTGCAGTAAGGTTATCTGATTCAGGCTGGATTAACACGAGGACTTGTTATATCTATAATGCATCTTAAGTTGGCCATGTGCAGCCTGACAGGAAAGGACCTACAGCATCTTTTCTGCTGTTTCATAATGTGTGCTGTGACAAAGACTGACAGCACAGAAGTAGATAAGAGACTGACAATCACTCAAGGAGCCTCCCTGACTTCCCATGGTGCATCGTATCCCCCTGGACATTACACACACATCTAACTGGCTTTCAGTGCACGGGAAGTTCTCTAGGACTCATCCAAGGCTCAGCTGGGGCTGGGGCAAGGGCAGTGAGCCACCAAGGGAAGCCAGGGGGGTGCTGTGAGGACATGGAGGTGGTGTTTAGGCTGGGGTGGGAGTGTTGGGTGCTCAGCCAGCTGTGAGGAGGAACAGAAAGATGTGGAGATTAAAGGGGAAACTCCATGGAGTTTAGTCAATTTTGAAATAGTGACATTTTGAGTAAATGATCCATCACATCAAAGTGCTGTTTAAACCAGCTGCACCCCAGGGTACAGCGGCAACCAGGCAGCCTTGGCTCTGGGCCACCAGCTTCAGAAACTGCTGAGTCCAAATGAGATCCTCAGCTACAAATGTCAGCATGGGTTTCTTCCTCAGGAAAATTCACCTCCCTCTCCCTTCCTCCATTTCATAGTGCTGAAACCTTGTACTGATCTCATTTTTTTCCCATGAAAATTTCTCAGATGAAATATTTCCACCCCTTTCCTTCAGAGGAGCATTTGGCTTCCCAACCCACCTTGGAGAAAAAAAAAAAGTACAGTGAAATATCAGCATTTGCAGGAGAGAGAAACAATTACTTTGCCCTCTTCACTGCCTGAGCCCCAGTCTCTTTAGCATTTTCCCAGCTCCCAGACCATGCCACCTTACTGCCTTGCAACCTCAAATCTTCCTGTGCACCTTAGAGACCTTGGTCACTGACTCCTCTGCAGGATGCTGTGTAGCAGGGTCACACTTCCTCCTGCTGTAGGAATCCCTGAGGTGCACTAGGTTTTCTGACAGACAGCACATCACCTTGGCTTTAAATCTCAAGAAGGAAATATAGAGAAACTGAAGACTTTAGAGAGCAAAAAGCCCAAGTAGTCCTGTTTTCTTGGCCAAACTCTACCACATCATGCAGCTTTGGGAGCTGTGCATGGTTTTAAATGGACCTGTCCATTGGCTTTGTCTGGGCATTGGTCATCGCATTTTGGAAATCTGCTCAGGAAAATGGAACTGTTCAAAAGCCCTCTCGTGCTGCTAAAACACTGTGCATTTTGGTGAATGCCCTTCACTTCTCCCTTCCCAAAACCATTCTCTGCCTTCCGCAGTCTCCCACCTCTACTTATAAAGCTGGTAATGGCTCATGCAGCAGATGGCCATTAAGTATTTTCAAAATATTTAAGGGAGATGCATATTTGTACCAAAGATGGTTTTATACAGAGAAGCTCAAAGATACATCCCAGTTTTCAGGAAAACACAATCCTCTTCTTTGCTTACCTTAGGGTAACACGCAAATTAGATTGCTAATAACTTAATTTTTAACAAAACACTAAGAAGACACCAGTCACCAAGTGTCTTTTGAGAGCAGCAGCCAAAGCAGGAGCCCAGTGCTTGTGAGAGAAAATTGACGGTTTTAGTACAGCATCCACGCCTTATCTCAAGAAATGATTCTGGCAGCAAGCTAGGGTAGGAAGGAATAGGATCCTGCTGAGAACTACTGAAGGGAGTCAGTTCCAAATGTGTTGGGAAACACCAGCAGACAGACTGCAGGCAGGCTGCTGGCCACTGGGAAGTTGCTGGGCTTCTTACTTTGGGTCCTCAGCAACAGGTTGGAGAAGGAGCAGAGCTGCACAGAAAAGCCATACATTCACAGCAGCAATCGCTGGGAAACAGAGTGTGGGAGGGGGAAAGAAGGGAAAGGACCTGGGAGGAATTGGAAACCTAAAAGGCAGTTTGTGAGGTGCCAGGGAACCAGTGTGGGAAAAGTGCATCTATGCAGCTGGGCTGCTGCTGGACATGGACCCTGTTAAGTCCCAAAGGATGCCAGAAGGGCTGGTGGGAGATGTCTCACTGACCTGGGCTCTGGGGAAGAGGCAGTGAGGGCTTGCAGGCAGCAAACATCCTAGGATGAACATACCTTGGAAGAGTAAGAGTGTGGGTAGCAAATTAAATCACTGGAAAAAACTGAAGTTTGGGGAAGTCTGTGAATGTGGGCTGGGCAGGGCTGAGGCTTCATCCCAGGGAACTGGGGTGAGCTCAAACCTCTCTGGTCCCTCAAACTGTGCTGGGGCTGTCCTTAGAGCAGAGCCAGGAACTTGGAACTCTTGCATGAAGCATGGATAGGGCAGGGCTACAGTGAGAAGGATTTAGCCTCTGATAGTCCTGTACCCTTTGGAATTATAAACGATTAACCTGTACTGAAGTATCTTTACCTTGCTGCCTTCCACTCTTGGGAGCTGGGACTGATGCTCTCGCTGGGAGACTGCAGGGACAAGGGGAAAAGAGCAGAAGAAAATCTCACAGTGCTTCTGATAAATAAGCAAAGGAGCCACCAACTGCAGCCTTCATGCCCAGTCCTGGCATTTGTCAGCAGTGGGGAGGGGACAATGAGGGCCAGTGTCATAACATGCTTACAGCAGTGTGCTCAGCCCTGCTGGAAAGCAGCCAGGCTGAAACCTTCCTCTCCAATAATGGTGAAGATGTGAAAGAGTCCCAGTACCAGAGGGATTAGAGATGCTTCTCATGCCTCAGTCATCAACATGAGCACATCACACAGAGACCATACACCGAATGGTCTGAATTTGCACGTGGAGACAAGGGCCATCAAGCCATCATCAAGAGATGATATTAGAGATGCAATGGCAGAGAGGGTGAGGACCAGCCCTGCATGCACATGCACAGGGAAGGAGAGAGTCAGACCAGCCCTGCAGTTGTCCCCAAACCCCATTTGGGTTATCTGAATCCTACAGGGAATTTAGCCACACAGGGACTTAAAAAAGGAAGCCTAGTAGTAAAACAAGCCTGATGATAAAGAAAGCCTGTTAATAACCAAGGTTGGGGAAAGAGGAATGAAGTCAGAAGATGAAGGCAAGAAAGCAGTAAAAGACAAAATTGTCAGAGTGGCCATTCTTTGTCTTGATTACCAGCAAGACTGGATAGTGTGCATATCCATCAGCCTCATGGGGCTAGTCTGGGCAGTACTGGCAGCAGGTTCTGGTGGTGAGATACTGCTAGATGCACGAGGAGGATGCACACACACAGATGTTCTACTAGGCGCACAGGGGAGGATGTGCACATACAAGCATACATGCACAGCTTGGGCACACCTGGGAGGAGGCAGACTGTGGTGCCCTAGTTGAGCTGAACCATTGCTGCAGTTCTGCTGCTGCCTGACAGCTGCTGGCTCCCCACCAAACTGCCTCCCCCTGTGCACGGCTGCTCCTGGAACCAGCTGGCTGAGCAGGGCCCCCACACTCCCCAGCCCGGTTGCAGCAGTCCCCAGCAGAGTGGGAAATGCACAGCTGTGTTGTGTACTCTCAGCTTCTTAAGGCAAGTACTGGGTAAAATGAGCCAAAATAAGGCATGAAAATAAAGAGGTAGCAAATTTAGCTTTGTATTTCACAGATCTCACCTCCACACCACATTCCCTGAAGCAGTTCTCAGAGGGACTCTTGGCACAGATGCCGGTTATGATAAGCCAGTTAATGATGAATTAAGTAGCTGTTCCAGGAATCAATCATCATTTAATTGCCCTGTCAAGCCAACACTCTGCCTTGCTTCCTGGGCTCATTAGCAGGTTGTGGCTGTGGTGCATGTCTCCAGACTCCAGAGTGAGGTTAGCCCACCCTGGCTGAAGGCTTTCCCCTTCAGGACAGAACCAGGGGAGGTCGGTGTCCTCAGGTACTGGTGTCCTGCTGCACTGCCATGTCCTGGCTGGTCTGACAGCAGGGGACAGTGTGAATGTCTGCTCCTGATCCAGCTGATGTTAAGCAGCACCATGTACAGCTGCCATAGCCCCAGGACAGATGTGGACTGACTCCTGATGAAAGAGGAAAGCATAGGAGATTTGCTGAGCACTTGTCCCTGAGCCCAGACCTTCCTAGAAGCTCTCAGGAGATGCTTTGGATCTTCTAAGCAGAGGTCCAGTCAGGACCAAGCTTGTGATTCTGCCCAAGAGAAAACCATCTCACAAAGGCTGTTGAGGAGCAAAGGCACGGCATCTCCTGGGCATGGAGAGGGGGGTGAAGGAAGGGCTGTGAAAGCTCATGAACAATGTGTCTGGCAGGCATGGACCAGACCCTCTCTGTCATAGGAGCCTGTGCAGCAGCATGTATACCTGGCATGTCTCAGCTCTGAGCCCTGCAGGGTGAACCACAGCTCAAGGGGAGAAGGAAGTGCTTTCATCAGCCCCACAGACATGATTGCAGAAAGCAGTTTTGCTCCAGCCAACACTGAAGCCCTCCCATGGGTGTTCATCTAACACCACTGCTTCTGTCTTGGGCACAGCACCAGCATGCAGATTGAAGGGCTGTTTATCCCTGGGGTGTAACAAAGCCTTCACCAGTCCTGGGAAAGGTTGCTGTGGCACAAGCATCTGGTGAGGTAGCCGGGGGCTGGAAAGGTTCAGAGAGGTGATGTGGGGGAGGCAGGTCTCAGTATGGGGCAGGAGGGAAGGGTGGTGCAACATGATGGTGCCAATGGGGCTGGCCGAGATGGTACCCAGAGAAACAAAAGGGCACAGTAGGAACAGCAGTGGGAAGGGAAACAGTGGGAAAGAAGCGTGGGGCAGGGGAAGCACAGTGACATCTGAGCCAGACAGAGAGCTGGACCCTGGCCACTGACATGGAGAAGAAAAGGACTATGAAGCTGCTGGAGGGGAAGGAGTTGGTGAGGACCAGGAGGGAAGGAAGAAGGTGACACAAAGCCTGTGGACTTGGATTAGAGGGAAGATATCTAAGGCATTTGTGATGTAGAGAATCTGATTCACACCTTTGATGCAGCTGGTTTGATAGAGCTGGAAAGGAGTGAATAAAATGCTCGTTCTGATCTCCCGACAGGTGGAAAGCCAGTACCAAAGGGCTGCTGGCTCCAACAGAGACTAAATTGCTCTGAGAATTGGGATGCGATGGGCTGCTTTTCAAGGATCACAAGTCAAATTGGGCAATTTCCAGGTGGAAATCGTGTCTTTATTGTCTCTGATAAAAATGTTTCTCTGCGGCAGTGTTCTGACCCAGCTATGCCCAGAAATAAGGTGTTGCTCCTGATGGTAGGAAGCATCTTCACACCGGGAGCGCCCAGGCTGCACACAGGCTGCACACAGGCTGCACACAGGCGGGCTGTTCGTGGCTGCCGTATCCCCCGCCTCGGCCGCGTCCGGCGCTCGCCAGGCGGCCACCAGGTGTCCCCGCCGCGCCGCGCAGCTCCCGCCGCGCCGCCCGCACAGCCCCGCACAGCCCTCACACCGCCCGCACAGCCCGCACAGCCCTCACACCGCCCGCACAGCCCCGCACAGCCCGCACAGCCCCGCACAGCCCCGCATCACCCCACACCGCCTGCACAGCCCGCACAGCCCGCACAGCCCCGCACAGCCCCGCACCATCCCACACCGCCCGCACAGCCCGCACAGCCCTCACAGCCCGCACAGCCCCGCACCATCCCACACCGCCCGCACAGCCCCGCACAGCCCGCACAGCCCCGCATCACCCCACACCGCCCGCACAGTCCTCACAGCCCCGCATCACCAAACACCGCCTGCACAGCCCGCATAGCCCCGCATCACCCCACACCGCCCGCACAGCCCTCACAGCCCCGCATCATCCCACACCGCCCGCACAGCCCTCACAGCCCGCACAGCCCCGCATCACCAAACACCGCCTGCACAGCCCGCACAGCCCCGCACCATCCCACACCGCCCGCACAGCCCCACACAGCCCCGCATCCCCCCGCACAGCCCGCACAGCCCCGCACGGCCCTACACAGCCCGCACAGCCCCGCACCGCCCGCACACGGCTCCTGCGGACGAAGCCTGGGCCCGGTGCCTGTGTGTGTAAATCGCTGGGGACGGCTACGGCGCCCCAACACCCCATGGTTGGTGTTGGCTCGTCTAGTGTGAGCACGGCGTCGGCCCGGGCTCTGAGCTCACCGGGATGAGCTCGCCGGGATGCACCTCGCCACACTCCTCAGGCACCAGACGTAAAAGGGAAGGGCTCATCGAGCTGGCCATGCGGGAAGAAGGAAGCATGGATGGTGATGGAAATAAAGCACATGGTGGTGTGGGTGGCTAGGTGTATTATTAGCAGGTTTGGGCTCTCTCGGTATCCCTTTTTTGAAGCAGGAGACACAAACAAGTAAATAAGGTGGCTGTCGGAAGTTTCTGCAGGCTGATCAGAGTGGGCAGTGCAGGGGGGCTGCTCCTGCGGCTGGCCCGGAGCTGGAGAGCAGCAGAGTGGCCAAGGGGTGCCCAGCTGAGCCAGAGCAGAGTGGGTGACCTGGCTGGCAGCACTGGGCCAGGGAAGTGGACCAGGACAGGATCAGAGATGGGCAAGTTCGGAAGGTTCCAACAGCCACTCTGGGACAGTCCTTTCAGCCTCAGAGCACCCTGATGGGTTTGCACCCAAACAACCAGCAGCCCTGCAGCACCCTCAACAATAAGACTCTGTGAGGGGCTTTAAAGGGGCACAAGATGCCAAACAAAACGGATGGATTTCTCTCACCAGAGGCTTCTTCACTTTCCTGTATGGGGGGCAGGACCCAGCAGGGTTGCTGGGGAGGCAGTGGAGGTCAGGGCAATGACTCCCAGGTGTGGTAGCTGCTGGGACTGTTGGCATCTCCAGCCCTTTGAGGCATGAGCCAGTGAAGACAGCTTTAGAGGCTGTTGGGATTTCACTTCTCATCTGAGCCAAAAAATACCAGTCCAGGGTCAGGGGAGACTAATTCCCCTGCCTGCTACAGCATCTAAATCACTGTCCAGGAGAAACATGAGCTTAGACTGGGCCTGGGCTTCAACTTTCTCTTCCTCAGCTCAGAACCACCTTAAGGAACTGCCCTAAGACTGCTCTCTGGAGAGAGGGGCATTGGCATCCTGCCCTCAAAGTAGAAAACCTACTTAGAAACATCCATGTATACAGAGCCACTGAGAGCCAAACTCACTGACACCTGGGCTCCGATGCTTCCAGGACAGAGGCAGCCCAGTCCCTCGCCCGAGATCAGGCTCCTTGCTCGGATTGCCCATAGGGACAAACATCCCACTGGACTGCTCACAGAGGCGCCTCAAGATGTGTTTACTATCAAGACATTCTCTCTGCTGCTGCAAGATGCACAGAAGCTCTTGCTGGCAGATTGTAATTTTGCTCATGGCTGATTTTCCTCTGCTAATGACTACAGTCCTCAATTTCACATCAGGTTTTCTCCATCACTATTTATACCCAGTATTGAACTGAACACAGTGGTTATCCTAAATGGCTCTATGCTCTTCTCCAAGCAGGCACTTTTACCCATACCCTTTTCTCCAGTCCCATCATCTCTACTTCAAGCCTCTTCTCCTGCTCATGAAGTCCCACAGGCCATTCATGGCTGCTGTTACCATGGGACCCTGCACCCCATCCTCCCCAAAGATCACTCTGAGAGCACCAATACCCTGTGCTGGAGCAGACCTGTGCCTCATGCTCCCCTCCAGGACCAGCTGTGCTCCCCTTGGCCCTGCAGCCCAGCCTGGGACCATGTGCAGATCTGCATCCCAAAGATGATCTCCTTCGAATGTCCTGGCACCCAGCACAGAAGTGGGCAGGGAGATGGGACCTGGCTTTCTTCTAGGTGAGAGACTTGCACTGTCCAAAACCAAAATGGAGACAGGGACATAGCACTCAAGGTGGCAGCAGTTGTTGGAGGCACAGAAAGATGTCCTCTCCTCCATAGCTGTGGCTTGCTGATAGAGCAGCTTAGCTACAGCACCTAACTCCATCCTCACATCTCTCTGAAAATCCCCCTCTTATCAACTGAAGCTGGCAATGTAAAGCATCTGTTAAGGACTGCTCATTTGTCTCTGAACAGATCCATACTCAAATGATTCATTAGCACCCTGAAGGTTAGTGCATGCAGCACCCTCCTTTCCCCACTGCCCTGTTTACTTTATCCATGTCTCCCTGCCTTCAGCTCAGGGCTATTTCCACCTTGCTTACTATGTCCTGATTCCCCTGGGGATTCACAAGGCTCCTCTGTAGTTCAGATGTTTAATTCATGTGCCAATGATCTGCTCTCTTTAAAAATGAACTTAAATTGTGGAGATGACACCTTTCTAGCTTACTATTCCAAACCCTAAGTTTCTAAAATCAGTGTGTATTTATCAGCAGTAAGATGATTTCCTGGTCCAGCAAATAAGTGGATTGCTGTCTTCCCATCTGGCAAACATCTGCAGACCCAGGCAAACTTCGAGGTGTTAAAATTATTATTTGGGTCAAAAAGTGCAATCCAAACCAGATGCTGAGAGTCTCTTCCATATTGCCAAAGAATTCGCAAGTGGAGATGTGCCCTCTGAGTTTGAGGAGGGGCAGTTCACAGTGGTTTATTCTATCATCAGGAATATAATGAGAGGAAAGGCAGCAGCTGCCCCCAGCCATCCCACAACCCTTGTCCATCCCACTCCAGGATGATGCAGAGGATAGTGCTGAATTTTCTTCCTTATAGTATGGAAACAGCTGTTACAAAACAATATCACATTTACTTTCCCATGATTGTGCCAAGTCGCCTTGCTGAGGCATCCTTGGACTGCTCCTTCATTTGCTGTATGAATGTTTTCCATTTCTTCCTGGCCCATTTCTCTTCCCAGCCCATGACACCACCCCCCCTGGGACAGGATTCAACTTGCTTCTTGCACCCATCCAAAGTCATAGTGTGTTGAAAGAGGCAGCTGTGCACAGGGTTAGCTGCACTGTTGGTCCTATGTGGGCTGAGCGAGGACGTTCTGCTCATGGTATTTCCCTCCCAGCATGTTCCTCAAGCATCACCCACTTGTCCATCACAAGCCTCAGCATCACCCTCTTGTCCTTCCCTGCTACCATGGAAGTCATAGAGAGCAAGAAGCATTTGCAGAGAAACCTCTGGCCAGTCCAGGAGCAGCACCAGTGTGACTCTCACACATGGCATTGAATCTCTGATGCACCTTGGGCCAATTTTTCACACCAGCTGTTGACCTTCCAGACATACAGCTTGGCGACAAATTCTGCAACCAGCTCTGGTTTTCAAAATATACCTGAAGTGTTTTACTCCAAAAGGTAGCTGGTTGAAGTGATGCACCCAAGAAACACTTGGGGTCATTCAGACTGAGCAAAGTGTTTGGTTTGCTGCGTTTTTCACTTGACAGAGAAACAGCAACAGAAGGACAATTTGGAGGAAACTTGTAATGGATTTTTTTTTTCCTCTCTAATGGTGTGCCTTGGCCCTTCACTCAGAAAGTCAATCATTTGCCCATCTCCAACTCTACAAATTGAGAAATTTTGTCTGAAGACTTTGCTTGAAATTACCACCCTGAAAGCAGTAATAGAGTTTCAGCTCCTGCAAGTGGTACCTGCCAGTCTCAGGCTCAGCTCCAGAACTTAAGAAACTAGGCAGAAAAAGAAGGGCAGAAAGGGCAGAGCTTTGGACTATCTAGTGAAGTCAAAGATGATCCTGGAAAGATGTGAGTACATCCCAACACAAGCAGAGGGGCTGTGAGGAGGGGCAGACAAACCAAAATGGCCTGCAGTGCCCATGCCCATGCCAGTAGCCCACAGACTGCTCTGCCATAAGCTCCCGGGCTGGGCAGGATTGGCCCTTTTGGGGTTGCTCCAGGGAGCTTGGGGATGGTAGAGGGAGATTTTAATAGCCCATTTTTTTTTTCTGAGTACTTGGTCACTTCTCTGCAAGTGATGGTGATCTCTGCAGGCTGGGCTGAGGGCAAGAAGGAGTTGGGTGCCATGCAAAAGCAGGGATCTGCTGTACAAATTCACTGTGCTAGAGCTGCAGCAAATTACTCATTCTTTAATAATGCTGTTTATTACCTGCCTCTGACGGTGGTTCAGGGAGACAAAGTGAAGTGGATTCAGCTCCCCAAAGCTTTAGCTCTGCCAGCTGTTTTTATGACACAAGAAACTTTTGCCAGAGAAATGCAGTCACTGCATTTTGGCTTGGGTAATTTCTCCTCTTGACAATCTACAAAGTAACCAGCAACTATCCCTCAGAGACCAAAGCTATTTTTTCCCTTGCGCGTGGCAGGCAGGCTCAAACCCCACTTCCCTGGTTTTCCCTGGTATTTATATAGTGCTACCTTCCTTCTGGGAAAAAGGTTTTTACTGGTGGCAGATCCAAGCTAAATGAAGGGGGAATTTATCTTTTTCAGAAGCAAAGGAAGGAGCCCAGTAAAATGGGTTTGCAAGAGCAGCACGGCTTTTATGAAACCCGTGGCAGCTTTGGAGAAGGAATTATAAACAGGCACTGGGTAGAGTAGGAAAGTGCTTTCCATTGAAACTCCTGAACGAGTGGCTTTTTCCCCCAGACACAAAAGGGGAGGTCACCCTGAGGGCTATACAGAGATGGTGCTGCTCAGGGAAGTTGTGTCGCTGGCAGAAGTCACGGCACCGTCAATAGCTGTATCTACCGAGGTCCCCGGTACTGTTCCCTGCCCAGCTGCATCCCGGGGATGGCCGGCACTGGCGTGGCTCCCGCCGGCTGCTCAGGCTTCTCAGAAGAAGGAAAACCACCCCCAAACTTCAGCCGGCGGCTGAGCTGCCACCTGGGTAGGGAGTCCCGAAGGCAGGCTGGGTCCAAGGTGTCATTGCAATTGCTCCGACATATCTGGCCTCCAAAACTTTGGTTGAAATCCTTACATTTTGGCCACCCCAGAGCCTCTGACGAGGTAAATTGTCCTGGTTTCTCCAGGTTGTAGCCTTTCATCTTTACATCCCCCAGCGTTTTTTCTGCCCCCCGCCATCCCCTCCGGCGCGGGGCTGCCTTTCCCCGGGGCCGTGCTGCCATCCCAGCGGAGCAGCCTGGGGACGCTGGGGACGGGCTCCCGAGCCCCCGGGAACGCCGGCCGCCCCGGTGCCAGCGAGATGCCCCCACCCGAGAGCCGTGTGCGGTCCTTACCTGCGTGCCGAGGAGGGGCTCACCCGCCGAGTTGGGGCGCCGGCGGCGGGAGCGGAGAGGCGGCGGCCGGCATGACGGCGGCGGGCAGCGCTCGGCGGCCCCGCCGCGGCCTGTGGCGGGGTGGGCGCCCGGCGGCCCTGCGGCGGGCCCGGCCGCGGCCGTGGGGAGCGGCGGGAGCGGCGGAGCCCCGGCCGGAGCCCGAGTGCGGCAGCGCGGAGCGGGCGGGAGCGGCGCGGAGCCCCCGGACCGCGCTTCACCTCCGCGCCCGCAGAGCCCGCCCGTGCGATCAGCGCCTCGAGGGCTGGCTCAGGGGAGCCGCGCCGCTGCTCCCGACGTGACTGCTGCTGCTGCTGCCGCCGAGAACGCGGCACAAACTCTCTCCTTTCTCTTCGGATCGCTGCATTTCCCAGGGCACAGCCCTTCCCACTCCCCCGGCGAGGGAAAGACCCGGTGCTAGCGAGCGGAGTTTAAAGGAAAAGGATAAAAGCGATTTCTCGCTGCCCGAGCTGGCGCTGAGGGGACAGGCAGCCCGGCCTGGGGGTGCAGCCCGGGGACAGCCGGCTCGTTTGCTGCCTCAGTCAGGTATTTCTGTGCCCTGCTCCGTACCGACCAGGGCGGCAGGCTGGTTTGCCCCACACACGTCTGGGCATCGCTCCCATCACTGGAGGTAACCCGGGTTTGCACCAGCACGGCAAGGGTCAACACCACAGCCCCAACAGCCCGTTCTTCCTGAGCCCATTCCCCCTCACCTCCCCAAATGTCCCGGGGAACTCCCGGTGCTCCCTCACGCTCCGGCAGCTCTCTGAGCCCTGCACCGATGCCCTGCTATTCCTAAACTCCCCAGATGTCCCCCTAATAGTTTTCCCCACCTCGGGACCCACCCAGCACCGAGACGATTGTTGGCAGATAGGCGGCTGGAGCCTGGTCTAGCCACAGCAACCTGCTTGAGCGGCAGAGAGCCGCCTGCCTTCCCTCATCCTCCGTGCTGCTTTGCCAGGAGCAGTCCATGACAGGCAGAGCCGGGTGCGACCCACAGCCACCCCTGTTCACCAGCAATACTACCCAGCTGTCACCCTCTGCAGCCCACAGGGAGGCTCCCTTGGGACTTCACCGTGTCTTCTCAGCACAACGTGACTTTCTGAAGGTCCGGGCTTGTCTCTAACACCTCCCAGCTTCCTCCAGGAGCTGAACTCACAGCTGATGGGCAATGTACCTGGGCAGCTGGGTCTAAAGTCCCGTTACCAGAGGGGCTGGGGCACTGGCTCGGGAAGGAGATGGGCAGGAGAGCCTCCCCTCTGCTCCAGCTCTCAGATAGCTGCACATCTTTCCAGTAGCAGCTGAGACACCCTTTTGCAAAGCTAAAAGGGCTGAATTATGTGGGCTAACAACAGGACTGAAGTGCATGTGTTCCCCAAAGAAGCAGTGACAGGTGGCCATCTTTCCCTCCCTGAGGGTAATATCTGTGTCCCACTGTTGGCCACCCCCAGGAGGTCTGGGTAGGATTTGAGTCCAGAATGCAAGCCCCAGACTGGGGGCCTCAGCAGGAAGCTGTCTTCGAGGATGTCAGCTGGAGCACAAGGACTGCTGCTATGAGCAGAGTGACCTCCAGGGAAAACAGGTCCCTGTGGCCAGACACAGACAGCATAGCTTGAGGGGCATCTAAGAAAGAAATAGTTGTCCCCATGTTCCTTGGCAGTGGGACAGACAGGTAAGGGTTAGGGGTGCAATAAAGGAAATTTTGCATCTTTGCTGTCATAGATCTGTCAATCCAGATTAGAAGAATACTTTGGAAGCAGCCTCAGGATGTGACTTGGGACACAGGGACAGAGCAGATGACTTGTAGAGGTTCCTTCAGCTCTGATGACCCCAAATGCAGCAAAGTCCCAGCAGGTGTGAAGTAAAGCTCTGGCTGTGCACACCTCAAGATATATTGTGGGTGTGGGGTGAACTGCAGCCCTGTGGGGAAGCAGAGGAGTCAGTGGGACTTGCTGCTGCATGGGTGGGAGCAAAGAGGTTTGGTGACAGTTGCCTTCCCCAAGTCAAAAGTCTTCATAAGGGTCCTGCTCATGTCCTTGGGAGCTCGCGGGGATGTGGTCACCACTGACTGGCTCCTTGCCAGTCCTGCTGTTTTCCTCAGTTATGAGATCCCATGCAGCCCTGTCCATCCAGCATGGGGTAATTCAAGGCAAGGAGGCTTAATTCCTCAAGCACAGCCTCTTGGCAAGGATGGAGGGGCTGTGGAGTTACAGGGAAGCAAGACATGCTCAAAACCCCATCTCTCCATGTCCTGGGAGAGCATGAAAGAAGAATTCAGTTGCTGGATGAAGCATCTTCATCCATGGCTTGCTGCGGCCCAGAGAGCTTTGCTGGCTTTTCCACATGCAGAAGGCTGGGAGCATGGAGGATAGCTCACAGAGGCAACACTGCCACAATGGTGTGCATGGTCACCTCCACCACAGCTGTCCCTGCACAGTTCTGGCCAGCTCCTTCCATCAGCTGGGAATAGCTGCTCCGTCCTTCACCAGAGCCACACATATCCCTGGAGTAATGTGCAGGTGCAGCAATTGCCTGGCTGGGCAGAGGATTAGCCCTCACCAGCTTTTACAGATACACTGTTTAGCGGCAGAGCTTCAGCACAGTTTCTCCTGCTTTAACAATGAGAAGGTGACATTAGCATCCCAAATCAAAGCCTCTCTGATCTTGAGCGGCTCTGAGAGAAATGTATGCATACGTAGATATGTACATGCTTATGGAGGTATGGTGAAAATCAGCCTGTTACGTGGTTTGGGGCTTTGCTTTTATTACCACAGCCATTCAGTCCAGATTAGAGATGGTCAGTGTCCCTGGGAGGTGACATGAGGCAAAAGGCTGTGTGACCTGGAAGAGTCAGCCAGAGATAAAACACTTCTGGGGCACTGAGGATAAGCTGCCAGTTGGAAACTTTCCTGCGCAGAAAAAGGACAGACTCTGAAGGGAATGTAGCAAAATGCACAGAGCCTCCCACTCCACTGAAACTTCTTGCTGTATTTATGCATCCACTGGGATGAATGAAATGAAAATCGATATCAAAATGGCCCTTTGCTCTCAGCTGCAAGGGAGACTCTGTTGAGAACTAATCCAGCAAAAGGAAATGAGATCTCATTACATTAAATATTAGCTGATGCACTGTCCCACTAGACTTGTTATACAATCCAAACGACGCACCTCTTCAAAAAATAATTAGAAAAAATGTTGCTGGAGGCATAAAATACAAGAGGAAAAGGCTATACTTGTGTTTCAGGCCTGCCTGGCATGGAAAGGTGGGGTTTTGTTTTTGATTATGTTCTCTCAAACATTAAAATCTGCCTGCCAATACGTTCTGAGCTTCACATGCTTCATTTAACTACAGACATAGCAACAGATAAATATGCCACGACAAATTTGGTAACATTACTTTATTGACGGCCAAAAAAACCCTCCAGATCACTCAAGACTAAAAGCCTGAACTCCTGCCAAACAATCACAAGCAAAGTGCTGAGATGAAAGATTTCGCGCCAGAAATGGACAGACACTACTAAAACTCCCAATAACTGGAAGGTCTCTGCAAAGGTGAGGGCTCAGCTGTAGAGCATCCTCAAAGAAACAGAAATAGAGAGTAAAAACACAATGAAAAGGGAACAAACCACACTTGAGATGACTGGTCATGGCTGTTCAGGTGACTGCATCAGCAAGACAAGAGAACATCAGTCAGGAGTCACTTGTCAGAGGCACTCAGTGTACCTTGTTCTGGTGAGATATGTGAGGGGATTTGAAGTACCTATTTATGATGGCTGAGGGGAGCAGATTAAAGTTATACTTGCAGCTATTAAAAATGATCAGATTAGTGAAATCTAGAGACGAGAGAGAAGGTTCAGAGGGATGAGCCAAAGCTAATTAATTGGGCAGCGTGATGGGAGAAGAAATTAAGCGTGGACAGGGGGAAGGTAAAACATATTGGAAGGAACAACTTCAGTGCTTCATAATCACTAGTGATTTCTAAATTAACTGGAAGCATGAAGGCAAAAAAATTATGTGGGCGTATCTGTGGACAATAGAGCGAAAACCATCTGGTTAATGTACAGTGGTGAGGAAAAAAACCCCGAACATGCTGTCAGATTGCTTTCATAGAGGGATGCAGAAAATAATAAAAATATTACAGTACTGTGTTGGTAATGACTCAGCTGTTACGGATATGTTGAGGTTTTTCAATTAGAAGACAGATTCAGATCATTTACTGTGAAAAATACAGTTTAAAAACCCCAAGTGTTTTGTAAAAGTGAAGCATTAAGCCTTGGGGGGCAAAATGAAGTTTTCAAAGTGTTTATGAGGAAGTCTGGCCATTTAGGAGGCAGCAGTAAACAATGCATAAGATGCAGTTCTTTCATGAACCATAGCACCCAGCATCAGATTTTGTCAGGACTCCGATACGATGTGAATAGCACCTGATAACATAGACAACTCCACATGTAGTTAAAGCTCCTGAGAAGCCTGTGTTTACAATATATATGAATAGCATCCTTCTGGAATTAGTGTTGTTTTCCTCTTTCTTAGCAAACCTCTTCTGAGGAGGCTGGAGATTAAAATGCTTCAGTGCAGCAAAATCCACAGGGAATTCCTTCCTATCCCTCCCTTGCTCCCCATCACCCACGGCCCTGAGTGTCTCATGTAGCCATGTCAAAGGGGGGCCTCTTACCCCTTGTGAGTGGTGCTGAAGCAGTATTCAGGTGTCAGGCACTGTTCTTTGGCACGCGATGGATGGAGGAAGGAGGTACTTTTGGAAAGCACCTGAATTCTGCAGTAATTAAGCTCCCAGTTGACATGCTGTGAATAGATATTCAGTGTGACCTTTTCCTTGCTCCAACTATGAAATTTTGCTGGATGCCTAAAGTACGTGGCAGAATCTCCAGCTCCTCATAGCATAAGAAACTCCATTCTCCTGGACAGTTGCCTTAGGAGGACAAGAGACTTGAAAGTCGTCATGGAAAAGGGCAAGTCCTCATGAAGGCAAGAGACCTCCATGAATTCCAAGTGTCCCTATCAGAGCTGATGCTCCTGGACCAGAACCAGCTGCGATATAGGCTGGGAGAGCTGGGGAGTAGTGTGGGATTTTCAAGAATATGAAGGGAGCAAGGAGGGAGAAGGAGGGGGTGTATATGGGTGTAGTCACATCATGTAGGGGATATGTTCAGGGAAATAGCAGACATCTGGAGGATGAGTGGGATACGGAAGGGAACCCTGTGTGCTGTCTAGCTGCTTTGCATTGCTCTGGAAAAGCAAAGCAGCTCTAAACTCAGAATAGCTGCTCCATATGCTTTGGCTGTTTTCGCCCGCAGCCAGAGCTTTGTGGTAAATCTGGCCATGAAAGATAACAATCTCTTAAAAATGCTGAGCCGGTGGGACTACTTGTCCACCATGGATGACTTCAGAATAGTTCTTTCAGATTGATTCACTGTGATTCTGCAACTGCTGAAGGTAAAACTCTGAGTGATGAAGAAAATCAAGGGGGAAAACCACATCACCTCAAATCTGTACTCCCATGTAGTGTGAAACAAAAAATAGCTCAGTGAGCTTCAGCTGTAAAAATGTAGATGTGCTTGGGATAGGGCAGAGTGTTTGAGGCCTGTCTGTGCACTTCTGCATCCTATTATGCCAAATTTAAGTCACAAACTAAAGACTTCACTTTGACATAATTCTTCCCAAGAATAGAATCTGTGACATGTCGTTGCCTGGCAAACCTTGCCCATCTCCGATTGTGAGAGAAGTGAGGTCAGTGGCTGACAGATGTGATCCAGCCTTCCTGTTACCAGGGCTGGTTTTGCTGCTGGTACAATCTGCAGCCACTAGACCATAGGGCCTTGGAGGGCATGGAGCAAATAGCAGGATTCCACCATGTTTTCAGAGGAGATGACAAAGAGAAAATTTCTCATGTCCCACAGCTGGCTTTCAGAGAACAGGGTTTAATTCTGTTCTCTCACAAGGGCCTGGACTGTGGTGTTTCACTTCATTGAAGATTCTTCTACTTACTGTTTTTTTCTGTTCCCTCTCATTTTTCAGGGTTGTCTTGCTCTGCCCAAAAACCCCATGTTGAGCGAGGACGTGTCCCAGCCTATGCATGTGGGGACATGGACAGCCACTGCAGCTGGGAGCTCTCAGGCTGTCCACATGCTGTGATGTAGCGGCAGAGGGTTTAAGTCCAACCCCAAGAAATACAGCTACTACCTGAGGTGACCATCACTTGCATGATAGCAGGTCTCCCACTGACTAATTGCTGAATAAACTCTCTTCAGAGGCTGGCAGAATGATCCCTGGGGACCTCCTTATGCAGCTATTAGCAGGAGGCAATGCCTCTGGAAATGAAGCTTTACCAGGCTGCTGAAGCCCCAGACGAAAGGCAGGCAGCAGGGTTAGGATGAAAATATCAGCGAGCAGCTGTGTGAGCACCACAGGGACCTTTCCCATTTGTGCTCAGTCCCTTGCTGGCTCAGAGGGGCAGTCGTGGGTTGCATCCCTGTCTTTAGGAATCCTGTGGTCTCCTGCAGACCCTTTAGCATCCCTCTGCCCTCCCCTGGGGGCTTGTGCTCTACTCCTGAGCAGTTGAGGGCAGGCTCCTCTTCATGGCTGTAGGGAGTGGGGAGTGGACCTTGCAACAGGGCAGCTCCCTGATGCAACCCCTTGCACACAGACCTGCAAATCTCTTGATTTCTCCTTGTTTCCTTATTTCTGGTATCAGATCTCTGAGAAACTGTGTGAACATATTAGGGAAATTCAACTTGTCAAACAGGAACAGAAGGACTTTGCCCCCCAAAACCTGAAAAAGGATTGAAATTCACTCGAATAAGCAAAAAAATGACTGAGCTGTCACACATGAGGCACATGAATCATCTTCAGGGAGGAAAGCAATTCTGGTGATGTCTGGGCTTGAAGTTAACTGTAGTTAACATTATAATGACTCATACCACATATGCGTCATATCGTTTTTCATTAAGAGCAGCATTCTGATGTCCTGTGACTAACTGGAAGCTGGAATTGTGCTCCCAAAGCCTTGGGATGGGAACTTGTCTTGCTCATAAGTTGTCTTAGTGTCAGAGGCATTATCAGCCTTCAAATATTAAAATAATAATAATGATAACAACAACAACAACAATAATTCTCAGACCAAACACTTCATTCAAGTGACAAATTGAGATGGGCTTTAGAGCTGTCATCCTCAGGAGTGCTACGATTTTAGTAGGGAGAAAATGGATAAATTGAGGGCAGGCACCTCCAGAGAGGCCATTCTTCTGCTTTCAGCTCATTAATGTCAAACCAGGCTCTTCAGCCGATTTCTGATCTTCAGACAAGGTCAAAATTTCCATTTTTGTCTCTCCACAGAAAGACCTTGTATTCCTTTTCTGTGACACCCCCTAGCAACCTCCCAATGAATTTTTTGATGTACAAATCCATGCTAGTCAGGCATGGACATCAGCTCTGGCAGCCCAAGCCACTCAGCCAACACCACCCAGACCAACCCATGTGTAACCAAGCCTCTGTTTGTCTGTGCTTTGCAGGCACTAGAGCTAGCACTGACCCTTCACCTTGCAAAACAGGGTTCTGGAGGCTGGTGGAGTTTGGGGTGTCAGAGGTGAAGGGCTACTGTTGCACAAGAGATGCAATACAAAGATGGATGAATTGAGGACAACAAATGCAGGGGATTAAGGGAATGAACTAGTGGCAACTCATTGAGGACAACCTCAATTTTTTGAGGGCTGCAGCTTTTGTGGGCTCAGTCCATTACACTTGGCGGGGGAAGTGTCATGGCTCTGGGAAGACATCAGCTCCTCTGATCAGACCAGCCCTCTCTGGCATTTCAGCCTTGCTGTTGCTCCATGAGGTCAGCCAGGCTGTTTTGGGGGATGCTTGCAGTCTGTTAGGGTGAGTCTGGAGGACAGTGAGCACACTCAAGGCAATGCTAATGGATCATTGCCTCTGTTCCAATGCCAAAATACTCAAATTATATCAAAATTCATTGAGTGGTGGGAGAAAATTATCAGGAAATGGGAGGTAAAGGTAAGGAGAACCCCAGGAACAACCTGACGCAGGAAAAAATGTGAGAGATGTAGCTCTGGGATATGAGCCAAGGATGCACTGAGCTGCCAGGGGAACAGTTTTGGGTGCCTACGCCACAGCTATGTTTTGATGGTAGCATAACTCTACTTCCCAGAGTGCTGCCATGGGCTTTGAAGCACAACTGATGTCACATGCTGGTCACGGTTGCCTTGTTTTTGTGCTGGTAGAGCTATGACACCCACTCAGGGAGGGAGTCCTCCATGGGAGATTACAATGAGCAGTGCTAAAGTGACTTCTGGAGCCTGCAGAAGGTCGCAGGCTGGATACTATAAGAGGTTGTTCAGAAACCTCTGTGTAGCTGGGAAGCACTCTTCCTGCCCAGACCTGCCCTGGGATAAGGCTTTGAAGAGATGGGGGAGAAACTGGTGCAGAGCAGCGACAGATGTGCTATAGCAAGATGGACTTCCTGTGGGTGTCTTTGGGGTCTTGTGTTCTCAAGGCAATGGTTCCTCCAAGCTCTGGGCCCTACTAAATCTTGTGCTATCAGCTTAAACCACTTTTCATAACCAAATTGTCCTCCAGCATAATGACAACATCGAATCTGCTTGTGAGCAGAGTAGCTGAGGGCTGTGCTGGAGTTACTGTATCAAACTGCAGGAAAAGAAAAAAAACAATTTGGAAGATACCTGTGGTGCTAAACACATGCTACCCTGCTATCTGAAGAAACAGATCAGCCAAAAAAATTATTATCAAACTTTAAAAAATATACCACCTATGAGCTGAAGGAAGCAAGAAAAAGTACATCTCAAAGAGAAATATTTATAGAAAAAGTGATGAACTACAAAAACGAGTTGCTTACATTTGAAGCTCCCTCTCAATCATTGCAGCAGGACAAGGACAGTACTCTCTCTGTTGAAGAGCAAGTGCTGTTATGGGCAGCCCTGATGCACCATCTGAAATCCATAGCAGGCCAAAAATCATTCACATCAGCTGCTGAAATACCTTGTAGAGGCTAGATTGGCAGGAGGAAAAGCCTTACAAACCTTGGGAGGTGAGATTGCCTGGAGATAGAGACAAAAATTTCAATAGCAATGGACTCCAGAGGGAAACAGCAGTCATGTAAATTGCCTGTTCAGCTTTGCCTCCCTAATCCCAGGACATCCATCCCCCAAGCTGGACCTGTGACAAGGCTGCAGCATCTGCAGCCATTTTGGTAACATACTGAGTCAGACCAGCTCCAAGGTACATTCACAAGCAGACAGGCCATAGTGGGGAGCTTGACTCTAAGGAGAAGTGGCCAACATATTTGTTTTCTTGTGGTTGTTTGGTTGTAAAAGCAAAATGTGTACGAAGTCCATACAGCTACCTGTTTTTTATTTGGGTCCCTTTTCAGGGTTATAGATTTAGCTATATCATTAACTACCTCAACATCAGACTAGAGATCATTTATAAACAGGAAAGTATTTCAAGTGTTGAATGTGCCAGGCTATGACATAAATGGGTATAGTTTGGAGGGACTGTGCATAATCAATTGACTCAGGATACTGTTATCTCTGAGACACAGATACTATCTCATATAAACATTTCTAAAAAGTGAGAATACAAAATAAAAATATTTTACAAGCCTCTCTCTCATTGATGCATTTCTCATACAGCATGTCAAACCCATGAGCACAAATGGCATCCTTGCTGCCCCAAAGGCCTGCCCACCCTTTTCCTTCACCTCCCTACACCAGCTGATGAGACCCACATGGGCAGCCCAATGGGCTTAGGGCCACAGGTCTGGGCCTGAGCACCAAATTGACTATATAGCTTCTGGATTCAGGTGTCCCAACCAGGGTCATCTCATAGCAGCATGTCCAGGACACGTGGCTGGACATCATTCCCTATTGCAGTATCTCTCAGTGGTCCAAAGGTCCCATGTTTTTAAAAATAAGCTTCTGCTCCAGACTGATGTGCCAGCTTTGCAAAGTTGCTCTGATTTGGCTCTTCACAAGTGAGCATCATTGCCCTGCACTGCAGCCATACCAGTGTGCTGTCAAAGCATCAGGGTCCTGCAGCATCTCTTCTGGCTCTGGAAACAGGGAAGGTGGGGGACCAAAGTGCATTCTTTGTTTTCAGCCAGTAGTGCAATTTACTGCACCCCCTGATGACCATGCAAGAGCAGTAAACACCTACATGGCCATTTGGCTCAATTATTGTAATTCCCTCTCCACAGGGCTTCTCCATTGTGCCTTGCAGGTTGTTCTGGAAGCAGCAGCACACCGGCTTACTGACTGGAGCTTCATTATCATATCATCACTTCTGCCACCTGTAAAACAGTGGATTGATTGATTTGGTCTCACTAGTCCCTAAAGCCTTCATCAGTGTTTATTGTGGATGCCTTAAAATCCCATTCTCCTCACCTTAGCCCTCTCTGCTCTTTCAGCAGTGCTGCTATAGAGCAGGAAGGGCGAGGCCCTGAAGACACTGCACAATTGGTATTATTCTTGTTTCTCACCCAGCTGCAATGTAATTTGTAATGGTAATTACTGAAGTAATTACCATTTTCTAACACCCTGTTAGTGACAGGCAGTTTGCTGGCAGCAGGTATTGCATGGACAAGAAAAAGGGAAATGTAGAGCGCATATCTGGGATGATGCACATAATAATACAAAACCAGAAGTGCACTCAGAATAGCACTCAGCGAAGTGTATTTGAGACGGCTTGGAGTAAGAGTGGTCAGGACACCAGGAAGAATGATCAGAAGCTAAACAGAAAAGAGAGGAAGGATAGAGTTAGGGACCTGAGGATGAGAAATTCAAACCTGATTCAAGAAGAAGCCAACAGAGAGAAAGTAATTGATATCACATCCTGGAGAGAGAAGCAGGTGCCACTGGGCATGGGCTGAAGAAGGCAGAAATAAAAGAGCATGGCTGGGAGCTGCAAAGCAAAAGCTGTCAAAGCATGATTTTGACCAGTACCAGATTAGAGCTAGAGTTGTCCATGCACTGGAGCAAGCCAGACTCTGGACGGGCCAGGCACAACCAATTGGCACAACTTGGACATGAGCTGGGTGTGCAAGGAGAGGGATGGAGGATGGATGAAGGTCCTCACTCCATCTTCAAGCTTTGGTCACAGTGTGAGGAGCATCACCAGGAGAATGTCACCCTGCTGGTATGGTAGCATTTTAGCATTCTCCTTGCCATCCTGTTTTTCCCTCCTGTTCTGTACCAACTTCCTTTAATTTGCTCATCAAATGGAGCTGGGTTATTACAACAAATTGTGGCATTTTCTCTTTAAACCTGTGGAACAGCCAGAGCCCTGAAATTGCCCTGAACTCTAATGGGTACAATTCTGGCTCAAATAAATTATTGGCAAGCTTCTCACTGACTCTTGCAGAGCTAAGATTTCACCTCAGATGGACCCTATATTTCAATTAAAGATATTACTCTTAATATTCATTAAAATTCTGTCTAGTCCTAGCTTTATAAGGGGCAAATCCTGAAATTCATTAAGAGTTGTATAAAAAGCAGAAAGGACAAGTCAGGAAAAGTGCCTTATTTGAGAGGCTAAGGAATGCCACCTTAAATTGACCTTAAATTGGCCAGGTCTGAGAAGTGAGACAACTTGGTGCTGGAGCTCACTGGGAACATGATCTCCCCGGGTGTGAGTGGCTACGGAACTGGTAGGAACTCCTCCAGCTCCCTATGGTTTTGCTCTTATAGCTCCTTGCCTTTTCCAAGGGTCCCAGTGCTGAGGTAGAAGAGGACAGGTGAAGGAGGCAGCATGGAGCTACAGATGTTAGGAAGTACCCAGCTAATGTCTTTGCTTCACCTTCTCTTCTTCCTTCAACCTCCTTCAGGTATCCATCCATGCAGACACGATCTTGCTCATGGGTGCTTTCCCCAGCTGCCATCCCCAGCAGCTCAGCCCACAGCCATAATTTGGTCACAAGGCAGGTCTCTGTGATCTTGCAGGCCTCACCTTTGCTATCCTGTGTTGTGTCCATCTGCCACTCTCTACAGCCTCTCCCAGAAAAACCTTGAGAGAGTGCAGCCACCAGTGGGGAGCAGCTGCTGCCTCTTCTGCACAGGGGGAGAAGCCACCAGTTCTGCTCTTCCAGGGGTCTGGTGGTAATCATCCACCCTTCACCACTCTTTGAGGCTAGGGATGTAAGAGACACTATGTTCATGAGGGAGATAGCCCAGCTCCTTACCAGACTGGAGAGCTGTCCCAGCTGACCCTTGCAAGGACCTCAGTTGCCATTCCTGACTCTGTGATATCACAGCACCTGCCTAGGGAGCTGTGCTGGTTCTCAGCTTCCCAAGACTTCTCCAGTCTGGAAGCATGCCAGACACTGGCTCCAGCTCACAGACTGCCAGCAGACTTCAATGCCTGTGTGAAAGAAGGATAAGGGTGACAAGCAAACATGAGAACCATCTTGGCTGGCTGCTGCCCACCCTCCTCCAGCATGCTGCCTGCCGTTGGCTAAGCAGCCATGTGCAGCTCCTTCCTCTTCATGGCACTTTGGCCTCTGCTTGCAGATCAGGAGGTCACCCAAGAAGCACCAAGAAATCCAGAGGCCACCATATTCCTGAAGAAAAGCAGCCCTGGTTTTGCACTTCACTCAATGAGACCCTTCATCCCCACCACAGCCTGCACTTCATTGCACACCTGTGCAGAGACCCACAGGCTGCCTGTGGCTTACTGATGTGCTCTGCCTTTCAAATCCAACACTTACCAAACCATTGAGAGAACACCCCAAGAAGTTGCCCAAGGATTTGCTGTTACATGCCTGGAGAGGCAGCCTCTTCTGACAGTGAGCAGGCAGCTGGCAGGGAGAGCCAGTGCACACAGCCCTGGGATAAAAAACCTACTGAAAGGAAAAAATATCTTGGAGGCAGGAAGAGGGAGAAATTAAATGGAAGAAGCTGGCCAGGTGAACTCTGCAAGGGTGTTTCTCCACACCAAAGGCTGGGATCAAGTCACAGGATTAGAGACATTTGGCCAAAAAAGCTAATGAGTTGCCTCAGTCAGGAGTTGAATCCCAGATATCACTGTATTTTGTGGCCTTTAGATGTGAACCCAAGTGCCTTGGGTCTGTCCTTTGGCCACTTTATTTTGGTGTAGGCGTCCTAGATTCTCTGCTTGTGTTTTCAGATGCTGTAATTTCATATGCATTTTCATGAGATTCATATAAATAAAAAATATTTCTTCATCAAATAAGTGTCAGTGCATTATTCACAGGCTGCAGCTGTAGGTGGTTGCTTGACCTCTGTGAGAACCCCTGGTTTGCTATGTTAGACAAACAATTTTTCACTGTCTCTCGTGTTTCTCTGCATCTGTTAATTCCTTTATTTTTATTTCTAAAGCTGTCCCATCAGGCTGAACGACTCCTAAATCCCTGTTCTCTCTCTCTGCATTCTGAAATCCAGATTTAACCCTAGGGATGCTACTGTTGTCTGAAGCCAGAAGGAAGGCTGCCAACAGTCCCCACTCCCTCTTCTCCCAAATATCGTCTGCTTTCCCCAGCTAAGAAATATGCTGTATGAAACACATTAGGTTCCCTTGGTCAATAATCCATCAGTACTCCTGACCACCAGGGAAGCATCCATCTTCTGCTTCTTCCAGCTAATTCCCTGAGAACTGTTCTCCTGTCTCCCCTGTTGTCCTGCCAAGTTCTGTTTCTCTCCATCACTCTCTTGTCCCTCTCTTGCTTCCAAAGTCTGCTCCTCCTTGTGCTCCTTTCCTTAAACTGTGTCTATAATTCTCTTATTTCTTACTCTCTACCTCTTCTTTCTTCTTCTAGCCTCTCCACTCTGCTTTCTCCTTACTTCTATCTCTTAATAAATTGTGTATTGTCATTTACAACTATAATGATGATGAAAGACCTGAGATGTGAAAATAGCAGGCATCGGTTTCCTACCTGTCCTCTCCCTCCTCCCCTCACACCCTAGGCATATTTCATTTTTCCAGGTCTCCTACAGCCAGAGCAGCAGTGATCCAGCCTGGCTGGGGAGCATCCATGCCATTCCAGCAGATGCAAAAGTGATGCAGGATGTCAGAAAGGGCCAGCTCCCCTGGGTAAGCTTCTTTGGGAAGCTGTGATATTACGGCTGGAGCAAGGTGAGGGCTGGATTTGGAGTGCTTTCCACCCAGCCACCGCCAACTGCTCTGCAGTGATAGGCAAATTGTTTTATCTCTGTGACGCAGATGGAGAAGTTGAAACAAATCATTGGGTTCTGTAATGAGTGAGAGGGACACAGGCAGAGTGCTTTCCCTTTATGCTGTGATGGAAAACATCACTCAAGGGGCCTGGCCCCAGGGACCAACCATAGCTGAGCTTGACTCTCCCAGTGGAAGCAGTAGCAAACTTTTCATTGCAAATCTGGAATCTGCAATGTGAAATTCAGCCTAAACTTTGACAGTCTTCTGCCTCCAGCTTGCTGAGGTAGCAGAGGGCTGACTCACTGGGAGCCCATTCCAAGGCCGGACCTTGGCTGCAGCACACTGCTGCAGAAAACTGAGGGGAGCAGCCCTTTAGCAGGGAATCTGACAGAGCAAATGAACACAGCAATGGATATGACCCTGGCATAGCAAATGCCATGGGAGGCAGACATAGCTCACATAACCTCATAGAAACTTTCACCTTCTCATTACCCAGACCCCAGAGAACAGATAGATTTATCAGAAGTTGATCCAAGCAGTCCCTGGACAAACCCAGCTCATCATCTCACCTTGGCCATAGCTACAGGCCAGGCCCACAGAGCCACCAGCTCTGCTCCTGTTCATCATGTTTTCCTTGCTTTGAAGGAGGGGATTTTAGTGACCTCTCTTCTTCAAGTGCACTTTGGCTGGCCCTCCTCTTGAAATACCTGCACCTGTTCTTATGCTGTCATTCTTGATGATCTCAGTAAATCAAGCAGGTAACCAACTGTTGGCTGAACATTAGCTGTGCTGGAGATGCTTTTCCAGTGGTATAAGCTGTTTCAATAAGATAATGAGAAATTAGTCAAGCATTCATGAACAGATGCTTTTCATTCTGAAGAACAGAGGGCTCACTTCATTGTTTGAACAAATCTTTCTGCTAAGCCACTGCTGGCTGCTAAGGTGCTGATTTGATGTGAGATGTACCATTTGTCTTCATAACAGTTTCCAAGGTGAGTGCTACAAACTGGAGCCTGCCGACATCCATGGCTTGTTTTGGCTAAGTCAGACACACTTCACAGCAAGTGCCTTTGGTAGATGGAAAGAAAACTTTGTGACCTGGTCCAGGAGACCACCACATTGAAAGGGGTGGCCTCCTTGTTTCAATGTCTCCCCACCACTCCTCTTGCAGTGCCACTGGGAACTTGTCCACTACGTGTGAGATCCACAAAGTCAGTGGTTGTTCTTGTGTTGGTTTCTGAGGAGCATATAGACCAGTCCCCTGTTTTCCTTCCTCTGTGGAAAGCATGCTCAGCTCTCCACAAGGGCACAGCGTGACATGATGATTGAGGGTTGTCTTCACAATGGGTCATCTGCATGGCAGTGGTCCAAGGGTGTGGATACCCAATCAGGGACACACAGCTAGATCCAACATTTCTGTCCTTTTGCAATAATGAATGAGAAATTTAATGTCTTCTCAAGAGGGCCTTAAAAAAGCTTAAAAAAGCAGGTCAATGCTGGTTCAACTATGTGATATAAAATCATGCTAGCTTTACCCAATATTTGCAGTGAGAAATGAAAAAGTGGAAAATAGATTTTGGTTTGTGTATCAGGAATCCCTGTGAAAAAAAAAAAAAAAGGAGTGTATCCAAACAACTTGCATTTCTGGAATAAAAGCAAACACTGGAATTTGGAAGCTCAGCAGCTCCGTTCACATAGATCAAATTCTTTATAAAAAGTTGATAAATTGATACTTCTGCTTGTGAATCCAAAAGCTACAGTTCTTCACATGGAGTCTGGATGAATGCAGGCTCTCAGGACCCCTATTTAATATTTGTCAGGCTCTAGCCATTTACTCTTGTCCAGCTTCTCAAAGCTTTAAACATCAAGCATGGACCCATGCTGCTCACTCCCTGGGGTCTTGTTTCTAGGCTTAGCACAGCTTTGTGCTGATGAAATCCTGGCCACTTGCATCAATACATAAAAAAAGAAGTAATTCTCCTGAATGTATGGGTCTCTCCATTGTTCTGACATCTCTGAGGCTATCTTGTATTGCAGTTCTTTTAGTACAAGCATATGGAGTGTATGAAGCTATAACCCAGCCCATTTTTTTCCTTCAAGGCTGCACACCCAAAGCTCTAGTTTCTTAGTGCCACTTCTCTCCCTGGGATGCTACATTTATTCCTCGTTGTCTGATGTGAACGCAGTCATGGACATCATGGGGCACAGGAAACAATTATAAGGAGCAGAAATAGCCTCCGCACACAGTGGGAACAGCTCTCTAATTCAGAGCCCTTATTATATATCAGAGCCCATAAAATTCAAAGTCCGTATAGACCATAAGAGACTGTGTGGTCTCTGGATTTCCTCTGAAGCATTCTATGGCAAGTAGAAAAAGACATGTCTGTCATGTTAAAAAAAATTTTTAAAAAATAAAATTAACCCTTGTCAGCCTGTAGTGGACCAGTGTGGTAGAAAGATGGGTGTCTGAAGCTGGGGCCAGGTTAAGGCAGGACACATTAGCCCAGATACTTTTACATCTGTGGCAGGAACAGATGACTTGATTAGGATTGGTGCTGGATCTCCAGGGCTGGTTGGACTAATTGTCTCTCTTGTCCTGAAAATGCACTCTCATCTCTCAGAAAATTATTTTCTGTGTCCATGGGTATGTTCTCACTCACTGATTTACCTTGTACTCTAGTGGAAGTCTTAACAAGCAAAGGGGTTCGTCAGATAAGACACAACTTACTCTGAGAGATGTTTCTGATCAAAACCATTGCCTCTCCATAGCAGAATCACCCTGAATCCTTGGGAAGTCCCCAGTGTTGTGAAAATGTACATGACCAGGTTGCATTTTATGGTGTGTTTGTGAGGCCTGTCAAAGCTGGGGATTAGGGTCTTTACAAGACACCAGCTTTTGGCTGAATGTGCCCCCAACTCCACTGACAATTCTGCAGCAGCAGCAATGACCCAATTTCATCTCTCTCCACCACTCAATCTTACACAAGAGCATGGGATTTATTATGCTGGGACTTGTGTTCCTAAGCATGAGGATGTTGCTATTATCAGCAGTCGACAAGCCATCAAGAAAACATTGCCGTCAAAGTGACAAACCAGTGGTTAGCATTTCCCAAAACCCCCATTTGTACTCCTCCTGCAAACAGCAGGAGTAAAGCTCCTGCCCATGAGCACAGGTTCCTGGAGACCTGGGGGGTCATCCCCCTGACCAGGATGGGATGTGGCTCCCAGCTCTCCAGCATCACTGCTGGAGGATGAACCATTTCTGAGCTGGCTGCTGTGCCCTGCTGCTGGCAGGAGGAAGCCCTGGCTGTCTTGCCAAAGACTTTTTTGGTTGGTGAGAGATAATGACAGTCGGTGTACTGGAGCTGTCCACCATGTCAGTATCCTATTTTTTGGAAAAATGTGTGTCAGGCTTGAATAGCCTCCAAGCACAGCAGGAGAGGTCTCACATGGAGTATTATAGGCCCACAGACTTCCTAGTCTGAGAATTACCTAGCAATGGCTACTAGCCATAGGTCACATAGGGTTTCCCCCTTTTTTTTTTAATTAAAAAATATTCTTTCTTGTTAAGTCTCCTTTTCAAAATTTAGGGCCACAGTTCTCAGTATGCAATTTTCCCTGATGATGAAGACACTCTTACACTGTGTCCTCAATTCTTTTAGAAGAGGATGCCCTGCCAGAAGCATCAAGGGGCCATCACACACACAGAACTGCCAGGCTGGCAAAGAGGAGGTCACCTGCACATGCATTATTTAAAGCAAAGCCCACACTGACTCCTCCCTTGAGTGCTCTTGAGCTGGGCTGCTCTAAAATGCAATTGTTTGAAATGTCATGTCAAAAGGACCTTTACCAGCAACTGCTGAAAAAGAGATGTTTTGGAAGGATGCCTGTGTTTTAGATCTTCTTAGAGGTTGGTGTCTCAGGGGAATGGGCTGTTTCCATCACTTTTTGTCTGTTTTCTCTGGGTCAAGGCAGTTCATAGCTGTTTGATTACGTTTCATAACGAATATGGGGTTTCTGTCTGAAATAAAGCCAGTGCACAGGATATAAAGTGCTCTTCCACAAGGGATACTAGCCTAAGGTTTCAAGGTATTGAATTGCTCCCTTGTGTACATGGGTGTTTTTGCTTTAAAAATGTGTCACAAAGTAATGGGGGGAAAAAAAAGGAGGAAAAAAGTGATTAAGTCCATTTGTGACTCAAACAGCCACATCCAGATATTAAAGACAGATTTTAGCACTTATATCCTCCTTCCAGAAAATCCTTCATCCCTGTGAAGTGCTTTAGTGAAGTGCCCAGAGGTATTAAAAGATTGGGGATGATGCACGACCCTGGCTCCGATGAACACCCTTGGCTGAAGTTTCATCACAGAAAATCAAGAGCCACCTATTCCCTAAAATCAGATTTTCTGCAGCCTGTTTTTTCTTTATCCAGGCAGTGTCTGCAGTGTTAGGTGGGACACAGAGTAAAAGCTCAGCTCTGCTGTTGGCATGCAGAGGGTGAGCAGGATCTGTACTCTTTAATGGGAAATGAAACCAAATTAATCCTGTTCCGACTCAAAGCCTACCATCCGAGGAAGGCTGAGAGGTCAGTGGAGAACTGCTCTACACAGCCACATTTTTGTTGTATTAATTTCCCTGCTGCTCAGTCAGAGGATTCAAGAGCAAATCCACTTTGCAACTGACATGTAAATAGAGAAAACATTTTAGAAGATGGTGGGAACCAGTATCACCATGGTGAAAGTCTGCATCACCCAGCTTTGCTTTTCTCAGGAACAAGACTGCTTTTCCAGGGTGGTCTGCTGGTGCTTGTTCTTCTGGTCCTTGAGAGCAACAGATATTAAATAGGGGCTTTGCTGATGGGGCTGACTCAGTGTTGAGCATTACACTGGAACTACTTGTCGCAGGCAGAGTTCTCACCCTCTTGCCTTATTTCAGAGAGCAAAGATGGCAGGTTTTTCTCCCAAAACCTTCCCCACAATCTCAGTTGGAAAGGAAAGACTCCTTGTTTCACTCAAAGTCAGAAATTCAGAAGGTTAGAGAAAAAATGGTTAACTGCTCTTTTTATCAGTTAGATAGAGATCAACTTTCTCTGCCTTGAATGAGCTTCTCTTTCTGCTCTTGCTAATGCTGAAGCTTGCAAAATAATTTCCCAATTAACTGGAGATGGTATGCATGTTAACTGCTGAACTGCATTAAATTATTGTGCACTTTATATTGTCATTATTGGAAAGTTGGGGTAAATTTTAGCTGTCATTCCATGAAGCTGAGGCTTGACTTCTACTTGCCCAGTGTTTTGGCTGCTCCTCTTCTCAGGCAACTGCATGGACCATGGTGAAGCAGCAGTCTGATGGCATGGGAAGGGCAGCATAGCTATTTGGAACTGTTTCCCTTAGTCCATTTGAACATGCTATTTCTGCTGCTGGTATGGAGGTCTGTCTGTAAAGGTGCTTGCCACAGGAACTACTGTTGCAGGGGATTTCCAGGGTTTCCAGCCTCTGAAGCCTCCATCATCACTCTCTTAGGAAATACAGAGATCATCAGCAAGAGCTGAGACTGGTGCCTGCTGTCCCCTCCCCAAAAGAGGGGCTTTGGTTACTGTTTGAATTATTTGAGTTCAGCAAGGTTCTGTGAGGGATCCAAAAGACTGCAGAGAGGATTGGCACCCTGATCCCATGAAGGCTAGAGGAGCTAGGAACCAGAGCCCAGGACTGGCTTTGGCACAGCCACTGGGATGGGGGAGCACTGGTTGGGGAAATGAGTGCAGCAATCCAGAAGACTTGGAGGAACAGGGATATCCCAGGCAAATGTAACAGTGAAGTGCAAGATGAAGGGAAGCAAAACCTGACTGGGGCTGCTCTGAGCACCTAAGAACAATCAAGGAGCACCCATGTCCAGGCAGTGGCTGACAGTGCTGTCCCTGACCCTGTCTTTAGCCTCACTGCTGTAGAACCCAAGTTCTAGGTACCCCTCCTGTGGAGCTTGAACAGCCTGCAGAGGAGTGCCAAAGAAAGGAGGCCTTACTCCCACATGGCTAGTGCCTTGAGATGCAGAGACAGCTACAGGAGAAATGGCAGGAGGCTGCAGTTATTGCTGCATTGAGTAAAGTGGTGTTAGACCCGCCCCTCAGTGTGACTTCGAGCTGGACGATGCAGGGAGGACTCTTCTGTGATAATTCCATTTGTCTCATTTTTATCTCTCTTTTGCTACCTTTCCCTGACTTCTCCTACAAGACCTCTTTCTCTGGCTTATCCCCCTTTTCTTCTTACTGCAGAACTCCTGTCTCCCTTCTCCCACCTTCTGGTTGGTCATTTTTTTTCCTCCTTTTCTAGCACTTCTCTTTTCTCTGTGCCCCCATCCCCGTCCGGAGTTTCCAGGTGCCCACACATCAATGCTACATGTAACAAGGTCAGCTTTTCTGATCCTCCTTCACACCTAACCACACTATTGCTGACTTCCAAGAGGCAAGAAAGAAAAGATGGATAGTTGCCCTCCTGGAATGAAGAAATGCTTGAGCTGGGTTACCCAGACATTGGATGCTGTTGGAAAGGGTTCAGTTCTGATCCAGAATGAGAAAGCTGCTTCACTGCCATTGACTTTTGCTGTCTCTGTTGGGTTGGCCTCCATGGCCTCAACTGAGTGCTCACCAGAGGTGATCCTCAGGCTTTGGGGCTGAGCACAGGCATCCCCTTGGAGGTGGATGGGTCTCATCTGGGCAGGTCTTCAATGACAGTTTTGCTGCCCTTGAAGACAGACTGGTGTTTGACAGAGAACCTGTTATCTCTGCTTTACAAGTGCCAAGGAGTATGCGCACAGCCTGCAAAGCCCACACTCCAGGTCAAAGAGAGAGACACCACACTGTAGCCACAAGGCAGGGGGGATTCCTGGAAATCACCTTGGTGGGCAACAAGCTTCAAAGGACCTGCCTGCAAGCCTGCTCCCAAAGCACCCCACCCCAGGCCCCTTCCTGGGTTGCACAGCCCAGGAGAATATGTGGTTTGGGATGTTTTTAGCTGATCCTGTGCAGGCTGCTCTGGGTTGAAGTGCCTGCCAGGGCAGGGCTCCTTCAATGCCAGCACACTGCTGACAGTAGAAGTTCCCACAGCCGGCCCCGCCAGCCCCCTCACTCACACTTATTGGAAAAAATAATTGGATGGATTGAAGTGCAGCACCGTTTTACTTAACAGATAAGAAATTTCATATCTGCTCTGATTAAGGGCCAGGAGATATGAGCTCGCTCCAGAGCCAGCAGCAGAGGCAATTTCATTTCACTTCTGCTGACAGAGAAAGAAGTTCGAGGGGCTGAGCACTGCTGCAGTTTGCTGCATTATTGTCACCACAGGAGGGACCTGCTGCTCTCAGTGGGCATGGGGATACTGAGGAGCTCATGGATGCTGGGAAGCTCAGCCAGGCAGGCATCATGCCAGCTACCTGTCATGTGGCAGTGAACACAACGTGAGGGCTTGGGGCAGTGTGAGATGCTCATCCTCCCCCTCAGCACCTGGGGCATAAGGACAGGGGCTTCCCAAGCCCTCACTGCCTGTGCTGGCAGTACCTGGCACCTCACCACCCCTGCTCTTTCATCATAAGTGCAAAACACCCAGACTAACAAAGAAAATCAAAGTCAGGCTGAAGCCATCATAGCACATGGGTGTGTTTAAGCTTGGTGTCACCCTGTGTCAGATGTGCAGCACTTTTGTGATGTCTTTCACACCTCAGCATGACAAAATGTCTTTACTAGAGGTATTGCCTAATTCTCTTGGAACTGAAATTCCTGCAGCTTTCTGGTTGTCTTGCTGCCACACACCATGTGAAATGGGCTGTGTCACAGCACAGTGAGCTCTGCAGATGGGCCAGAACACAAGGGCATGTCATGGCAGGGGCACATGTGCTTGAGCATCTTTGTCCTCAGCAGTGGTCCGAGGTATGCAGCAAGTCCATGTACTCCCCAAGGTAGGCTGGATGTCCTCCATGACCCAGAGAGGCCAGCTGGCCAGGAACAAATTGGTCTCAGTAGTCCTGGCATCTAACAGGGCAAAGCTCAAATGGGGAAAATTTGAGCAGTTCTCCAACTCTGCAAGCAAAGCTGGAGTAAGGTGAGTGTGCAGGTATGAACAGGAGGCATGAAGAGAAGGACTTTTACCTGTACTTACAGTGAAATCAGTGAAGTTATTAATTGCCATCAGCATGATGAGCCAGAGCAGGATGCTACACTAACCTGGGGGAAATGGCATCTGAGATTGAGGCAGCAAAGTCAGGTGGAGACATAAATGACAGCAGGTGTGAAATTGCTCCTTGAACACAGGGTCCTTTGAGTGCAAAAAGGGACAGAGGAGGAGGAGACGTGGAGCACTGAGGGCCAGCCACTTGCTCCCTGCTAGCACAAACACTTGTCATGCAGACAATGCTCTCAGTTTTCACAACATCATTCTTAAGATCATGGAGTTTGACCCCCCCCCATTTTGGGGGCAGTGTCTACAGGCATATTTCTGTGAGCTGCAAATAATTTTTTTTAATATATTTTGAAAATAAAAATAATTTCTAGCCTGCCACAGTGTAAGCTGGACTATGCAATTAGGAAACATTGGCAGTGTTGCATCCTGCATTATGGGCAATCTCTGTGAAGGAAATAAGAGTGGTTTGGCTAAGGTGGTATGTCCTTGGGATCCAGGAGCATCCAAAATGCTCCCAACACCAGGTAGCAAAGAGCAGCAGGTTCCCATGGTGCTGTTTTTAGACCCCAAAACACACCAGTCCCTCGCTGATCCACAAAATGGAAGAGATTATACACCCTTCATATACTGAGAGGTTTTTGGGCAGTTAAATGTTCCATCACAAAACTCTGCACAACACACAGGGCAGAGATGAAGCAGGGACAGAGAGCAGTGTGATAAATGTACTCCTGCTGTCAGCCAGGACCAGGCACTGGTGCTCACAGGTGGAAACCGGGAAGGTTTCAACTCTTACAAAACTGATGTTGAGTTTTTAAATCAATAGTTTCACCTTCTAAAATGTTCCAGAAGAACCTGCAACGATTTTTAATCTATTCTAAATGTCAGAACAATCAGAGTTCTCTTCTGAAAAGCTTGCAGGCAGTGGTGCTGGGAGCCAGGCGAGCAGGGAGTGCAGCTCCATCTGTCTTCTCTGGACTACGCAGCTGCCACAGGGGCCATCTTGTACCTATCCATGGTCTTTCGCTGCTGCAAGGAGCCTTGGCCCTGGCTACAGGCAGGAAACAGCTTTATTTCTTGAGCTATTTTGTATTAAAGCAGGAATATATACAGAAAAGACCTGTGCCCCAAGACAAAACTTTATCACTATCTGTTGCTGCTATGTGTGGCCTAATTTGGAGGAACCAGGCTCTGGGGAATGTTTTCAGCCCCCATAGAGGGGAAGGATATTAACCCTGAAACCTGCTTTGGCTTAAGGAAAATATCTTTGGCAGCTGTCAGGGCTGAGAGGTCCTCAGGTCTCTGGTCTGGGAGTGCTGGTGTCAAGCCTGTTGCAGTGACACAAGGCATTCTCAGGAGTGAGATGCTTCAGTGGAGAGGCTTTCAGCAGTCCTCCAGTCCCTCTAGGGATTTGCAGGCAGCTCAAGTCACAACTGCTGCCTGCTTTTTTTCTCTCTTACCTTTGCAGATGTATTTTCCTCACACTTCCTCCGGCAAGCCTCTCTTTCCCTCCTCCAGGCTGCAGGAGAAGAAGTGTTGAAGACAGGAAAATACTGAATTCATGGAAATAGGTCAGAGACTCTCAGGCTTCACAGTGTGCCAGAACAGGTTATTGTGACAGGCAAGCTTTAAGCTATGTAAGCCATGAAATGAGGCAGAGGGTTCTGCCTGGCACCAGCTTTGTTCACCCTCCCGACTCAAGGACATACCTTGTAAAGGTCTGTGTTATTGAGCTCAAAAGAAGCCCCAGAGAGTGCAGCCCTGTCTGGCATGGGCAATTGTGAAATCCCCTCCCAGACTTGTGCCCTTAGCCTCTCTAACCTGCTAGGGCCTGGGGTGGGAATTGGTGAGAGGTGTGTAGGTGGTCAAAGCCGTACCGCAGCCAGCCCAGAGGTGCTGTGTGAGACCAGAGGTCTCAGCGTGCAGTGGTACACTGTGTTGTAAATGGTAATCTCCCCTTGACATCTAATCTTGCTGCTGAAAAGCACATAAATCTCTCAATAGGCTACATAGGACACAGCATTTTGTATCTGTGCCTGCTCCCCTCTCTCTGATCTATAAATCTTGCATTCAAGCTCTCCAAGGGTCCCCTTGATTACGAACACGATTATGCCAGAAACCTCTGTGTTTCCTTCCCCATGCTGCATGAACAATTGAAGGATGGTTCTAGCTTATTTATAGTTCCTTTCCCCACTATCATACGCTAAATATAATCAGGGCCCCAGATTTCACCCCTACAGCAGAGCTGAGGCTTGAGCCAAAAGCAGGAACAGGCACATCATCCTGTGGGTACCTGAGCCATGCTTTCTACTGCAGGCAGAGAAGTGCTGGTGGGAGTTGGGTCAGGGGGAAACTGCAAGGCAGCCACATGGAGCTGCCTCGGTCACAAATGGGATCTGCCCAAATTGTGTCAAGCAGCTCTGCTCCCTGCACAGCTCTCTGGGGTTTGCCCAGCACTGCTGTGCTTCAGATGCCTGGGTTGTGCCCAAGAACATGTGAAACATGCTTGGCACATGCAAAGCTTGCCTCAAAATGCAGTTTTCAGGATGCCCAACTTTTTAGACACATTTGTAGCAAGATTTATCCGAAAATGTATGGAACAAATTTTTCCTGAAAATGTCAAAACATTATGTTTGGACATTTTACAAATGAAGTGGCTTGGCTTTCTTTCAACATGACAGTTCCATTTCAAAACTAACCTATCTTTCAAATTTTTTTTAAGCTAAATAATATTAAATATTTGGGGTTCAAATTAATATTTTAATTTTATTTTTTGCCAGTACCCTCTCAAGTTTTCCATTTGGTTTGAATGGGCAGGTCTCCCCCTTCCTCCCCTCTGTGTATAGAAGAATAGGGGTAGGTTAGCAGATGATAAAATTTAGTCTCCCCATGGAGCCAAGAGTACAGGGAACTTATCCAGCATGCTCCTTCTCTTTGTGTTGGAGCACTGTCTTGAAAACCTGTATTCCCCTCCCTCTTCTCCCTCCCTGAGGTTTTACTCCACTGCCCTGTTGCATCCTGGAAATAAAAATGCTGCTGTCAAGGCTGCCTGTACCGCTCCACTCTCCACCCTCCCTGCCTCCATCCAAAGTGTTTTCCATTAAAGTTAAAGATTAATTTCTGAGCTCACTGACTGACAATGTGCCAAGGGGGAAAAATGGTGCAGGCTGAGGAGTGAAAGATGTGGAGGCTGTGGAAGAAGACAAAAAATCAGGAGTAGCATCAGTTCTGTATCAGTAGCTTTCTAGCAGGGCAGGGTGTCTGTGGGGATGGCTCTGGGGTGCATGCACTCCCTCAAAACCTGCCCTGCAGAGCCCTGGGACCTGTGCATTCCCAACATATTCTTGTCCCTGGCCTGGCTGGGGGTGAACTGGGTGAGCCTGAGAGTTGCTGCCTTCATCAGAAGCATCAGGATGGTCCTGTTCTCCCAGCTTTCAGCTGGTCCAGGACAGGAAGAAACCCTAATTTCCCTCCATTGACGTCCCCACACAGCTGCCACCTCCGATTGCTATGGAAACCCGGGAGGATGTGTAGCAGGGGAAAGCTGCCTGGCTGGGAGGCTCCCGCAGTGGAAAGGGGTCCCGCAGGAGGAGGCGTGATGTGGCAAGGCTGGGTACTTCTGCTGGGGTGACCCCAGGGCCAAGCCCCTGCAGGAAGGCAGAGGATGAGCACTGGCTCGGCCTCCCCATCCCGCTGACACCCTGGGGGCGTTGAGGTGCTAGTTATTGCCTACAGAGGATTCTGTGCTTTTCCTCTCTCTGTCTCTGCACCAGTCATGAAAGGAGCTTGCAGCAGAAAAGCACCTCCCTCACCAGCTGGGAACTGTTGCCAGATTTCAGCTTCACCAGCCTTTCTTCCCCTACCAATATACAGAGGTTTTCTTATGTGCAGCCCAAAGGCTCTTCTGTTTCACTTTCTTGTGAGGACTATCAAAGTGCTCACAGATTTTTTTTCTTTTTTTTCTTTTTTTAATGTTTAGCAGCTTTTAAGAGGGGTCTCAGCGCAGCAAGAGGCTCTCATCAAGCACAGGTTCTGCCTTCCCCTTTGAGGAGCTGAAAGACAGCAGAGAGAATGCCTCTTAATTAGGGAGCCAGTGCCTCTCTTTCTCTCCCTGTCCAAGCCCCAGCAAAAGGCTGTGACAATCCATCTGGGGCACCAAAATCAGCTTCTGATGACAGTGCCCTTGGTTAGGCACTCTGCTGTCCTGGCAGCCCTTCAAAACTCTGAGGAAAACATGTAACAACTTTCTTTGTGAACTACACCAAACCAGCTTTATCTACCCTAGGTATGTTCCCAGTTCTTTCCTTTTAGTATTTCTTAGCTGTTAATGCAGACAGACTCCTGCTGATACTCTTATCTCAGCATTACAGATCAGGAGGTGACATGAGCAAAGGTCATGTTGGCCAAGTTAAGACAAGCTATCTGTGTAAGCAGTCTCTGAATAGCATGGCCTGTACTGGGATTGTCAGCCAAAAACATATCAAAAAGACACACAAATAGGAAGTATTAGGCTTTTAAGAATGTCCAGGTTATGTCTCCTCCCTCTATTCCCCTGGGGTAAATTCATACAGAGAAAATCCTTTCCAGTGCTGCTGGAAATGCACACATGAAGATGTTTGGGACCCAGATGCCCAGCACTACAGTGACTCCGCTAATTAAATGTACTCTTGGGAAACCTGCTGTCCCAAGGAACAGGCCCACCTGAACAGAATTGAGCTGCGGAGAGAGAGCAGGTGTTTAGATCAGACTGAGAGGCTTTAGTAAGGTAGCAGCTGGATCATCATGCTGCCTGAGGCAAGGAAGAAGTGTGAGCAAGCCCAAGGGACAGACAAGTGCTGTCTGCGGCCCTTGCTGAGGAGTGGTGCAATGCCCCTCACACCAGTTTGTGAGAAGAGAGAGCCAGAAAGAGAGCTGCTCCCTGGCATTCAGCATCCCTTTTTTATGTAAAAAGGTGGGTGTTGTTTTCAGTCGTTCCTGAATCCTGACTTTGATGTGACAACTTGTGCAGGAAGGTACAAAAGAAAGCAGGGAGATCTAGAAAATGCTTCTTGCCTGAGCTGAGGTTTAGTTAGACTCCTATAATTAACGACTGCGGCTCTCCTAAGAAAGATCCCAGCTGCTTTCCTCTGCAGCTTGCTCTATAAATTTTTCTCTCATGCAACTGACACGCACCAAAACTCATTCCTGAGGAAGGGAATGAGCATGTATAAATCAAATGTATCTGAAAAACATGAACAAAAGGAGAGGGGGCAAAAGGAGCACAGACTCCAAAAGAAGTTACATAAATCAGTTTCTCTGGGAGGATGCAATCAAGTCCCTCTGGGCAAGAGGTAGCTTGCAGGGTCATGTGTAGCAAGCCCTTCACATCTGATCATTAAGTGAGGAGCTCAGGCAGTAAGTGAGACCTCTCTGTGCCCAGCATTGAATATGCTGTGCAAAGTGTGCCCTCCTTTTGTCTTGGGATAAACAACTCTCTCAATAAGCTGTTCCACTGAACTACTTGGTGTTTGGAGCAGCTCCAGGAGAGCTAGGACCTCCCTGTTCATCCCCAAGGCTCAGTCTTCAGGAAGTCTCCCAAAAGGAGTAGTGTCATCTACTGCCCTGTAAAATTACCTCACCCAGCACAGATCAAAAGGACATCTACCTGCAAAGCCCAGGATACTGTAGAAGTAGGCATTCTCAAGCAGAAATCTGTTCCTCAAATCCATACAGGATACAACAGGAGCCTTTACTGCTTTGGAGAACTAGCCCTTGCTCCTAAGCATATAAAACAATCATCAAGGCTCTGTGCACCCTTGCTTTTCAGATATACTGCCTTTTCTCCAGGCCAGTGGGACCCAGTTCTTGAAAAACAGGTAATGTTCCAGTCCTTTGGCAGGTTTTCACCCCAGAGATTCTGGTAGTTTCAGTTTCCTGATGGTCCTTCTGCACAGACTGTTGCCATTCAAAGTTCAGCCAATGCAGACAAGAGCAGCTAAGTGACTTCATGGATCTGGCACTCCTAACAGTTGTATCTTGGGGTGACAGGTGCCCAGCAGGCATGGGCACACGCTCTCCTCAAGCCTTTCATTCCCCGGTCTATCTGCCTACTCTTTTTTCCTCCATCCCTCTCTTTTTTTACATATGCATGAACTCTTCACCAGTTCTTGTCTTCTCTGAGTCTCCTGTGTCTTACCAGGTTCTTTTGCCTCTTACAATACCTGGACAGCTCTAAGTGCCCTCCCACTTTCTCAGAGCTTCATCCACCCACCAGACTGTGCTTCCATAGCAGAGCTAGGGGAGGCTCAGTATACCTCCTGTTGCCTTTCACCCCTAAGCATCTCTCTGGGCTATTCCTCCTTCTCCCAAACCATCCTGTTTTGCCTTTGCTTTTTCACAATGCTTTGAGCTCTATTTGATTTGCAGACACAATTTTCTTTCATGTAATTCAGCTCTGCCTTATGAATTGGCTCTTTACTTCATTTTTGCTTAGCTTGAAGAGGATTAAGTAAATTCTTTCACCATGGCAGTCCTATCTCTGGCCTGTGCTTGTTATCAGGGAACATAGGACAGTGGCAGCAGGGGGAAGGATTTTCTTAAGAGGCCAAGGTATCTGCCACACAGTCCAACTGCTTTCCTGCTCCCCACTAAGCTTTTGCAGACATTGGCAGATAAAGTTCTGCTAACAATAGCATTGCCCCATTATTTCTGCCTCTGTCACCTTAGGCAGCTACTGAATTTTCCTTTCCAAATGCTACTAGCTCTTCCTGCTAAAGTTTCTATATTTAATACAAATCTTCCATGTCTGAAGTTTGTGGCAATCATGTGTGGACAGGCAGGGAGGTGAAGGGAAGCCAGCCACACAGCCTGCCCCACATGCTCACCTGGACACAGCAGAGGATGCCAAGGAGAAGCTGAACAGGGAAGCCCTGCCACTCCCTCAGTCAGTGGCTGCTCAGCTGCTGTTGAGAGGAGGGGAAGCAGCTAAAGCCATCCTGGCTGTGCGTCTCTGAGCCACGGCTGCAGGGCTAGGCTGAGCCAACAGGGAAACCTCCTGTAGGTCCTAGCCCACACCACTAACTTGTCAGCCCACAGCAGCCCTCAGCAGGAAGAGGCTGTTTCTGCTCCCAGCCAAATCCTGGCAATGTGTCCAGGCAGTAATCTTTCCAGGGTGAAATCCCACAGGTTGAGCAATGTAGAGGACTCACTGGTTTTTGTTCTTTTGTTGATGAAACAACACAAACCCAGGCTGACAGTGACAACTCTTTGTCACGTATGATTCCCTACAGTAAGGAAAGCTGTTATACTTGAGCAGCACCTGCCTTACCTGGCTGACCTACTGTGAAGACCACCTGTCTCCATGCTGATTTCTGAATGGACAGAGTTTTATCATCCTCTGCTTCAGTATGTGGTAAAGACTAGTGGGGCAGATGTAGAAGGAGAGCTTTATCACATCCTCTCCCCAGATAACTATTGCATCAGGCTAGAACTGTGCAAGACACAAGCTTTTTCCCTCAGTAACCAAGATTAGACCATGAATAAAAGGAATTAGCTAAAGGTCAAGCCAGATAGAACAAGAATAATGAAAATGGGCTTAAGGAACAGCTGTGTGCAATTGCTCAAAGTACAGCAGATTTTGTCCTTTTTCTGACTGAGTGGCTGGGGGAGGCAGAAGTTTTAGCAGTGGCCAAAAAGCACTTCTGGCTGGTAGACTGCTAGATGCATCATAAGCATATACCTGCTTTCTGTGCCCAGTATCCCCTGAGTCACACACAAAACAGAAAAACATTGCCTTTCATCCCTAACTCTCTGATGGGTGCTGCCTCCTGCAACAGTCAAAGCTGCTCCCCTTGCAAGAACATTCCTCACTCAGGAGGTTAATGTGATGTGCCCTGGTGCCTCCAGTCTCAACAGACAAAGGCTGCTTCTCCTTGGAGTCTTAGAGCCTGTAATTAACCCTTGGCCCTTTGGACCAAAAGAAGCTGGGACACTTTGACCTTTGGAACCTATTGGAAAGTTCAGTTAACTTCAAGGGCCTTTGCTAGGAACATTAGTTGAGGAAACAAAGAATTCAGAGAAGTGCTGGAACATTGTCATCAAATTGTTCTGAATGTATCTATTTTTAGAGGGTGAAGAAGAAAGGGAGCTGAAGAGAATACATTGGAGCCTCAGTGCATGGCATAGTGGCAATAGCTATGGGCCTCTCTCAGCCCCAAGCCTGAGCCAGAGGAGGAAAGGGAGTGATGATGATGATGATGCTGGTAGCATCTATCTTTATTTTTTTATTTTTTTAAGAGATGAAGTTCCATTTTCACCACCCCACCCCCATGGTCAGAAAATGAGACCCACAGATAGAGCTGAAGATAATGGCAGGTTGCCATGGAAATGTGCATTTAGTCTCACTGTTTCCATGGCAACTGAAAGACATACCATTCTGTTCCTCTGAAGGATGCCAAAGGTAAATGAGCACTGATTAAAACAGGGGCACAAACTTGGGTTCTAATCAACAACAAAGACTAGGACCATAAACTCTTATTGCTCAAGCAGGAGATATTAAGAGCCACACAAGTTCTGGGAAGGCCAGTGGCAGGAAGCACTGCACACAAACTGCTCCCCATGGGTTGCGGAACCACAGCCTTGGTGTAATGGCCCATCTCACTGTCATGAACAGCTTCAGCTGACTCACACAATATTCCTGTCCACAGCTGGATACTAAACCAACCCAAAGTTCATGATCTACTGAGCTGTTTCCTGGGCAGGTATCTGCACAGATCAAAGCCAGTTGCAGCCTAATCTTGGAAACCATGCAGAGCAAACATATTCCTTAGAACCCAGCAGGATCTGAACTGCACCATTAACCCTCTACCTAGCCCCTAATGGCATTTGGTTTGAGGATTCATCCTTTAGAAAAAAAAAAAAAAAAAAGGCAGGGGGGGCGGGGGCAGGGAAGCCAATAAAAAGCTTCCCAAAGAGAAGTTTGATAAAATACAGGTGGCTGCAGTTTATTTTTGCAAATGCTCCGTGTCCTTGAACTGTGGTTCTTTATCCAGGCTGGCTGACAGTTATATCAAACACACCATTACACAAGGCTGTCTCTTCCTCTGCTGCCAGTCTCTCTGGCAGCTATGGTCCATTCCAGAGAAGCATGGTGAGAGCTTTGGCTGGTGTTCATGAAAACAGGCAAAGAAAAAGGAGCATCAAAACACTGCACATGCTGTCATGTTCTCTGCTAATGAATTTGATGGTGTGTTTGCTAGTGGAAACAATGTTTGGTTAAGCATGTCCTTAACCATGTGTTGTAGCACCTCATCAGGAAATACAGTACACTTGCTCTGAATTTTTCTCTGCCAAGAGCAGCCCCATGGAAAGCGACTGAGGGTCCTGGTTGATGACAAGTTGAATCTGAGCCAGCAGTGCCCTGGCAGCCAGGAGGGACAACCCTGTCCTGGGGGGCATCAGGCCCAGCATTGCCAGCTGGGCAAGGGAGGGGATTGTCCTGCTCTGCTCTGCACTGGGGCAGCCTCACCTCAAGTGCTGGGGGCTGGTTTGGGTGCCACAATATAAGGATATAAAGCCATTAGAGAGTGTCTAAAGGAGGGCAATGAAGATGTTGATGGCCTTGAGGAGAAGCCGTGTGAGGAGTGGCTGAGGTCACTTGGTCACTGTTCAGGCCGGAGGAGACTGAGGAGAGACCTTACTGTAGTTACAACTTACTTGTGAGGAGGAGTGGTAGACACTGATCTCCTCTGTGGTGATCAGTGACAGAACTCAAGGAAATGACATGAAGTTTTGTCAGGAGAGGTTTAGATTAGATATTAGGAAGAGATTCTTCATCCAGAGGGTGATTGAGACTGGATTAAGCACCATGGGGAAATGATTTCAAGAACAAGCCTGTCAGAGTTCAAGAAGCATTTGGACAATGCTCTCAGGTACATGTGACTCTTGGGGCTATCCTATGTGGGGCCAGGAGTAGGACTTAATGATCCTTGTGGGTCCCTTCCAACTCAGAATATTCTCTAATACAATAAACTTCACTAACCAGTCCCATCTTACAGTGTGAACAGTGGAACTATTCACAGTGTAAAAACTCAATTCTAAAAACTCTGTTTTTTTACTTGCAGCTGCCACCAGATGTTTGAAATGTTTTTAAGGTTGAAGGCTTGGTACAAAGCATGTGCCTTTACAGCGTGGGACACAGAGAAGAGAATCCGCCTTTAATGCATTTCTGCCTTCAGATTATTGCCTCCTCCACTGTTCAGTGATTCCTCCCCCAGGTACTGGATACAGACAAGCCCTTAAAGTGGCAAGAAATTACATTACTGTGTGGGAGAAGCAGAAGTCCCAGTGGGTGTCATCCAGAGGGTACTGGTTCCTCAACCTTAGTTGTCTTCCTGACTCACCCAACAGCTCTGTACAGATGTATAATGGCACAAGAGAAAGGTCTGAGGTTAGTGAAATTTCGCAGATGAAAATTTGCGGGTGAGATGGACAGTTATTCCCCTGATGTTCACCTTAGGTTGGCCATTGGTCCTTTTGTAGCCACTCACCTCAAAACGCTTTTCATAGTAAATGATACCACACAGGGGGCCCCCAACACAAGTATAGCACTCATGCACATCTCTAAACCACTAAAAAAAAGGGAATAATCAAGATCTCCTATTTCCCTACCACTGCCTGGCTTGAGGCCTTGAAGTGGGACCCTCAGGCCATGGTAGATACTGGATCTGAAGAGCAGAGCAACACAAGCTGAGGATGTGCTGGTCATCTACCAGCAAGTCTCTACAGAGCCCCCAGAAGCTCTCACCAAAGGGAGAGTTTCTATTCCATCTTCTACCTTCTTGTCAGTGACACTGATGATTGTGCCCTTTTCCCTTGACGTTTCATCTTTAGGTTTCCATAAATATCTTTCTTGATCACTCATTCCTTGTCAGGTGGGTGAACTGAGAGAATCCTCCTTCTTTATGTGGGAGCAGAGAAAGATTTTCCACTGCAGTTTCTCATTTGGCATGAAGTGAAGGCAGCACCTCCAGCTCCTTCAGCTTCTTCTCAGTGTCTCAGTACAAGGGCTCCCAACTACTCCCACACTGCATACCTCCTGCAGACATGCCTTGGCAGCCCCTCATGGCCCAGGCAGCATCAAATCTCCTGTCTAATCTTCTGTGTCCTTCTTGCCCCACAGGCTACATTGAGGTGCCATCTTTGTCACCTATTCAGTGCACAAAATTTGACAGGTTAGGCTTTTTCAGTAGGAACCAAGATCTAGCCTTCTCTGCCTACACAACCAAAATACACCCAGGTCACCGTTGTACCTCTCTGCCAACAAGAGCCCCTTAGCCAATTTCCTAACATTGACGGAAGTTCTGATGTACTGACAGACTTCTAAAGAGCCAGGACAGCTCTGGAGGTGACAGACAGCCCTTTGCACTCATTCCTTAGTGGGAACTGGAAAACCAGTAGCTTTCACCAATAGGTTGCACCTTCTCCCAAGCAGCAGGACTAGGAAGCCAAGAGCAACATGGTGTATGGGCTGGAATCTCTCCAGCTCCTAGCACTTTACCATACTGCAGCAATATCAGCCTGCCTCCAAAACAGACAGCTGCAAAGAAGCTTTTGCTCTTGCTTAGGATCTGCATGAAGCAAATCCAACCTCACCCCAGAATGCCTGTATATGTCCAGCGCAGTGAGTCCCAAGGAGTAAGGGGTCCACCTAGTGCAGTCAGAGCAGTACTGCCAGAACCACGGGCAGAGCACATCACTCATGCAAGCTTCACGGCAACGCTGCAAGTGACACTGCTGGGCACCAAAACCTTATCCTCTGCACAGCCCCTTCGAGTGAGAGGCAGACCCCCTGAAAAGGGCAGCACTCCGGGTGGACAGCACTCACTCCATCTACTGCATCGGTACAGAGTAAGTTTAGGCAAGTGGAACCTGGCTAGGTTGAACAGACACGGCATATTTACATTTAGCAAGAACAGTAATCCAAGATGAAGCCTGTTTACAGGGGCTGAAGGCTGGCTTTAGTCCAGGGCAAAAAAAGCCTTGGTAGCTGCTGGTTTGCTACCTCTCCAGCATGACTGCTGCACTTCTATTTCTAATAAAAGATCTCAACAGAGACTTGACCTAGGTCAGTCTATGTGAAATGGTTCAAGAATGGATTCCTGGTTCAGAAAGCAATTCCTCTAGCCTACTTATAGCTATCCCAGCTGAAAGAAATTTAGTTTATCTAATGTATTCTACCTACACAAGCTTTAAGGTTTTACACTTTTCAAAGGCAGTCCTGGCTGACATCACCTTCAAGTTCTGGGAGGATAAAGGTAGGGTTAAAACACCCTGAAAGGGTTTAGAAAAATCTTTTAACCACATTCTTTTAGTCTCTTTTACAAAATGTGACAGCTCTCTCTGACAGCAACATAACTAGGCAGACTGTTGACTACAGGAAATGGAAAGGGCTAAACTGAAAGAGCCAATGCTTCACATCCTATCCACGTGCATCCTTATGTGACAAAGTCAGAGCAGATCATATACGAGCTCCAGTACCATCTGCTGATGAAACTGAAACTAGCTGGCTATCAGCTCTGAGCACTAGAAATAAATAGGCAAAACAGTGCTGAACACAGGCACTACTAAATAGTTTAAAAAGGCATTTGAGAAGCTTAACAAAAAATGCCTGTAGCATGGTCTGGAAAAGTTTGCCATAGGCAGTTCCCTTAAGATCAAAGTCATGCAGTGCTCCCACACTCACGTGAAAGACTCAAGTCTTAAACAATTTGGTTATGATCAGATAAAACACAAAAGAGGGAACAAAAATAGCTCCCCCATCTCTCCTTTCATCCAGAAGCAGGTGAATCACTGACTTAAAAGACATCTAGTGGCAGATAAGAAACTATAGATAATTACTAATCAAAAGGATGTTATTCTGGAAACTTCTAGACTTCTCATTCCATGGGAGTCTTAGAAAGGAGTGGGGCTTTCATCAAAACAGGCATGTTAGACAGAGACTAAATGGTAAATCTAGTTATGGAAAAGCTTCCCAGAGAACTCTAAGTCAGAAGGACTTGTGAACCCTTAGGCAGTACTCCTGCTCTCCTTTGTCTCCATCACCTCAACCTCCCTTCCTGCTAGCAAGAGCATGCAGCAACCACACTATGAAATCTGAGAGTCTCTATGACCTAAAATTCCAACTCAGGGTTAGGAACACCCTAAAATAGCACTGGAGCATAGAGAGCTGTGTATTTTATTTTTATATATATATACAAGGTTTTTCTTCTTTTTACATATAAAAGACATAAGCTGTTAATTCTTCCTACCTCAATTTTTTTGGTTTCACTACCTTTATTTTTTTGGTTTCACTTACTCTGAACAAGTAAAAACCATCATTCCAGGAACTTACAGTAAAGCCACCATAGGTTCCTGGGACCAAGTGAATCCTGTTCAGCAAGAAAAGAGAACAGTATCTGGAAAAGCCCACTGTAAGCTGGGCAGTAGAGAGCTAGCAGTATATGTGAGAAAGATTCCAAGTCCCACTTGCTTGGAAGACAAGGAATAAACACTAGCGTGAAAGAACTTAGATTCTACCTCCATGTGAATGCACAAGCAATACCCATCAAGCTCATAGACTTTTTTTGGAAGAACTTTCAATAAACACACACACACACATATATATATATATACAGCCTTCTCTTGCAGAGATAGTTAAGTAGTTCCACATTCAGGACAGGGCAGGCCAGTCAGCATCACCTGGCCAGTGGTTCACAAGGCACTGGAGATGCTCCTGTGTGCATACTCATGGTTACTCCATCCTTTCTGAAGGGAAGGCCAACAAGTCTTAGAGACAGGCTCAGTGCAAACACACACACACAGCTGCAGTAATGTGTAACAGCTGTGTCACAGGGTAAGGGAGATGAGAGGGAGCAGCAGGGAAAAGAATAAACATAAATCCTCTTTGGAGACTGCCAAAAGTGTCTGCAAACAGTGTCCATCCATGCTAAGTCCAGTCAGAATTTGACAGAGAAGGAAGTCCCACATGAGCAACCCTTCTCTGCCTGGGGGTTGCTCACCACCTGGAAGGAGCTTCGGATCAGCTCTTGGCTGAAATCCACCATGGATCCTTTCACAAAGGCCAGGCTGTCCACATCCACAACCACACGGGCACCACCTTGTTCAAACACTCTGCAAAAAAAGCAGCATATTAACCATCAACTGTGCCAAAGACCTTACAGAGAAGCACAACCTCAACGTGCTCCTTATCTCACAGGCTTCTTCTCTTCAATGCAAGATACTATCATCTCATGCATACCCCTCCTGCCCCATTTTTGCAAAGAACAGTAACACCTGACCACTAAGACACCCCTTTGTCCTTGCCTGTCATCAGGATTGATAACTGTGTCCAAGGAAAACTTGTATTGGAAGCCAGAGCAGCCACCTCCTTCCACCTGCAGCCTGAGAAACTCTGATCCTTCTGCGATCTCCAGCAGCCTCTGCAGATAAATAAGAGGAAGAGGATTAAAAGGCCTGCTGAACAAACTGGTGAACACTCAAACGTCTCCTCTGCGTGACGGCAGGGCAGGCAGTGGAAACCTTCCCAGAGACACCAGACTCGCTCCTAGAGTCCCCACCTTTACGCAGCTCTCGCTGAGGAAGATCTGTCCTTCGCTGGGGCCGCTCTCCGTCGGGCCCGGCTCCGAGAGGGACGAGGCCCAGCGCAGCAGAGAGCCGGCCGGGCGGGCAGGGCCGGCCGGGGGCCCGGGCAGCGCTCGGCCTGGGCACAGCGAAGCGGAGCACCGCCTGCCTCGGGAAGAAGGGAGAGGGGCGCCTCAGAGGGGCCCGCGCCGCCGGAGGGGCAGCGGGCCCGGCCCCTGCAGCCACCCCCCCCTGCCGCGCAGCGGGAACATTCTGTGCCCCCGAGGGAGGGTCCGAGGGGCCGAGTGCCCAAGGGAACGGTACCTCGTCCGGCCGCCCAGCGCCAACACCCAGGCCCGCCGCAGCGCCGCCGGGGCCGCCATGGCCGCCCAGCCCCGCCCCGCCGCCATGGCGGAAGTGCGGCCGCGCCCACACCGGGCGGCACCGGGCGGTACCGGGGCGGCTGCGGCGGGCCCTGCACGGGCAGCGCTCGGCCCGCCGGGGCCTTACCGCGTTCAAAGCACGGAGCTGCTGCTCGCTCCTGGGGGCCTTCGCAGCGTGAAGTAATAAAATAAACAGCGAGCGCTATCCGTCAGTGCGTGTTTGTCTCGGGATTAGCCGTAAGGTTATCCCGACCAGAACCCAGAGGAGGATTAAGGTGCCTCCGCAGAGGAGCTGGGTAGGCTGAAGAGCAAACACGGGACCAGGGATGAGGGGGTTTAGGGTTTCGCCCTGATCCCGGCTGTTCTGGTTTGCTCTGCTTTAACAGGTGGAGGCCAGTGTTGTTGGAGCGCCTGTCCCGGCTGTGCTCAGCCCCACACCCACACCCGGCCCTCCCTCCCTCCCACCGCAGCAGCGCCGGGAACAGGCCCCGGCCCCGGCCCCGGCCCCGGCCCCGGCCCGGGAGGGCGCAGCCGGCTCCAGGCAGGCCCCTGCGGCCCCCCGGGGCACGGTGCCCTCCCACGGGGGTTTAAGTTCCTCCTGATCGTCTGCCGTGTGACAGTGGCCTGGCCAGTCCATCACGGATGCGCTCGTGGTTAGAAGAGTCTTTATCTCTTTGTTCCTCATGTGCTTCTGGGGGAGGAATCCTGTTCCTCAGCCCTAGCTAGCCTGTGAAGAGTCATAGGGTGACTGGAAGACCGATGGAAGAAAACCTGTCATCCCAGCAGGAGGGAGTGATTTACTGTCAGAGGACTTCAGGACCTTGTCACAGTTTGCTTTCTCACCATCCTGCTGCAAGGAGGGTGATTCTTCTGTAACCACGGGCTTCTGCTTTTTGTTCTGCCCTAAGCATGTAAATAAAGACTGGTTTGAGCTGTTTAATTTTGCTTACTCTTGGGTTAGCTCTAATGGTGCTAGGATAAATCTGGGAAAGTACCACAGGCAGGGTCCCAGCAGGAGTGGTACTCATGCAGGCACCTGCAATAGTTGCTGAATCCTCCTCAGGCATATCAGAACACTGAATGTTTAAATATAAACATTGGGATGTTCCTTGATTGTAATCAATGTGGCATCCCAAAAGCTGACAGCTTTGGAGGAAGGCATGAAAACCTCCTGGGAGAAAAGACGAGGAGAGATCATGCCTGATTTCTTTCCATATTGCATTGGCTTGCTTTCTCACTCCCATAGGGTGTATTAGATTGATCTTGCTGCGTTTCTCCATGTCGTGGCTGTATTCACTGTGAACACCTTTTGGAGAATGGATGTAGCCCCAAAAACAGACACTTACTTCAGAGTTGCCTTCATTTTTACTGTGTTAAAGTGACAGAAAGGTGTTAAGTGAAAGAATTGTGGCAAACAGCTTCAAGGGTCTTTGGGACATTGCTGAGATGATTACTGCAGACTGAAAGAATGAGGAAAGGGCCAGCTAGTATCACTCACAGTTAATATAATTAATAATCCGCTGTGCTGAGGAGAGACTCATGCTCAGGGGACAACTTCTTGCTGTGACAAGGGGAGGTGGGGGTAGCTAAGGAGAACAGTTGTTCCCTTGCATCCTTTATCATTGGCCATTTTGTTCCGTCAGTCAGCTATGTGGTACAGGGATGGTTGGTTGCTTTGTTTTCTCATGAAGATACAGTCTAGCTTTTCTTCCTTCCTGGGTTCTGATTTTGTTGATCATCTTATCCCTGACAGCTGGACATAATCTGTTTTTAAGTTTGTGTTTTGATTTTCTGATCTTATTCTGGTTTGTGGTGTCATGGTTTGGGGAGTTCCTTTAGCTCTCTTTAAGCACACTGTATTAAAGAGATTTATCTGAGAGTTGAATTTTCTAGATATTTTGCTCTTTTCTCTTCTGCAATATGATGCTAAAATTATCTTATATCTATTTTGAAGGGAAAACAAAACTTCTTTCAGTGCTTCAGAAACTGGTGATAATAAAACCTCTGGCATGGTTTGAATGCAAGAGTGGTTGTGATGAATTTAAATGTGAATTCTGACGATCTGTAGCAAAAGGAGCATGTTCTGGCTGAAAGGACAGTTAAATTGATTAGTGTCTGTATGTGGATTTTCTTGAGAACCTGCCTGCTGTATTTGCTGATGCTGTACTGCCTGAAAGCACATCTGTTTACTGAGCAGCAAGTGATGTGCTGTTAGAGGGATTTGGATTAATCAGGTGTAGATAGCTGATGAAGTAGAACTTCAGGCTTCTTCCTTGTGTAATAGAGTTGGTTAAACTACAAAAATTAAGAACTCCAGTATCAGTCTTGCTAGAAAGAATTTGTCTGCTAGCTTCCTTAGCCTTTTCCGCCTTTTCTGCACTGCAGCATAAGCTTCCTGTGATGTTGGTAATCTGAAAGGACCTCCATCTGCAAAATAATGAGACCAGGCTGAACTTGATTTGAATATTTCTTAGGAAATATTTGGCTCCAAGGAGGAGCTTATATTTGGAGGCTTATGCCTGTTATCAGGTGTCATAAGGGGCATGTGCCTAAAAGCAAGGTCTGTTTGGCCCAAGATACTTGTGCTGCCCTGGGGAATTTTAGTAATGTTATTGCAAAACCTACACCATGATTATGTACAATATCAGCTAAAAACCTTGGGCAGAAGGTTTCTGCTTCTTTCTTCTGTAAAGGCCTTGGCTGTAGATTTACAGACTTACACTTATTCGGCTTTTTACTACCCCAGTTTGGGGTGCAGAGAGGGGAAATAGATATGTTAATTTTGATCCTATATGCAATGATTTTTAGTTCAAAGTCTTTGAAATATGTGTTGACTTGTATGTACATAGTGACTGCCATTGTGTAAAAGCATCTGTGAAGCAGATATGTGATGAGTTGTTTCACAGGAAGGCATCCTGATTTAATGGACTCTGGAATTTGCTCCCAAGCAAATTCCAACCACTGCTTATCCTGTGAATGTGTGACTGATGGCACTTTATGGTGTTGCTCTGACCTGACTGCAGTTCTGTTAGCAGCAGTCAGATAGGCAGCTTTGTTTACCATCTGTAAGACTTGAAGGATGGGGATAAGGGAAGCCTTTTGAAGGGTGTGCTTTCCATGGGCAAGGAAAAGCCTTTATCTGGGTCAGTTATAAAGTGCTAGGTAGTGTTAAATACATGGCATAGTCTCAGCAGGGTTTTGATTTTTTTTTCATTGGGTTGCGTTAAGCACCCTGCTGTGCATGTGTCTGGAAATCAAATGCTTATTTGAAATCGAAAAAAATCTCAAACACTAAAAAGCCCTACACCCCGATCTGATGTGACACCCTTTTGCAGGGTGTCTGCAAAAGGGCCTGAGCAAAGCGTGGGCTGTCCCCTCTGAGTCACTTGGCTGTGCACAGAGGTCTGAAGCGGGGACGCTGTGTCAGCTCTGCCACGTTCTTACCAGATCAGCACTCACGTGCCTCTCTGCTGTGCTCTGACATGACCCAGCAAGGCTAAAATTTGCTACCATGTGAAATTGGTGAAAAGTTGTAAATTTTATCTTCGGTCAAATGGTTTCTGAAGCATCGTCTGGTTTGCCTTGGCATCCACAGCCAAAGCAGGGAGTTCTGGAAATTCAGGAGTTTGAGAAACAGGACTGACGTGTGTGTGCTCTGTGAAAGGTGGCAGCCACGCCAGGTACTCAGCAGATGTAACTCTTGGCAGTCATGTTATGCAAACAGCTTTCAACATGCAGAACACGAGGTATGGGATGTGTATGAACACGGCCAGGGACGAGTCTACTGCAGCAGCTTTGTGGGCTTTATGTTTTATCCCCCTTTCGGTAGGGGCAGCAAAAGAGCTTCCCGGCCCGTGGCACTGCCTGTGTGTGAGCCTGTCATTCGGCTGCTGCCTTTGACACCGACTGTCCCAGGACAGGCCGGGAGTAGGGATGTCCAGTGGCAGCGCTTTTGGAGACGGTGTGTGTGTGTGTGTGTGTGTGTGTGTGTCTGTCTGTCTGTCTGTCTGTCTGTCTGTCCGTCCGAGAGCTGTACTCCAGCATCCGGGACTGTCTGTTGCCCGCTGTCACGGCACCGCTCCCCCCACCCTTTTCCCGGCCGCAGCCCTGCCCTCGGCCCCGGCGGTCCCTCCCCCGGCGGCCCCGGGAGCGCACGGAGGTGCGGGCCCGGCCCCCGGGCGGGGCCCCAGCGGACCGGCGGGCGGGGCCGCCGCGCTCATGTGACCCCGCCGAGCCTCCGCCGTCCCCGCCGTGCCCGCTGGTGCCGTGCCCGCCGCTGCTGCCGCCATGGTGCCGTCCCCGCTCGTCCTGCTCTTGGCGCTGGGCGCCGCCGCCACCGCCCTGGCCGAGCCCCTCCGCTTCGTTGACTGCGGTGAGTGGCTCCGGCCCCGGGGCAGCGGGAGGAGTGCAGCAGCAGGCGGAGATGGCCCAGTGATCCCGACTCTTCCTTGCAGGTTCCATAGACGGCAGCATCCAGGAGGTGAACGTGAGCCCCTGCCCCACTCAGCCCTGCCTGCTCCACAAGGGAATATCCTACAGCATCAACGTCACCTTCGCCAGCAGTAAGGAGCACATCCCCAGCGGGAGTGGGCAGGGGCAGGGGATCCCCTCTGTGTCCCGCTGCTGGCGGTGGGAGAGAGAAGAGTGGCTGGAGAAGGATCTGGGTGGGAGGAAGAGTGTCCCTTAGTTGTGTTTTTGCAGCCTCTGGCGTATGTGAAGGGCACGTGTTGTATACGTGTGTTGTCCGTGTTTTGCAGAGATCGAGAGCCAGGGCAGTAAAGCACGGGTGTACGGGGAGATGCTGCACGTGGACATACCCTTCCCTATTCCTGAGCCTGATGGATGCAAGTCCGGGATCCAGTGCCCCATTCAGAAGGGCCGTTCCTACAGCTACTTGAATAAACTCCCTGTAAAGAGCGAGTACCCCAATGTAAGTATGCAGGCAGCTGGTCAGCTTCCCAGCTACTGCCTATACTGGGGTAGTCTCACCACCTGCCTTTAAGAGAAGACACTTTGTAATGTTCTGGTGAGAGAGAGCAGACTCCATAGACAGTCTGGTGTTCTTTCTGCTGTATGACTCTAGTTTCAAGTTCCCACTTTGGGACAGCTCCACCTGCAGAGAAGTGGCTTCAGCTGCTCCAGTATCTTCCTGTGCTGTGCTTCCCACCAGAGCTGCATGCAGCTGAATGCTCCCAGACTGGGCATGCTCGACAGTGGAGGGCAGTTCAGCTGGGGGTGCTGCAGGGTGTCTCCACTCTACTTTCTCAGGGAGTGGGAATTTGAGTGCAGTGTGTGGAGGTCTCTTGCATCATGTAACTGAGCCCTTTCCATCCACAGATGGTATTCCAGGAATCAGTGCATGAGTGTGGCCCACCTACTGCACGCAAGGGCAAGGCTCTAGCTCTGTGCTCTTTGTGCAGAGCTCCCAGGACCTCCTTGTTCCACATAACTGATAACTTTTCTTCTCGTGCCCTTGCCTTAAGATTTCCTGAATGTTCTTATTTTCCTCTGCTCCTCTGTCTTTCAGATTAAACTGATTGTGAAGTGGGAGCTGGTAGATGACCAGGACCAGATGTTGTTCTGTTGGAAGATACCAGTGCAAATTACCAGCTGAGGAGCCCTACTATTAGTAGGGCTTGGGGATGGGAAAACCAGAAACAACACAGGCCAAATTCTTTTATATAATAAACATTTCTTACTGCTTCCTTCAGAGCTCTGCAGCCTCTGAGCAGCCAGCACTGTGTTCCTTGCAAGATCAGCCCCTGGCAGAGTGCTCTTACTGTGTTTAGGTGACACCCCTGGGGTGTTCTAGCATCCGAAAGGGCAGCAGTGTCTGCTTCAGGAGTGACTGAGCATCATCCTCCAGCTGCTCTGCAGAGGCACGTTATCTGTTAGACGTGGAACTGTCTGTCCTCACAAAGGAATTTCTCAGCGATGAACCTGGCTATTGTCTAAGCTGCTACCTGGTAACCCTTCAGTGCCTCTTCCAGAATGCCAGCTGCATCCACCCTCCTGTGTTTCTCCTGCTCTGTTGTGATCAGTATGCCCCTGGGACTTGCATTTGCTATCCATGCAGCTGAAGCAGAGGGAAGGAGAGGAGTCTTTCCATGAGCTGACAGCCTGCTATGTCCTGAGCCTCTGCTCAAGCCAGCAGGACTCCAGCTGGGGAAACTTCCTTTTTGTGGATGCAAAGCCAAATGGTGTTCAATGTCTCTGCAGGGATGATTCTTTCTCTAACCAATGGTTTGCACTACTACTAACTTGGAGCTGCTGCGAGCTCTTGAATCTCTTTTTATAACTTTCCTTTTAATAAAGCCTAGACAAAATCTGCTTGTGTTGTCTTCTGTGAGTGAAGAGGATCAGGAGGAAAAACAGAGGCTGGGAATCTTCTAGCTGGGGTTCAGCTGGTGTTACTTCTTAGCTGAAGGCATGAACAGAGGTGGTATGCTCGCCTAAGTGTGGGTGACATGAAAGTAGCCAAACATCTCTGTTGCCAGTATCCAGCTGCCAATGTCTGGCTGTGTTCCTGCGTTACTAGTCCTATGCAGGCTTGAAATTGTGCAAAGGCTCCCTGAAGAGGTGGTGGCATAGAACATAGCCTTGCTTGCTACACCACAGGTAAAGGTCTTTATACTGAGGGCTCTGGGGCTGGAAAATCAACTCCCAGACCTGCCAGAGAGCTCTTAGCAACTGCAGTAACTACACTTTCTCATATGAGAACTGCAGCCCCTTTGGGTGAGAATAAGGCAGGGTGTGGAGAGCTACAACTTCTGTGTTGTCTTTGAGTGACTGAAGTTTGCTCCTGTTGCTGGTGCTGGGCTGGGGATTTGGCCTGGCAAAGCTCTCTGCTCTGGCTTGGGAGCAGAAGGAAGCAATGTGCCAGCTGTGAGGGCTAAGAATTGGCTTACAAGTGGGATGGTTCTGCCCTTGGCAGAGGCAAGACAAGCACAGTTCTGACAAGCCCCAGTGTCCTGAGCCACAGGGGCCCAAAATAAATGTTTTATTTAACAACATGAGAGAAGTTTCCAGCAGACTCGGTTAAAAAAAAAATAACCACCAACAACTTTACAAAAAGGAAGCTGGACCTCCTCCCCCTCCCCTTGCCCAGCCAGCATGGGACACAAAGTGTGGGGCTAAAGGCCACAGGGAAAGCTGGCCTTGGGGCCCCTCAGGCCTCTCTCCCATGCCCCAAGGTTAGGCAGCAGCTTTAGAAAGCTGGGGTGGAACCCCCATCTTAAAGCCCTGGCCTGGGGGCTGTACACTTCACACGGAGTGGGGCCAGCATCCGTAGTGTGGGTAAGGCTTGTCACTAGGTCAGTGCAGCAGTGGCAGGGAAATGAACCCCCTTTCTTGGCAGGGTGAGGAGGACAGGCTGGGGCTGTGTGGCAAGGGAAGGTGTCCTGTGAGTCTCCATGACACAGGGCAATGTGATGTGCTGAGGGGTGGGGTGGGCTGGGCTCTGCTGCAGGAGGAGCAAGAGCTGGAAGGGCCAAGAGGGGTGCAGAGGCTGGGAACTCAACCCTGACCTATTGAGAGAGGTGATGGGAAAGCTGTGCACTTCGAAGGGGAAGGAACAAAGAGCCTTGAAGCACCCACAGCCCCAGGAGGCCTTTCTCTGTGCTCCCAGGTCCCAGAGCCATGCGCAGGGGAGGACCCTCACCCCTGCTGTCCTAGAGCTACGCAGCTGCAGGGTTCTGGGCTGTCTGGGGCACGCAGTGGTGTGACCGGGCCAGGGCCACGTAGCCTGGCAAGCATTGGCAGCGGTAGGAGCCCTCTGTGTTCTCGCAGGTGCCACCTCGGCACAGGGGCTCAGGGCTGCCCACCTCCTCACACTCGTTGATATCTGCAAGGAGAAGGATTGGGCTGAGCTGGTGGCACAGTGAGTAGTCCCTGCCCACAGCCATCTCCTTGTGCCCCTGCTGTCCCCTCTGGCCCTCCCACACAGGTTCTGTCTGCCCTGTCTCCAATCAGTACCTTCAGGATATCCACAGCGATCCCACCTGCTTCCCACGCCCTCAGCATATCAGCAGAGCATCTGTAGTATCCAAGGGTGGCATCCCCAGTATCCTCCAGCACAGTACTGAACCCTGCCCCATGTAGACCAGATAAGAGCCCCTACAAACTCTGCAGCTGGTAACACCCCCTGGTTAGCAGCTTTTGGCTAACAAGTTGTAATAGCCTAAGATCTGGGGAAAAGGCCATTTCTAGACTTGGAAAATACACTTTTCTGATCCAACAAGGTCAACCAGGCAAATTATGGTGGCCCTGAGAGGCCGATTATCATCTTCAGGACCAAAACACAGAGGGACTTCGTGCTGCACAAACAATGGCTTATTTTGTTAAACTGAAAATTGTGCCAAAGGGCTCAGTTCCCCAGCTCATCAGGCTGGAGTGTGCACGTGAGCCCTACAGCAGCTGCCCTATTGTGACAGGTCTGCTCTGCTACACGTACTCACCCAGACACCCTGCCTGAGATATGCCACTTTGTGGTGGGGCCATGAGCTGGACAGAGCACCCATGTACACCAGCACTGCTGTTTGCACCCACAGGATGTGCAGAGTCCAAATCTTCACTACCAAGGCAAGCCCAACTCCTCTCGCCACAAACTCTAGACTCAACCCCCACTGATCAGCAGGGAGTGGGGAGCAACTGATGGATTCAGCTGGCCACTCAAGGGAGAGAAAAGGCCCCAGCAGTAGCCAATGGACCCTGGAAGGACCAAAATTCTCTGCCATCCCAGGGATCTTGGATTATCTCTAGCATAGGTGGAGGAGGCCATCTGACAAAGTAAGAGAAGTACAGCCCCAGGGAGGGATTCTGGAAGCAACATTTTCAGGGAGGTAAGATAAAGTGCAGCAGTCACAGGAAGAAGGTGGAGGGGGGAAACACGATAAGAGAGAGCCTGAGGAACAAGGCAGTCTTCACACACAGCCAAACCAGTCGTTGAACTGACACTGTGAACTCACACTAAACCTCAGGACCAGACATTGCCATGAACAGGATGGCTTGCTCAGAAGCGCAAGGAGAAATTAGGCACACCAAGGGAGATGTGCTTTGCAGCCTCAGAAGCAAGGGAAAGCAAAAGCTGAAAGAGCAGGCAGGCTGGTCTGGCCACCAAATTGAGAGGAGAAATGAAACAAGGACATTTTAGCCCAGAGAGACCCAAAATCCAGAAGTAACAGAGTAGTGTTGCTAGCAGTCTGTACCAAGTCCTGGAGTTTGCCAACTACGGCAGGGGTGGGGACACACAGCCCACCTTAGAGGGCATGGGTAAGCTGTTACCATAGGTAAGTGAGAGGGGAAGTGCTGCAGCAGCTGCAGGAGTATTCTAAAGGCCTGAAGTCAGCAAGGTAAAAATATGGTGGTAACTAAGAACCAAGCAGGAGAACTGAAAGGAAAAAAACAGGCTCCAGTGTAAAATGAGGGCTAGTTGGTTCAGCATAGAAAAGGCAACAAGCAAAGGCTCCATAAATATGTTAGCAGGAAACAATGGGGAATGTCAGTCTATTTCTTATCAACAGAGGAAACAAAAGCCAGTCAAGTTGGCTGGAGCAGCTAACACGGGCTTTGTTCCAGCCATCATAAAAACACTCGTGGTAATCAGACAGGGCACAGACCATGCTTGAAGTGTTTAAACAAGGGTGCAGGAGCACAGGGAGGGAAAGGCCACACTGTGATGGAGAGGTTCAACAATCAGATATAAAGCAGTTACATCCATAAAGGTTTGTGGCAACGCAAGTTCACATGCAGTCCCTGAAAAGTTGACAGTTCTCCCTGAGATGGAAGCATAAAGGAGGTCTCAGAAAAGCACCAAAGGATAAATCTCCTAACCACCTTCAAAAACAGAGAAGGGAAAATCCAGAATAACAGTCTGCTCACCCCTAAGCAGTTCAGGTTTGTGACTGATTAGGTCACAACCCTCTAAAGGATAACAGGATCATTAAATAGCTGGTACAGATCAGTTAAGGCCTGATTACTTTAAGCCAATCTGGTTCTCTTTCCTGACCTGATAACTGGCCTGTCAGATAAGGGAGAAGTGGTGGATATGATGTGCCTTGGCCATGGTGAGGATTTCAACACACTCTCACATGACACACTCAAACAGATTGAGAAAATTCCCTCTAGATTAAACTGCGGCAATTGCACAATGGACTGCACAGCTGCACTCCAAAGACAATTAGCAATACCTGGTTGTTAAAATAAAAACCCTTTAAAGCACAGGCTGCAGTGGCCTATCCTTACCCCTACTCCATGCAAATGCTGTCATTAAGATGGACAAAGGAAGAATCCCCATGCTTATAAAATATATGTGTGTGATGCCAGACTTCAAGCACTCTGCAGGGTTCAGACTTACTCTGATAGAGAAGTGGTCCAAATTCAACCAGACAAAATTCACTGAAGGCAAATGTAAAGCACTATGGCCAAGGAAAGGAAAACAGTGCACAAATGCAGAAGAGGGAGTAACATCTCAGGCAGCCATTTTGCCCATCTGCATTTGGGGCGGTATAGACTATGGGCTCTGCATGAAGAAGGTGCACCATTCTATTGTACAATAAGGATACCCTGAGCTGGTGTAAGTGCAGTGGCTAAGGAAAAAGAGAGGGTCTTTATTTGCTCTGTTGAGTGCCTGAGGTCTCAGCTAGCTTGGAGACATATAATGTGAAAAGGATGGAGACATGGCATAGGGATGTAGAGGAAATGCAGATAAATTTAGAAACCATGTCTCCTAGGGCAGGGTGGAAAGTGAGGAATTTCACCAGGGCAGTAGCAAATGTAGAGGATATTAATCACAGTAACAATGGCTTGTGATGTACAAGAGTGGCATGAGAAGACAGGAGACACCCGCCGCTCTCGGTGACACCCAGAGCTGCTCTTACCCAGCTGCCAGCAGAAAGTGACCGGCTGAACCTCCCCCAGGGCCCTCCCAGCCGTACGGGAAAGAATCGGGAGAAGAGGGGGGTGCTCCTGCTGCCGTCCCGGCTGGCACCGGCAGGGAGCAGCCGCGGCCAGGGCACGCAGGCCTCACTCACCCACGCAGGCCATGCGGGTCATGTCCAGCTGGAAGCCGTCGAAGCAGTCGCAGGTGTATCCCTCCGGGACGCGCACGCAGCGCCCGTTCTCGCAGCCGTTGAGGATCCCGCACTCCTCCGCCTGCAGCCCCTCGAAGCCCTCGTAGAGACCTGGGGGAGGGTGGCGAGGTGGGGTCAGAGCAGGGTGAGCCTCAGCCCAGCCACAAAGGGAATATCGGGCGTGCAGCAAGACAGTGCTGGTGACGCCAGGCCTGACTCACACGAGCCAGAAACAGAGCTTGCTCCAAGCCTGGAGCAGCCCGGCCTGGGTGGGAATGACGAGGCAGTCCCCATGGACACAGTCTGTGTCCAACACTCACCAGGCTGGCTGGGCAGGTAGCGGGGTGGAGACCGCGCTGGGCCGTGGTGGAGAGGGCTGCCACGAAACTCACTGCTGGGTTCCCTCCGAGGGAAACCGGCGTCGGGGCTTCCATACTCAGACTCCAGGTAGTTGTAGTAGGGGCTGGGAAGGCCATAGTGGGGGTCTTCCAAACCTGGTCCATACTCATACCTAGGTCTTTCTCGGAGCTCAACCCCTCTCTCGCTGTCTTCACTGGCTCCATTACACAGGAAAGCAAAATCAGCTGCAGATGGTGAGGAAAAAGAAGGCTCAGTGCAGCCTGGCTCAAGATCCACTATATGACTAGAGAATGTGCATCCACACTGGGTCAGCTGAGCCAGGCCTGCATTCAGTGCCCTCCAAAGCTGCAGCTCTGTAGTTTGTTGATTGTCAAGAAGACCAGCTCCTCTCTGGGACCAGCAGGTTCTTGAGCAGCAAGAACCCCAATTCCCAGGGTGCCCCCATCCCCAGAAACCACTACCTCCTAATGTGTGCAGAAGCAGTGGGATGCACAGGGCAACTCTCCCCACAAATACCTTGGACTTGCTGCAAACCAATTTCAGGTACATTCTACCCACTGGTGCAGCTCAGCCCTGGAGAAGTGTGTGGGGGGTTACCTATTGCTTAGGCTGACATGACAAGTGGACCTGCATGACGTGACAAGTGGCAGCCCAGCCCATCCCACCTCTGCTGGGAGATGCTTGTCCATGCTGCCCAACTTACCGGAGGACCTGTGGGGACAAAGTGCACAGTTCTGGCCCCAGGCTTCACCGAGCCGGCAGCAGCACTCGGTGTACGTGGTCTGCTGGCCATGCAGCAGGTCTTGACAGATGTAGTCAGCAACAGTCTGCCAGCAGACGTCCAGGTGGATTTCATACTCCTCCAAGGCATCTGTGAGTGACACAAGCAAAGGATGCCATACAAATCATCCAGAAGAGTGCCTGTCCATCTTGTCCCAAGAGGGATGACCACATGTCCCAGCTCCTGTCCCCTACCTACCCTGGCTGCAGCTTGTGCTGGTGCTGACATACCTTAGCCAGACACTAACTCCCCACCCACTGCTCCCTCTTAGAGGACCCAGCCATGGGGCAAGATGTGTGGGGCAGAGGTGTGCTGCAGTGGGGGATCAGGCTCACCTGCCCTGCTGGAGAAATTCACACACCGGTTGCCAGTGGCATCCAGCACAAGAGGGAGGCTGCAGAAGCAGTGGTAGGAGCCTTCTGTGTTCAGACACTCTCCGTTGATGCAGTACACTTCATTCTGACACTCATCCTGATCTGCCCACACACAAGGACAAGGCAATGTTTTAGGCTCCCAGATATGAGCAGTGTGACCCTTTCTCTGCCCAAACAGGGGCCTCATGGGCCTCAGGCCCTCCTCTCTTTTTCCCCAGGAAGGTCCCAGGAAGCCTGTTACCTAGACCTGGCCCAGCAGGGGCAAGTCTGGGTGCAGCAGCATGGCTGTCCCCCCATGCACAGTGGGGTGCCCACTGCTCTTTGGCCATCTTACCAACACACTCAAGCTTGCTGGAGTCATAGAAGTATCCTGTACGGCAGAAGCACTTGTAGCCTGGTACCGTGTTCAAACACTGTCCGTTGCGGCAGAACTCTGAGCCAAATATCTCACACTCATCCATGTCTGAAAGAGGGATGGAGGGAGGGCAAGTGTCTCAGGAAGCAGAGCCATGGAAGCAAGGTGGGCTGGGTGCTATACCTGCAGAAAGCTGTCACAGCATCTTGCCTGGATCACTGACAGGTCCCTGAGTCAGCCCCCCACCTCTCTCACAGGCCCCATGCTTGGGAGCAGAGGGAGAAGCACCCCCAGGCAGAGCAGGAGGAGGGATGCTGTGAGCAGGAGACTTCCGCAAATAGGAAATTCATGTGTGTCTTAAGCACACTACCCCCATGGATTGAAGTGCCAAAGACTGAATGAGCTGGCCACTGGGAGATCTGATCAGTAACTGGAACAGCTGTGTCTTAATGGCCCCCATCCCTGGTTCACAATGAGAGACTTGCACCAAGAAAGAATCACTGCCAGCAACAAGGCAGGACTGGAGAGAGGGGCACTTCAGCTCAACAATACTGGCAATCTGGGATTTCTCTGAGAATGGGGAGAACAGCAGGAGGATGTTAGCATCCCCCACAACAGGCCTGAGGAGATAGTTTTGTCAGTGCATTTTCATACAGGGTTTTACATAGTGCTCTCCCTCTACACCCTGGAAGAAATGCAAGAAAATGGTGCTAGTACCTGTGAAGGAGACTTTTCCTGAGAGAAGATCTTCCTGGGGAATATAGCCCTTCCCAAGAGGGCAGATCTCTTGGTACTCCACTGACCAAGATACAGATGCCAAGAGGAGATGGAAAGAAAAGAAGGAATTCATTAGTGCAATCAAGGTGGAGCTGGCAGGCAGATCAGAGCACTGGCCCTGCCTGGTGTGGTGTGGCCACAGTCCTACCTGTGCCTGGGATGGGGCAAGGGTAAGTCTCACAGTTGTCACCCCAGGCTGCCCCCACAGTACAGCAGCACTCCTCCTTGGTGATGTTCTTGGCCAGGACACTGTCACACAGGCGAACATCACTGATGTGGTAGTAACACTGCTTGCGCTCTGCGCCGTCAGAGAGCTGGGCTGCACGTGTCTCGGATCCCTCTAGAAGACAGCAGAGCAGGGATAGGATGGAGTCCTTGGCACCCCAATGCAGCATCCCATACGAAGGAGGTCCCAGAGCACACTCATCCCCAGCAGTGTGGCCTTCCCAGGTCCTCACTTTTAGGCTTCTGAACTCTCCCCAGACAAAAACTTGCCCATTATCCGTAGAGGCTTGTACAGCCCTGTCAGCTCCTCAACTTTATCTCACCTCAGCCAGGGCTACTATGCTCCTGCTCTAGCTGCCACCCATGCTCTATCCCAGTTGCCTACTCACCCACAGAAGCTCGGGGTTTGCACTGTCCTGCCTCTGTGTCGTACTCCTCATGGTCACTGGGGCAGAGGCACAGGAAGGATCCCTCCACATTCTCACACAGAGCAGTTCCGCACACGGCGACCATCAGTTCACACTCATTCACATCTGCAAAGCAAAGGGCAGCAGTGGGCAGCAGGAGCCTGCCTCTGCGTGGGCAGCCTGTGCACTGTCTGTGGCATGAAGCTACCCTGCAGTAGGGAGACGAAAGCTGCTAGGGACAAACTGAGAACTGTGTTCACACTGTGGCTCAACAGAAGTCTGGCAGGAGCCTTGTGCCCTGCTCTTAGTGGATTCACAACCTGAACTCCAGCTTGCTGAAATCCAGTGGGTTGCTGGATCACAGATTCATCTAGGTTTGGAGTCCAACCTCCTACTCAGTTTCAGGATCCCAGTAGGGTACTCAGAGCTTTTTTTTGTCAGGTCTTTAAAATCCCCAGGGATGGCAACTGCACAGCCATCACAGCCAACCGTTCCATTGCCTGCCTGTCTTTACAATGAAAACTTTCTTCCTTATAATACACCCTGCCTGTTCTCGACAGGCACCCATTAAAGTACCTTTCTAACATCTTCAGTGCCTCCATCCCTCAAGGAACTTCCCTTCCACCTGGACAGAAAAGGGCTCCATGTTCACTGTTAAACACTCATTTTTCAGAGCCTCATCCTTTGCAATCCCAAAGATCTGCTGTGATAAGGGAAGGGGTTTTGACTCCATGAGCTGCCCTATCCATGTGTGTGTTTCTCAATGTGTGAGTGCAGTCTGTGGTCTGGGAGCCATCACACAGCAGGGACACCAGCCAGTGGCTCTCCTTTACTGACTGGCAAAGTGATCCTGGCAGACTCACCAATGCAGTAGTGCCCAGAAGGTGAGCTCTCATAGCCACGGTCACAGAGGCAGCGGAAGGAGCCATCTGAGTTCTCACAGAAGCCATGGCTCCCGCACAGCGTCTCATTGGCACATTCATCAATGTCTGCAACAAAGCAAAAAAAAAGAATTGTCCTAGACCCCACTTCTCCCAGCAGACACCCCTACTCAGGCCCTTCGGCTCTGACCCCAGGATCTGGGACTGGGGCAGGCATTTCTTTGATGTGAAGGACTGGGTCTGGCTGCTCCTGTTAGTCACCTTGTTATGAGTGTGCATGTTAAGAAAAGCTTCTTGCAACACTGAGAGCCACAAAGAAGTCATGTGAATAGAGCAATAGGGACAGGGCGGGAATGGGAAATTGATGGGAAGCATGGGAGGTGACTGGCAGGGGTGACTGAGGGCAGCAGTTTCCTGCAGAGGTGTAAAGGGACACAGAGCTTAAAAGCTCCAGCTGCTGCATGGAATTTTTCTTGGAGCAGTCAGAACATTTATGTGTCCACAGCCCATGGTTCCCAAGGCCAGAAGCAGCTCCGTGTGCTAAGGCTGAGTCTTAGTGCAGCCCAGAGCCCAGTGGCTGGCAGCAGCTCCTCCCTGCTGCAACCTTCCCTGAGCTGAGGGAGCCTCAAAAACTACAAAAACCTCTTTGCTCTTTCCTCTTTGCTGGAGCCTGGGCTTCAAACCCAGACTTGCCAGCCTAGCATGCACTCTTACCAGGAGCCTTTCCCCTCACCCAGGCCTGCCAGGCAGGTGACTGGCACTGGCCCCAGCAAGCACAGCTTATAGGGAACTGTGGTCCAGCCCCAACCCTGGAATGGCTGTAACCTGCCCAGGACTCTCCCCAAGCGGAAAGCAGCACAATGCAGTGTCTGTTCCAGATGCCAGGAAGAGAGAAGTCTAGACGCAAGCAGGCAGCGCAGCCAAGAAAACAAACTCTCAGCATTATCTGCCTCTCCACCAGCCACACATTTCCTCCTCCCTCTCCCCTGTGCCTCTGGCAGAGATGTCCCACAACCACCCTGTTCCTGCCAGGGTGAGGGGCAGGGAGACCCAGGGCTGTACTCACCAATGCAGTCACCCAAAGGGGTCCAGTGGAAGCCAGGCTGGCAGCCCACAATACAACGGTAGGAGCCCAGGCTGTTCTGGCACCGCCATGTGCCACAGATGGCATCCCCATATTCTTTACACTCATCCACATCTGCAGGGAGGAGAGCAAGGGGATCAGGATGGTCAGATGGGGACCCTGCTTGTTCAATGCAGCAACTGGGTCTGCTTTAGCTGGTCAGAGGCCTTGAATCAGTGCTAGTCCTCCTAATAAGTCACCAGCAACATTGAGTGCTGGGAGCAGAACTGCCCTCTCCTCTGCACTGGCTTCATTCATCCCCTCAAATTCTGGAAGGCTGATCTCCCCAGAAATGAGCTCTCACCCACGCAATTATCAGTCTCCTGGGAGTGTTTGAATCCATTTTCACACAGACATCTGTAGGAGCCTTCTGTGTTCAGACACTGGCCTTGAGAGCACAGGGACTTGTCTGCACATTCATCCACATCTGTGAAATCAAGACAAAAACATTAACCTGGATGTCAGAGCAGGGCAGGATCTAAGCTATGTCCCTGCCACCCTCCAACTCACCTTGGCAGCTGACTCCACCAGCCACATTTGTGAATCCAGGAGCACAAATGCAGAAGTAGGATCCATGACTGTTGAGACATTCTCCATTGGGACTACAGATCTCACTGTTCAGGCACTCATTCACATCTGCAGAGGGAGCAGAATCAGGATCATGCACCCAGCCCTGGAGTACATCCTTCATCAAAGCCACATGGATTCCCTGTTCCCAGTCTCTTACAGGCAGCCCTCAAAGGGCTCCTGGCCCCTTGCTTTCTCATCATGGAAACAGAGATCTTCCCTGTCCATGGTGAACCTGAATTTGACTACAGCCTTATGGATGTGGCATGCATGGTGGCATCACTTGCCTTGGCACCAGCATCCTCCCTGCGGAGAAAGAAGGGGGATGCAGTATGTACTGGACCCATAGCGCTGCATGGGTGGGGTTCATACCTTCACATATGGTGCCATTGATGAGCTCAAAGCCAGTCTGGCAGTGGCACTCATAGGAGCCTGGTGTGTTTCTGCACTCTCCTCCCAGGCACTGAACAGCAGGGTCTTCACACTCATCCAGATCTGCCAAGAGGAAGGGCACAGCACAGAGTGAGGCCCCAGCTCCTCCACCACTGGGGAGGATCCCCATCCACAGAAGCATCACCCAGCTGTTGGCCTGCAAAGTGGGTTTGAGCTGTCCTCCCAGACTATCCCATCACAGTGAGAAGAGGGTAGAGACTCCCTGTTAACAGGGTGTTCAGATTCAGCCCAGATTCCTCACTCCCTTCCATCATAGGGACCAGCAAAACACTATCCCAACACCAAGTCAGTGGTGCCCAGTGACAGGACCAAAGGCAAGGGGTATACACTGAAATACAGAAGGTCCTGCCTGACTACTCTCTTTCTGTGACAGTGGCAGAGCACTGGCCTAGGTTGCCCAAAGACACTATGGAGTCTCCCTTCTTGGAGATACTGAAAAATTATCTGGATGTAGTCCTGGATAGACAACTCTTAGTGGCTCTGCTTGAGCAGTGTGTTGGATGAGATGACCTCCAGAGGTCCCCTCCAGCCTTAGACATTCAGTAATTCTGTGAACACAGGGATACTGCTAGCCCCGTCTAGACTGTCCGTCTCCAGTGGAACTCTGCGCTGCATACGACAACCAGTGAGAGGCCAGTGCAGAGTCACAGTTGTTGACAAATCCTCTCTTCAGCCAACTACACAAGAGCAAACATTAGTAGAGCAACGCAGCACCAGCCCTACCTTCCAAGGCTCTGCTTTCTCACTTGCCAGACTTGCCTACAATGTTCTTATCATGGAAGAGCTGTCCAGGGGCCTGCAACTCCAACCCAACAGCAGAGCTCTCCACAAACCCTGTCACCCAACTCTGCCAGGCCTTGGCCAGAATCTGCTTGGCATTCTGAGGATTTTGCTCACAGCAGAGGAGTGAGGGATACCTTCCTTTACACAGGGGGCTGCAAGATGCCAGCAGACTGCCTACAGCCCTTGAGGTAGGGGCAAGCATGAGCAAACACTGCACTGACAGGAGGTAGAGCCCTGAAACTTGCAGCTCCTGAGGGTAGGGAGAAACACTTTCCCCTTTGCAGAGCACTGAGCATGCTACAGGCACAAAGAGCATTGCTCCCTACCACCTCAGGGCAGGATTCCCAGCTTTTCAGTCTCAAAAGGTTGCAAGAAGCAGTATTGCTGAATCCTTCTGGAGAGGAATCAAAATCTAGTTTATTTACAAAAAAACTATCACAAAACCCTTATCATTTTTCAAATATGAAACCTAAATCCACAGACAAGGCCATCAGCCAAGGCAGGGAGGAACATGCCATCCTGCCATCAGGTCAGTGTGACCCAAACAATATCAAAGCCTGATAAGATGCCCTCTTGAAATGGCTGGGGCAAGGTGGCTGAGATGGGGCAGCTCACATGGAGTCTTGGGAAAAGGGGAGGGCAGATGTAAGGCATCAAACCATGGCTCTTCCATCACACCCAAAAATCAAACTCAAAATAAGTTCATTTCACACTGGCTTTCTCAGACATCAAAACAGAGGAGAATTAAGGGAGGAAAACTTCCCTCTCCTCCCCTCCTGGAGGCCCCCATACAGGGGGATCCTTCTCAGAGTCACATCAAAGGCAAGATCTTCCATCTGCCAGCTACGTGCAGGCTGCAGAGCTCTGCAGTGCTCCAGAGATAAATTCTCAGCACGTGGCCATTCTTTAAACAAATACCTTTGCCAGCTCTGCCCTTTCCCTTCCCTTGCTCCAAACAGGGAATTTGCATCAAGCCATCTCAAGCCCAGGATATCCCTCACAGTCAGCCACCAGAGAGGGAGTTTTCCTGCTTGTGCTGGGGCAGCTGAGCTGTAAAGCTGGGACTGAGCACTCTCATGTCTCCGCACTGCAAGCAACACAAATCAGTGCTGCTGTTAAGTCTCCTCCAGCATACCTGGCACAGCAGAGACCTTAATCTAATCTTTTGCTTTTAAACATGTCCAAATTATATTAGGGGCTGGGGAAAAATTATGAAACCTGGGTACCCACAGTACCATGTTTCCACAGTTTCCATGGGCTGTGGATGCAAGGTTTCTCCTTGAAGACCTACATTTGAAGTATATGCTCCCAGGCACACAGTTCTGAACTGTAAGACACAACTCTGCCAATGTTTCCAGGCCTCCTGTACTGCTCTGGTCTTTGTCAGCTTCTTCTAGATCATCATTAGTCCATGAATCCTTCCCCCAACCCCTTTCCTCTGTGAGCAAAATCACCTTCCTGCTGCTCCAAGTGACATCTGCTCGCAGCCTTCCATGCCCTCTCCTGAACAGGAAGCTAAATAGCTGGAAAAGGATCCTGAGGCTAAAGAAGTCCTCCTGCCCCACCAGAAACCCAGCTATGGCAATGTCTCTTTCCTCACTTCTTCCAGCACCCATTCCTCTGTTCCTGGGGAAGGGATACCTTCACAAATGCTGCCATCTCTGGAGACAGTATAGCCGGTGTCACAAGACATGCAGGAATAGGAGCCCTCAGTATTGAGGCAGAGTCCAGAGGGACAGGTAGCCCGGGCCAGGCATTCATCGATGTCTGCATAAACACATGAGGGAGAGTGGGATAAGAGGAAAAAATGCAGAGCAACCACGACCAGGGGCATATGTGCTGGGGGAACTAGCCAGCATGGTGGTCAGGATTCAGGCAGAGCCAAATGCTTAGGGAAACCTCTGGACTGAATGTGTGACACTTCAGAGTGTCTGGACACATGACTCCCTAGTACCTTGGCAGCTCTTCCCATCAGGTGTCACTTCATAGCCCCGGTAGCAGGAACAGCGGAAGGAGCCATCCAGGTTGACACACCGTCCATGAGCGCAAGTCCCTTCCACAAGACACTCATCCACATCTGTGTGATACAGCAGAAGGCAACATGCCATGGGAGGGTGCTCAGGGCACTCCTTCCACACAAGCTATGAGTGCAATATGCCCTGGCCAAAAGGCTGGCTGACTGCAGGAGAAGGATGCTGCCTGTGCCCCTCTTTTTGAGGCTTACAGGGAGTGCTGCCGTGGGGGGCAAAGGTGCTGCCCAGAGGCAACCCAAATTTCTCACCAATACATCTTCCGTTGCTGGCCCGGTAGCCAACCCCACAGCTGACACACTTGTAGGATCCTAGCGTATTGACACATCTCCCACTGGGGCAAGAGCTGGGATCCACGCACTCATTGACATCTGCCAAGAAACACAGTTCTTTCAGGCTCCCAAAGAGTAGTGCAGCAGTTTCCAGTGTATCCTCTCCAGCTGGCTCCTCAGAGTTTCCCTCCAGGGCACAGTGATACCGAATTAGAGTTGAGATGAGTTTGCCAGGGCTTAGACAAAACTTCTTATGGCCCCACCTATCCCTCAGGATCCTACACCCACATCTAAGGGCTGACATAAGTCAGCAGCTAAACTCACTGCTGCAGGGTGTTGCCAAGGCCAGGAATGTACATGGCCAGAGAAAGGGATCAGGGAACATCTGTGCAAGGCTGTCTCATCAGGGCATTTCATAATTATGATTAGGATGCAACCTCCAGCTCAGTTGTTCTTAAGGCAAGTGCTTTCTGGAGGCTGTCGGGGGGAAACAGCATTCTGTACATGCCCTGTTTCCTGTGCTGCCTCCTAAAATAGCCTCCCTCTCTGTGATGAAGATGAGCTACTGAGAAAGGGGAATCTTTGATCAAGCACATCATATGTTGACAAGGGTGAAAGCTTTGAAGGGCCCAGGTCATGCAAATGGGATGCAGTGGGGATGGGTGGCCTGAGTCTCTGCAGCCTGCTCTCCCTGCAATCCACCTGCCAGCATGACAGTTTTGTGACAAAGCCAAGGTGGCATGAAAATATATAGGCATGTCCTTCCGTAATGGGAAATGCTTGAATGGGCTGGTCATTGGGGAAATCCATGGAGAGATGGGAGAGAATCCTGGAAGAATTCCATTCCCTCTGCCCTGTTCCTCCTGCAGTCAAGGGAGAGGACAGGCAGTCCTTGGGCAGGGCACAGAGCAGACAAATGTGGGGGTGTCCTAGTTCCCTTCCAGGAGGAGACACAGAGTGATGGAAAAGGAAGTGTTCAGCCATGCACAGGGTAGGTTGGAGGGGCAGGGAAACTGAGAGCAGTAAATGTTACCTTCACACTGTCCTGTGGGGCCCATGGCAAAGCCCTCCTTGCACTGGCAGTGGTAGGAGCCGGGTGTGTTGATGCATCGCTGTCCTCGGCAGATAGAAGGCTGCTCACATTCATCTCGGTCTGGCAACACACAGGGAGACAGTCCTGAATCTTCCCCCATCAGTGTCAGAAAGGCTGGGTACAGGAGAGGACCTACTGCCCCTGCAGCTAGCTCTACCCAAGGGATCTGTGCTGGGGTTCTCCTCTATCCCCCATCTGAACAAGCATCGCCCTAGCCATGAAGCAGTGATCAGGACTGGCATCACAGACTCCTGCCTGGATCATGGGCAAGGTCCTATCCCTGAGCAAGCAGGAGAGAGTGATTCCCACGGATCAAGTTGTCAGTGGGCAGGCCTGTGGGAAGGGAGGATGTGCAGGTGTGCATGTGTGTGCATGAGTCCATGTGTATGTGCACATTCATGAGAGAGCCTGAGGGTGAGAGAACAAAGAGGCCCTGGAGAGATGGCAGTCCTGTGCCAGGTGAACACTACTTACCCTCACAGCTTTGCTTGCCCACTGAGACAGCCAGGGTGTACCCAGAGTAGCAGAGGCAGAAATAGGAGCCCACACTATTGATGCAGCGACCTTTTCCAGCACAAGGGTCTTTCAGACACTCATCTTCATCTACAGCCAGGCAGGGAAGGAAGACCGGCAGTCAGCACCTGCAGCTGCTTGCAGCCTCCTGCCAGCCCCACAGGGCAGCAGGTGGGCAGGGCCTTGGCAGAGCTGCCACAAGACCTTCCCCTATGGCCAGAAGGACAAGGCTGAGCAGTCAAACCATCAATTCCCAACCTACCAATGCAGTGGAGGCGGCTGGGGTCCAAGGTGTAACCAGGGTGGCACAAGCAGCTGTATCCCTCTGGGGTCAGAACACAAGCACCAGCTCTGCAGGAAAGGGGTGAGGAGGCACAGCCGCTGACTCCTGCAAGGAGAGAGCACAGGGTTGGGAGCAGAACCAAAAAGGTGCATGGAATCTAGTGTCTGCTTTGTGTCCCCAGCACCATACCAGGAGGCTGCTTTTTCCCTTCTTGGAGAGTGATGGTGAGCCTGCTCCTCTCCTTCTTCAGGCAGCCTGCACCCACAGGGCAGCAGGGAGGACACAGCAGACCCTGGGATCCTGTGGCCTAGGCTGAGATGCCTCAGTGCCAAATATTGTTCACCTGCACTGCAGCCCCACGCCTTGAACTAAAGCTGGCAGCAGAGCCTGACACTTGTGATGGTGTTCCTTTTGGGGTGACAGCAGGGCCCCCCTGCCTCACACCCCCCTGCTGAGCCGAGCACAGGCAGCAGTGAAGGGGCAGTGAGGCACCACACACCCCTCGGCATAAAGCCAGCCGGGGCGAGTGAGGGGGCAGCCCAGCCCCAAACAAAAGGCTATTGAGGAAGACGCATTCCTCAGCAAGGTGCCTCAGCCAGGCCTGCTCCCCAAGGTGCTCCAGCCCCCGGCACAGGGCAGGGACCACACTCCCAGACTCTTAAGCAACCCTGGAACAACAGTACCCTTGTTTCCGGTGCAGTAAACAAGCCGCCCCGGGAGCCACATGCTCCCCCTGCGCTCCCCCCTCCCGATGAGTCAGCTCTCACCGCGGGAGGGGCACGGGGCCAGAGCCACCCGAGCGGGTGCGCGATTCCCCTGCTCGGCAGCTGCTGCTCCGCCGGGCAAGGGAGCCGCAGGCAGGGAAGGACTCAGAGATACAAGCACTTTGTTCCCCATACAGGTTTGCTCTTGTGCTGGCCAGGTTTCCCTGGCTGGCAGCAGATGTGCCCCGGCTGGGACAAGAGTGGTAGGTCAGGGACTTTTCTTTGGGAAGTCAAGGGAGGCATGTGGGCAGAAAAACAGGTTAAGGGAGAGAGCCCCTGAGCAGAGCTTAGGACATAATTTTGCTGTAGTACAGGGCAAAGAGAGGGGCAAATCCCCAAGACTGGTGGACACAGACACACCTGCTGGCACCTGTGTTGGAGCAGCAGCATCCCAGGCAGTAGTGGGGCCAGGCTGGCGAGGACCATGCCAGAACTCCTCTTCCTCTGCTGTGGAAGGAGAAGAGAAGTAAATCAAGCTACCTGATCCCAGGTAGAGATGCCCACCCAAGATTAACCTGGGCTGGCTGTCCTGGCAAACACAGCACCAGAAGAGAACAAAAGAGGCTGCAGGGTGGTTGCACCAGCTCTATCATCTTATTACTTAACACAGCCTCCTTCACCTTGATGGAGATTCATCACCTTCCCACATTCCTATAGCCCCACATCAGCCACCCAGTGTGATAGGGGTCCTCCGTGCTGCCCACAGCCAGCCCAGCCAGGAGCCTGTCCTGCCCAGCACTGGGGGCTGCCATGCAGAAAGGCAGTTCCCAATCTCCCCACTTTCCTCACTGTCCCATTCTCTTCCCCACAAGCACCTTGCCCTCCCACCAGCCTGGCACTCACCTCTGCGCATGGCAGGCTCTGCAGTGGCATCAGCAGTTCTCTGAGGGACAGAAACATAGGATTTTTCTGCATGGAACTGGGATGCAGCACCCCTATGACATATTCCCACCCACCTCCTGGCTCCTCTTTCTCCCCAAGACTCCCATCCTAGGAGAAGCTGCCCCAACTGGGCATTTGGCAGGGCCACTCTGTCCTGAGCACAGTCATCTTGGGCAAAACACAGCTTCAGGCCATGCCCCAAGGGCCACCAATAGAGGGGCCGTGCCAGCACACTGTGCAGGTGAGACCAGGGCACTGCTACCAGGCAGGCACCTCCTCAAGGTGGCCAGGGAGGTCATCCAGGGACAGTAAATATTGCCACTGTCACCAGCAGCTCTGGAGGGCTGAGGATAGCTGCTGCTTTCAGCTGCCTCAACAGTGCTCCCTTACCAGAAGGGTGCTTTGTGCTAGAAGCTCCTTCTCAGCATCCCCTCCAGGCAAACCTATGGCTGCCAAAGGAAATGCTGGAGCACAGCCTGATTCCTGAGCTCCTGTTCCATGGAGCTTTCCACAATGGATGAAGAAAACAGGCAGCTGAACAATGGAAGTTCCAGACTTCACATTTGGAAGCCTTGCCCTGTCTTGAGACTTCTCACATGTACTTGAGCCAAGTCCCTTCATGTTTATGAAGCAGTGACAATGGCAGTGCTGTCCCTTCCCTCAGAGGTGCTGCATTTGTCTGAGAGATGAGGTGATATAGCAAGAGGGCACAGAGAGATATGTTCAGGAGAGATATGGCCAAACCTCTACTGACACTACAGATCAAGAAGCACATGTTTTTCAAGTGAGACTCAAATAAAGACACACAGCCCTAGGAGAGCCTAGCATAAAATCAGTCCCCAGGCTGCTTCTGTTAGGGTGAATTCACACAGCCAGTGCTGCAGACTCCTGTCCTGACTGCTCCAGTGGTGTTTCTGCTGCACCCACCTCAACACAGGGAGAGCTGACTGTGAGCTGGGCTTGAGGAGGAGACTGGGCTCCATGAGAGAAGCACACTCAAACTTGGCTACAGCAGTTCCTCTTATCCTGGTGCCCATCAGCCCTACAGCCAGGCCAGGCTGACAGTGAGTGCCCACACCTCAGCTGTGTAAGTACAGCTGATACTAACTGAGGTTAGTGAAAGCAGAGCAAACTTGAATATGCAGCATAGATCACAATTTCAAACCAAAATTCTCTTTGATGTCCTTTTATAGTGGGATATATCCTTGCTGCAATTCACTTTTTTGCTCTTTAGGAGTTCATAATGAATAATCTCTCCTGTCTAGAGCTTCAGTCCCTGTGAGATGCAGTGTAGACACAGCTGGAGCCACAACTCACATACCTGCCTGGCTGAACAGTACAAGACTGTAAGCAGGAAGAGAATCATAGAATGTTTTGGATTGGAAGGGACCCTAAAGATCATCTAGTTCCCCTCCCCTGCCATGGGCAGGCACATCTTCTATTAGACCACGCTGGTCAAAGCCCCATCCAATTTGGTCTTGAAAACTTCCAGGGCTGGGGCACCCACAATTTCTCTGGACTATCTGTTCCAGTGTCTCACCCCCCTCACAATAAATACCTTCTTCCTAATATCTAATCTAAATCACCACTCTCTTAGTTATTTTGTATGACAGCCACCTTCCAACCCATCCAGCTACCATGGATGCACTGAGCTGTAGCAAGACAAACCTTACTCACCTGCACAGCAGGAGAAATTTCACCTGGAAAAGGAAACAGTGCATGATGAGTAGAGAGAAGACAGATAGGCATTCTCCTCAAACCCTGACTGCCTAAACTTCACCCCAACTCTAAGATACTGCCATTCAGTCCCTCACACTTGTCTGCAAGAGCTTGTTCCCAAAGCCAACACACCTGGACTCCTGGCACTGTCAGACCCCAGGAAGTTCTGCTCCAGCAAATACTAGCACAAGCAGTTGGTCACACTGCCCTCCAGCTGGGCTGGATGGAAGCCTGAGGACTGGAGTGCTAGGCTTGCCATGCAGACCTGAGGTCCTGGTGGAGGCAGTCTGGCCAGTCAGCACCAACTGCAAAGATGCAGTTGCAGGAGCCTGAAACACTCAACCTTCTCTCCAAAGACTTGAAGACCTAGTGCTTCATGCCTCAGGAACATTACAGTCATAGAGATGTAGGGAGCCCTTTTCAGCCAGAGGTCCATCCATGTATATGGCAGGACCTGAGAAATTTTCCATCCTTGCTAAAAGCCCAGAGGGAGCAGTTTTAAGCAGTAGACCCAACACTACCCTGTCTTGATGAGGTGCCAGGGTAGAGGAATGTGTCCAGGATGCTGCCACGCAGGTTGTCCTGCAGTTGCTGTCTCCTTGCCATCCAGTCCAAAGTCCGGTTGCTGTTCTCCCCTTGCTCTTCTAAGCTGAGGGGCAGCTCTTCTGTCTCTGCCTTTCTCATTGACAGTCGGATATCAGAGCTGGAGTAGGTGTAGCCATGTCCTGCTGGGCAAATTTCCTTGAAGGCCTCTGTGAAGGAAAATCAAATCAAAACTTTAGAAAGCAGATGTTGGAGGCTGTTGGAGGGATGATCTGGCTTGCCACATCCAGACATGATAACGGGACGGTGGAATAAAGGAGTGAAGATGGACAAGCATGTATGTGAATGCAGGTGCCAGTTTCCCCAGTCCTATAATTTTCTGTAATTTCTAAGGGTTAAATTCTTACAGAAACACATCTAGACTGCAGTGAGTGGATGCTTCAAGCAGAAGGAATGTGCTCACAGAGCAGGGTGGATTTTTCACAGGCATTTCCAGACCCCCAAAATGAGATCCTTTCCCATGGTCAGTACTGCTAGAAAGAGATCATGCCACAGGAAGGTCCAAGCTGAGCAAGGGAGCAAATAAAAACAGACTTGGAGTACCTTGGCACTGAGCACTCTGCACATCACTCAAGATACTCTGCACGAACCACCTGAACATTTTTCTGGTCCCTGAGGATTTTTGTGCTTTCCCTTCCACCCAATCCCATGCTGAGATACTCAAACTCATTCTCACCAGTTTTTTTTTTTCCCCAGCAAAAGAGGTAGGAGAGAAAAGGGCTGTTGAATAAAGCCAGGCACAGACATGGCTGTGTTCTCCCACTGGTATAGAGTGGTTTCCCATCAGGGACTTCTCCATCTTTCCAGTATTATCCAGGTTTGTTTCCTGGGTTCTGTACTCACCTCACAGGACAGCATTTGCACTGCTCAGCTCTGGGTCCTGCAGCTGCCTGTGTTCAGGCAAACCCAACCTCCAGTCTAAGCAGAACCAAGCTGCAGCAGGCACATCTCACCTGAGCCGGGCGTGGGGCACTCCTCGCAGTTGTCGCCCCACCCCTTGCCGACGCGGCTGCAGCAGCAGATCTGCTGGGTGATGCGGTGTGAGAGGGGGAAGGTGCACACGCCCCCGGCGGCCGAGCGGTAACACAGCCCCTGCTCCATCGACACCGCTTTGTCCGCTGAAACACAACAGCCCTGTCAGTGCCGGAGGTGCCCTGGGCTCTCCAAAGAGAGAATGGCGGACACTCAGCTCTCGCCCTTGGCTCTTTCTCTGCCTGTGCCTCCCAGCCTTGCCCGAGGGCTGCCCTGTCTTCTCTCCAGGACACCCCCTGGCCATCAACCATTGGGCCTTTGACTCAACAGCGTCATCTCCAAGAAAATCTAGCTCATGTGGGAGGTCTCTCATACCAGGGGCTGTGTCCTCTGCTGCCACACCACATGCACATTCCCTTACACCACATGCACATTCCCTTCAGCCTCTGCAGGAACCATGCAATGTCCATGGAGAATGATAATGCATGACTGGGATCCATTCTGCACACAAGTGCAGAACAATACAACTCAAGTGCACTCAAAGGAGATATGAAACACACTGTAACTTCCACTCAGCCATGGGGTTCTGCTCACGTCCCTCTCCAGAGTGAGGGGTTCCCTGGAGCACTTACAGATGCAATGGCTACGGGATGGGTCTAGCATGGTTCCAGGCTTGCAGGTACAACGGAAGCTGCCACGGGTGTTCACACACTCGGCATCTTTGCAGAGGCCCTGCATCAAGCACTCATTGATATCTGTGGAGAGAAGAGAACCTTGTGAGATGTGAAGAAGCTGAGAGTGAGCTAAACTCCCTACCCAGTGCCTCCCATTCAGGTGCTGCGAACCACAGGGGTCTCAGCTGGGCTGGTGCCCAAGACAGCCTCTACACCAAGCACCACAGTGGGGACCTCTGTGGTGACAGTAGTCCCACATCTGCAGGGCTTGCTTGCCTCAGCTGCAGGATGGCTTATGGATGGCTGCTCTGCTTTTTGGTCCTTGTGGAAAACAGATGTGGCCCCTAGGGTGAGCCACTCTGTCAGGGTCACTGTTATCATGGTTGTTTGCAAGCCAGGAATGGTGAGTCCTGTCCTTTCTCCTGATTCCTGGTACTGCTTGCATAGAGCTATCATCCGCTGAGGATCCTTGTTGAGAAGCTCAGTGTCAGCATGCAGGGAGGGCATTGACAAATCCCACCCAGAGGCAGAGGGCTGCTGGGCCAGGCTGTGGCTCACTGCGCCTTCTTCTAAGAGCAGGGCCAGCAAGTGGGAAGTCATCATGTTCAAGCCCTGCCTCAAGTTCTGCCTCTGCCCCTGACTCAGCACTCATCAGACACAGTTTTTGGAAGGAAGGTGGGTTTATCTTAGGGAAAAACCATTGGGTTCATCCATTTGGCCTGCAATAAAGGCCTTCCTACAGCATCATGTAATGTAGCTTTCTATCTTCCCTAAAGAGCTTGGCCCAGAAATGTTAGAATGCTGATGAAATGTTCCATGTCAGGAGGTGCAAGCAGTACAGGAAGAACTGGACAAGACACAGAGCAGCAGAACTGGGAGCAACCTCAGCGCCACCCTGACACAAACCATGAGAACATATACTGCAAGCTAAGAGGTAGAAGCCATCAATGAGAAGGTTCTGGGCCCACTCACTGCTCACAGGACAGCTCTGAGCTGCCAAGACCAAGAAATGCCAACGTGATGCAAAGCCAAAGACACAGAGTAGTCCCAGTGCCAGTGTGCATGGCCCTGGTGAGACCTCAAGTGCCCTCAGAGCACCCAATGGTGCTTCAGGGACTGTTTCAAGATGGATGGGGTCAAAGACTCAAGAACAGCTTTCCCAGCACTACCTTATTCCTCAGAGCCAAAGAATACTGCTTGGTGGAGGGAGCTGTCTTGTGAGACACACAGCCAGGAATGACAGCTGAAGTTCAGACTTAATGACCTAGAGTTTGTCTCCAGTCCTGTGCTCTAAAACTCCTCCATTCATCCCACCAGCTGCTCCATACACAGTTGAGACATACAAGGGCCATGAAGACCAGGCCAGAAGTTAAGTCAATCAGGGCTTGTAAGGGTAAGTCAACCAACTCCACAGGGATTTGCAGAACGTCAGGGAGGAGTAGGATTTGGCTGCACAATGTAGTGTTTCCTGCTCTGTACCAAGCACAGGACAGAAGGAGAGCAACCAGTGACCAACCCCAAATATGCTGGGAACCCCACTCAGCAAAGACATTAGGGTTCTCTGGAGAAGCCTTGTGGCTCATCCCTGTCCCTCCACAGCATGGTCAGAGTGTTATGTTGTTCTGACACGCCAGACTGGACAAAGTGTTTGACTCCATATGAACAAAGGGATTGAAGGGATTAGAGTAATGAGAGCACAAAACAAACAAGCACCCAAGGTTGGGATTTATACACCTAATTTAAAACAGGGCCACATCCAGGCCTTATCCTAACCCCCTCTGTTCTGCTGCCAGCCACAGTGGAAATCCCCACTGGGAACAGAATCAGGCAAGTACACTCAGAGCTGCACACTCCTACCCCCTGGAGCATGCCACGGCTAGGGCTAGGGCTAGCCTAAAATAAGAGGCCTCAGGGACCTCAAACTGAGATCCATATGCTGCCTCAGCTGCTTTTTTCCACCCCACACAAGCCTGCCAGTGCTCCTCAGAAACAGCCATACTGAGTCAGGAAGCCTGGGAGGGGAAAGGTGCAGGCTGGTTTACCCCAGTGCTTGGTCAGCAGAAGGGACTCAGGTCAGCAACACATCCCAAATATGCATATGGTCTCTTAGGACTTATGGACACCCAAGTGCCAGCGTGTGCCATGTGCAGTGACTGCTCTGCATGCACACCTCCCTCTCCCTGAGCCTCCAAGATCTCTTTTCCTCACATCTAGCAACCAGGTTATCTCTTCCAGTGCCATCCTTCCTGCTAGTCCCAGCAGCACTGGGAGATCCCTGGTGGGGTCTGACAGGCACTCTCAACTCAGACTCCTTGCAGCTTTGTTCTGCTCAGTAGAATGCAGCAAGGAAAGAAAAGGAGACCCTGCAAAGGTGAACCCTTTGTTCTTCTGCTGAAAGGCACTAGAGACAGCCCTTTCTGTCTACACTGAACAGAGGAAAGTGGGCTTCTGCCAGGGTCCTCCTCCAGTCACAGTTCTTTCATAATAGCCTGCAAAGCCAGGTAGTCTTCCCTCCTACCTGGGCTGGCAAAAGAAGGCCCCATGTAGCTTTCCTACATCTCTTTGCCAAATTACTCACTCTGGGCCCTGAAGTGTGCCCAGAGCCTTAGCCCAGGTGCTGAAGCTTCCTGACACACATTCTGCTGCAACAGTAGAAATGGGAATAGCACCTTGAAGCAGTAGTGTCAAAAGAACAGAACTTCTCCAGTCCAGCTTACAAAGGAGCATCCAGAGGCACAAATCTCTGGTTCATGCTTTTTCCTGTGCAAAAACATCTTCCTAGCCAAATTCTGTCATCTCCCTCTGCTCCTCCCTGATCCGCAGGGGACGGAAATCCAGAGCAGGCATTGCAGATCTCTTTTTTGCTTTCTGACATGAGTCCCTCCAGCTGCTCTATTCCTCCAACTAGCATCGTACCCAGATGTCTCTGGGTAGCTCCTCATAATCACAGCACTGTCTGTGGCCACATAAGGGACGAGATCTGAGCGCTAAGCTGAATAGCTGTTGTGTTGTTAAAAGTTCTCCCTCAGGACAATATGGGGAGGTTGAATCATTAATTAAGTAAGCATGGTGGAAAGTCCCAGCTAAAAGAGATGAGTCATTGGATTGCCAGCCCTGCATTTCCTCCCTGCTGCATCTCTGAGATGACACCTCTCAGTTTATGAGGGATCACAAGAAGGGAACAATAAAATTCCTCTTTAGTCAGAGCACAGAAAAACACAAGCAGTGTAGGTCCAAGAAATGCCAAATAAACATGAACCAGAGAGAAAAGAGGAGAGATGGTGTCTTCCTCATATGGAACTCAGGGACCACGGAAGTGAAAAATGGATCGATCCTTGCAGCATGGGGCAGGCAGGGGAGCCTAGCAGCATGAACAAGTGACACAGTCAGAACAGAAGGCATTGATTTTATGGCACTCTCCTACTTGTAAATGTTCAAATTGGTACTCTCCTACTTGTAAATGAACAAATGAACAAGCCGATAACTTTCACAAATATTTTTAGGCAATAGAATTTCTGTTGCTCCAGACCATAGAAGAAGTGTTTTTACACTCACACTTAGCAGAGCATAAACACAGGTCCTTAACAGGGGAGTTTTCTTGTACTGGCCCAACTATGTGCTCACTGTGCTTGTCAGCTGAGTCATGTAGTCCTGTGTTACCTGTTTTCTTTCATTCTTGATGAAAACATGGAGATTTTTATAAGTCACATTCTTTGCAGAGCTATACCATTTAGATGAATGTATTTAGATAAATGTATTTTGTGTAGATAATTTCAACTCTGACAGTGGATGTGAGGAGAGAGACAGATGAAAGCAGCATCCTTACCTTGGCAGTGGCTCCGGTTCAGCCTTTTGTATCCCTGGGGACACTCCACCTGTCCATTCTCAATCACAGGGTGTGCTGGGGAAAAAAACAAAGAGTGTGAGACACAAGAAGTAGAGCCAGCCACCAGTGTCCTCTCTTCTCTGCTTTCCTTCCAGGGGGGAAAGGGTCCCTAGGCCTGCCTTGGATGGGCTTCTCATGACTCCCAGGGCCAAGGGAAAGGTAAGAGCATGTTATCCATGAAGTGTCTTCTGCTTCTTGGCAAGTGCCAAACTGGTGACCCAGAAGTGCTGCCTGTGCCTTGTATCTACCACTGTGTCACTTTGTCTCCTTCTAGATCAGTTTGGATAGCCAGATGGCACATGACAAGGGGGATCAGAGTGAAAGGAATGGCTGAGGTCCTTGACAAGCTGCTGAAATAACAGCTCAGGCCCTGTTTATTACATTTCTTTTTGTACTGCATGTGATTTCCTGCCCCAATCCCTCTCATCAAAGAAAAATTCAGATTTCTGCTTAAAATAGTTTTGTGGGTTTCAAAATGTTCTATAACACGCACAATTTAGCCTCTCCAATTTTTTTAAAGGCAAGTAAAATGTGGCCTATAAATTCCTAGGAAGTCAAATTTAGGCACTGAATTTTGGACCAAGGAAAAGGGAATCTAAGTGGATGGGTTGGGAAGTGAGTAAGCATGGGGTGGGGTAGGAAGAAGGGTACTTTGCCTAAGGTTGGGATTTTCCCAGGGTGGGGTTTCTTCTTAATTTTCTGGATCTTTTGCTTGGGAACAAGGAGTGCATGCGACAGCTAAGTGACTGCCCAGCCATATTCCAGCCACTCTTAATTTCTCCTGCCTCACTTCTTGGTGTCATACTTAGAAAGCCCTCCATGGCAATAGTCATATCAAAGTCCTGGCAGATTTCTTACACGTGGCAGCTTTCAAGAACCAGGAACAAATTGACACCATCCTTATAGCAGGAGATGCTTGGCAAGAGCCTACAAAGTTTAAGACCACAAAGAAAGCCTGCAAAGTTTAAGAACACATTCTGATGGCAGAGAGCAAGCATGTCCATAACTCTTTGTCCTGAACACTTGAACTCTATAAAGCAATTTAAAGCCATTCTAGGACAGTTCTTGAAAGGCATAAGTAGAGACCAACCTCCTAAGACAAAGGTGCTTAGGAAATAAAAGACAAGAGAACACATCATTACCAGCCTGTACCAGGAAGGAGAATAGAAAACCTGCTTTCCTCAGGTATATTAAAGCTACAAGGTTTTCCATGTGTATATTGATCCTCAGCAACTGAATGAATGACAAAACCAAAAAAAATCCATTTACCCCCTTCAACAGTTTAGTCACGAATTGTAGGCAGCAGGTGCTAACAAATATCTGGATATTAAGGATGAGGGAGCTCCCGGTAATACTGGGAATCCCTGGGTACCTTTCCAAATTTCTGGAAAGGTAAAAAAACCTCTTGTTTATGGGCTGCAGCCTCAGAACCCTAGTGGGATTTCAGGTCCTCCCACACCACAGCTTGTGGGCTTGGGGCTGCCGACAGTCATTAACTGTGCTTGGAAGCATCTGTCAAGCTCAGCACAATGTGATAACAGACACTCAAATGAAGCACCATTGTTATGTGCAAGCTCTCTGAGTGGAAGCCAAGAGGGCTGGAGATCAAAAAGTAATGACGTGTCAAAGTCATGCTCCTGCTCTGAAAATCCTTTGCAGAGAAACAGATTCTCCATCATCCCTCCAACAGATGCTGCTGGGGAGAGGGCAAGGCAGAAAATGCCAGTGGTGGGCAGATGAGTTGCAGGTCTGTGCCACCTTAGCACTTATAAAATTTCAGTTTGCAGAAATCTCACTATTTCAGCCTCACTTGTGGTGCTATGGACAAATGTCTTAACTCTGCAAAGAAACTCATGTTCCCTGGAAAAAATAATAGTAATGTAATGTGATCTCTCTGTACCAAGGGGGAACCAGGAGAGTTTTGAAGTATTGGATGGAGGCTACTCTCTTTCTGCCAGGACCTGTCCACAATGGAAGACAATGTGTGTCTGCAGGAGGATATAAGCTATTAACTCTCAGCTTTGTGCTTGCTTTCTTGAGTAGAGGACTATTTCCTTCCACAAGCTCAGATGTTGATGAACAAAAACAGAGATGGCCAAAACCTGAAAAAAACAGCCTAGGACATTTAGGTTTTCTGCAAAGGGGATCAGCATCCAACATTCTCTCATGCAGCTGGTAGGAGGCTATTCCTCTGGAACCCACCAAAAGGAAAAAAGCTAATCTGATGATCAGAGAGGGCTGAAATCTGTCACATCCAGAGCTGAAGAGGCCCCAGTCTCCCGTGTCTGTCTGTCTACACTCTCTCCAAGAAGCGTACTCCCAGAGCCTGAGGCTAGGGATGGAGCAGCTGAGTTGCATCTGTCAGGCAGACAGATTTCAGGCTTGCTGAGGGCAGGGAGCCCTGGTTCCTGATTCAAGAGTGTGATTTCAGAACCTTGCCTCATGGGCATTTCAGCCCTGAGGGCACTGTGCCAAACCAATGTGGTCACAATGTGGCACATTAGGAATCCCTCTTGGCTTTCCTCATTGCTTCCTGTGGCTCTCTGCAAGCTCTGCAGGCATCAGGCATCCCTGTCAGGGCTGGGCTCATACAAAGGCACATGCATGCAATAGGCTCACAGGCTCAGAAAAGAGGTGAGTGCAAAGCAGCCACAGCCCAGGACTCTCACCGGCATCTTTGTCTCCAGCTAGAAAAATACTCAGGTAGATCATAATATGAAAGGAGATGAATACACAGAAATTGGGCAGAGGGATTTTGTTGCTTAGCAGGATGATCTTTAAGCAATTAGGCTAACTTTTCATCACTTCCCAGGGGAAGAGATTTCACCCAATGGCCCTGGCATTGTCTGGAGAAGCTCAGGGTGGTGATGAAGTGGAAAACTTATCCTAGTGGTGGTAGCCAGAAGGGTGTGAAGTGAGACAATGTTTGTTGGATATTACATTACATTAGTCCATAAAATACCACTCCGTTAAAAGGGGAAGAAGCAAGCCTGTGGTCAGATGAGAAGTGAGGAAATGCCCATTTCCTGAAAGCTAGACCATTTATTTTGACTGTTTCCATCTACCATACTAAAGACATCAACTTACTGAGAAACCTTGAGCGTATCTGTGGTGCCTCTGCTACTCCTAGGTTTTCCAGCACCTGGGGGGGAAAGGAGCCAGAGTGAATGGTCTCATGACACCTGGAGAAACAGGGGTGGTGGACTCAGTCAAGCCTCAGCCTGGTTTGGTGTGAAGTAGAATATCAGCCTCCATTGCAGAGAGGACCTGAGCTTCTGAGCTCACTGGCAGAAGAGCAGAGCAGCTTGAACCCCACAGCAGCCTCCAGAGATGTATTAGAGGTGCCACATCAAGAAGTAGGCTGTGACTGTGTGGATCACTGAGTTCTAAGGCAGAATGGACACAAGGGAAAGAGACAAATCCTTCTGTCCATGTCTGTTATGACTGCTCTCCTCTGGATGGTCTGTTGTAAGGAGGCTCCAGCAAGACTTTCTCCAATGCCCCAGCAAGGGTTATGGTAGTAGTGGTGGGGAGGGCATGCACCAGTGCTACGTGTGCAACACAAAACTAAGTCCTCTGGCTCTACTCACGATCAGTAAAGATCTCAAAGGTGCAAAAGATGCTTGAAGGAAAAAGACTCTGGTAATTCCTTTTTGCCATTTGGTGTTTCAACAGAAAGATCCTCATTCTGCTCCCAAGGTGGCTTCTAACTCCAACAAAATACCTCATACCGAAAAAACCCCAGTTTTGTTAACACTGTGCTGCTGTGTGCTGCTACAACAATGCTGTATGTGAGTGATAAGCAAAACAAGCACTATGCAAAACAAGGCAGTCCTGAAAATGCCATGCTTTTCTTGGTTAAGCATTGCTTTCTGTGATACTGGCACAACCTTGCAGAGGTTTCAGCTTCTTTCCCTATCTCCAGCCTTTTCTTACTGTTCCCCACAGGCTCCCTGTGGCACATGGTAACAGTGGCCTCCACAGCCTCCTTCCCACATATCCAGAGATTTTTTTCCTGTATCATACCACATCTGTTCACAGGAGCAGACCAGGGGGTTGATTTTCAAGGGGCTTCCTGTGGCTGTTTCAATGCCTCAGGCAGAGCACAGGGGAGTGTGAGGCTTGCAGAGCCACTTGGCGTTTCTGACGATGATGACGGCTCCATGGGTGAGCTGCCACCCCTCTCACAGTGGGAGGTCTGTTAGGGGAGTGCTGCGGATGCCAAGCCAGACATTACAAGATCCAATTTTCCAGTGAAATTCAGACTTTTCTCTAGGACAAAAAACTTGAAAAAACACGTGGAGTGGGAATAAAAACAAAACAATAGCCTTCAAAGACTTGTTTCTTAATGCAGTTAAAACCCATAGGAGGAGAGAAAGCAGCCCAGGAAGATCTGCAGTGAGCACAGTGAGTGGGTGCACAGCCCAGCCCATGTTCAGGCTGACTGTAGCTGGAAATATGGGACAGGGGGCACTGAAAAATCAGGACCTGGAAAATGCAGGTTTACTCCTGTACCCAGAAAGTCCACCATTTGCACAGAAGGGTGAGATGTGTAGCTTCTGGCAGTACTGGAGATGGTGTCCACTGATATAGTGTTCTCCTGGAATGCTGCTGGTTCCAGAGGTGTGTGGTGTCATGGATGGGGAGGAGGTAGAAGAGCAGGGCTGTGATCCCCTCTGGACAGAACTCTCTTCTACCAGTTTCCTTTATCTCCATGTGCCTGAGAAGGGCCAAGGCTTTGGGAAAACCAGTATCCAAATCCACACCTGCCATGGGGTATGTGTCGACCTGTAGCTCCAGTCTTGTCGGGTTTAATTTCCACAAACCATCTCTTAATACTGTTCCAACATGTTCTTTCCACTGACCACTGTATCCCCCAAAATAACACATGGTTGGACAGGTAAACAGGAGTAGCTTTGCCCAGCAGTGTACCTGCTACTAGCCCTGCATCCTGAGCTTGCCACAGGACAAGATGTTGCTTCAATGCAGGTTCCTCACCAGCAGTGCTGGTTCCTGAGCTCCTTTTCACCACATCCCAGCATCTCTACTTCAGCTGCTTCATCAGCCTCTAATTCCCTTTTCCTAGTATCAGTCCTCTCCAGGTTTTACTTTCCAGCTCCTGTTTGCCCCTAACCCTTCTGTTCTAGACTTTCACTGTGTGCTCCATTGCTTTCTCCAAGTACTACAGACCCAGGAGGGTCATTGAATGTCTCCACCTGATTTATCCTATCTTGCAACACAACACATTTCATCCACCAAATCCTGGCCAGAGCTGAAGGACTGCAGCCACATGGCAACATGCAGGTGTTCTGTCTCCCTCCAGGGCCCTGCCTCTGGTTCATCTCTTTCTTTCACAGATCAGACAACAACAAGCCTTTGCTCCAACAGCTCATGCAGCAAGCTCTTGGCTCTCCCTGTTCTCCCAGGGCTGTCTCTGATACATCATGGGGGTCCTATCTTTAGTTCTCACTTGCATGAGCAACAGCAGCTCCTAGGAACTTCTACTATAGCCTGCTGGAACAGCCATCTCTGCACCCACTTCTCTGAAGACACTTAACAATGTACAGCCCACCAGCAGCAAACCACACAGCCCGAGCATGGCCTAAGGAAATATCTAAGACTAAAGTAACACTCACTACAGAGACTTCTGGCCAGGTCAACCCTTAATTTGGAACTCAGCTTTTAACATGGTCTCATGAGGATGCAGACAAAGCATTTGAGTGCCTTGGCTTTTGTGATGCTGAGCAAAACATAAAAAATAGTGAGGATTGGTCATGGTAAGTTTGCTCGGACAGATGCCTGCGTCCTATTCTTCTTCTCTGATGTCTTTCCGCACACAAACACGTACCAAACATGAAAGCTGCAGACGATGGAGACATCCGGACGTATCCAGACTCTACTAACAATCAGTGTCTCGGGCAGACAGTCAATCCAAACAAGTTCCCCATTTGTCTAGCTCTTGCCTGGCTGCACTTCTGTACGTTTGTAAGTGTTTACACTGAACTAGCTTCTGCCATTTCTGTCTCTAGTTGCTGGAATTAAATTCCCAGTGCTGTCAAGTCTGCTCTGGTGCATGCTTCCCCAGGACACATGAGAGCAAGGAGTTCTCTATGAAAATCACAGTGCTAAGAAGAAAGCTGGAAACATACACTGGACATGTTATCTCTGTGCACGAGACACCAGATCACTGAACTACAGCCCAGTGACTTTGAGTGAGCACAACACAGGCCAGCAAGACCAGAAGGCAGAAGGAATGTGAGTGTGGGATGTGGTCTACAGGCAGGAAATACATGGAACAATGCCTTCAACTGGCATGGAACTGAAAACCCTGGCAGACAAGGCACAAGGCAATGAGAGGTCACTGTGCTTGGTGGCTCTGTTAAAGAAGTAAAGTCACTGAGAAAGAATTGTTTCCCTGACTCCACTCTGGGGTCAGCTATCTTGTGTATGAAGACAACATGCCAGAGAAAGGCATGCCATCCACCTGGGTTTCTCACTCCACAACACCTGAGCTCTCTTAGGCTGCCTTCATCATGTGTCTGCCTTACAGCTCCTTGCACCAGAGGTGGCCAAAGCAGGAAGACACTTGTATACCATTGAACAGGATGAAAATGGGTTCTTCAGTTAGTCTGAATTCTTGCCAAAATCACAAGAGCCATTTAAGTCTCCCAGGAGGAACTTTATCACTCAAAGCCAAAGGGAGTTTCTTGGGGCACAGGAATACAAAAGACCCACATGAATACATTTTTCATACCTCCCTGGAATTAATTAACAAATTAATTAACAATCAATTAATTAATAAACAAAGCCAGATAAGCATCTGTCCACTCAGTAAAGACCAGCAGTGACAATTTGCCTTGAGTTGCAACTGCTCCTGGGACACAGAGCATGTATTGAGCTGTGAGCTTTGGAGCCTGCTGGCAGCTAGGAGTCATTTCTTAAGTGCATTTGCTCTACTGGTTGGCTGACTTCAAGGAGCACATGGGGGTACTTTGTGTCTGTTTTCACATCTTAGAAGCCTGTGATTAGACATATTTTGAAGCTCTAAGTCCAGCAGAGCAAATCACTGCTGCAGCTCTGGCTGCATTCTCTGCAATCACCTTGCATCCTGGCATGGAGAAGGAGAAAGGAGGTGCAGAGTTTTTGCACCAATCTGCAGCCTAACTGAATTATTGAGCAGCCCCTCTGCTTTCTAATGGAGGGATCACAGAAAGACAGGTGAGAAACACAGAGACTACTGTGGGATGGGGACGAGAAAGCCATGACTGGGGTTGTGAAGGTCAGGGACAAAGAAGAGGGGCTGAGGCCTGTGTGAAGCATTTCCTTGTCTGTACTGAACCTGCAGACCCCAGGGTCACCCCACACCACATATGCCCAAGACTTTTTTGGGGCTGGCATATGGCTGAGGCAAGCAGTAGTATGGCCAAGGCCACAGCACAGCCATGCAGCTTGGGAAGATGACAACAATCAGAGCTCCCAAGATCTGGACTGGGTTCCAGGATGCTGACAACCTCGTCTGTGATTGCAAGGAATTTGGCTCCAGTCAGCCCTACCCCTGGCTGAGGAGGAATCAAATTGAGAGAGGATAATGAGACGCAAATTCAGCTCTTGGGAATGTGTGTTTAAGCAAGCAGGAAAAACTCTGAGCAGAGCTAGAGGTCACCAATATCACATTTGCTTGCAAAACCTGCCACCTTGGATACCTACACTCTATTCAGGAGTCCAAAGTCTCTTGAACCACTGGAGTTTGTTTTCTTTAGTTCTTTGATCCAGTGAAGGGATGTGATTGAGCAGGCAGGCAGCAATGAAAGGGGGTAGGCAGGCAGACAGGCAGGGAAGAGGTGAGTAGCTCCCTGCTCATATTCCACTAGGTGAGTACACCTTTTCCTTCACCACACCCAGTCAGCACTGGATGCTGAAGCCACTGTACCCACAGGACTGCCTCCTCTCCAGCCAGAAGTCTTCCTGCATGGCCTCTCCACCACAACACAGGATGGGACAGTAGTGCAAGGGGCACCATGAGGCACCCTGAGCAGAGCAGATGAGGAATCCCCATCTCCTGCTAGATCAGTCTGTCAAGCTCCCAAGTGCAGCAGAAACAGAGCTGGACGCCCATGCCCCTGGAACGGACTCTGGGTGTGCTCCTGCCAATTGTTTGATGTAGTGTTATTTCCAGAGCCCCTGCCAAACCCGTGTTGGGCCCAGAGCAAGCCCGTAACTCTATAGGGCCAAGTCTGCAGCCTCCTCCTCCAACCTAGAACTGCACCTCCTAAAAACACGGCTGCTTTTTTCCTGTTTCTCCCTCTGAATGGGGCTAGCATGGTGGGAACTGTTGGCCACATGAGCCTGGGCCCAGCACCCAACCCAGAGCACTGTTCTCTGGTGGGCTGGGGCTGCATCTGGCATGACCCTGCACTCACCTGGGACATGGTGCACATTCCCAAGGACCTTGGGCCAAGAAGAGCCATGTATCACAACCTACAGCTCTGCTCCCTGCTGCGGTTACACAAGCAGCCAAATAATTTTTTGCTCATTGAGGGTGCAGGCTGTCCCTCATGCTGTCCCAGCTCCTGACCAGCAGCAGTACTCACCTGGCCGGGGGGGACAGGCCAGGCACTGGTCCACGCCCCAAAAAAGCCCCACACTGCCGCAGCAATCCTCCAGCTTGGTTAGCCCTGGCAGGGGGTTGGTGCACTGCAGAGAGAGGAGCAGATCAGCCTTCTGTGGGGTGCAGAGGAAACACGTGCCCAGCTGGTAGGGCAGCAGTGCAGCCAGCACAGGGAACAACTGTCTGGGGTCAGAGGCCAGCACGGCCCTCTTGGCACAGTTCCCCACTGGGACACAGCGGTATCAGGGAAGTGGACTAAGACAGTAAAAAGTTGTGCTGACAGAACCTCCCTTGACTGCACCCTTCAGAGGGGAAGGAGCCATCAAACAGAGCAGAGATGAACCAGAGATGATATCACCTGGCAAAGACCCAGAATCAGCCCCTTGCCTGGCTGATTAGCCTGTGAAATGGGTGCACCACTCCAGCCCCACGGGGAGCTTGTCGTCAGGCACTTTCCTCTGCGGAATGAATGTCTCTTTCCCCTACTCTCGGCAAGGCCCTCTGGATTACAGGCTTCCCCATCAGAGGGGAGCCGCTGGGCCCACAGGCTGGAGCTGGCCCCGGTCCAGGCACGCGTGGCCGCCTGCCCAGCACTCGCATACCGATCGCTCGGCTGTGGCTGTGGAGAGCGGCAGGCACTCCCTGCACAACTCCCACCCTCTCCCAGGCACGGCATCGACCCAGCTGGGTGAGGTGTGAGCATAGCAAGGGTACCCCCTGCCGCCCCTAGAGCATCTCTTACAGCCTCTCCAGGCATCCCCAAGCATCTCTGTGAATCATTATCCTCTGCTCCTATGGTCACAGCACTGCCATCTCCCCACAGAGAAGCAGGGCTTTTCTAGCCCCAGGTTCTGATCTTCTCTATTTTTGCACTAGAGAATGGCTAAGAATATTTTCTGCTAGAAACTACTTGGATGGGAGGTGATCGAAGGATGGGATGGGAACTGGGAGCAGCCCCCCCCAAAAAAGGCTGGGGAACAGTGGGGACAGGGTTGAGTCCCAGACTGCCAGGCTGGGAGTCTGAGCATGAACTGCTCTGGGGGAGCTCACAGGTGTTCCTGTGGGTGCCAAAAACCTCCAATGCTTTTCCAGTGACGCAAGAGAAACATATGGAGAAAGACAAAATAAGAAATTACGATGACTGTGGGACAGGGGTGAGAAAGTCCCTCACGTGCATTTGCTTCCCAAGCCCCAGTCAAGCTCTCCAGGAAGGCATCGTTCCATGGAAATCAGACTTCCATTTATCGTCTGAGAGGGAAAGGAATTTTCCTATGTTTTATACGTTTCCTACAATAATCGCAGAGTGTGGCTGTAAATGTTGCTATAAATAGGGCACCCTTTTAAAACCAGACTGTGTGTGAAAGCCATCAAGTCTGGGCTGTGCTGCCCCAGGGCACAGCCTGGTCAGGGCAAGGCAGTGAGGTCTCTCTGTTGGATTAAAGCAAGGAATTCATTTCTTCCCAAGTACTAACACATTTCTGCCTGTGCCCATGGCACCTGCACGATGCCCATGCTGATGCTGAACAGCTTCACAAAATAAAGCCACCCCCTATACCCTGAAAGCCAGTGCTCCCCCACCTCAGAACAAAAAATACACCCATGCCTGAAGATGACCTCTTACCTGCCCATGGAGAGCCTCCCGAAAGCACCTCCCCAGCAGCCCCGGGGCTCTCTGCTGTTGCTGTCTGCTCTCAGTGGCAATGCTGTTGCCATTCCCATGGGCATAGGTGTACCAGGGCACAGCAGCCAGCTGAGGCACCAGGACTGCCTCCACACTGTTCTCCTCCGACACATCTTCATCACCCCGCACCCTGGCCACCTGATGAATTTGCACGATGGCTTCTGGAGGGTGGTTGATGTGGACGTTCACCAGAGAAGGGTTTAGGGAAGCTGGAAGATGAGTTGACACCATATTTGTGACAATCTGGCAACAATTTGGGACCCAAAGAGTATCATCATGAACAAAGTCACGTGGGAAGAGAGGTAGACTGAGCCCACCAGGAAATCTAGAGGAAGACCGCATCTAAGAGAAAATATTTCTCTGTCCTAAAAAGAGGACAAACCTACCAAAACCTCCACAAGAAACTAGGGAAACCTCCTGTCTAACAACCTGGCCTGAAACAGCAAGCATAAGGAGGTAATGGCCTCCTCAGGCCTGTTAAAAAAGATCTAAGAAGCACACAAGTAGGAGTACAATGTGGGTTCTGGAGCCATTGGCCATACTCACCCAGCTGGTTGGACAAGGGCAGGGTATATGTGGAGTGCCTCATGGAGCTGCCAGCTGGGGTCTTTAGGCCTCTTCCTCCTTGCTTCTTTTCCAAAGAGGGAGCTGGCAGGTGGCAAAACTTCCCTGTGGAGTTGGAGGGGCACCAGCATTCATCCCGGCCCACGCAGCGCCCTCCATTCAGGCAGGGGATCTGACAGAAGTCTGCAAGGCAAAGAGAGGTCTGCTCAGAGGAGGAACTGAGACACTGGCTCTAGCCAAAGGCAGCTGGGGGACACTGGGCAGCTGCACCTGGACAGCATTAACCCCATGATGTCCCAAGGACCAGGTCCAGCACTGGGCTGGGGTCAGCACTTCCAGCCTGGAGGCAGGCTCGGGTCCCTCCTAGGCAACACCATTTTCCCAAGCTCTGCTCACAACTGGAATCATGGCTTGAAGATGAACCCTCCCTTGGGCTCTGGGGGACCACAGCCATGCTGGGCCATCCATGTCTTGGGGGGCTGCCAAGGTGGTGTTGCTGACACAACAGGATCTCTTGGAGTGGGTCAGGAGCTATGGCAGCCATGTGTATCCAAGTCCGCCCAATTTCTTCACTTCTGCATCACCCCCTCCCCACTTGGCAGGGTTTTTACTCCTAGCCCAGAAGGGAACTCAGCAGGATGGGAGAGGCAGACAGTGAGAACAGGCAGAGAGCCACATCCTCAGAGCCTGTCTCACATCCAGCCCTGGCCATGCCAGCAGTTCATGTGGGAGAAGTGTGGAGTGGGACAAAAGAATCAGGAGCAATTCATCTGCACAGGGTCATAAAAAGCATCCACAGATGAAACTAAAGTCATGTCCTTTCTAACATCATCACATGCCTGGAGAAACCCAGAGCATCTCAATGTGAACTACACTCGAGCAATGCATGAGATTCCTTTACAGATTATCCTGACTCATTTCAGTGTGAGATGACATACTGCTGCTCCACGTTCCTGTATGGCTTGTCAGATTCATCCCAGGGGATGAACACCCACCCTGTTTCAAATTCATTTGCTCAAGCCCAGCTCCCAGTTTAGGGGAAGGAGACTCTTTTTTTTTTTGTGAGACCTAGAAAATTGCTGTGAACACAATCTTCCATCAGTGTCCACAACAGCATGACTTTTCATTCTCTCAGTGTTAGAAGAATTTGAGTGATACATAGGCAGAGGACAAGTCTCAACAAGTCCAGCATGTGGATCCCACCAGCTGGCTCCAAGACAATGTGACCAACCCACAGCTGGGTATCCCAGTGGCTTGATGAGTAATCCCAGTGACTCTGAAAGGTGAGCAGCGGTTTCAGCAAGCCCTGTTTATAAGAACAGTTTGCAACCTGCAGCCAGCTCTCCTGGCTGCCATGTGAGTGAAAGGAGAGAACAGGAGGAAATTAGGTGATGAAAGTCAGCCCCAAGACTGGATGCCAACTAAAGCAGTGAGCTGGCTCTGAGAAGAAGGGGGTGGTGAGGCTTGGCTGCAGGCCTGACTCAAACACACACATCCCCTTTACCCAGGGTGAGATGGAAACAGGATGTGCTTGCCCATGAAAGAGAGCAATGAGGCAAAGTCTGTCTTTCTCCCCCAGAGAGAGAGAGAGAGTAAGTCCCAAAGACCCCAGAAGATATCTTCCAAGGCACTGAGACAAGCCATTGCTTCCCCTCCCTACAGCGGCCCAAGCCCTTAGTCTGTAGAGCAAGGAAAAGCAGGAAGAGAAGAGTGGGGAAACAGGCAAGAGGGTAGGTGGAGGACATAGGGGTGCTCACAGATGCGGAAGCCAGATTTGGGATCGTGGTCATGACCCCCTTGGCTATAGAGAGTGGTGGTGTCTCCTTTCTCGCAGCTGTTGTAGCAGCGCCCACTCTGGCACGTCTGTTTGCAGATGGTGGGTGTGAAGACAATTTTTATCTTCCTAATCTTCTCTGTCAGGTTGGCCCCTATGAAAGAAAAAAAGTGCTAAGTGGAAACAGCATCTCCAGGCCAGGGGAGCTGTTATTCGCAGCTCAAGCTCCAAAGCATTCCCAGTGCAAAGAGAGGTCTGTGTCCCTCCCTAAGGTGGTGGAGTCACTATCCTCAGAGGTGTTTAAGAAAAGACTTGATGTGGCATTTAGTGCCGTGGCCTAGCTGACAAGGTGGTGTTACATCACTGATTTTACTTGATGATCTTAAAGATCTTTTCCAACCTAGCTGACTCTGCGATTCTATGATTCTGTCTCTCCTTGCCCCTTGCTCCCTCCAGCCTGTTTTCTGCTTCAGCATCTGTAAGTTTGTCAACACATCAACAATGGCAAGCAGCATGCTCTGCCTGTCCAGTTGGAGTGGCATAACAGTGTGAAGGGACACACATGCACTAACTTTATCATAAAGGGAGTTTTTCCACTATAAGCAATATTCTTTCTCCCGCCACATCAGTAGTCGGAAGACTCAAAAATGCTCTTAAATCAATGGAAGTCTCCCCATGTGAACCCACTGGCATCCAGAATGGAGAGCATCAGGTCTTAAGAAAACCACTGTCTTCCTACAAGTGTCCCCTGACCTCCTGCAGCTATCTGTGGTCTACTGGTCCCTCACCATCCTCCCACATGATGGGAAATCACACTCAGAGATCTTCAGGACTTGTGGAAAATGGTCAACAGACAGAACTACTGGGTAACCAGCTGGCCTGATGCCAGAGATTTCCATCCCACCCCAATGGGACAGTCATGTGCTGCACTTGCTGTGCTCACGCCCCTCCCTGTTTCAATCCCCACTTTCAAATTACAGCTTCAGACAGGTTCATGGCTCTGCTCATAAGAGCTGAGGTGCCACATTGTGCCTCCTTGGGGAATCAGGCTTCAGGTGGGAACCAAGCTGCAGAAGACAACTAGCATCTGTCCTAGCTGGGAAAGCATTGAGGCTCAGCATCTGTATGTCCCAGCAGCCTGGCCTAATCCCTGTTCATGTCAGAAGGTATCGAGGCAGCAGCCAAAGGGAAGAAATAGATGCTAGTTGCACAATCTGACCTTGAGAGCTGCTCAGACTGAGGAGGAAGCTGGGAGACACCATTCCTACAGACTGAGACACTTTTCCTTCAGGGCAGTGTGCTGGGGTGACGTTCAACGTCTGAGATGCAATTGTCATATCCCCTGGCTCCTGTCTCAAAGCCATCAGCATTTTGCTTCCCTGATGTGTCCTCCTTCAGTAGGGCCCCTTTTCTTTGCCAAGCCCAGCAATGGCCATGCTGACTTTCCCTTTTCATTCCACTGAGCAGCACAGTCTGGTGAGTACATGGTTTCTTGGGGATCCCCAGCCAAACTGTTGCCCTATCCCATGACCCCAACAAGAAGCCCCAAAAGAGTGACAGCCCTGCAGACCTTACCCTTTGCAGCCAAGTTGTGCTCCTGGGAAACAGCATGTGGGCCAGAGCTGCCCTGCTCATGTCCATTCCCATTGGGGAGTGCATTAGAGGTGAGCTGACCATTGCTGGCTGGGTAGCGCCGGACAGTCCTTGATGACCCTGTATGCTGAGGGGATACAGGGGAGCCAATTCTGCTCTGAATCCTGTGGAAGAGAAAAAATGAACCAATATGCCTCACAAGTGACTGCACTGACCCACACTGCCTGTCCACCAATGTACTTTGCAGCAACCTTCACTGCCAAGCTACCTGAGCCATCACCTGGACACAGAGATTTGTCTACCTGAGCAGGATCTCACTCCTCTCCTACTCTCAGTCATCACCACGGCACACTGTTTCCCTCTAGGAACCATGCCTCATGTCCTGAGCCTGGCAGGACACAGCATTCACCAAGACACCCTCTCTGTACCATCACATCAGGCTGTCCTTCCACAGGGTTGCTTCAGCTGCCTTGAAGAACTTCTGCCTGCCCATCACACTCAAGGTTTGTTCCTTGACCACAGCAAACATAAGCAGCTCCAAATACACTTGTTCTTATGGTGGAAGTTTTCTCAGGATCTGCCTTCCCAGCCCCAAAAAATCACTAAAAACACAATAAGACAGTCAGAGAAGAGGCCAAACCAAGCAAATACACAAAACCTGGCCCATGAAAGTGACAAACAGGAGAGAGTGACCAAGAAAGAACTCAAGTCTGTAAGAGCAGTTACAACTTTCTGCACTAACTGCATTTATGGCTTTTGCTACTCTCTGGGGACTAAGCACAGAGAAATCATCCAGCTCTCACTTCATACACTTCATACATGCTCTTTTACAAAGCCATGTAAACCACAAGGCAGAGCGCTTTGTGTTAAAGATCTTCATCTACTTCACTTGCTCCCATTTCCTTTTACTGACTGCAGCACTTAGCCTCCAAGAGGGTGCTCTGCTTTGAGAGTATTTACTCTCGTCTGCACCACCTGCAAGGAAAAAGGTTTAGTACAGCCAAGGAACAAAATAGGTTGGCTGCCCACATGCTCCTTGGGTTTCTTTGAAAGTCCCAGCCTCTGTAGCTGAACTTCAGTACTGACAACTCTTCTGCATACCCTGTCCAACACCTCCATCTCTAAGTGGCTGAGGCAAAGAGTGGCACTTCCCACTGAAGTGCCCAGAGATGTCTATCCCATTCTGTGGTTTTTACCATCCTCCCCATCACAGTCAGCACAGGAGATGTGCTACAGTGTCTACAGGCAACACAAATTTCTAAACCAAACAGGACTGGATGATTCAATGAGAACTGGCTGACAGCAGCTCTGCCTTGCAGACATTCCTTGGATAGCTTGGAATAACAATAAGATCTGGGGAGATGGAAAGGGAGCTCATGCTGTGGTGGTATTCAAGCAGGTCAAGAACAACACACAAGGTAACTATCAGCCAGCAAGCCAGAAATCAGTCCTGAACAATGGAAAAGATGACACACAGGTCAATTAATTGGGAACTAAACAAAAGGAATACAAACTGAGGTCAAGTCAAGGAGGTCTGTGAAGAAACACTCTTGTCAAAGGAGTCCATTTTCATAATTTTATAGAATTAGACACATGAACACCAACAAGCTGAGAGCCTATACTATTTCAGTAAAAAAATAAACAGGGCAGTACAATGTCAATCAGGCACATGCAAAATTAATAACAAACTGGCTGTGTAACAGAACACAAGAAGTAGTTGTCACTGGGGAGGGAATTAGATGGGTTCCAGGGTGATCAGTATGAGGCCTGGCACAATTCAAGAATTTCATCTGGAAATAAATATTTTTATTTCGAAATAAACATACAATCGACATTGATAATGTGTGCTGCTGACACAAAAATTTGCAATGTGGTGTATTGTGATGAGAACAGAGCAATCACACAGAGCAGTTTGGATCTCTGTGGAGGGTAAATACATCCAAGCAACATGGGATTTTAATAGAGCCAAATGCAGGATTACACTTCTAGGCAGAAGGAATGCAGGCAGCAGCTGCAGATAGTTGGAGATGATCCTGGAAAACAGCAATTCTGAAAAGATTTCAGGGCTAATGACAAGTAATTAAATATGAACTGTCAGTTCAATGCCCTGACATTAGGACATTGAAACACTGCAGGAACAGGGAGGTATTTTTGCCTCCCTACACGTCCTCATCACAGGAGGGTGTATACATGCTATAATATCATCCTAGCTGTGATACAAAATATGTCACATCTTCTAAGGATGTCAAAAAAATGGAGAGAATACAGGAAAAACATGACAGAAATAATTGGGGAACTGGTGAAAATGCCTTTCTGTAGGAAATCTAAAGTATTCAATCTCTTCAATTTAGGATAAAGAAGATGATGAGGTGCTCAGATTAGAGAGCACTGGTTTCTTCATAGGAACAAAATGCCAGGTGTAAAGAGCTAACAACACCTGCAAACTGAAGCTAAATGATTCTTTACTAGAAAGCATGCCTACATGCAGCAGTATAGCTGTCTTCCTTCTGCAGAAACCTGAGCGGTGGACTCCCACTCCCAATAACACCTCTTCAAGAGAGGAGTGTGCTGACAAAAGTATTTCTTTTCTTGTTAAAATCAAGATCTAAACTGAGATGAGGACAGCAAATGATGCTTGTTTTTCATTAATCAGCAAGGCTAGCCAGAACAATTAAAGAGAAGTGAACCTTATTTCAGTTCTATGTCAGTCCCTTTCAGAAACTCCCCTGAGATTCTGCAGAGTACCACCTACCCCATATGGCCATGATGGCCAGGCATGACCTGCCCACACATTTCTGAGCTACTAATTCAGCCCTGCAGCCAGAAAAGGAACTTCTGATGGCTGTTATGTAATGCTTTGTCTTCTGGTGTGCTACTGCTAGTTTTGTTAATGACAAAGGAAAGGCCATATGGAACTCTAGGGAGGCTAGGGAAGAGCTACCAAGCCTTGGAAGTTCAGGTACATTTGTTCTGTGATCTCTAGTAAGAGATCCCAAGCATAGTGCTATGGGTGAATATGGCTAGGATTCCAAGGTCTTTTACTGCAGACTTGGAAGCACCCTGAGAAAGAGAAGTGCATTCATCCAAACAACAGTGACTGTCTTAGTGCTGGCCCTGAGTTCTGAAGAGTCACTGGGTGAAGGTGACAGGTAGCGTAACACAGGGAAATATCAGCTCTTCTACTTGAAAATCCTCACATCATGTCTACCCTTGAGGAAAGAGAGCATGCTCTGTGCAAGTAGCAGAGCTTGGCTGGACTCTACACACTGCCTGTCTGAAGGAACTTCATCTTTTGGCTTTAGGAACATCTCTTGTTATTCCCAGGATTACCAGATTCTGTAATAAAACCCACAAACCCCCATAACAACAACATGTGGAGGACTTAAAATAATCATTAGCATTTCAGTTCCAAAGAAAAAGAGATTACATGACCTTACTACAAGGGGCAGTGCCAACTTCACAAAGGAAAACCAGAATAGGGTCATTACTCTATGATTTGCAAAACTTGAGGAAAAGTCATCCTACTGAGATCCCATTGGCAGAGCACTCCAGTGTGAGTTGAAGGAGGGAGGAGGTGTGGGGAGAGTCAGATTTGCTTTGAATTAGTTTGTTTATTTGGTTCTATTCTAGGCGAATGAGAACTGGGATTTGTGGACTGAGCTGAGTAATACCATTCTAGCCTGGTCTACAGAAATCCATGGCAAAAGGCATCTTTCCATCTCAATTTGTCATGCTGAGCAGCTGACTCATGGTCAGGGAATACAAAACTGGGTTTTTTCCCTCCAAACCTTCAGAGTCAGTCCATGCTGGGCAATCAGGGACTGGCTTGCTTGAAGTGTCTCAGGAAATATATCTGAGCTCACCACAGCAGTACAGGTCTGACCAGAAGCTATTAGCAATCTCTATCCATTTGATAGATCTTAATAAACATAAGGCTGGAGCTGGGCCAGTTCCCAAGGTCTGCACTGCCACAGGTTCTCTCATTGGTGTGGCTGTCCTAGGGGTAAGAGTGAGGATGGGAAAAAGATGGGGTAGCTCCAATCAGCAGTGTGGAGCTTGTGTTACCACACTCCATGCCTCCACCTGCTTGAGAAGAGGCAATGAAGAGGCGGAGGAGTTTGACACTTCAAGCACTATGTTCCAGTCACTTAAAGTCCCAGGGCCTCATATTTATTCAGTCTTACAGACTACCTCAACGTGGTATTACTCGCTTCTACTCCTCAGCCAGGCACATGGCACAGATCTCTGCAAAGAGGCAGTGGTCTCTTCCTTTACAGACAACTGCCTGCCAAGCAGCTGGATTCCGTGCTCTTCATCCATCAGAGCTGCTGACAACTTTCTCTGTGTCAGGCACAGCCTGTAGGGCAAAATCAGCATGCAGACTCCTAGGACACCTCTCCTTCTGGGCTGTCCAGTAGCACCCACCTCTGGAGCTCACAGCAGCAGTGGTCCAGGACAGAACATGGGGCAAGGAGGGAGCAGTGTTCTCCTTCTAGCAGCATGGATGTGTGTGCTCCTGCTGATTTCTACCAGCTGAAAGGTCACTGGCTGAGAGACCTCAGTCACCCTCACATGGAAATACCTACAGGTATTTAGGTGCTTTTCAAAATTAAGAGATTTGGGATGGGAGGGAGCTGTGCAGACAGACTGACCCACATCTGCAACAGTTCAAAACTATCCAAAAAGCACTTTTGGCTGCCCTATTCTGAGGTGCAGGTCAATGACCTGGATGCCCTATAAACCCAAGAACACATGCTAGAAGTTAAGAGAACTAAGGTAGGTCTGGTCTCCTACATTCTAGTGCTAAATATCCCTGCAGAACCCAAATAACACTTGTATTTCATTCAGCAGGGCATCCCACACACCGCCACAGCACTTTTGTGTGTAAACATTTTATTTTCAATTAATTTTGGTAGCACTTGCACTCTGTTCTTTATTTACTTTAGTCTTAGCAGGGTAGAGAAGGTACAGAAATATTGTATGCCCTGGATATCATGGCTCTCCTGCCAGTCCCAGATGACCCTACAAGGTGCCCATTCTCTGAACAGGACAGGTGAGTTATTTCCTGTCACTCCATTGAGGACTGAGCCAGCAGACTCCCAGAAACTGCACAGATGGATAGAAGGATCTCTGTTTTCTGAATCAACCACAGTTTTTTTTTTTAAAGCCTGACATTTCAAGATTAGATATGCAGAGTCACAATAACCAAGTCTAAATCACTGAGACTGAGGTATCCAGAAAACAATACTGTTTTCCTAACCCACAGTATGTAGAAAGCATTTTCAAATCTCTGATCACTTCTGATGATCATAGTTCTCTGGGTAAGCAAAAGCCAGAGGGAGTACAGGTGGGCAAACTGTTCTCTTAGTTACTTAACACCAGGCATCCTCCTTGGAGCTGGAGGCAAAGATGGCAAACTCTTCAAAGCACTTCCCTCTCCCCAGCAGCAACACCTCAGTCTTTCCTGGATTTAGCTTCTATCGGCTGCTCTTCATCCAACTGTTGACTTTGGCCAGATTGCTAGTGAGCTGGAAAACGGTGGGGTTTTTTTTTCTATTTGTGTAAAGGAAATGCAGAGCCAAGTACCACAAGAGTATTACTGGTTTTTCATCCAGCCTGCCTCACCCTCTCCCCAGCCAAAGCCTGACAGACCGCAGCAGGGTGGATGGCTTGAGGCACTGTGGAGAGAGTGAGTCCCGGGCAGTGTGGTCAGCAAGGGAGGGGCACTAACCCCAGACAAGGCAAGGGCTGGAGAGATGAGGATTGGAAATTCTCTGTTCCAGCTGGAAACAAATCTTCACCATGCTGAACATCAAGGAGAGATGACAGAGACTATTGAGACCTAAGGAGCAATTCTCAGAAGGGCAACAACAGCACTGGCCAAAACAAGTCTGAATATAAGCAGCTCTCAGAGAAGAAACTATCTTTCCAGGGTCCAGAAGATCCCATCCCAGGGCCCAACAAGCTCCATCTCTCCAAATATAACTAGCTTGCTACTTGGGATGCAGTTGCTGCCTCCAGGTACCCAGGAAGGACACGTGCTGCCCATGGGGCTGGGAGCAGAGTCCTATGAAGGCTGAGCCACGGCAGCACTGGTAAGTCCACCCCAGCTACTCCAGACTGCAGCCTGCATGTGCATCTCCAAGATGCGTAGGCTCAGCCAGGACAGGGACTGAGTCATGCTCAGCCCCTGATAACCTGCCAGTGCAACAGGCAGGTTCTCCCCTGGATTTTAAATGCTGAACTCGGTGTCTGTCTTGTCTGTCTGCCTGTCCCTCTGGCAAGATGCCCTCCCTGCTTGGGGCCACAGGGACCAAAATCAATGATTCACTTCCCCCTTTGTAATGCTCAGCAGTTGCTGATTTTCCACTAAAGCATCAGAGAAGAATGGGCAGCCTTAACACCAGCATCTGTGTCTATGGGAGAAAGAGAAGCAGCCAGCCTTGGAAAGCAGTAAATTGACTGCAAACCAGAAACTTCCCCTTTCTTGGACTCCAAATAGGTTCATCAGCAGGCAGAAAGGATTCATGGCTCAGTTGGCAGGCCCTGGAGCACAGGAGAGTCATTGCTTAGAGATCACTCAAGTTTATTATCAATTAGCTCATAAACATGCTGACGAGGAAGACAGCTCTGGTGAGACTCTTGGAGGAGGGGGAAAACCACACCATACAAGACACCTGACTTCAAGCCCACCCACATTATGTCCATAGATCCTGGCTCAGTTTATTATCTCCAGAAGCAGCAGAAATACCACTGAAGCCTGCTTGCTGTCCCTCCTGCCGGTATCTTCAGCCCTGGCACGTCCCATTCAAATGAGGAAGACCCTGAAGTCTGAAGCCCATGCTCTCCAGCATTTGGTGGAAGGCAAGGGAAGTTGTCCTGCACAGGAGAAGCAGCTACCAGCATGCCACAAGCATAAGACCTTACTGGGAGAGCCAAGCAGAATCTGTGTACCATGAAGGCCACAAGAATGACTGCTCAGTGTCTTTGTGCCAGATTCACAGACACCTACAGCCAGATGTCATGCAAGATGGGACACAAGACACAGCCACCTGGGACCATCACAGGGACATCAAGGCGCAAGTCATCCAAAACTTTCTTCCCCTTCAAGACCTCTAGAGCTGCTGTTGACAGAGTGTCACAGATGACACTCTTTGCCTTTGTGTGGGAGGGCACAAACAGCACTCACAAAGTGGGGCTGCAGAGCCAGGAACATGTGTAAGACTCCCTGCCACACATTATACTCTGTCACTGGCACATGCCAAGAGCCATGTCAGTCCAGCACCAGGTGCCAGCCCTACCCCTTACCACAGTGACTAAGAAGCTCTCACAGAGCCCACACGGCTCTTATTTTGGGCTCTCACCTGTGCCATATTGCAGAGGTAACTCCAGCTGCCTGCTCCACTTGACATATGTGCCAGTGGCTGGCCAAGATTTCTCTGAATCTCTCACTACGAACTGTAGCAACACATATGCAAGTCCATGGGACAGCAGAGTCACCAGCTGTCTGCCTCATGCCACCAAGTTCAGACTCCACCACCCTGGCATCTTCCTTCTTCTGGCCCCCAAAGCAGTGCCAGTGCTGCAGGGCCATCCTAGCTGGCTCCCAGCCTGCCACACACTGTGTGAGAACAGGGAGGGAGAGGGTGGTGAACTCTAATTTTATCTGTTCAGGAGTTGCCAGACACCACATAAGTAACTGAACCCCTCACAGACAACTGACAAGTTCTTTTTAACCAGTCTCTTAGGATCCAGTTTGCTCCTTAGCCAGAGTGGCTGCTCACATGCCTCCACACAGCCCTCTGCTGACACTGAATGCCCTTCCCTTGCCACATGTGCCATAAATGCCATCTGCCACTCTGCTGAATGCTCTTCTTTGCTCTCATGTATTAGACAGTGAGCAACTGACTCCCTGGAAGAAGTCCAACTCTCTAAGCATGGGAACAGCACCTGCCTGGCCCAATGAGGCTGCAGAAACATGCCCTGCACAAAGGCATGGCATCAGGTGGTCACCAGGAGCTGCAGATCGTGCTCATGGTTGGATCCATCAGACCCTAGTGCTGACCCATAAAATGGCCAGAATCATGATTTCCAAATGCCAAATGTGATAAAGAGTTGTCTGCAATCTGCTTGTCTCCAGAGCTGAAGTGCAGACCAATGCCAAAAATAAAAATGTAGCCTGCAACTGCTCTGAGCTTCAAGTGGAGCCAACAGAGGAACCACGCCAGGCTACTTGATTATAAATGCCACATTTGGGCCGTACCTTGAACACTCCATAGACTAAAACAGGGATTTACATGGTGAGGGAGACCAGGAAAGCTACCACCTCTCTGGAAGAACTGCCCAGGCTGGCCTGTGGTGCTCAGCTGCATACTCCTTTTGGCTGAAACAATGAGAAATCTGCCTCAGTTGGCTCCCCTGCTGCATGGAGGGGCTGGTGCTGAGCAGCACAATCAACACTGCTGCCAAATGTGGTCATACAGGCAGTCTCACACCTTAGTGATTACAGACACATCTAGAAGCATCCTAACAGCTGCCATCACAGGCAGGTCTCCATCAATGTCACCATCTTACTGCAGACATCCCCCATGCCCTCAGTCTTTGCACCATCACAAACTCCAGCACAAGCTGCTGGCATAGTCAGAGCTGGGCTGTCAGTCATGGAATGTGACCACTCCACTGAGGTTTCAACCCCCCCCACCAACCACAGCAACGCCTCCTCTGCCCCTCTCCTACTCCCGATGCTCCCCAGTACAGAGTCCTACCTGGCAGGGAAGGATCTCTATTTAGGGCAGTGGCATACAAGAGGAGAGGACAACATATGAACCTGTGCTTGTACACACAAGCACACAGAACTTCATCTCAAAGGGCCCTCTGTTTCCACAAGACACAACAGCTGTGAGCTGAGGTCTTGGCTGCCATCTAATGAAACCTGCTGCAGAGGCATTAGCCAGAGAAAAGCTCAACACTGGCTGCGAGGAGGTCACTCATCTCCCCCATAACACAGAGAGAAAACAAGCACAGTTGAGTTTCATTTCCATCTTGTTGACTAGCAACACCCACCCCCTTCACTAGGCTGCCAGCTTCAAAGCCCTGAAAAAACACTTTAGCCTATTCATCCTCGCACCCACATGCACCCCTGGGAGTGGGGGGAGCCAGCTGCCTGCCCACTGCTCTACACAGGACATGGGGAGGGCTGGAAAAGCCTCTCTCATTCTAGGCATGTGAGTGGGGTGAAGAGTTTGTAGCTGAACACACACACAGCATGAGAGCAACAACATGAAGAGATGTGTGTAGCGCTCTCATCTGAAGAAGTGAAGGCTTTTCATCTACAGCAGGTGGTCTCCCACTCATCCTGGGAACACTACAGATCTAAGACATATTTTAAGCTAAAATAATGGTTAAACACCCAGCAGGATATCCTGGCCTTTGGATCTATTACATCAGTGTTGATAGGTCTTCTCACATGGCTCCATCCCCAGCCACACACAGGATTCCTGCACCTGCAGCACTCAATCCATGAGAGCTGAGTTGGGATATAACCTTTGCTATCCACTCTTGAAGTCTTTCCTTGCTAAGGATCAGGGAATGAGCATCCCAGTGATTTTTAGTGTGTACTGTTCTCCACTGGCTCCATCCCTCCCCTTGCTCACTAGCCGGAGGAGTAGTGGCTGTCTGGGAACCAGGAGCACTCCTGGCCATATAAGCCTGCTGCCTGACAGCAAAGCCAGTGACTTCAGGAGTACCATGGCCACGGATCTGCTCTACACCTCTCTCACGTGGCCTTCAGTACCCACACCAAGGACTATAAGGGAGAAACAGGTTTCACAGACTCCTCATTGAGAAGGGATGTGGAGTGCAGTGCCTGCTTTAGCAGCGCCTGGACTCCAGCTCTGCAACAGCAGAGCTCCAAAGTCATGGAGAAGGCAAAGCTCCAGTGTCATTATCAACCTGTCATTTCATCCCTGGAATAGTTTGGCACATTGCTCTTTAGAAAGCCTTGGCCACCCTGCCAAGGCTACAGGCAACCTAATACACTCTGCCCCATTCTGATAGCCTCAGCCTCCAAGTATGTTCCTCATCCTCCAAGGCCAACATTTGGCTCAGTTTTGCAGATGTGGGTCTGTTAACCATTCCCCTCAGCTCCCTCCCTGCTTCAGAATTCTCTCCAATTTGTCAAGATCTTTTCTGGCAATAAAGAATACTTGACTCAGAGCAGGAGGCAGGGTGTACAGGAAAAAAAAACCTCATCTGACTTGGGTCTTTTGCCTACAAAGTCCTATGCACCATCAGCCCCTGGTATGCACCACATGCATTACCTAATTTGCTGTTCACTTCTACCCTGAAAAATCTTAGCCTCTCCTTCCAGATTTCTTCCTCCCATAGAGGATACTTTTCCTTCAGCAGTAACAGATAGGATTTTTTTCCAGTCTGAAAGTCTTCTTAATTCCTGCCTAGATGTTTAGTTTCTGCCTAAATGAGAGCCTTCACACAGGTGAAAAAAAACCCCCAAAAAACGAGAGAGCAAGGTACCAATCCATCCGATCACTCAGGGCAGCATTTCTCAGGATGTTTCTGAAGAACGGAAAAGAGAACAAGTACATTTTATATGGAGACTTTTGGATCTTCATTTCAACCACTTCTTGTATCAAATCAACTTCAATTAATCCCTTGTTTCCTGCTAGCACTGGTGATTTATGGGAAACATTCGCAACTGAAGAGAACACCTTTGATTTTACTGAAGTACCAGTTTAAACCAAAAAAGGCAACACACAGTCAGGTATGAGAAACTGCAGTAATCCACAGGCACAGAGGAGCTGAAAGCAAGATAGATGACAATCCTAATTCAGGAAAACTCTCCCCAGCATTTGATCATGTGGCCTTAGTACTCTTCTAACCACTTTCTTTTTTATAGAACTGCTATATAAATTGTATTGTCATAAATGTCCCAAATGATATACGTATAGTATATAAAATAGGCTATAAACCGGATTTTCTGTACTACCTTACCTACCACATGTACAATGTATTTGCCCTGCACCCTGCTGTCTTGCATGGAGTCTCAGATTAAGCTGACAGTAGCAGCACTCTTTTTTCAGTTAGAAGGAAAAGTACACTTCAACTGCCTAAAGGCTGCATTAAGCTATAGGAATGGCTCCCAAGGAGGTGCAGAAAAAACAGGTCTAATGTAAAGACCATATTTGGAGTTTAAAAAAGGGGTCTGAAAGCCAGCTATTCTCTTGCTGCTCTGAAGGGTATGCAACCCCCTGGAAAGTAAATACATAAAACATATAAACCAGAATGGTGCTGACAGCTTTAAAACACTAGAAAATAAAGCAACTGAATCTGGTGCCAGACTAGAGAAGGTATATAATGTAATTTAAAAATAGGAGTATTTTTATATAAGAAAAATGGCATTTACACTCCTCTTGAGTAGCTTGAGTTTTTCCTTTAGGCTTCTCATCCAGCTTGCCAAGGACTTTTGACTATGTCAAAGCAGGAAAGGGGCTGAGATCTGGAGCTTATGGAGATCTCATTGTCCTGAGTGACATATTTTCCTTTTCACATATTCTCACTCAGAGTGGCACTGGCTTTTTTCAATTTTTTAACAATGTCTCAGATATCTACTCAAAGTTGGCTTTGGATCAAGGAACGTAAATGTTTGGTAACCTTGCCAAAACCATATTGCCAAAGGGAAACACCTTAGAAAGCTGCAATTAGGGCTAATCTGCACAGAGAAAATACACTGTTCAAGTAACAAACATAAAGACACTGTGGTGGCACAAGGCTGGCACTGGTGTTTTACCCCGGGAATTCAACATCATGCACTATGTTGATCTCCTGGGCTGGTCCCAAATGAAGTGGGAAAGCTGCCACAGCTATGCCACAGGAATGCACTTAAATAGGGGATGCTTCTCATCAGGGGCTGGCTTTTATTTTCTCTGATATTTGGATATTAATAAATTGTAACATTCATAAATGGGAAATGAGTGACAGTCATAAGTGAGCAGAAGAGCAGAAGATGCATTCAATAAGTATGCAGCTAGTATAGACCTCCTCCTAGTGCTAAACATATGGTGGACAAACAGTTTTGAACACTGGTCAGCAAACCAAGTAAGGCAGTAAGCAAGTTCCCCTTTTTCTCATAAATGTGGAAAGTTCAAAGCTGGCAAGACAGGAGGCTCCAGATCCTGCTTTAACAATTAAGACAAATCTGCCTCTGTTTGGAGCAGCATCTTTAAAAAGCAAGTGACCTTGCAGTGAACTTTTTGTTCTATCTGCTAGTCCTCAATGACAACAAGCTCATCAAGCTGATTTTGCCAAGCCACAGTTCTCAATGTCCCGTTTCAAGTGGCCACCCCAGGGCAGACAGCTTTGTATCCATCCATGGGCTCCAGTCCCCTTTGCAAAGGATCATGCTTGACATTTGACTACCACCAGAACAGGATTTTCAAATGAAACAGAACAATTTTCAAATGGGGGGAAATACACTTTCTCCATCCAGCAACCTCTGCCACACACTCAAGATCCTCCCGTCTGCTTGCTCCCTGCTGTTCTAATCCTTTGCTTCCAGGAGAGAGAACAGAGATTTTGGCAGAGTCTGCCTGCTGGCATGAGGTTCCCAGTGTTCCCAGGCCAGGAGCACTTGCCACAGCTCCTCAAGGGCTGCCTATAGCAGTTCCTCTCATCAGGAAGGGAGGAGATGTCTCCTCCAGGGTGCTGCAGAGGAGAGTCTGAGATCAGAAATCAGTGGGCCAGGCATGTTGCAACTCAGCCTTCTTCCTTTTCCATCCTGAAAACACCAGGCAACTCCCAGCAACTGCCCTGCCTAAACAGAACCCTCTCAGAGGAAGCTCCCTGCCCTCAAGAGCTTAGCTGCATTAAGCTGTCTGCACAGTGTCTCAGCACCTTACACCACAGCTATGTCCTTTTCCCTTGCCTGCACTACTGGGGAAATGCTCTGCAGGTCCCAGACATCTCTTCTTCTCATCCCAAAGGAAGGCCTAGCTTTGCAAGCAGCCATCATCCAGCACACACATCCAGGCAGCACAGCTCTCTTGCACAGATGCTGGCTACAGATTTATGCACAACACTCCTGGCAGAAGGGACCTTCTCAGGTGACAGCAACAGGACCCACCACACACATTGCCTAGAGTCCAAGGCATCTGGTCAGCCATCCTGAGTGTCAGGGGCAAGGGAACAAACCTTTTCCACTCCCTGCTAAATAAACATGAATTCTGCTGATACTCCAGCCTTAGGAAAACAAAGCTGTTTCCATTTAGCTCGGCTTCTGGGCTGAGGTGCAACTCCACCCGCACAATCATCCATCAGGGCTTTGCTTCTCCGGGCAGAGATTCAGGCTGAGGTCAAGAAGAGGGAGGATTTGCAGCTAGTCCACACCAGGAGGGCCTCTAACACCCCCAGGATTTTGCTCTCCAGAGCACTTGCTGTTCCAACCAGCACGGAATGGGGGTCTCTCAGCTTCTGCAGCAGCCAACAAGTCTCCACAGGCTCCCTCAGACACCTGACTCCAAATCTCCACTGAGCCACAGACTGCTGAAGGAACTTGGGAAGTGGCACTCATTGCTTAGCCTGTATTTCCATGGATGACAGTTTGAGCATCACCAGCTTTGGTCTCACCAAAGTAGACCCAGAGTTGTCCTTCTAGCCTAGTCCTTCCCTGGGCAAGAGCTGAGCTCAAGTAAGACTGAATACATCTTCTTTAGTCCCAGGAAGAAGAGAGAATGCACATGATAGAGGCAAGCCAAGGATGGAGTGCTTCTTACCCGATACATCTCCAAACAGAAACACTGATGAGTACATGTAACTCCACAGCACTGATGTCTGTGCCCAGCACAACATTCAAGCTGACCTTCACATCCACATCTTTCCAAGACTGCCAGCATACCCATAAAAGGATCTATGACAGCTACAGGGGGAATACCCATGGGTCCATTCATTAGCCCTCACATCTGACAGGTGAAAATATGAACCAACAAGTACAACCAGCTGCATATGACTGATACAACCCTGTTGCCCAAGGAGCTGCCACTTCTCACCAAGGGTGAGAAGGTACCTTGAGGGTAGAGGACTGACAGTAACATCTCCTGCTGTCCCAGTTGTGCTCCCTGAGCTCTCCTGGCAGGGAAGCCACAGAAGGCTACTTGTCCTTCCAGAGCTCTGGAGGGCCTGAAGCAGAACCAGAAGCACATACATACCAGAAGCAGAACCATGAAAACAGGCAGCTGTCTAGTCATGCTCTTCACCAACACTTTATGGGCTCCTACAGGCTCCCAAAGATTTCCTGCCTCCAGACCAGGTTACTCCCCACAGTCATGATAAGCAGCAAGTCCAATTAGATGAGGATAAAAAAATCATTTTAAAGCAGTCCCACCACTCAGGTAAGTGGGAAATATTTTGGTCTAGGCAGTTCCTAACTAATTTCAGCTGGCTGCTCTCTTAACTCTCTCAGAAGACTCACTTCAGAACACATTGAAACCAAAAGTAACCCAATCTCTTCTTAGAGACCAGGTCTCTGTGAAGGATTTATGGGTTTTGTTGCATGTTTATAGGGAATCTAATATAGTACTATTCTAGTGCATGGCTTCAGACCTTCTGATTGTTAGCTCTATACAAACAAACACAAATAACACCAATATAGATGCAAATAAATAAAAGGAGAATGCAAATTCACTCATGTGAGGATTGATTTCCTATCTTGGCACAGCAAGACAAGGCTTAGATGTCTATAAGTTCCCACTCCTATGCAACTCCTGCCTGTTAGCTACGCAAATGTACAGGGATGTTGGGGACTGGGTGTTTGTCCTGAAACTCAGAGTCTTCTCACAACCACTGACCTAGAATCACCAGTCTCCTTCATCCATTGAACCATTCAAGAGCTTCTTATACCTCTTCCTTATTTACAAATCAGACAAATAAGCCAGCTCCTGTGAAATCATGGCAGACTGACAAGAAAAATCCAGTGTCCACCAGCACAACTCACCCTCATCCTCGAGCAGATCATGGACCTGACACGGCAAGCTGTTCCTCTCATACTGGACAGTGAACTGAACTCCCATGAATGCAACTCCAAGTTTGCAGTGCCTAAGAACAAATCCTCATACTTGCAAACATGAGCAACCTCTACCTAGCTCTTTTAAGACAAACTTCTTGCTTTTGGTCCTACAAACCAACTGTACGAGGAATGTTTCATGCAAAGGTACAGAAAGTACTTTAGTGGAAAGAGATGATGTTGTCACTGCAAGTTCAGACAAGTCTAAGAGTGTGGTTTCATGAGACAAAAACCAACCTAAGAAGTGATTTCCCCACCACCAAAAGGGAAATCCCCTCCTTTCCTCTCCTTCACTGCTAGACTTGCAATTCTGTCCAATTTTTCTGGTCTCATGATCTTCCAATAAGCCAATTTAGCCTGGAAGTGGCAGAAAATTATCCTTGATTTTGTTGTGTTCATTTTTTTTTTGCTGGTTTACTGAACTGAGTCAACTCACACAGAGACCGGATGGGGACCAACAAGTGAAGCAATGGGAGGGCACAGCCAAGACCATGCCTTTGGCTGTAGATGCTCATTCTTACAGGCTCTGCAGCTAGCCCAGAAGTTGGCATGCTGAAAGGGATGGTCAAAAACATTTGGGAAACAACTCTTCCAAACAGCAACAAGACTTTCAAGTCATGTAGTACCACACACATTATGTTACAAGTTCCACAGACCACAGAAAAAATCCAAGTGACTGAATTGTACAGAAGAACAGCCAGGGGCTGAAGAGGCATTTTGATACAGACAGGCAAAGCAGGGCTGTTAAACATCACCTTGGGCAGCACAGCACCCAGAGGGGTGGTGACAACTCCTTCTTGGAGAGACACACAGCAGCCTCAGAGAATCCTTCAGGACATCTCCAGAATGCAGTCACTGGTGGGCATGTCCCAGTGTCCTGTGGCCATTGCAAAGGACGATTGTCAAATTCTCTTGCTGAAGCATGGGATAAAGGTGACATCCTATGGCCTTCACGAGGAGGGAAGGAGGAACAGCACAGCATAGTCCTTAATGGAGTCCTATTTCCTTGGGATGGTGCCAGAGGATTTAAGGTACGGCAGGCAGCTGGGCATTCAGCAATCCCGGTTCAGTGATCACTAGATGCTATGTCTGACTGATTGGACAAGAATGCTCTGCCAGTGGCTGCACAGCCCTCCATCCTCTGTGCAGAGCCTGAGGTCATGTTCCTTACTGGGAAAGCCTTCAACAGGTGCTGTATCTCCAAGGACACTGCTCTCCCTCCCCTCCAGTCCCTCCACACAGAGTGCAGCACAGAGGGGTAGGAGGAGGTCATCACTGCAGGGAAACTTGTCAGCAATACCCAGGGTTATAGGCACATGAGAGGGCTGCATGCTCACTTAGGCTGCAAGCCTCTCTTAGAGCAGCAATGACAGGGGCTTGGCCACCTCTCCCCTTGGCCAGCATCACTTCTGCCTTTCCTGAATTTGGTTTCTATCAGATAGTCTTCCATCTGGGCACCAAGATATGCCAGCTTCAGTGAACTACTTTGTGCCAGTAAAATCTTAGCCAGTCATTTGAGCCTCACCGAAATTGCTGACAGTCAAGGGTCTAGAATTGTCTCCAGCCCATACAATTGCCTTTGTTTCAAAAGAGACAGAAAGGCAGTAGCCACTGTAGGAGCAATGAGCACATTGGAAACAACCTGCAGGAAAACAGAAAAACAAAGACCAAATTGCCCTCTTCTCGGGCAGCTCCGAGTGATGTTGACAGAGAAAGCCAAAAGCTCAAAGAAGTAAAGGAGAAACTGAAATTACTTCCTGGTTAAGTACCTGTAATTTGCTGTAATGTCTGCACTGTGACTGAGGGGCTCCTGCTGGAAGCCATGAGAAAATTCTCTGCTTTGATGGTTACCAACAAACCAGTCTTTCTGGCCTGGCAATTGAATGCACAGCTCCAAGAAACACAGGGGCTTTTAGGGATGATGCAGTCTATCAGTTTGCTCCCATGTTCACAGACTCTTACAGAAAAGTGGAGATGGTCTAAAAAAACCCAAACAATATGTGTACATTGTTGTACAGCAGCAGGCACTACTCTCAATGCTCTATCCCCACCAAGCTGCTCGCACAGTAGCAGTGCTTGTTTGGGAAAGACACCTCTCCCATCTTTACTGCCTCATGCAGCAAAAACAGATATAGCTCTAGCAGGACATCACAAAACACAAAGTTTTGTGAAGGAGTGGTAGCTCAGGTATAGGAGCATCTCAGCACTGGTCTGAGGCAGGTGCACTGAGGCACTAAGTTCTTCCTCACCCAAAAGACCAAATGATGCCACAGTTGTCATCCTGAGCTTAACACACTCCTCAGAGTCCCTCCTGCATGTACCTCTGAGCTCCAACAGCTCCACCTTTGCTTCTGTACCCAATATGCAGGCATCTGCCTGAGTAGCAAAATGACCCAAACCAGACCAAAATCACTCAGAAATATAAAACAAATGGCTCAATAATTGCTAGAGTCTGCCAGGAGACATCTCTCAGTGTCACTGTTTTGCTAATACCAGCACTTGCTGGTATTAAGCACACCTCAGATGTATCTACTCTTCTGTGGGTACTACCTGGATATATTGCTCTAAACATACCCTCTTGGGAAAGAGATTTACCTACCACTTCTCTGCCCACCCTGCTGCTACCATGAAGGCTATTCACCAACAGGACAAGGGCAAACAGAAGACATTTACCTTCCTCATGGGATCATCATTAGACAGCCTCATTCCTCTGTGTGACAGGGGACTGTGACAAAGTGCCAGAAAACAGAGTCCCTTGGAGGGACAGCCTGACCTGACCCTTATGTCAGCGACCACAGCCTACGGAGGAGTTTTCATCGAGAACCAGGCTGCCTGGTCTCATGAAGCAGAGCCTGTAGAGATTGTGGCCCAGCTGATCAAGGTGTTAGTTGCCTGAGGGCTGGGCGGAGCATCCTGCCAGGAACCGGTTTGACTTACACAGCTGGGACATGTCGTGGGATGGGTGCTTGAGCCCCTTGCATGGAGGCATCTCGCCCTATTGTGCTGGTCCTCCTCCGGAGGGAGCTTGTGGGGGGCTGGAAGGCAGCAACGGCACCAGGTGGGTGGTACTCCTGCTCAGGAACAACTTCTTCACACCTGAAGCCCTGGAAGCCTGAGCGACAGGTACAGACCTGGGGGCGGCTGCAGGAGCCCTTGTTCTGGCATGGCGGGTCGCAGACAGCTGAGGAGACACAGAAAGGCAATTAGTGGACACAGGACTTTAGCCCCATGGTAGTGACACCCAGCTGGGGCAGCACAGCTGGGACAGTCCCATCTCATCTCTGCAGGCAGGTGACCTTCACAGTCTTGGTGTTACAACTTCTGTGGGCCCCTAACACAAGGTCACCTCTATTCTTCGCATTGGTTTCTGAAGAGCTCTTCTCCAACAATAGTCATTTCAGAAAGTTCAGAAATGAGCAGCATGACCTGCAGAGAGCACATGGCCACTGCCCTGGACAGGAATAGGTCCTAATTCTCAAAGCAAGGGATTGCATGTTACCTTTAGTCTGTTTTGGGGTCTGATTTGCACAGTGCCCCTGGCCTGTCCCCTTCAGTGCTTTCCAGCTTTCCTTCCACAGCTGATTTTGGAGTCACTGTGCTCAAATTCCTCCACTGCTACAGGGACTTACAGTTCATTAACCTTATGCCTAAATCAACCTCTGAGCCTGTGCGTTCCTAATTACAGCACATCAGCTTCAGTGTGCGCCCTGGGAGGAAAGTGCTATTAATTATACACAGGACCCTAACACTTCCTAAGTCAACAGATGCCAAATTGGGTTTATAATCCAGGCAGTGGCAGTCAGGAATCCACAGATTGCTCCAGTAGGACCAGGCTCATTGTTCTAAGCAAGGGTAATTGAAAAGGCACTGGAAAATAGTGTTGGCCTCCAAAGAAAGAAGGTGCCAGCTGGTCAAAGGGTAATGAAACCTTGTTGGACAACACAAGGTGGACATTAACCTCCAGCCACATGGAAACCCTGTGAATGGGTTTCAACCCATGAAGCCACTGCTTCTGGTAAAATCCCCTCTCCCAGGACTGCCCCAGGGAGGCTGCAGGGGCATCTCACCACCTTTACACACAGCTGCAGGGCTTTCATGAGCATGTCCCTCCCTTTCTGGCTGTGCTCTCCTTTCCTGTGAGATACAAGCACACCTGTGAGAAACATTGCTTTTGGACAACAAACATACAGATAGCTCTTTCCTCGTGTGCCATCCGTACATCATCCTGCTGTCATCAAGCGAGGGAAGTCCTTATGCAGACACTTGAATTCCTTTCACAGCAGCATAACCCCCACAACCCTTCCCTCATCGCAAAACTAGCTTGCCATCAGCTTTTCCTAACTAGATCAGGGATATGCTCACTGGAATGCTTCATGTGACATTTATTACTATGTTAACACTCAGGAAGATCTCAAGGAAAAGGAGACCCCAAGTCACATAGGGCTGTATAGGTTAAAGCCAGAGGTTTCAATGAAATCTCCCAGTAAAATAAATCAGCCAACACTGCAGTCTCTGGAACAGGGACAAAGTCCTAGTCAGGCAGGAATTAGGCGTCTCTGGGAAGTCTGGAACTCCAGAAGTTGATGTAATTTATAATACAAAACTCAGCTGTGATTTAAATAGGCTGCCAGTCCCTACTGTTATCTCCCAATAAATGCCTGTTTTAACAAAGGCCACCAGCCCAGGAAGCCTGCCATTGAAAACAACTACTTCACATGCTGAAATACTGCAGAGCCATGATGCTGGGACCTGGAACCACAGCAGTTCTCACAACCTCTCCCACCAATAGAGTCACCTTAGACTGTATCCTTCAGCAGGAAAGTGGTGATAAGTGACGAGGCACTCTAAAAGGCCCCTAAGGCAGTTTACACAGGGAAGAGGAAAAAGGGAATGGGATTAGTCTTCTGGTCTCTTCAAGCAGGATGAATGGGGAGCTGCCCTAGCTGAAATATTCCAGCTCTAGGATTAATCCCCTTCCTAGTTGCCTTTGCAAACTTAGGAAGAACTTGAAAGAGCTTTAAAAATTGCTGGTTATCACTCAGTTCAGCTGTGCAAAATAAGGAGAGCAAATCAGTCAGTGGCAGTACTGCCAGTGACAAGTGTGTGAAATCTCTATTCAGGTCTCCCAAAGCATAACACTGGCTGAAGAAACAAGATGGCTAAAATACATATATATATTTGAGATGTTTCTTTTTTCTTTCTGTTTTCTGACCTCAGGGATTACTTTGAGGGGTTGCTCCCCAGCTTGGGGTATTATAAACAGTTTCTGTTAAGATGACGGGCACTCATTTTTTCTCACTGGAGTCTCATGTAATCACCTGTTCCAGGAGCTGGGGATTAGGGGGAAACAAAAATAGTCATCTCAAAACTCTTAATAAAAGAACAAGACTTGGAGCACTGCTGAAGTATCACTGGTAGAAAATCTAGTTTGTTCAAGAACATCTAGCAGTGCCCTCACAGATTAAGTCTAGTCTTCAGTCCAAGAGGTAAGTCCTCCCAGCAAGGCGACATAGCAGGATGACTGTGGCATGACTCTGACCACCCAGCCAGGCCTGCCAGAGGGGAATGCCACCAAGTTCAGCCTTGCATTGCTTTGCAGGCACACCTGGCCCAGGTTGAGCAATGACATGCAAGTTGACATTCAATTACTGAGTCCTTGAAGCTCAGCTCATGCTCTTCACCTACGAGAGTGATGCAGATCTTCACTGTAAGCAGCTCCTGTGCAGTTGCATTTAAAATGCAGGGGAACCTGTCCATCAGCTAGGGCCTCCATAGGAAAACTGAGAAGGTGCTGAAGGACTTGTACCACTGGGGTTATTTAGTCCACTTTCTCATGGAAAAGTTATGTATGTAAACTCAATTCTAACTTACAGCTCTGACTCTGGGAGCACACCCACAAGGGATGGGCAATTTAACACAAGTGAGATCTGTGCAGGGTGACAGGGAGGTAGATCAACAGCAATGCAGGAATAACAGAGAGAAAACAGAACTTCAGTGAAGAACAGCCAGGGTTCAAAAAGCCCTATAGCCACCATTCAGAAGACAAAGGAAGAGGCATGTGGATGTCGTTTTGCAGATGTGAAAAAGCCCTAGGGATGCTAATGGGACTGTCTAAAGTCAAGCTGTGCTGCGAGGCCACAACAGAGCCAGATTCCACAGCCTGGAATCCCTGCACCTTTATTCACCATCTTAACTGCAAGACCATCTGTATAGGATTGGAAAGTGCATTAGTTCATTTAGTCCTTCCTGACACACTGATTAAAAATGCTTCTTTTAAACTTTAAAATATTCATGTCAGGAAAAAAGCTCATGCTGCATTCCCAGTCCAGCCCAGGGTACCATCTCTGGAAGCAGCAAAGAACCATCATGAATAATGCTGATGAAAGTGGAGGGTGATAAACTAACATGAGGAGGCTGAGTATGATGAGCTAACAGGCAGCAGCTAAATTACTGACAAGTGTACACTGCAAACACTGCAGCCCCTAAAATGTGGGCAGTGCAAGGGGGCTTCTGGCCAGCTTGTGTATACAGGTTTCTTCTCCACCAAACTAAGAACATAATGGACAGAGTGTCACTCCAGAACAAAGTTAGGCAGGCAGGAGGTTGAACCCTTCAGGCCTACACTCAGATGCAGCTCACTATCCCTAATGGCCCCTTCTGTGAGAAGACTTCTGGAGCCTCACTGCATCCAGCCCTTGTATGCAGCTCAGTGTGATGACCTGGAAGTGAGTGGGTAGAAATCAAACCCACTGCAAATAGGGAAGGTCTTCCTCCTAAACTCCCTTAGCTCATTTCCACTTTCCCAGGAGATGTTGTTGCTCCAGGGAAAGATATTTATCTTTTTATCTTCCCAGTCACTTCCCAGACTGTCTGAAAATACCACAAATCCTTACTGCAACTTTGGTCCTCAAATCTGAAACATATGGAGACACTTCCCTAAGGCTGGAGTTAAGTCATATGCAGGGATGTTGAAAGAATAAAGTACCTACAAAATCATAGTTGAAGGAAGAAACCACCACCTTTGGTAGGTGAGAGGAAATAGATTATGGCAACAATTTGACCTATCCTCTCTCCTGTACCCAGGCTCAAATCCTTGAAAACCAAGGATCTGTCCAACATCTGAATGTTAATTCTTCAATGTTTCATCACTCATAAAATGTTCCCTCTGGCTGCATTTCTACCTCACTAACTTCCTTGATATGCCACATATCAAAGACCATGGGAACAGACATTAAACAGCATTACAATGCAGAAACTTAACAGGGATGGGCTGTCCAGTTTGCCTTAGCAGCTTTAAAAACAGCTGGATGCCTCCAGCAACTTGAACTCCAGCAGAAAAGCCCAGGGAGGGAGGTAGCTGGGAATTAAATTATATTTACACATCACCAGTCTCCACCGAAGTCCTGCCCGAGCTTTACCATCCCTGGTCAGGGGGACACTGTCAGCCTTGATCATGTTGACATTGTCCTTTTAATGAATCCTTGGGAACAAGGGCTCAGCACCTGAGCAATCACTAGGCAGCCTGCATGGCTGCAAGCCCAGATCTACTGCTCCTACCAAAATCCCTAATGAGAGAAAGATGCTGCCATGGCTGGCCCCGCGCAGTGTTTACAGACACTGTCTGGCAGCACAGCACGCTCTCTACCGTTTGGCTTCTGTCGGCATGGGGGAGAGGGAGCAGGGAGGTGAGTCAGCCCTTGGCCCCCTGCTCCCAAACAACGATTGCTAATGCAATTACCCCAGCACGGCCAAAGCACCGTGAGATCCCGCGGCAAACAAAGCTGAGCCTCCTTCCCTGCTTAACATCTGGGCAGCTGCTGCCACTCAAGTAAAGGCAGATGCTCTCGCCTATTCCGGGCTGGGTGCTCCCACCCAGGCTGCCCCCTGTGCTCCCTGCCCCGTCGCTGGGAAGGCCCACAGATGAGCTGCATGGTGCAGCCCTGTTGTTCAGGGACAGGGATCGCAGCAGGGGTTAGTCTGTGACTGCGGAGCTATTGAGGGTGAAGATGACAGTTCACTTGTCTCTGGTGTGCATTGCACCGGTGCCTATTCAAACATCTTCTCTTCCAGCGCTGTGTCAGGGAGCCCACAATGATCGCAGCCCACAAGGCTGTAATACCAGGGCTGCTTGGATGAGCACAACACTTAGTACTTCCTCTGTGGGTAGGCAGGAGGGTCCTGGCTAGGCAGTTTTGTACTGCAGGAGTGCCCTGCACCTCACTGCCATTTTAGGCACCCCACGCTCTAGCCCCACCCATCTCTGCCCTTGTGCCAAATCCATTAATTGTTTTCCTTAATAGCACTCAGATAATTTGCAGCCCTGATTCCCCACTCAGCATCAGCAATGCTCACGCACATGAGCACAGCCCCAGTCTGCCGGTTCCCAGCTGCTGGGACTTTCACAGACCTTTCTTTGCTCCAAGCAGGGCAAGTGAAAGCCCAAGGTTCAAAATTCACACGTAAATGTGCCACTGCAATGCCCTGCCCCAACAAGATCCTGCCATGGATGGACACTAATAACAATAATAGAGTAAAACCATAATTACTCTGCGTACTCAGATTTTGCTGGCAGACAGGGAGAGCTGACCTATAGCCTGGCAGTCCCATAGCAAGGCTGTGGCACTGCCTCCACAGACCCCATGATTTATCTCCTGCCATTTTCCAATTTCCACAGTGCATGGGAAGTGTGTGGGGTCACTGCAGTATTCAAGCACTTTTTAGGGGTGCATCCTGAGATTTGCACTGGCTGAGACTGTCATACTCACGTTTGATGCAGCGGTTTGTGCCTGGAGCTGTGGTCCATCCTGGGCAACACTGTCTGCCACAGACATTTGGCCTAAGCAGAGAGACAAAGCAGTGTGGTTAGGAGAGGGGGAAGCTGAGGTCTTGCTGCAGCCATCACCTCTGAGTCACCCACAAAATTATTTCCTGCAGCATCTGATATTTCCTTCCAGATGGAACAGCAGCTGAGATCAAAACCAATGGGACAAGGGCTGAGTTGTTTAAGTGCTTGGAAAAGAAACCCCCAAGGATTGTGAATGCTGCAGTGTGAGCAATCCCTGAGAGAGGAGCTCCCTTTTGAACTGGCATTATGCTGGATTTCTGGCACGGCACTCAGAGAAACCATTTTCCTCCTGAGAGCAATTGGAGGCCAGCAGCCAAAGATCATTAAAGATCTCATGGTTCTTCATGGTTTTGGGGTGTAAATTTGGCCCGATTTAAGCTTTGGTCACAGTAGCATGCCTCTGCAAATGTCTTGAGCTGTTTCAGCCGAAGACAACACTTCATTCTCCACCTAACTACTGCTACTGTCTGTTGCTGTTCATTGCTCAGCCCTGCCCTGGGAGGGATGGCACATCAGAAGCTGCACTCTGGGACATTCCCCAGCTTGCTCTCCCTTTGCAAGCAGCCCAGTCCTACTTCTGTGGTCTGTCTCTAGTGCAGTGACCCAGGGGGCCGAGGACTCTCTGGTGCTATGAAATTTGTATCTACCTGATGTGCACAAGGCTACACTAATTCTAAGATGCTGAAATAATTTCCATGAATGTTGAATCCAAGATTTAGCTGCAGTTACCTTTTGACTGCCCTTATATAAATGACATCCTCTTCACCTCTCTGTTCTTATATGTTTTCAGGTAGGGATGACTGTCAACATACAGCTATCATAGACAATGCTGGGCTTCTAAGAGCTGCTCTGGAATGCCCAAGCAGGCAGCTAATGCTGCTTCTTCCAGTCACATCATATTTAGGTGTCTATAATGAAAAAAATAACAAGTTCTAGGGTGCTCTCCATGAGTATTTACTCATCATGGAGGGAAGATTTTAGAAATAGGTAACTTTTGCATGTCTAGGTACATGAGAAAGAACAGTTGTCAAAAGATAGAAAGTTAGAAATAGCCTGAAAGCTCTGGAAATCCTCTGAAAATGAAGTGGGGAGTATGGTTTATTTCTAATGCTGGACAAGGCATTCAGAGCTCTGACACAATTTACAGGAACCACAGAAACATGCACATTTGTCTTCTGAGTTGACTTTAACATGAACATAGCAGGGTCAGAGGAAGATCCTCCTCTAAACCAGCATCCTCCTGACTCCTGCATCCACATGGCATGAGATGAGACTCCAGAAGGGCCAGGGCTCAAGCTATGGGTCTCAAGTTTTAGGAGAGGGAAGGACAGTGGGTGGCAGGTATGCCAAGTATTGTTCTGCTGTTCACAAACGAAGCTGCCTGTAGAGGTACAGTTGCTCCATGTGGGAAAGGGAAGTGGTCTGAGAAGCCATATAATTAAAAAATGTTACCTAGCCCTTCAGGATCAATGGTTTATTAATCTGGATTTTTATAGGGAGAAAGCACTTAAATTCCCTTGGTGTAACTTCTTCTGCAAGCAGAACAAGCCAAAGTAATTCTAGTGCCCACTCATATCTGTTCTGGCTGGGCAGGAGCACCAATTTCCAGCATTTTGTCTGTCAACCCAAAGAGATGTATGAGTCTCTTCCTTAAGACCTCAGAAAGCATCCAATGAAAAATACTCCTTCCTTTATTTACTGCATAAGAGCTCACAAGCCTTAAACATTTTTAAGATGTCCTACTCAGTAAAAAGAGAAAACCATTGAGCTGGAGCAGGTCTTTGGGTAATTAAGGTCCAGAGAGGGACCTACTCCAAGCAGCAACATAAGCATCTTTGCTTAAACTACAGAGGGACCAAAGGATGAATGGGCATGTGGAGGGGTCAGCAGCTCTCCCAGCTGGAAAGAAACTCAACAGTCAAAGAGAAGAGAACGCATGTCCTCACATGGGTCTTGCAAGCTGAAGTTCCACTGAACCTCATACTAGATCACATTCCACGAGATGCCCTAATCCCAGCTCTAACACTGATGCCAAAGCAAGCCTTCAGCAAACAATCAGTCTTTCCTATCTCTGCCTTCTTACCAGTGGAAGAGGTTAATTAATGTATTTGCCTTCCTAAAGGTCAGGTCACCTAGCACATATCCTGTGAAATGAAACATTGCTGAAAACGGTCAGAGGCACTGAGACTTGATTGCATGTAACGCTGTGCTGCTACAGGGCACACGGGCAAATTAGCATCTTCCCAGCCCAGCTCAGATCAAAGCAGACAGAGATCATTTCCAGTAGCCAGTTCCCCCTTTTTGAAGAGAAAGGGCATTGAATAGCCCAGATAGCTAAACAGCCACAGTGACAGAGAAAATCTTAAGGCATAGCTCAGTGCATTTCTGGGAAAAGGCAGAGTACAGCACTGGATCCACATTTCAGCCTCTGCCTCAAGTGCCAGGTATACTCTGAGATCTCCAAAGAGCACAGGCAGCAGCAAGTAGCTGCAAACCAAGCTTTTTCTTCATTCTGTGGCTAGCATGCACCATTCATGCCCAGGTATAATCCCTGCCATGTTGAGCTTGGTGTACAGGAGCTCCCAGGCACTATTCACTGACCTGCTCCTTTTGTGGGATAGATAGCTCCTTGAGACTCCCCACAGAGCTGAAGCCAGTGCCATGAAGCCTCCCTGCACCCAGAAGAACCATTCATAGCCCTGACTGGATGCACTGGCATAACCTTTGTCTTGAGCAAAGGAGCTGCCACAAACCACTCCTTCACCCCTCCTCTGCTGCTGCACCCAGAGGCCACCATCAGGATCGTACTCAGGCTGTGCAGAGGTACTTAGGTTGAGAACAGCCTGCAAGATCTTGTAGTGTTATCTTAAACAAGAACCAAGCAACCATAACAGGCACCAGGAGGAAGGAAAACAAGAAAACAGTAGTAAGATCATGGCTTTTACAGCGATGATCACACACTGTTTCTGAAGCATTCAGTAGAACCCTTTTTTTCACCACTTCTTTTAATAGCAATCTAGGCATCATCTTTCAGCTTCACACAGAACTCTGTGCTGCCAGATATGCTGACTCCATTCAGACCCTGTACAGCATCCTCACAGGAGGCCAGAGGGACCATTAGATCATCAGGTCTGCCTTTCTACTGCAAAAAGTGAACTTCATCCAAATGCATATGAAATATTTGCAGACAGACCCAGTGAAGAACATTAGCAAAAGGCTGTTGGCATCGATGAGTCACTGAAAACCCTCTGCCAAGTCCACATCAGCATTAACTGCCTCCACTCCTGAGCAATCCTATAAACACATTGGAGCAAGAATCCATATGCCACAAAGCCTGGGTAAAGCAGGATTATACAGCCACAGATGGTGTCTACAACAGCAATTAAACATGAACTGGGGTGTAGAATGCCCAAAAAGAAAATTGGAGAGAGAAAGAATGAGTCTGGGACTCTGCCTGCTACCTGGGAGGCCTCACATGCCCCTTGAAACTGTCCAGGCAGGTACCAGAAGTAGAGGCTTCCTGAGATGACTCTTCCATTGCCCACTTTTCTCATCACTGTGATCCACCCTCCCAGCCACGGGGCAGAGGAACAAGGGGGGACACATCTCAAGGGACACAGACATAGAGGGAGATGCCCTCCCAGCAGGACTGGCCAGCCCAAATTAGGGATGCATCCAGCACACAAGTAGAGTCATGGGTGGCGTGTGTCAGGGCTACTCTATCCCACAACACTCAAGAGAAAAATCCTTGTAGTCAGGGAGCTGGAGAAGCAGGGATGTTAAGCTGAGCAGTGATGTTTTCAGGGCTGGATGGTTTTCTTCACTCAGTGTCAGAATTCAGTAGTTTTCTGCCATGTTCGCTGGCATATCAAAAGTCACCTCACAGTGAGTCTTCTAGGGAAAATACTAAAACTCAGCTCTTGCAAGTCTTGAAGTTGGATGCATTCATGAAATTGTTTGTACAAGTCACACCTGCAAAAAGGTCAGACATGAGCAGAGTGGCAGACACATCCAAAGAGTCCTCAGGAAAGAAACTCAATCTTGAGTATGCAGCTTTTAGACAAGGTGAGAAAATAATTATCTAGGAAAACAGAGAGTGCCAATAAATGGGTTTTTTCAACCACGGAACTCTGCAGGGCCCCTGAAGGTACCAGCAGAGAGCTCTGACTGGGGAATCTGGAAAGGCAACACATGCAGGGGTTTAGATTTTTAGCCAAAATAATTGTATAAATAAATAGTACTGGGGTTTAGTGTGCTTGTAAAGTTACCTGAGTAAGGGAAAATGAAGGTTGTCATACTAGAGACTAGCAGGAGTTCACTGTAAATAGCAGAACAGAAAATATCCCACCTGGCAAAAAAAAAAGAAACATCACAAACTTAAGTTTTTTAGGGGCCCTGAGTCTCCTGGATGAAAATGTGTCTAGTGCAGCAAGGGGCGTAAGAAGACGGATGAGGTGGAAGGACAGAGTCTCAGAGAATGGCTGGAGGCAGCAGCAGCTAGCTTCCCATGAGGAGCAGCACCATGTGGTTACTCATGGACAAGTATTTCAGCTAGGCTTTCTCTTAAGCTCCAAAGACAGTACATTATGGAGAAGCTTCAAAAGTGCCACTTTGGACTCCAGAACAGACAGAAAGCCATTAGAGGCACTTTTTAGAACTGTAGGTCTTGGGGACGGGAGAAAGCTCTGTATCCCCAGCCTTGATCTTCCAGTGCAGAGCAGAGGCAGAAAATGCAGTCTGAAACACAGCCTGAGAAACACAGCACTAGGACACAGCTCTTCCTTCCTCTTCCTTTAAGCTTGGAGGCAATGGCACTCTCAGATACACATGATAACAGGTAAACTGTGTGTAAGTGCTGGACCAACTACCCCTGTCTACACCCTGGATTAAAGGATGAAAGCTACTTGCAAAAAGGTTCAGCGCTCTTCTGAGCACAGTGTGAACCTTGGAGCTGCCCACATGCTCCTGACAGCAGCACAGGCCAGCTGTTGTCACCAGAGGCAGCTGCAGTCTGAAAACAAACATGCTACATATCAGATGACTCAAATCCAACCAAACTGCTACATGATCCCAAAGCAACATTGACAGCATTCCAACTGCAGAAGGGGCAAAATCTTTTTGAGCCCAACAAAGTTCAAATCTGACTGAGCAGGACTGGATCTTCCAAGACTCCCTCTCTGGGTGGCTGACAAGCCAAGACAATGAGTGGGTAAGCTCAGAATCGATATGCCTAGCTGTTAGTGATAGTTTACATATCAAACATAATGGAAGTAGAGCGAACTTGGTGTTTCTGTGGATCTGTTGAAGGAAAGTACAGTGGCACAGAAAACATTTCTGTCTCAAAACTTTGCAAGATCAGAGAGATGGGAGAGAGAAAACTCAGAGACAGACGTTTTCTACATCCCCAGTAGATGTTAGCAGAAGACATTTCTGCCCATGTCAGAGGGCTGTAAACCCAGAGCCTGCCCCCATAATCCCCCTAGCAAGGCCCACATGAGAGCAAACACACACAGTGCCACGAGTTGGTCAAACTTCTACGCCGTGGTTCTGGTAGCCCTGTCCAATGGCAAAGGAGCTGATCTCAAAGGGCATCAGCCACGGGGGAGCAGCGAGGGGACGGCAGAGGAAGGGGCCCTGGGTGAAGAGTCTATCAGCCCTGTGCCAGACGTGCCTCTGGCAGGCTCCCCTCACAACCGAGCAGCTGGCCTCGCCATATGATATCCCCTCCACCTCCACAGGGCTGCAGCCAGAGACTGGAGCTGAAGGCAGCCCTGCCAGGCAAGTCATAGGAAGCCTCCTTCGGCTGAGCCAACTCAAGCCATGGGAAGCTGCGGCGCGGAGCGCTTACAAGGGGCCCATTATGGGAGGAAGGAGCCAAGAGGCCAGGTACCTGCAGCAAGAGCGGCAGCAGACAGACTCCGTCCCGCAGAGCCGAGCAACCCCTCCAGCTTCTCCACCACCTAAACCACATTACACGCCTCTCGGGAGTCCCCCACCCTGCGGGCCTCCCAGGACGGGCACGGGCAGCTCCAGAGGGCAGCCGGGACACTGTGCCCGCTGCTCTGCCAGCCGAGGGAGGCCCCCATCTGCCCGAAGGCACCGCATCCGAGCACTGCCGGGCCACGCACCCCCAGGGCCGGCAGACAGCCCCGCACACCCGGGTTCGGGCCCCGCCTGCGCGCACACCCACACACACACACACACCCACGGGTGGCCGGGAGCAGCGAGTGCGGGACAGACGCGCCGCAGCAGGGCGAGCATCGAGGGGCTTCCCACGGGAGAGCCCTGCCCCGCCATCCCGCGGGGGACGTGGCGGCGCCGGGAGCGCCCTGGGATGGGAAAGGGGATGCAGCACGGGGCTCGGGATGGGACCTGGCCCCTCCGTCCGGGGCTCCCTAGCGCCGGGACCAGCGGGGCTCACGCTACGCATCCTCAGCGGGATCCCTCGCGACCGCAGAGCACTTACCCCGCCATCCTCCCTCTGCCGCTCGGCTCCTTGGCCCGGGGCACGACTCGCGCTTTCGGCCCGCTGCCCTGCCGCTGGCGGGAGGAGTCCTGCCTGTTCCTCTGCCCGAGCCCGGCATCCCCCGCCTGGCCCCGGGGCGCGGGCAGCCCGCGGTCGGGACGCTCCCTCCGGCCGTCGGCACCGCTCGGGCTCCCCGCGGCGGCCGCGGAGCCGCGATCCACGTGGAGGGCAGCGGGGAGGGGCCGTGACGGTGGCGGGGACCGGGACGCTGAGGACGGGCCGTTCGCCGTGCCCGCCGTTCCCAGGGCAGCCCCCCGGCTCCGCAGCCGCGCCGCCCCCCCGGGCCCCGGCTCCAGCCCGGCCGCCGAGTCCGGCCGGCAGCGGGCGAAGGCCAGGAGGACGGCCAAGGTGAGCGGGAGGAGGCTGGCGGCGGCGCCCCGCATGGTGTCAGCGGGCGGCGAGGGGAGACGGGCGGTGCGGGGCGCTCAGCGCCCGGCTGGCATCCCCCGGGGCACCGGGACCGCCGGCTCTCCGGCCCCGCTCACCGCCCCATCCCGCTCCGGCACTCCGATGGGAGCTGCCGCCCGCCGGGGCCGGGGGCGCAGGGAGCGGTGCTGAGGCGGGGGAGAGGGCTGCCGGGCGGTCCCGCAGGAGGAGGAAGAAGAGAAGGGCGGCCAGCCCCGCTCTCCGGGCTGCCAGCGAGATCCCGCGCTCCGCGGGCGGCTCCGAGCACCTTCGCGCCTGCCTCTGGCACTAGCAGCGCCTGGAGGGGATGGAGGGTTTTATTTTTGGAAACCTCCCCCTTTGTGTCTTTTTGATGCTGACATCCCCCCTCTCCAGAGGACACGGCTCGGCCCCCCTTCTTAGGAGAGGAGACATTCCAGCAACACCCACTTTGGCAAAGGGAAACAAACTACAACAGAGAAGCCTTAACCCCTGCCTGGCCAGGGAGACCCGGCCGGCCCGGCAGTGCAGAGCAGCCCCCGCAGCCCGCCCCGATCCCCGGCCTGCAGCGACCCGCCGGTCCCCGCCGCAGCTGGGAACGCTCAGGAAAGGTGGAGCGAGCCCAGCTTTGGGAGCACGGAGTAGAAGACACGGATGCCAGAAGAATTCGTCGCTGCCCCTCAGCATCTGGGGACTTGTGGAGCTGCATTAGCAGGGCTAGCCCTCTCGCTGCTCTGGATCGCATCGAGCAGGAGAAAGGCACGGCAATGGGAACAGCCTTGTTGGCCATCCCACGCTGGCTCCAGAGCTCTCAGATCCTCTCAACCCCACTCAGGGTTTTATAATCTTCCTTGTATAAGTTCAGGCTAGAAAAGGACCCACCTATAAGCTGCAGGTCCTTCAGCCTGAGAGATCTTTCAGGAGCCATATTCCAGGAGCTTAGAATAGATGTCCATCCTTCCCCCCATCTGCCTCTGCCTGAGTATGAAGAGGTCGAGGGAGGACTTAAAATAACTGCTTTGCTTTTTATGTGCTGAAGAAGACTGAGAGAAGAGTAGGAGGAGGGAGAACAGGGGCACAAATCCCCTTTTGGCCACACGCATTAGCTTGACCTTGTGCTCTGCCATGTCTTTACAGGTCTCTGCTGCTCTTGGCCAGCCTGGGCAAGGAGCAAATCCTCCCACTGGAGTGCAGATGCTATTTAGGTGGGCTCATTCCAACCCACAGAAGCATTGGTTACCTTAGTGTGTGACTAAAGGCCTCTTGCTGCCTCCCTACGTGCAACGAGACAGATGAGGGCACCGCAAATGCTCACAGGAAGGAGATACTGGATTCTGTCCCTGCAGTGGGTCCTGTGGTGACCCCAAGTGCAGCTGCTGGATATCTGCAGGAGAAGGAACACAAGGAACTCTGTGTGTGCACAGAGTGATCTTTTGGGTGCACCTTTACATCTTCCAGCAGCTCAGAGGGTAAGGGCTCCTTCAGCCAGCCACTGCAGCTCAGCCACTGAGTTTAAAAGGCAAATTGTCATCAGTCCATGATTTTATCTGATTTCTTTTGTCACTTTTGATGTATGGGGTGACTGCAACATACGACTACTGGCTCTTCTCCTGTGCCCACTGCTCCCCCAGCCTGTTAAAACCTCATCCCACTGATGCTCCTCTCCCTTCAGCCTCCCCTACTACAGGTGCTGCCTTCCCTGGTCCTCCCCAAGCAGTCTGCTTTCCAACAGTTTTGTGGCAGAGGGGTCTGTCCAGCTCCCCCAGTTCTATCTTTCCAGCCTCCAGCAGTTATGCTCCTAAAACCCATCCCGTTGGAAACCAGTGGTTCCATCTCCCTTCTCATTGCCCTTCTACTTTTAGGCTCTCTCAGACAACAGCCACCCCCTTCTTGGGATGGGAGCACTGCTACCTACCCTCCAGCATGCAGAGGAACTGGGAAAGAAGCAAAAGCACAGGGAACAAATCCTCCTGAAAGCATCCTGAGTCTGGAGTGGACCAGGACCTCAGCACATCCCTTCTGGCTGGAGATGGCAACTGAGGGAGATGGGAGGTAATTTCACAGGTGAGCAAGTGTGACCAGAATAATGGGCAGAGTGGGTTCAGGCTTTACCTTGGAGCTGGTGGCTGGCTTACAGGGCAACAGAAATACCAGAGTGTGCTTTGGCACTTCCTGGGATGCAATCAGCTTCTCTCTCTGTCCTATCAGGGCAGAGACAGTCACTTGGGCAGGAGTTTGCATGGCTGTGGATGTCATAAGCAATGCCCAGTAACAGTCGTGGTTTGTTTCTTTGTTCTGAGGAAGAAGAATGTCCTTTCCATCCTCACCTAATTACTTTCTTATGCAGCAATGGAAAGAATGCTTGTGCTTAAACCTGACATGAGAAAATTATCAATGCCATAAACAAAGCCATAAACAAAGCAGCCAAGAGCCAGGGTAGTGCTCAAAGCCAGAGCAGGAGACCCCAGAACAGGGGGCACAAGTGGATTCCTCCTTCCTAGAGGTGCTGGATCACCCCAGAGAAGAAGACAACTTCAGCATCCCCAGGGGACAACATGTGCACAGGAGCCTGCACTTGGGGCACAAATGGTGGTGGCTGCAGGAGCTTGTGCCTCCCTAATGGGGCTGAGCAATGAGATGTGCAAACCCAACAGAGCCACCAACGGCCCCCTGGCACCTCTTGCAGCCGCCCCTGGCTGCAGTGGAGTCTGGCCCAGGGAGCTGGCATCCCTTCTCAAATCAGCTTAGCTCTGTGTTTACAGTTACCCCCTGGAGCTGGACACTGAGCTCCTTGCAGCCTCACACATGCAAACACTCAGCTTTTTCAGGGACGTGCTGATGCCATTTGATCCCACAGAAGAGCTGCACCAGAACAGGGGCCAGCTGTGGTCAGTGGCTTCCAATCCCCCCACCTGAGGGCTGTCTGGCACAAGGAACTGAGGACACAGGGGTTAAGTGCAGGTACTCCATAGCTCATATTTGGTCATTCCCAAAAACAAACCCATTGGAAAGGGGGAAAGACAGGGGGTGCGGGGAATCCTAGTGCAGGTTGGGCTTCAGCATGCGGCACAGTGGGGGCTCAGCAGTCAAACATGAAATACCTCATTGCTCAGGAACTCACACAGGCAGAGTGTGGATTGTTGGGCTGCTTGCTTCTGAGGTCAAGCTTGTACTTGGGAAGAGAAAGCAGCAGCAGCAGAGTAATGATGGGGCAATAAGCTGGCAAGCAGGACTTGACAGTCCAGCCCCCAGCATCAGGGAGCACAGGGCTCCTCTGGGGACATGACCTTCAGGCAGGTAGCTCAAAATGCTTTTCACTGCCTTCACTTCCCGTAATTTACCATGTGACCTTCTAGGCAACAGAAGTGGCACCAGAGGAGAGTCCAAGAGCAGACACAGTGGCAGTACCTCTACAAGTCCATGCTTTCTAGGACCAGGGCACTGAGCTGAATGAGGCAGACCTGGTAGCCAGGTCAGAAAGCAAGGAGCTCATCAGACCCTGCAAAGAAGAGAAGCAAGTGTGGCCTGCATTGATGGCACTTCTCATCTGCCCTGTTGATGGCAGAGAGGGTGGGGTGCTTGGGCAGCTGAGGATCAAAACCACAGGGCCAGAGGCAGAGGGGTAAAAGCAGCCTGTGACCTGGAGGGATGATGAAGGCTTATCATCTTGAGCCTTCTCAAAGGAGAGGGAGAAGGGACTCTTCAAGACTATGCTGATGGGGGCCCCTCTGTGCTAGGCTCCCTTTCACCTTCATTACCCCATCCATTGGGTCCACACCAGCTCTGCACAGTTCCCTTGGGGTGGTAACACCTGGGAGCCATGCTTCCAGGGCCAGTTGGCCCACAGATGTGGCTGCTGGCACTGTATCCCTTCGATTAATTAGCCCCTTTTCTTCCTCTTCAGAAGGGTTCACAACCCACATGTGCTTCTTCCTCTGCTGAGAGCATACTCGTAACGCACTGCAGATGGGACACATTCCATGGATTCAGAAGCTGCCTGCAGCTCCCACAGAGGAAGGAGTGCTCCCCTTGCTCAGGGCTCAAGGGCAGGGGAAGGTTGGCCAGCCTCACTGGCTTAAAAATTGGGGTGTGGAGCCAGCCTTGTAGAGATACGACTCTCAGCTTCTCTGAAAAGAACAATCTCACACCAGGAGGGAGAACATGGCAGCTGTGGAGATCTGGATAAAGAAACCATTTCAAGGCAGCAATACAGAGAGACCTCTGAAGAGGATCTCTGTAACGATGAGTATCAGAGAGACAGGAAAAGCAGCTTCTGAATTTGCAAAAACAGCCAGCAAATCCTCCATGGACAGCATTCCCATCCATTGCCTTTGCCATGGGATACACACAGCTCAGCACATTCATATTATGGCACCCAGGGAAGTGGACATTCTCACCCAACAGACAAGCCACTACAGCCAGACACATACCTTGACCTTTCAGCCACCTCCACTCACTCATGGTGCATCCCTCAGAACCTTGGGGGACATTTTGGCTTCTCCCTAGGAGGAGGCTGCCAGCAGGCAGCTAAGAGCTGTGTAAGCAGTGGTGTGTTAGAAAACAGATGAGAAATTGTCCAGTTCCTAGTCTAAAGCCAAGGTTTGCTGGTTTTATTGTTCCTTCTGCTTTCATTTACCCAGGGCAATCTCTGAGATGGAGGCACAGACCAGGAAATTGGGTGTCCTACTGCTGGATTTCTTGGTCATGCTGTTGTCTAAGCATGTGTCCATGCATTACCAAGGGCTGAGACCACATGCTGAGAAAGAGGTTACAAGAGAACACAAAAACATGCCACTAGAGATCTGGAGAGCAGGATCAGATGGCAGAACCCAAGGGATGGGACTGCAGAGTGAGGCAGAGGGGAGATTGCTGTGGGCTACTGCTGTAGAAAGGCCCTGGTTGGACTGGCTGCAGGGCACAGCTGGTTCCTTATTTATCCATCACACTATTTAGAGCCCATTTGGCAACTCAGGAGAAAAAAAAATGCTTAGTTAGAATGTGACTCATGCAGAGCTACAGCAGCTCAAGGGAGTCTGTCCATTTATAATTAATGAAGTTCTGTTTAAAATTATCTGACTGCAATCTTCCCTCTTCCCAAGAGGCTAGTCTAGCTTCTCTGCTTCTTCAATACCTGTGGCTGGAACTGCATGTGGCAGTGAACAGGGCCTGAAAATCAGGAAAATCTGATCATGTTCTAGGAGAGCAGAGGTTGCCCTGACCAGGAAATCCGTTGCATCACACATTCCCTATGGAGCAAGCTTGCTCAGAACATCAGTCAGCTGGAGGACTTCAGCTGCTCCACTCATTTGTCAGCTGTCCTCACTAAGGAAGGAAAGGGAAGAAGGAAGCAGAGCATCTTGCAATTTTTATGGGTTGTGACCCAAGAAGAGGCAGGTCAGGACACTACTGAAAACAGTGGAAAGGGCCCTCATAGTGTGAACTTCCATAACCTTCTCTTCCCTTTTTCGCTGGGGTCTCAATGCCAGGAGGCTATTCCTGTGGCAGCTATTGAACATCAGCATGCCACAGACTAGAAGGGAACAGGGAAGCAGGAACTGCAGCTTGAGGGTATGCAGGGTGCCTGAGGTCCTCCCCTAAGTGACAAGTCTACCTTCCCGGTGTCTGGTACAACTTCACAGGCAGCACTTCTGATGGAAATCACAACCTGTAGAAAATATGAGACATGCAAACCAGATGATCCAGCAGTGAGGACAGAAGAAACCAGGCAATGCCCAGACTATGATGAAGAAGCTGTTCCTGAGGAATTTCTCCCATGCTGAACTTCTTAACAACAAAGAGATCAAAAAACCCAAACCTGAATCAAACTTCTAATTCTACAGAGTGTTTGTGATTAAAGTAGTTTCATTCCTACTTCTGATTCCAGAGCAATCTTCCTAAAAAGCAATGATTCATTTCCTTCAGGTTGCTGTTCCTTCCTTAAGAACCTCATTGTGGCTGCCCAGGACGTGGGGAATTTGGATTTTAAGTTATTTAGCCCATCATATTTGTATAGCAGAGTAAAACTGATGATGATAGATCCTGAAGCAAGAATGATTGGTGGGGGTGAGGTTATATCTGCATATTAGTTTGATTACTCTACCATCCTGGGATTGTGGGCTCATAACCCATCACAGGATTTTAGGTGCTTTCCTACCAGCTTGGGCACTGCAGTCACTGTGTGAGCAGTGATTGCAGCTCATTACAGTGCAGTAATTTCAAGGGGATGTTTAATAGCTTATTAATAAGTGAATCTTAGGGAACTTTAAAAAGTGGCAATTATTAGGAGTGCATGTGTTAGAGTTTAAACAGTTAGTCATCATGCAACAGACTAGTGCATTGACACTTTACAGTCCCAGTGGGTAATTATTGGGATTAGGCTGAGTACCCAATTTCCCAGCTATGACTTCATAGGCTGGGAATCCAGCTCTCTGGTGACATCACAGCTTCACAAGTCTCCCTCACTAGTTGCCATGCTGACTACTGTCAGGTGGAGACTACATATAGGTGTGGCACACAGCCTTAAGAAAGGACCCACATTCTTACAGGAAATAAGAATAATGATGAATGAGAGTCTAACAAGGAAATAAACGCAGGTCAGCTGCAGAGAAGATGAGCAAATCCCCCTCTCTTGCCATACCACATCAGGTCATAATCTTCTGAGAAATGCAAGAAGCTTGAGATGGGGAAGCATCCACTTCCCACCCAGACAGGGGCCACGCCAGGCACAGAAGTCCATAACATGATTAAAGAGATGGCATTTGTGATTCTCCTACCTCTCCCAGAGGAGTTTGGAGCTAAAGACAAAATATTCTATGATGATGATGATGATTACCTCTGTGCTCAGCTCTGGCATGCATTTTCAGGCTATGCCTCTGCCTTCCCACCCTCTCCCCTTTCCCCATAGCAGCCCATCTGAGCAGGCAAGGAAGACTTGCACAGCTCAAGCACAAAGCAGAGCCAAGAGCACAGACAGCCACCTGCCTTCTCTCAGGGCTGGCAAGCCCTGACAGCAGAGGTACCAGCCAAGGAAGGCAGCTGGCACCATCGACGTGGGAGAGACCCTCTCCTTCCTCCCTCCCAGAGCCAGGCCCTCTGCATCCCTGAGCCAAGGGAAACTCCTGTAGAGTGGCAGGACTGAAGGAGGCATGGAACTCTTGATATTTTTGGGGAACATTCCTGCATCAGCAGCATTAGGTCAGAACTGCCTGCTTTGAGGCTGTGCAAGCTGGGCTGGTCTATGGGCAGCTCCTGCTGCAGAGGACCAGGAGGAAGGCAGACAGGGCTACAGAGCAGGAAAGTTCTTCCCCAGCCAGGAATGCAATCTGGGAGCAGATGAAAGTGAAGCAACAGCACCAGCACCTTACACTTCACTGTAAGGGACATGGGGGTGCTGAATGCTCCTGGCTGGGCTCAGAGCATGGCCAGGCCACTCCAGATCACAGGAGAAGTGCTGTCTCTGGGGACCCCTGTCAATGCCACTTTGGTTTCTTGTTCCATAAGGAGATGGGACCCATATAGCCCCTGGCCTGAGTCACCTCGACCTTGCTGCCTGCTTTCAGAAAAGGCAGCTGCTCCTATGGCAGGTTACTCTCAGTCAGGCTCTGCTTCCCTTGCAAGCTTGATCTGTGGGAGCTATGGAGGGTGTGAACATCACTGACAAAATCTTTAGGCTGCACAAATCACCGAGATGTAACAGTGGAGCTAAAATAAATGTGAGAACAAGTTTGGGGATCTGGGGAGTAGAGCAATAGGCTATCAGCATGGACCTCATGTCTGAGTTCACAGGCACCATGTGTAACTGAGGTGATGGGATATCAATACCTTGTGCCCTGCTTCATCCCCACCATCCACAGCTTCCTGTCAGCCTGCACCTAGGGCTGGCTGTCCTTCCCACACCAGAGAACTGGTGCCTCTCTTTGGTAGCCCACTGCTGCCACCAGTCCTTCCACTGGGACTGTGCTTCTCCCCAGAACAGCTTTCAGAAACCAGATCAAGGCCCAGCAAGACACCTTTCCCAGCCTAGAAGGAATACCTGCTTTTCAGGACGGAAGTGCATGTGAAGATTGGCCCAAGGAAGCATCTGCCCCCTTATTTAAGTTTCCATGGCAATGCCAGCTGGGAGGGGCTGTGACCTGCTCTGACCTGCAGTGCCTCCTAGACTACAGAGCTCCTGGGGATGTCAAGAGAAACCACAGAGGTTGGTGGCCAGCTCTAGCCCTGTGCCTCCTCACTAGGACAGATCCACCCAAGGCCAATTCACCCCAGGGATGCATCTGTGTTACCCAGACAAGCAGGGCAGCCTCTTCTGTGACAGCTCCAGTGCTGCTCAGCAGAGCCTGGGGGCTGAGGGATATTCCGGCTTGCCCATTTGTTCCCTCGCAGTCTGACTCTGAGTTGACATGAACTACAGCTGACCTACAGCTCTCTGCCTCACCTGTCCCTGCCCTAGTATCCATATCCTATATGGCATCAGCCCCTTGGCCCCAGCTCAGTTCAAGCCTCCAGCTGGCTTTAGAGCTACTGCTAGAAACATTATAGCACACCTGTTCTTCAGATGAGGGTTTACAGCCAAGACTAGCACATCTGGATTGTAAAATAGACATTTGGAAGTTTATCAACATGTTTCCAAACAGTCTGAGTATGGCAGAAAGTCTGTCTGGTTGCTTTAGTGGAGGAAGCAGCTGGGCTACAAGAATGGTTTGATGCCCTTCTCATGCCCCATGCAGGTTGGGCTGAGCCTCTCCTCCCTCCCACCTTCCTCTAGAAACTGAACTGCCCCTTCCTGACAATAGTGGTCCAGGAAGCTGTGTCAGCAAAGCTCTAGGAAGGAAACACTTTTACTGGAAGTGAAATCCAGTGCCCTTCCCATCCTAGAACCTGCTGACGCAGCTACACAAAGCCTAGACTTTAGCCAAACATCTCCTAGAAACTCCATGTGCTCAGAATTGTGAATCTGCACCATATGGGTTGGGAGGGGGTAACTGACTCCATCAGTTTGGTCCTGTGCAAAGCTCGACTGCCAACAGACTCCAGGGCTTTTGCTCTCAGCAAAGTCCAGATCAGCAGCAACACTAAGCTGCCACTAATGGGTTTGTCAGCACCAAGCAGATCTAAAGGAGGAACGTGGCCCACTGCCCTGAGTATGCAGCCCTTCTCATTGTATTTGTTTCTCAGATGTGCAGCACTCACACCAGTGCTAACAACAGACCTCCCACATAAGTGTTCAGTAACACACTACACAGAACTTGGTCTCTTTCCAGTCATCCCACAACAGAAACAGACAATATTTTGGGGTGTGACAGAAGCAAGAGACACAGAGAACCTGTAAAGCAGATAGGGCAGGAGGTAGCTCTACCCCTAGCATACAGGAGAGCTTTGGCGATGTGATGGTTGTTTCCCACAAAATCTTCAGATGGTCTGGGCCAAAGTTAATCAGCAGCTGATTAACAATCCTCTCATCTCCTTCCATTTTGACAGTCCACCTGCAGGTGAAGGCAACATTTCTATCCTGCAGTACTGACTACCATACTATATTCTCATCATCTCTGAAAGAGAAACCACTCTGCAAACACAGTGGCTGAGCACTACTGGAGATCATTGAGCCATTTGGACACTGGGGCAAACATGGATTCTTTCATCAGCTCCACCCCAGTGAATATCTTCCCTCCCAAGCTCACATGCTCTCAGTAACATTGAACTACCTCTTTAAAGTCACTAATTCAAAGTGGTTCCAAATTCAAGAAGATTTAGTGAAGGAGCCTGGGGAAAGATAAAGGTGTGAAGGTAGGTGTAACCCCCACCCTTCAAACAGTGTACCTGTAGTGATGAAGACATAAATACATTTCTATGGTGCTTTGCATTCTTCCAATTTCTTTGTGTTTATGCATGTTTTAAAAACCTGGGGGAAAAGTGGAAAAGAGACCACCCCATACGCCCTCTCCGTGTTTGGCCATATACTTTGCTAGGCCCTCTGATGCTAGAGTGAGCCACATTTCATGGAACAAAGGGCAGAAGAAAACACCTGAATTAATGTGAGAGCTGTACACAGGTCACGGCTTAAGGGGAACCATCATGTTTAGCTGCTCCTACCACTGAGCACATATAACATTGTCTGAAGTCCATGCTAGGGCCCAGTCCTACTACTGGATATTTCATCCATGGGACTTGAGTTGCTAGAAGGAATTCAGGTAAAGAGACACTGCAAGACATAACAGAGAACAGGTTGGAAAATAAGGGAAGGGGATTCAAAATATCATTTCGATCTTGCCAAGCAAGATGCTTCTGCATGTGCCAGTGGGCCCATCTGCCCAGACCATTCCAGATGGTGTATTTTTACTGAGAGAGGAGGCAGCATAGCTTCACATTTCTCACTAAATTGAGCTGGTCACCTCTAAGCTTACAGGTCAATGGGTGTGTTGTCTCTTCCTCCCCCCAGACTATAAATCTGACCCCCACCACAGGCCCTCCCTCCCAGAGGCAGGCAGGTCCTGCTCATGACAGCCAGCACTTTGTTTAGCAGCTGAGCCAACACTTCCTCCCTAGGGAGAACATAACTCTGTAGAGGCAAAGGTCAAGTGTGCTCTTCCCAAAGCTGAGGATTTGCCTTTGCCACTTAATCCAGCCTGGGATCTCACAGCCAGCACAGAGCTTCTCTCAAGCCTGGGAACACAGCCTTTGTGGGCAGAGGAAGGCACACCTGAGGCATGGGTACAAGTGCAAACATCTGCCCTTTACCACAAGCCTTCAGGACACAAGCAAGGAGACCCTAAACCTAAGTAGGAAAACAAAACCCCACCAGATCCCTACTTCATCACTATTTTGTGAAATAACCCTGCTCTCACCCTCACCAGTTCAGGCCTAATGCCAAAGACAGCCAGGTGGCTGCTGGTGCCCAACTCCCACAGTTGCTTTACAGCTCTGCCTCCCATTGGGAGGTGTGGAACCGAGTCAGTTTTACCACTGTGGGGCCCAGCTCAGAAGGCTTCTAAAAGCACTCTGCTGTGCCTTGGAGTGCTCCTGCCCTGCAGGTCTCAGCTACAGCCCTGCAAGGACTGGCATAGGAAAGAGAGTGGTAAAGGACCTCATCACTCTGGTTTCACAGAGGAGATGAGGAGAAAACAGCTCCTACTGTCCTTGCCTCAGACAGCTATAAACCTCCCGGCCACAGCCAAGCAAGCAGGCTATCCTGGCAGTGGAGATCATCCTCTGGTGCTCTCCCACACACTCACAGACTGGTTGAGGTGAGTTGTGACCTCTGGAGAAGGGCCCAGTCGCCTGCCCAGGCCAGGATGCTGGAGTCACATTTGATCAAGTTTTTTAACTCCTCTAAGGATGGAGGGTCCACAGCTTCCTTGGGAAACTTGCTCCAGCATCATTAACTCTTTTCTAACCTCTAACACAGGTGGCCATCCACCACCTTTGCTGTAATGGGTTTGGTCACCATTAGAGGAGGTGGAGGTGCCCCTCTTAGGGATGTGACACCTGTGGGCCCACACAAGCTTTTAGCTGCACTTCCTGGCTCCAGTCCCAAGGGGCTCCCCCAGTCCCCAGGTTACAGGGCCTTGGTCAAGAGGCTAAGCCTTGAGCCTCATTCTCCCTGACCATGCAAACACAGTAATAGCAGATCCAGCCCTTGCCATTTCCCTGGTTTCTTGCTTTCTGTTCCAGACAACTGAAGAAGCAGGGGTTGTGGAGCAGGGAACATCACCTGGGAGGAAGACTTTCATCTTTCAGAGTTGATTGCCTCTGAGATTTAGAAGGATTAACTCTTCAGCCCCTCCATAAACATTAGATTACCCCATGGCCACCTCCCTACTAGCCCTTGCAGTCAGCACAGATTCATGAGGATCCCAGGCTCACAAGCCCGTTTTCACAGGTCTGTGCCATTTTATCTCCTGGTGTTTTCTGGTTCTCATTATCTCTGTAGAGCTGATGACACTTAAGACATTTAATCTTCTCTGGCATTCTGACTTACGCAATGCATCCTGATGTCCTATTCACCCAAGCTCACCTCTGGCTTGTTAACATCCTGGCTGGCCAAGAACCCTTCCCTGTCTGCCAACAGATCTGAACCAGGCTGAATCTCTGCACTAACAGAGTTAAAGCTTTGGCAACTTTCTCCACCTACCCCTTCTCCTCTTATTCATTGATGGTCATCTATCACAGCAGCCTCTTTCCCACAGGGGACCCATATCCACAGACCCAGATCTGCCCCTGCAGCTGCCAAGGAAATCCCAGGGAAAGGCACTGAAAAAGGGCAAACCCAATTAGCAGTTGTCAGGTAACACTACCAATGACCTTAGCCATCTTATTAACCACAACTGCTGGGAGGGCATCACCAGCTTAGGATCCCTTCCCAGACCATCAAGATGTTTCTAGTGGGGAACACAGTGTCTTCCCCAGCTTTGTGACTTCTGCTTTTGCTAGAAACCAGTTCAGAAACACAAGAGTTTGGGAACCAAACAGCTATTAACACTTATCACTGCCTGCCCCCAGAGACAAGTGTAATTCCAAAGTACAGCTACAACATATGTATATCTGTTTGCAACACCTCATTGGAGGAATTAAAAAGTGACAATGATACTGTACTTGGGACATGATGACAACTGCTTCATCCAGCCAAACAAGACTGCGGCCAAGGCTGGTCCAGCCTACTAAAAGGTGCTAGAGCTTCAGGCTGGGCATGGTACTAAAGTCTACAGTGGAGCCCCTCTACACGGCCCCTGGACATCTTTGCATTTGCAAGCCTGGCAACATTTCCAAGCTTTTCTCCATTATCCTGCTATTTCTTTGCAGTCTGTTTCTTGCTTCTTGTCTACACCTGCCTGCACAAGCTCTTCTGCAGGAAGAAGGGTCACCTCTCATGAGCTGTCTCTGTTGTACTAATGTGAGGTGGGGTGGACAGCCTCTGCAGAGCAAACCTTCCACTTCTGTGTTGTACTTGGATGCATTGACATTCCTTGTGTTTTGAGAAGGGCCTGTCCTTTCTCCAAGCCAACCATTGCCATCACACAGAGGAAGGTGACAGCACTATAACCTGGATGCCCCACACATTCCCTCCAAGACCTTTGCAGTGCTCACATCCAGCCCGGCCCACCAGCAAGGCAGATTGCATGAGCACAGCTGGACAGAAGCCCTGCAAAACCAGCCAAGCCTCCACATACTGGCCACTGAATTTGCATCTGAAGCCACTAAAAAATGAGGTGAAGGAAAAGTCTTGGAACAGTGACCAAGCTTGGGTTTGAGTCCTGACTCCAGAGCAGCTGGTGCAGTCTGACAGGCAATACATGACTCAGCTCTCCCCAACACCCTTGCTGAGCTGGAAGTTCCTCCAGTGGTCCCATGCGCTAAGTGTGCCATTCCACCTCCTTGAACTCCTGCAGTCCCCACAACTGCGGATAGGGAAAGGACCTCCTGCCCCACTCCCAAAGCAAACTTTATGTGTCCAGGGTACAAGAGGGGGTAGTTGAGAGCAGCTGCTCAAAGTGGTTTGCAGTGATTCACCACAGCTGAACACCCTCAGCCCCAAATCATAGACCTCGAGACCTCAGCAAGACATTATCTAGAGCACTAGTGTTCCTCAGTTCTTGTTATGCTGTGAGCTTCCCTCATAATGTGGCTGCCCCTTCCCACTCTGCTTGCAGAGCTAGGGCAGGCTTTCTTCCAACTGGATGCCATCCAGAGCTTCCACTGAGGTCCAGAGAAGGGAGCAGGAGGGGTGGGAGAAGGGACACAGTGACCACAGCTTCAGGGGGATAAGGCAGCATTGTAAGAACCCAGTACCTATGGCTGGGGGAGTGAGAGGTATCACAAGGTCAGACTTTCTATTGCTAAAGCTTCAGAGATTTCTGTTTCCATCTGCCTTCGCACCATCTGCTGAGGCGACTGCAAGGGAGAGGAGGTTTGCAAGGGTCGCTCTTGGGCCAAAGCAGATGGAAAGGACCTGCTGCAAGCATTTTACTAGACATGGGCCAGACAGCTGCAGTATGCCCCCCAGCCCTGCTGACAGCTCACTGGATCATCCAATGCACAGAGTACCACGGTGAAGGAGCTGGCTCACAACTGCACACGCTGCCCCAGAGGCTTGGTTGCAATGACAAAGGGTCTGCAGCTGTAGGAAGCAGTGAATTAACAAGCTGTTTAAGTCCTTCAGGCCTTCAGGCCTTGGAGGCCTGAACAAACAGATGCTGCCAGGAGCCGGTCTCTCCCCCTCCTGGGGACCATCCTTCAGGTCAGAGATGTTTTCTCTTGGTGCTCTCTGAGAGGAAAAAACAGCAGAACCTTTGCTACCTAGAGCTCCAGGGCCTTCTCCTCCCCCTGCGCCTTTGAACCCTTTCCAAATTTCTCAGCTCTGCAGGCTTCCAGACCTGGCCTGTTGCAGACCTAATTAACTCTCTTGTTCATTTATGGTCTTTTGTCACTAAAGCAAGTAATTGGTGCACACAGGCAGCAGATCCTCGTGTGCTCACATGGACTTGACTGCTCCCTTTGGTCTGCTGGGGAAGCCCTCTCCTGCTCACCAAGGGTGCCTGCAGTCCCTCTCTATGGCTAGTCACTTCAGCATCATCTACGGAGAGCACACTGCCTCCATTTCCAGCAAGCTCTCTCAGTACTTTTGCAATCAGAAGACACTGATCTTCTCAGGACATGACACCTTTGAATTCAAGCAAGTCTAGACCATGGGCTGCATCTTACCCCTCTCCTTTGCTAGCACAAAGAAACCCCTTGGGGTATCTCATCACAAACTGTTGTTTGCTTGCTTGCTCATGCACCCTCAGAAGCCTCCAGTTCAGTGGGATGGTGCAGACACCAGGCCTGGCAGTGTTGCTGCTGCCACAATAGTTTCTCCCTGCATTGGTACTCACTCAAGTTTGCATACAGCCAGATGCATGTAAGAAAAACATGACCCCACTGCTCTTTTACCACCACCACCCTCTGTGTTCCCTCTTACTCCTGGCACCACAATGATGGAGAACAGCAGAGAGAGGCAGGGCCCTTTCAAAGGGGGATACTGGGTGGGATTATCTCAGGATTCCTGGACCAAACAGACAGCTCTTCAGCCTTTGGAAACCTCCCTCGCCTTTGTTCCTTGGCCTTGTAGGGTTGGGGGAAGGGATCCCAATGAATATGTTTGTGCTGTTCTTCTTAATAGGGTGTTGTGTAACACAGAGGGAACTGACTACACCGGGGACCCCAGCTGAGAACAGAGACTTTAATCCTGCTGCCCAGGAAAAACTTGGAAAAAATACCTACATCTGTTCTGTTGCATTAGGCTCATGGCTCAGAGGCTGACAGCTGACCCTGGCTGCTCATGATGCCAAGGAACAGCCCTTGCCAAATAGTGCCAGGGTAAATTACCATGACTGATTAGAAAGGCAAAAGGCAGCAAGAGAAAACTGGGGAGAGTGCTCTCCCTGGGCAGAAGGGAGAAGGCCAAGCCAGAGTTCATCAGGGAGCTTTGTCTTCTCCACTGCCACACTGGCAAACAGAATGGAAGGAGTGATAGTGGAAGAGAACAAGGCAGAGGATGAGGTGCAGGGAGAGGCACAAAGGTGAGGAGGCAGAGAAGAAACTATAGCTGCATCCATGGGGCTCACCAAGGATGAGCTTCAGGAGACAACCCTCCTTCTCCTAAACCTGTGCTAGGCTGAAACCACAGAGGACAAAAGATACTCTTGTATCTACAAGCAGGCTTTACAGCTCAAGAAGGGGATGGGGTAGGTGTTGGCCTCACAGAGCAGTGCACACTCCCTGCCATGAGTCTGCCAGCTCCAGGACATGTAAGAGCACAGGTGTGGGGCTCCCTGATGCAGCGCCACAACACAGTTCTCTTCCAGGCTCAGGATTTGTCATCACACCACACCCATACAACAATTTAGAGAGTGAAAAGGAAATTAGCTATCCAGCAAACAGAACAATAATACTGAAATTTGACTAACAGCAGACTCCTAGACACTCTAGAAATATGTCAAAGACTTCTAACCATATTTGGTGGAGCTCTACATTGATACATCCACTGGGAACAGAGTAAGTGCTGTGCTGGGACCACAGGGCAGGAGGAAGAGCCCATTCTCCATGTAGTCCCTGTTAGAGACACAGCAGGATGCTGAGGGTGGCCCTCCCCTAAATGGGAGGGGGTTTTCTGGAAAGACATTAACACCCAGTTTTGTGAAGGATATGCCTGCTCCTTACTCAAATATTAAACTGGCTCAAGCCTAATTAGCACAATATCTATGACAGTATTAAACAGATTCTACCTTACTCTTCCTGCCTAGGGCCACCAGCTACCAAACACTCCTCCAGGTCAGCATCCAGCACAGGACAGTGGATAGCTTCACAAAAATCAGAAAAAACCTCCTTTCTAACTTCTGTCTGTCAAAGACAGGCTTTGGCCTCAAAGCAGGAATGTTTATTTGCTTTAAATCTTATTTATTCATGGATGTTTTCATTATCTACATGCATGTCACTCTTTTATCTGCCCTTAGGAGGACAGGCTGGAAAGCTCATGCTTTCCTCAGTCCATATGTGGAGCAGACAGTTTTGATTAGCCACGTGCTTTTTGCCTTTCAATCTCTGCTTGCTGTCACTTTGACCTTGTTCAACAAGACAAAGGCATGAAAAGCAGTGTGTTTCCTTCAGTTTCTTATAAACTTCAACACCACTACTTCATATTGAACTCTTCCCTTCCCCATCTCCATGGGCTACCTGTTCATGCAATCCTAAACCTCCAGCACTAAACTGAGCATTTCAGGATCAGAGATCCTGCTGAGAAATGCAGTCAGAAGGTCCAGGTACCTTCTGACCCAGAAGCATTGCTCCAATAGAATTCAAAGATGCCTCTTGAGTCCAACATCACCAGTCCCATGACTCTTTACCACCTTCCAACCTGTTGTTAACCAACCTGGTGCCTTTCCCTCTGCTCCTTATACTGCTGGGGAGCAGCCCTGTCAGGGTCAGAGTTGAGGCCTGAATTAGCTCCACAGCATCAAGTGCATTACACCTCAGTAATGTGTTTGTTACACAGCTCCTCTGACACTCGGCCACTTCAAACTTGAAATGAAGCTCAGCCCTGCCCAGGAGGAGGAACCAGAGGGGATGAGGCACAGCAGAGCCAACTCCTAGAAATACATTCTTAGAGCACTTTCCAAAGGCAGTGCCAACAGTCTACTGACACCACTAACTGCAAAGTGTAAGGTTAGCTGGCCCAAGCCACCTCTACTCAAAAACGACCTGATACAATGAGTATTCAAGGAAGGCATTGGCCTGTGCAGGGGCCACTTCAGGACAGTTGCCCCCCAGAGGGTGGTAACAGGGTCCTTTTTCCCTCCTGTCCCTGGAGCTGCTGCACTGTTCCAATCACTTACTGCAACTCATCCAAACTCACGTTATATTCCACACTCCCAGGTTCAGGAAAGGCTAGTGGTGCCTGAAGTTAATAAAAAAAGTCCATTATGCTATAATGAGTCCTAAAAAGAGAATATCAGCTCTTTCACTGCACGAGCTCAATTCTGCTTTACTGGTCCATACATTAAAACTCCCTCTCTCCTCACCTACTGATGACTAAACTGTGTCTCAAAGCCTGAGGGAGCACATCTAATCTGGTTAATGTTACTGCTGTTGTTTGTTCATATTAAGCACATTATTCTTACTAAGCTATTTGTGCTGAGTCTCCTGAGGCAAGGCTGAAGGTTAATCATACATATGTAAATCCAACTTCCTTGCATGCATTTTAAATTTGTTGCCTGCTGGAAAACAAAAGGGCAAGGGGTACTGGTGCAACAGGGGCTTGTGCAGAACCAGCAGATGCTTTCTAGATGCTCACTTCTCCCACACTGCAGTCTGGGGATTAGAAGCACAGCAAGTGACTCTACCAGCCAACTTGTTTGCTAGATTAAGAGGTCTGCTGAACAAAAAAAAAACATAACAAAAACAAAAGAACAAACCCAGACAGCTGTAAGTCAAACTGCACCGTTTCAAAAGAGCTGAAGTTGGCCACTTTTAAATGGAGCTACCGGTCCCCCTCTGGTGGCCAAGCAGCCGCAATAGGGCTGCCGCATGGCTGTCCCTGCACCGAGGGAGCCACCCGAGCATCCCAGGGCTGGGCCAGCAAGGCTTCAGAGCACGGAGCTGAGTCAGAGAGCGGGGCACACCTGGGCTCCAGGGAGGATGTAATGGAAGCCTTCTAAACCCGAAAAGATTCATTACAACAACAGCCAGCAGCTGCCCAGTCCCTCCACCCTGACAGCCCTAGGACTGTAACTAAGCCCTCGGTTCCTAATAGCAATACTGTGTAGCACTAGGAGCTCCTATCTTGAAACGAGGCCCCATTGTGCATGGAGCTATGCAACATCTGGACACAGAGAGTCCATAGGCTCTTTAGGATGGGAATAAGATGGAGAGAAAGAACAGAAGATGGTCAGGAAACTAGTGAGCAGAAGGAAATAAGACAGCACTGGTCAGCATAGAAGACAGCAGTCAGTGAGAGTCTCTCAATGGGTGAGCACAAAGGCAATCATTCAGTGTCTCACTAGAAGACACCAAGGCAACATTTTTGGCCTATAATTTTTAGTTTCAACAATGCAGACAATTGCTGCCAGTGTATTGCATGTTGTTCCCAATATAAAAGGGCCTAGGAGAGAGAAGGCTGAATACCCCTGCTGACTGCTCTAGTCACAGACAAGAAGAAGCTGCCAATTTTCCCTAAGTGGTGGTCTGAATCTGTTCCACACCAGCAATAAAGTCCTCTGCAAATCTGACCTAGCTTCTATTCAGCAAGCCACTTCTTCAGACAAACCTGAAACCCCCACAGCTACTTTCATCATCCTCTAAGAGGACTGTAGGGAATTTTATATCCTTGCATTTCTTCACCCACTGCTGCAAAAGCAGCACTATCTTATCTCAAGGCAACCTCACACTTCAGCTACTGGAGCACAAGAAAGTCCCAAACAGCTGTTCCTTCTGGTAAGTGATGAGATTTCTAAAATTACTCAGAAAATTGCATGGGTTTACAGGCCTTCAGCACTATGTTAGCACAAATCCCTAAAATAAGGGGTGGGTATGGGCCAACATACAGCTTAGAAGAGAATTGCCTCAAGACGGTGATAAGAATTTGGTTTTGGCTATGCAGAGTCACTCCCCTCAAAACCACCTAAATTCACTCTGGCCTTTACATACCTCAGAGAAAACTGGAGCAATCCTAGGCCAGTTCTGGTTTCTCCATCCTTTATACCCTGCAAGAGCTCCACTTCCTTTGTCTGTATTCATTGCAGCTTTATACCAAGGTGGAGAGGCTTGGCTCTCAGCCTCACTCCCCACTTCCAACCCTGTGTGCAACTGCCCACGCCTCAACACACTTTGTAGCACACCATTCCTGCAGAGGGGTAGCTGGAAGCAACTCATCAGGAATTTTGGGTGAACTTCAGCTACAGCTGTTTTGTTTTACTGCAAAGAAGTTACAGCAAATTATGTCTAAAAATGAACACATTCATGCAGTAACACCTCCTCTCCTACAATCAAGTTTCATGCTCTGGAAAGCAGAGATTAGCATCTCTCACGCATTCAATGAAAAAACCAAAGAGTTTAAGAGAAAGATTCTAAATCTTAGATTCTGCACTGTACAACTGATGCCAAGACAGGCTGAGGTTCTGGTTGGCTTAGCTGTTTCCCATAAATATTTCCCTTTAGAGGTCCTGTAATCACACATTCAAACTCTTTCTGTGCTCATGTGCCAGGTCAGTCAGACACAAGATGGCAGCAGAACAGCCCAAACCATACGAAATGTAGTAATTCACTATGGGAACCAGGAATTACAGCTTGGTTCAACTGACCAACTCAGCCATAATGCTATGAAAATAAAAACAGATCTTATCTAAATCAAGCATCATTTCCCCATTTTCTCATTTAGGTATCTGAAGAAATTAATTCTCTGTAGTTCCACAACTAAGGCAAAGCAAGTTGAGAAGAGGAATTGAATGCACGAAAATCCAGTTTCCCAAGCAGCACATCATGATACACCTCAGGTCAAGTGGCTGTGTTTGGATCAAGGATCCAAAGATATCAACGGTTTGCTATTGCTGAATATACAAGCTGGGGCATGTAGGATTCCAGCATTAAGTGCACGGGCATGATTTCTCTTAGAGCCCCAACTCCATGCCAAGTGCCAGGATAAATGGAGGCTGTGAAATCAGCAACAGGGCACTGTCACCACTCCAAGAAATCACAAGAAACTAGAGATCAGGACGGACTATGTAAGCAGCCAGATATCATGCATCCTGTAAAGAGAGGCTGAAACTTTAGAACTTACTTCATGCTAAAGTAATCCAGCATGCTGAGCTCTCTCCTTCACACCCAAACAGATAGTTTCTGAAAACTCTAGGCTCAGCTTGGCCCCCTTCTTATGAATTGTGCTGGTCATGGCATGTAAAGGCATGTCCACATATCTTGATGTGTATCATTTCGCTCATGCCAGGTGTCCTGGATTTGTGAGATAAGAATGTATTCTATTTGCCATCTGTTGGAGGTGGGGGGCAGTTATCTTATCTCTTCCAAGAACAATGTCTCCCTCCGGGGAGATGTCTCCTGCTAATGGGCCATTAAGTGACTCACTGCATGACTGATAAGGTACATCATCCCATTGTGAGATGCTCCACCCAGAAGGAGGAACCAAGCATTCCTACCTGCATAAAAATAAGCTTGGTCTAAGCCATCGGCCCAGTTTTTCTTCACTGGATTCCCAGAGGAGCAGCCATCTTCGCTGGATTCCCAGAGAAGCAGCTTCTTCCCTGCTGGATTCCCAGAGGAGGACCAGGCCCATCTACTCTATCACCAGACCTTCACAGAGAACTATACCCTTCTACAGGATCTCTGCTTCAGCAGCATTTCATCTGCCACTGCAGGAGGCACAGCCACCATCCAACTGGACTTTTACCAACACCCTGACTCCTCAGGGTGTCAGGTTTTCTGACTGTATCAGTAGTTTTGTTTGTACTAATTACATTTGTTGTTCTCTTTTTTATTTTAGTTCTTTCTAGTAAATAACTATTATTCCCATTCCCATACCTTTGCCTGAGAGCTGTTTTTTTTTTATTTTATTTTGAAATTGTGGTAATTCGGAGGGAGGGAGGGGGTTTACCTTTTCCACTTCACAGGAGGCTTTTGCCTTCCTTTACAGACTCCTGTCTTTTCAAACTAAGACAGGGAGTCACGTGTTTTGCCACTTCCGGGTTCGGGAAGTCACGTGTTTCGCCACTTCCGGGTTCGAGAAGTCACGTGTTTCCCCACTTCCGGGTTCGGGAGTCACGTGTTTTCCCACTTCCGGGTATGTAGGTCACGTGTTTCCCCACTTCCGGGTTCGGGAAGTCACGTGTTTCGCCACTTCCGGGTTCGGGAAGTCACGTGTTTTCCCACTTCCGGGTTCGAGAAGTCACGTGTTTTCCCACTTCCTAATATGGAAGTCACGTGTTTTCCCACTTCCGGGTATGGGAAGTCACGTGTTTCCCCACTTCCGGGTACGGGAAGTCACGTGTTTTCCCACTTCCGGGTACGGGAGTCACGTGTTTCCCCACTTCCGGGTATGGAAGTCACGTGTTTTCCCACTTCCTAATATGGAAGTCACGTGTTTTCCCACTTCCGGGTCCGGGAAGTCACGTGTTTTCCCACTTCCGGGTACGAGAGTCACGTGTTTTCCCACTTCCGGGTATGGGAGTCACGTGTTTTCCCACTTCCGGGTACGGGAGTCACGTGTTTCCCCACTTCCGGGTATGGAAGTCACGTGTTTTCCCACTTTCTAATATGGAAGTCACGTGTTTTCCCACTTCCTAATATGGGAGTCACGTGTTTCCCCACTTCCGGGTATGGAAGTCACGTGTTTTCCCACTTCCTAATATGGGAGTCAAGTGTTTTCCCACTTCCTAATATGGAAGTCACGTGTTTTCCCACTTCCGGGTACGGGAGTCACGTGTTTTCCCACTTCCTATATATGGAAGTCACGTGTTTTCCCACTTCCGGGTACGGGAGTCACGTGTTTTCCCACTTCCTAATATGGAAGTCACGTGTTTTCCCACTTCCTAATATGGAAGTCACGTGTTTTCCCACTTCCGGGTACGGGAAGTCACGTGTTTTCCCACTTCCGGGTACGGGAGTCACGTGTTTTCCCACTCCCGGGTACGGGAAGTCACGTGTTTTCCCACTTCCGGGTACGGGAGTCACGTGTTTCCCCACTTCCGGGTACGGGAGTCACGTGTTTCCCCACTTCCGGGTACGGGAAGTCACGTGTTTTCCCACTTCCGGGTACGGGAGTCACGTGCTTCCCCACTTCCGGGTATGGAAGTCACGTGTTTTCCCACTTCCTAATATGGAAGTCACGTGTTTTCCCACTTCCGGGTATGGGAAGTCACGTGTTTTCCCACTTCCGGGTACGGGAAGTCACGTGTTTCCCCACTTCCGGGTACGGGAGTCACGTGTTTCCCCACTTCCGGGTACGGGAAGTCACGTGTTTTCCCACTTCCTAATATGGAAGTCACGTGTTTTCCCACTTCCTAATATGGAAGTCACGTGTTTTCCCACTTCCGGGTACGGGAGTCACGTGTTTCCCCACTTCCGGGTACGGAAGTCACGTGTTTTCCCACTTCCGGGTACGGGAAGTCACATGTTTCCCCACTTCCGGGTACGGGAAGTCACGTGTTTTCCCACTTCCGGGTACGGGAAGTCACGTGTTTCCCCACTTCCTAATATGGGAGTCACGTGTTTTCCCACTTCCGGGTACGGGAGTCACGTGTTTTCCCACTTCCGGGTACGGGAGTCACGTGTTTTCCCACTTCCGGGTACGGGAAGTCACGTGTTTTCCCACTTCCGGGTACGGGAGTCACGTGTTTTCCCACTCCCGGGTACGGGAAGTCACGTGTTTCCCCACTTCCGGGTACGGGAAGTCACGTGTTTTCCCACTTCCGGGTATGGAAGTCACGTGTTTCCCCACTTCCGGGTATGGAAGTCACGTGTTTTCCCACTTCCTAATATGGAAGTCACGTGTTTTCCCACTTCCTAATATGGGAGTCACGTGTTTTCCCACTTCCGGGTATGGAAGTCACGTGTTTTCCCACTTCCTAATATGGGAGTCAAGTGTTTTCCCACTTCCTAATATGGAAGTCACGTGTTTTCCCCACTTCCGGGTACGGGAGTCACGTGTTTTCCCACTTCCTAATATGGAAGTCACGTGTTTTCCCACTTCCTGGTACGGGAGTCACGTGTTTTCCCACTTCCTAATATGGAAGTCACGTGTTTTCCCACTTCCGGGTACGGGAAGTCACGTGTTTTCCCACTTCCGGGTACGGGAGTCACGTGTTTTCCCACTCCCGGGTACGGGAAGTCACGTGTTTCCCCACTTCCGGGTACGGGAAGTCACGTGTTTTCCCACTTCCGGGTATGGAAGTCACGTGTTTCCCCACTTCCGGGTATGGAAGTCACGTGTTTTCCCACTTCCTAATATGGAAGTCACGTGTTTTCCCACTTCCTAATATGGGAGTCACGTGTTTTCCCACTTCCGGGTATGGAAGTCACGTGTTTTCCCACTTCCTAATATGGGAGTCAAGTGTTTTCCCACTTCCTAATATGGAAGTCACGTGTTTTCCCCACTTCCGGGTACGGGAGTCACGTGTTTTCCCACTTCCTAATATGGAAGTCACGTGTTTTCCCACTTCCGGGTACGGGAGTCACGTGTTTTCCCACTTCCTAATATGGAAGTCACGTGTTTTCCCACTTCCGGGTACGGGAAGTCACGTGTTTTCCCACTTCCGGGTATGGAAGTCACGTGTTTTCCCACTTCCGGGTACGGGAAGTCACGTGTTTTCCCACTTCCGGGTACGGGAGTCACGTGTTTTCCCACTTCCGGGTATGGAAGTCACGTGTTTTCCCACTTCCGGATATGGAAGTCACGTGTTTTCCCACTTCCGGGTACGGGAGTCACGTGTTTTCCCACTTCCGGGTACGGGAGTCACGTGTTTTCCCACTTCCGGGTACGGGAGTCACGTGTTTTCCCACTTCCAGGTACGGGAAGTCACGTGTTTTCCCACTTCCGGGTATGGAAGTCACGTGTTTTCCCACTTCCTAATATGGAAGTCACGTGTTTTCCCACTTCCGGGTACGGGAAGTCACGTGTTTTCCCACTTCCGGGTACGGGAAGTCACGTGTTTTCCCACTTCCGGGTACGGGAAGTCACGTGTTTCCCCACTTCCGGGTATGGAAGTCACGTGTTTTCCCACTTCCGGGTACGGGAGTCACGTGTTTTCCCACTTCCGGGTATGGAAGTCACGTGTTTTCCCACTTCCTAATATGGAAGTCACGTGTTTTCCCACTTCCGGGTACGGAAGTCACGTGTTTCCCCACTTCCTAATATGGGAGTCAAGTGTTTTCCCACTTCCTAATATGGAAGTCACGTGTTTTCCCCAATTCCGGGTATGGAAGTCACGTGTTTTTCCACTTCCGGGTACGGGAAGTCACGTGTTTTCCCACTTCCTAATATGGAAGTCACGTGTTTTCCCACTTCCGGGTATCGAAGTCACGTGTTTTCCCACTTCCTAATATGGAAGTCACGTGTTTTCCCACTTCCGGGTACGGGAGTCACGTGTTTTCCCACTTCCTAATATGGAAGTCACGTGTTTTCCCACTTCCTAATATGGAAGTCACGTGTTTTCCCACTTCCGGGTACGGGAGTCACGTGTTTCCCCACTTCCGGGTATGGGAGTCACGTGTTTTCCCACTTCCGGGTACGGGAGTCACGTGTTTTCCCACTTCCGGGTACGGGAGTCACGTGTTTTCCCACTTCCTAATATGGAAGTCACGTGTTTTCCCACTTCCTAATATGGAAGTCACGTGTTTTCCCCACTTCCGGGTAGGGGAGTCACGTGTTTTCCCACTTCCGGGTATGGAAGTCACGTGTTTTCCCACTTCCTAATATGGGAGTCAAGTGTTTTCCCACTTCCTAATATGGAAGTCACGTGTTTTCCCACTTCCTAATATGGAAGTCACGTGTTTTCCCACTTCCGGGTACGGGAAGTCACGTGTTTTCCCACTTCCGGGTACGGGAAGTCACGTGTTTTCCCACTTCCTAATATGGAAGTCACGTGTTTTCCCACTTCCGGGTATGGGAGTCACGTGTTTTCCCACTTCCGGGTACGGGAAGTCACGTGTTTTCCCACTTCCTAATATGGAAGTCACGTGTTTCCCACTTCCGGGTACGGGAGTCACGTGTTTCCCACTTCCGGGTACGGGAGTCACGTGTTTCCCCACTTCCGGGTACTGAAGTCACGTGTTTTCCCACTTCCGGGTATGGAAGTCACGTGTTTTCCCACTTCCGGGTATGGAAGTCACGTGTTTTCCCACTTCCTAATATGGAAGTCACGTGTTTTCCCACTTCCGGGTACGGGAGTCACGTGTTTCCCCACTTCCGGGTACGGGAGTCACGTGTTTTCCCACTTCCTAATATGGAAGTCACGTGTTTTCCCACTTCCGGGTACGGGAAGTCACGTGTTTTCCCACTTCCGGGTACGGGAGTCACGTGTTTTCCCACTTCCGGGTATGGAAGTCACGTGTTTTCCCACTTCCGGATATGGAAGTCACGTGTTTTCCCACTTCCGGGTACGGGAGTCACGTGTTTTCCCACTTCCGGGTACGGGAGTCACGTGTTTTCCCACTTCCGGGTACGGGAGTCACGTGTTTTCCCACTTCCAGGTACGGGAAGTCACGTGTTTCCCCACTTCCGGGTATGGAAGTCACGTGTTTTCCCACTTCCGGGTACGGGAGTCACGTGTTTTCCCACTTCCGGGTATGGAAGTCACGTGTTTTCCCACTTCCTAATATGGAAGTCACGTGTTTTCCCACTTCCGGGTACGGAAGTCACGTGTTTCCCCACTTCCTAATATGGGAGTCAAGTGTTTTCCCACTTCCTAATATGGAAGTCACGTGTTTTCCCCACTTCCGGGTATGGAAGTCACGTGTTTTTCCACTTCCGGGTACGGGAAGTCACGTGTTTTCCCACTTCCTAATATGGAAGTCACGTGTTTTCCCACTTCCGGGTATCGAAGTCACGTGTTTTCCCACTTCCTAATATGGAAGTCACGTGTTTTCCCACTTCCGGGTACGGGAGTCACGTGTTTTCCCACTTCCTAATATGGAAGTCACGTGTTTTCCCACTTCCTAATATGGAAGTCACGTGTTTTCCCACTTCCTAATATGGAAGTCACGTGTTTTCCCACTTCCGGGTACGGGAGTCACGTGTTTCCCCACTTCCGGGTACGGAAGTCACGTGTTTTCCCACTTCCGGGTACGGGAAGTCACATGTTTCCCCACTTCCGGGTACGGGAAGTCACGTGTTTTCCCACTTCCGGGTACGGGAAGTCACGTGTTTCCCCACTTCCTAATATGGGAGTCACGTGTTTTCCCACTTCCGGGTACGGGAGTCACGTGTTTCCCCACTTCCGGGTATGGAAGTCACGTGTTTTCCCACTTCCGGGTACGGGAGTCACGTGTTTTCCCACTTCCGGGTACGGGAGTCACGTGTTTTCCCACTTCCGGGTATGGAAGTCACGTGTTTTCCCACTTCCGGGTACGGGAAGTCACGTGTTTCCCCACTTCCGGGTACGGGAGTCACGTGTTTTCCCACTTCCGGGTCCGGGAAGTCACGTGTTTTCCCACTTCCTAATATGGAAGTCACGTGTTTTCCCACTTCCTAATATGGAAGTCACGTGTTTCCCCACTTCCGGGTACGGGAGTCACGTGTTTCCCCACTTCCGGGTCCGGGAAGTCACGTGTTTTCCCACTTCCGGGTTCGGGAAGTCACGTGTTTTCCCACTTCCGGGTACGGGAGTCACGTGTTTCCCCACTTCCGGGTATGGGAAGTCACGTGTTTTCCCACTTCCTAATATGGAAGTCACGTGTTTTCCCACTTCCGGGTATGGAAGTCACGTGTTTTCCCACTTCCGGGTACGGGAAGTCACGTGTTTTCCCACTTCCGGGTACGGGAAGTCACGTGTTTCCCCACTTCCGGGTACGGGAGTCACGTGTTTTCCCACTTCCTAATATGGAAGTCACGTGTTTCCCCACTTCCGGGTATGGAAGTCACGTGTTTTCCCACTTCCGGGTACGGGAGTCACGTGTTTTCCCACTTCCTAATATGGAAGTCACGTGTTTTCCCACTTCCGGGTACGGGAGTCACGTGTTTCCCCACTTCCGGGTACGGGAGTCACGTGTTTTCCCACTTCCGGGTACGGGAGTCACGTGTTTTCCCACTTCCGGGTACGGGAAGTCACGTGTTTTCCCACTTCCGGGTACGGGAGTCACGTGTTTTCCCACTTCCTAATATGGAAGTCACGTGTTTTCCCACTTCCGGGTACGAGAGTCACGTGTTTTCCCACTTCCGGGTACGGGAGTCACGTGTTTTCCCACTTCCTAATATGGAAGTCACGTGTTTCCCCACTTCCGGGTATGGAAGTCACGTGTTTTCCCACTTCCTAATATGGAAGTCACGTGTTTTCCCCACTTCCGGGTACGAGAGTCACGTGTTTTCCCACTTCCGGGTACGGGAGTCACGTGTTTTCCCACTTCCTAATATGGAAGTCACGTGTTTTCCCACTTCCGGGTATGGAAGTCACGTGTTTTCCCACTTCCGGGTACGGGAGTCACGTGTTTTCCCACTTCCGGGTACGGGAGTCACGTGTTTTCCCACTTCCGGGTACGGGAGTCACGTGTTTCCCCACTTCCTAATATGGAAGTCACGTGTTTTCCCACTTCCTAATATGGGAGTCACGTGTTTTCCCACTTCCGGGTACGGGAGTCACGTGTTTTCCCACTTCCTAATATGGAAGTCACGTGTTTTCCCACTTCCTAATATGGAAGTCACGTGTTTTCCCACTTCCGGGTACGGGAGTCACGTGTATTCCCACTTCCTAATATGGAGTCACGTGTTTTCCCACTTCCGGGTTGGGGAAGTCACGTGTTTTCCCACTTCCGGGTACGGGAGTCACGTGTTTCCCCACTTCCGGGTATGGAAGTCACGTGTTTTCCCACTTCCTAATATGGGAGTCACGTGTTTCCCCACTTCCGGGTAGGGGAGTCACGTGTTTTCTCACTTCCGGGTACGGGAGTCACGTGTTTTCCCACTTCCTAATATGGAAGTCACGTGTTTTCCCACTTCCGGGTACGGGAAGTCACGTGTTTTCCCACTTCCGGGTACGGGAGTCACGTGTTTCCCCACTTCCGGGTACGGGAGTCACGTGTTTTCCCACTTCCGGGTACGGGAGTCACGTGTTTTCCCACTTCCTAATATGGAAGTCACGTGTTTTCCCACTTCCGGGTACGGGAGTCACGTGTTTCCCACTTCCGGGTACGGGAGTCACGTGTTTTCCCACTTCCGGGTACGGGAGTCACGTGTTTTCCCACTTCCGGGTATGGAAGTCACGTGTTTCCCCACTTCCGGGTACGGGAAGTCACGTGTTTTCCCACTTCCGGGTACGGGAGTCACGTGTTTTTCCACTTCCGGGTACGGGAGTCACGTGTTTCCCACTTCCGGGTACGGGAGTCACGTGTTTTCCCACTTCCGGGTACGGGAGTCACGTGTTTTCCCACTTCCGGGTATGGAAGTCACGTGTTTCCCCACTTCCGGGTACGGGAAGTCACGTGTTTTCCCACTTCCGGGTACGGGAGTCACGTGTTTTTCCACTTCCGGGTACGGGAGTCACGTGTTTCCCCACTTCCGGCTATGGAAGTCACGTGTTTTCCCACTTCCTAATATGGAAGTCACGTGTTTCCCCACTTCCGGGTACGGGAGTCACGTGTTTTCCCACTTCCGGGTATGGAAGTCACGTGTTTTCCCACTTCCTAATATGGAAGTCACGTGTTTTCCCACTTCCTAATATGGAAGTCACGTGTTTCCCCACTTCCGGGTACGGGAAGTCACGTGTTTTCCCACTTCCGGGTATGGGAAGTCACGTGTTTCCCCACTTCCGGGTACGGGAAGTCACGTGTTTTCCCACTTCCGGGTACGGGAGTCACGTGTTTTCCCACTTCCGGGTATGGAAGTCACGTGTTTTCCCACTTCCTAATATGGAAGTCACGTGTTTTCCCACTTCCGGGTACGGGAAGTCACGTGTTTCCCCACTTCCGGGTAGGGGAGTCACGTGTTTTCTCACTTCCGGGTACGGGAGTCACGTGTTTTCCCACTTCCTAATATGGAAGTCACGTGTTTTCCCACTTCCGGGTACGGGAGTCACGTGTTTTCCCACTTCCGGGTATGGAAGTCACGTGTTTTCCCACTTCCGGGTACGGGACTCACGTGTTTCCCCACTTCCGGGTACGGGAGTCACGTGTTTCCCCACTTCCGGGTATGGAAGTCACGTGTTTTCCCACTTCCTAATATGGAAGTCACGTGTTTTTCCACTTCCGGGTACGGGAAGTCACGTGTTTCCCCACTTCCGGGTACGGGAAGTCACGTGTTTTCCCACTTCCGGGTACGGGAGTCACGTGTTTTCCCACTTCCGGGTACGGGAGTCACGTGTTTTCCCACTTCCGGGTACGGGAGTCACGTGTTTCCCCACTTCCGGGTATGGAAGTCACGTGTTTCCCCACTTCCGGGTATGGGAGTCACGTGTTTTCCCACTTCCGGGTACGGGAAGTCACGTGTTTCCCCACTTCCGGGTACGGGAGTCACGTGTTTCCCCACTTCCGGGTATGGAAGTCACGTGTTTTCCCACTTCCTAATATGGAAGTCACGTGTTTCCCCACTTCCGGGTATGGAAGTCACGTGTTTTCCCACTTCCTAATATGGAAGTCACGTGTTTTTCCACTTCCGGGTACGGGAAGTCACGTGTTTCCCCACTTCCGGGTACGGGAAGTCACGTGTTTTCCCACTTCCGGGTATGGAAGTCACGTGTTTTCCCACTTCCTAATATGGAAGTCACGTGTTTTCCCACTTCCGGGTACGGGAGTCACGTGTTTTCCCACTTCCGGGTATGGAAGTCACGTGTTTTCCCACTTCCTAATATGGAAGTCACGTGTTTTCCCACTTCCGGGTATGGGAAGTCACGTGTTTCCCCACTTCCGGGTTCGGGAAGTCACGTGTTTTCCCACTTCCGGGTACGAGAGTCACGTGTTTTCCCACTTCCGGGTACGGGAGTCACGTGTTTTCCCACTTCCTAATATGGAAGTCACGTGTTTTCCCCACTTCCGGGTTGGGGAGTCACGTGTTTTCCCACTTCCGGGTATGGAAGTCACGTGTTTTCCCACTTCCTAATATGGGAGTCAAGTGTTTTCCCACTTCCTAATATGGAAGTCACGTGTTTTCCCCACTTCCGGGTACGGGAGTCACGTGTTTTCCCACTTCCTAATATGGAAGTCACGTGTTTTCCCACTTCCTAATATGGAAGTCACGTGTTTTCCCACTTCCTAATATGGAAGTCACGTGTTTTCCCACTTCCGGGTACGGGAAGTCACGTGTTTCCCCACTTCCGGGTACGGGAAGTCACGTGTTTCCCCACTTCCGGGTACGGGAAGTCACGTGTTTTCCCACTTCCGGGTACGGGAAGTCACGTGTTTTCCCACTTCCGGGTACGGGAGTCACGTGTTTCCCCACTTCCGGGTATGGAAGTCACGTGTTTTCCCACTTCCTAATATGGAAGTCACGTGTTTTCCCACTTCCGGGTACGGGAAGTCACGTGTTTTCCCACTTCCTAATATGGAAGTCACGTGTTTTCCCACTTCCTAATATGGAAGTCACGTGTTTTCCCACTTCCGGGTACGGGAGTCACGTGTTTCCCCACTTCCGGGTACGGGAGTCACGTGTTTTCCCACTTCCGGGTATGGAAGTCACGTGTTTTCCCACTTCCTAATATAGAAGTCACGTGTTTTCCCACTTCCGGGTACGGGAGTCACGTGTTTCCCCACTTCCGGGTACGGGAGTCACGTGTTTTCCCACTTCCTAATATGGAAGTCACGTGTTTTCCCACTTCCTAATATGGAAGTCATGTGTTTTCCCACTTCCGGGTACGGGAGTCACGTGTTTTCCCACTTCCGGGTACGGGAGTCACGTGTTTTCCCACTTCCTAATATGGAAGTCACGTGTTTTCCCACTTCCGGGTATGGAAGTCACGTGTTTTCCCACTTCCTAATATGGGAGTCACGTGTTTTCCCACTTCCTAATATGGGAGTCAAGTGTTTTCCCACTTCCTAATATGGAAGTCACGTGTTTTCCCCACTTCCGGGTACGGGAGTCACGTGTTTTCCCACTTCCTAATATGGAAGTCACGTGTTTTCCCACTTCCTAATATGGAAGTCACGTGTTTTCCCACTTCCGGGTACGGGAAGTCACGTGTTTTCCCACTTCCGGGTACGGGAGTCACGTGTTTTCCCACTTCCGGGTATGGGAAGTCACGTGTTTCCCCACTTCCGGGTACGGGAAGTCACGTGTTTTCCCACTTCCGGGTACGGGAGTCACGTGTTTTCCCACTTCCTAATATGGAAGTCACGTGTTTTCCCACTTCCTAATATGGAAGTCACGTGTTTTCCCACTTCCGGGTACGGGAGTCACGTGTTTTCCCACTTCCTAATATGGAAGTCACGTGTTTTCCCACTTCCTAATATGGAAGTCACGTGTTTCCCCACTTCCGGGTACGGGAAGTCACGTGTTTTCCCACTTCCGGGTACGGGAAGTCACGTGTTTCCCCACTTCCGGGTATGGAAGTCACGTGTTTTCCCACTTCCGGGTACGGGAGTCACGTGTTTTCCCACTTCCGGGTATGGAAGTCACGTGTTTTTCCACTTCCGGGTACGGGAAGTCACGTGTTTTCCCACTTCCGGGTACGGGAGTCACGTGTTTCCAAACTTCCGGGTATGGAAGTCACGTGTTTTCCCACTTCCTAATATGGAAGTCACGTGTTTTCCCACTTCCGGGTACGGGAAGTCACGTGTTTTCCCACTTCCTAATATGGAAGTCACGTGTTTTCCCACTTCCGGGTACGGGAAGTCACGTGTTTTCCCACTTCCGGGTACGGGAGTCACGTGTTTTCCCACTTCCGGGTACGGGAGTCACGTGTTTTCCCACTTCCTAATATGGAAGTCACGTGTTTTCCCACTTCCGGGTATGGAAGTCACGTGTTGTCCCACTTCCGGGTACGAGAGTCACGTGTTTTCCCACTTCCGGGTACGGGAGTCACGTGTTTTCCCACTTCCGGGTACGGGAGTCACGTGTTTTCCCACTTCCTAATATGGAAGTCACGTGTTTTCCCACTTCCGGGTATGGAAGTCACGTGTTTTCCCACTTCCGGGTACGGGAGTCACGTGTTTCCCCACTTCCGGGTATGGAAGTCACGTGTTTTCCCACTTCCTAATATGGGAGTCACGTGTTTCCCCACTTCCTAATATGGAAGTCACGTGTTTTCCCACTTCCTAATATGGAAGTCACGTGTTTTCCCAACTTCCGGGTAGGGGAGTCACGTGTTTTCCCACTTCCGGGTACGGGAGTCACGTGTTTTCCCACTTCCGGGTACGGGAGTCACGTGTTTCCCCACTTCCGGGTATGGAAGTCACGTGTTTTCCCACTTCCTAATATGGAAGTCACGTGTTTTCCCACTTCCTAATATGGGAGTCACGTGTTTTCCCACTTCCGGGTATGGAAGTCACGTGTTTTCCCACTTCCTAATATGGGAGTCAAGTGTTTTCCCACTTCCTAATATGGAAGTCACGTGTTTTCCCCACTTCCGGGTACGGGAGTCACGTGTTTTCCCACTTCCGGGTATGGAAGTCACGTGTTTTCCCACTTCCTAATATGGAAGTCACGTGTTTTCCCACTTCCGGGTATGGAAGTCACGTGTTTCCCCACTTCCGGGTACGGGACTCACGTGTTTCCCCACTTCCGGGTACGGGAGTCACGTGTTTCCCCACTTCCGGGTATGGAAGTCACGTGTTTTCCCACTTCCTAATATGGAAGTCACGTGTTTTCCCACTTCCGGGTATGGGAAGTCACGTGTTTCCCCACTTCCGGGTATGGGAGTCACGTGTTTTCCCACTTCCGGGTACGAGAGTCACGTGTTTTCCCACTTCCGGGTATGGGAAGTCACGTGTTTTCCCACTTCCGGGTACGGGAGTCACGTGTTTTCCCACTTCCTAATATGGAAGTCACGTGTTTTCCCACTTCCTAATATGGAAGTGACGTGTTTTCCCACTTCCGGGTACGGGAGTCACGTGTTTCCCCACTTCCGGGTACGGGAGTCACGTGTTTTCCCACTTCCTAATATGGAAGTCACGTGTTTTCCCACTTCCTAATATGGGAGTCACGTGTTTCCCCACTTCCGGGTACGGGAGTCACGTGTTTCCCACTTCCGGGTATGGAAGTCACGTGTTTCCCCACTTCCGGGTACGGGAGTCACGTGTTTCCCCACTTCCGGGTATGGAAGTCACGTGTTTTCCCACTTCCGGGTACGGAAGTCACGTGTTTCCCCACTTCCGGGTACGGGAGTCACGTGTTTTCCCACTTCCGGGTACGGGAGTCACGTGTTTTCCCACTTCCTAATATGGAAGTCACGTGTTTTCCCACTTCCGGGTACGGGAGTCACGTGTTTTCCCACTTCCGGGTATGGAAGTCACGTGTTTCCCCACTTCCGGGTACGGGACTCACGTGTTTCCCCACTTCCGGGTACGGGAGTCACGTGTTTCCCCACTTCCGGGTATGGAAGTCACGTGTTTTCCCACTTCCTAATATGGAAGTCACGTGTTTTCCCACTTCCGGGTATGGGAAGTCACGTGTTTCCCCACTTCCGGGTATGGGAGTCACGTGTTTTCCCACTTCCGGGTACGAGAGTCACGTGTTTTCCCACTTCCGGGTATGGGAAGTCACGTGTTTTCCCACTTCCGGGTACGGGAGTCACGTGTTTTCCCACTTCCTAATATGGAAGTCACGTGTTTTCCCACTTCCTAATATGGAAGTGACGTGTTTTCCCACTTCCGGGTACGGGAGTCACGTGTTTCCCCACTTCCGGGTACGGAAGTCACGTGTTTTCCCACTTCCTAATATGGAAGTCACGTGTTTCCCCACTTCCGGGTACGGGAGTCACGTGTTTTCCCACTTCCGGGTACGGGAAGTCACGTGTTTTCCCACTTCCGGGTACGGGAGTCACGTGTTTTCCCACTTCCGGGTATGGAAGTCACGTGTTTTCCCACTTCCGGGTACGGGAGTCACGTGTTTCCCCACTTCCGGGTACGGGAGTCACGTGTTTTCCCACTTCCTAATATGGAAGTCACGTGTTTCCCCACTTCCGGGTACGGGAGTCACGTGTTTTCCCACTTCCGGGTCGGGGAAGTCACGTGTTTTCCCACTTCCTAATATGGAAGTCACGTGTTTTCCCACTTCCTAATATGGAAGTCACGTGTTTTCCCACTTCCTAATATGGAAGTCACGTGTTTCCCCACTTCCGGGTACGGGAAGTCACGTGTTTTCCCACTTCCGGGTACGAGAGTCACGTGTTTTCCCACTTCCGGGTATGGGAGTCACGTGTTTTCCCACTTCCGGGTTCGGGAAGTTACGTGTTTTCCCACTTCCGGGTACGGGAGTCACGTGTTTTCCCACTTCCGGGTACGGGAGTCACGTGTTTTTTCCACTTCCGGGTATGGAAGTCACGTGTTTTCCCACTTCCGGGTATGGGAAGTCACGTGTTTCCCCACTTCCGGGTACGGGAAGTCACGTGTTTCCCCACTTCCGGGTACGGGAGTCACATGCTTCCCCACTTCCGGGTACGGAAGTCACGTGTTTTCCCACTTCTTAATATGGAAGTCACATGTTTTCCCACTTCCGGGTATGGGAAGTCACGTGTTTCCCCACTTCCGGGTATGGGAGTCACGTGTTTTCCCACTTCCGGGTACGAGAGTCACGTGTTTTCCCACTTCCGGGTATGGGAAGTCACGTGTTTTCCCACTTCCGGGTACGGGAGTCACGTGTTTTCCCACTTCCTAATATGGAAGTCACGTGTTTTCCCACTTCCTAATATGGAAGTCACGTGTTTTCCCACTTCCGGGTACGGGAGTCACGTGTTTCCCCACTTCCGGGTACGGGAGTCACGTGTTTTCCCACTTCCTAATATGGAAGTCACGTGTTTTCCCACTTCCTAATATGGGAGTCACGTGTTTCCCCACTTCCGGGTACGGGAGTCACGTGTTTCCCCACTTCCGGGTATGGAAGTCACGTGTTTCCCCACTTCGTAATACGGGAGTCACGTGTTTCCCCACTTCCGGGTACGAGAGTCACGTGTTTCCCCACTTCCGGGTAAGGGAAGTCACGTGTTTCCCCACTTCCGGGTACGGGAGTCACGTGTTTTCCCACTTCCGGGTACGAGAGTCACGTGTTTTCCCACTTCCGGGTATGGGAGTCACGTGTTTTCCCACTTCCGGGTTCGGGAAGTCACGTGTTTTCCCACTTCCGGGTACGGGAGTCACGTGTTTCCCCACTTCCGGGTATGGGAAGTCACGTGTTTTCCCACTTCCTAATATGGAAGTCACGTGTTTTCCCACTTCCGGGTATGGAAGTCACGTGTTTTCCCACTTCCGGGTACGGGAAGTCACGTGTTTCCCCACTTCCGGGTACGGGAAGTCACGTGTTTCCCCACTTCCGGGTACGGGAGTCACGTGCTTCCCCACTTCCGGGTATGGAAGTCACGTGTTTTCCCACTTCTTAATATGGAAGTCACATGTTTTCCCACTTCCGGGTATGGGAAGTCACGTGTTTCCCCACTTCCGGGTATGGGAAGTCACGTGTTTCCCCACTTCCGGGTACGGGAGTCACGTGTTTCCCCACTTCCGGGTACGGGAGTCACGTGTTTTCCCACTTCCGGGTATGGAAGTCACGTGTTTTCCCACTTCCGGGTATGGAAGTCACGTGTTTCCCACTTCCGGGTTCGGGAAGTCACGTGTTTTCCCACTTCCGGGTACGGGAGTCACGTGTTTTCCCACTTCCGGGTACGGGAGTCACGTGTTTTCCCACTTCCGGGTACGGGAGTCACGTGTTTTCCCACTTCCGGGTACGGGAAGTCACGTGTTTCCCCACTTCCGGGTACGGGAAGTCACGTGTTTTCCCACTTCCGGGTACGGGAGTCACGTGTTTCCCCACTTCCTAATATGGGAGTCACGTGTTTTCCCACTTCCGGGTATGGAAGTCACGTGTTTTCCCACTTCCTAATATGGGAGTCAAGTGTTTTCCCACTTCCTAATATGGAAGTCACGTGTTTTCCCCACTTCCGGGTACGGGAGTCACGTGTTTTCCCACTTCCGGGTATGGAAGTCACGTGTTTTCCCACTTCCTAATATGGAAGTCACGTGTTTTCCCACTTCCGGGTATGGAAGTCACGTGTTTCCCCACTTCCGGGTACGGGACTCACGTGTTTCCCCACTTCCGGGTACGGGAGTCACGTGTTTCCCCACTTCCGGGTATGGAAGTCACGTGTTTTCCCACTTCCTAATATGGAAGTCACGTGTTTTCCCACTTCCGGGTATGGGAAGTCACGTGTTTCCCCACTTCCGGGTATGGGAGTCACGTGTTTTCCCACTTCCGGGTACGAGAGTCACGTGTTTTCCCACTTCCGGGTATGGGAAGTCACGTGTTTTCCCACTTCCGGGTACGGGAGTCACGTGTTTTCCCACTTCCTAATATGGAAGTCACGTGTTTTCCCACTTCCTAATATGGAAGTGACGTGTTTTCCCACTTCCGGGTACGGGAGTCACGTGTTTCCCCACTTCCGGGTACGGGAGTCACGTGTTTTCCCACTTCCTAATATGGAAGTCACGTGTTTTCCCACTTCCTAATATGGGAGTCACGTGTTTCCCCACTTCCGGGTACGGGAGTCACGTGTTTCCCACTTCCGGGTATGGAAGTCACGTGTTTCCCCACTTCCGGGTACGGGAGTCACGTGTTTCCCCACTTCCGGGTATGGAAGTCACGTGTTTTCCCACTTCCGGGTACGGAAGTCACGTGTTTCCCCACTTCCGGGTACGGGAGTCACGTGTTTTCCCACTTCCGGGTACGGGAGTCACGTGTTTTCCCACTTCCTAATATGGAAGTCACGTGTTTTCCCACTTCCGGGTACGGGAGTCACGTGTTTTCCCACTTCCGGGTATGGAAGTCACGTGTTTCCCCACTTCCGGGTACGGGACTCACGTGTTTCCCCACTTCCGGGTACGGGAGTCACGTGTTTCCCCACTTCCGGGTATGGAAGTCACGTGTTTTCCCACTTCCTAATATGGAAGTCACGTGTTTTCCCACTTCCGGGTATGGGAAGTCACGTGTTTCCCCACTTCCGGGTATGGGAGTCACGTGTTTTCCCACTTCCGGGTACGAGAGTCACGTGTTTTCCCACTTCCGGGTATGGGAAGTCACGTGTTTTCCCACTTCCGGGTACGGGAGTCACGTGTTTTCCCACTTCCTAATATGGAAGTCACGTGTTTTCCCACTTCCTAATATGGAAGTGACGTGTTTTCCCACTTCCGGGTACGGGAGTCACGTGTTTCCCCACTTCCGGGTACGGAAGTCACGTGTTTTCCCACTTCCTAATATGGAAGTCACGTGTTTCCCCACTTCCGGGTACGGGAGTCACGTGTTTTCCCACTTCCGGGTACGGGAAGTCACGTGTTTTCCCACTTCCGGGTACGGGAGTCACGTGTTTTCCCACTTCCGGGTATGGAAGTCACGTGTTTTCCCACTTCCGGGTACGGGAGTCACGTGTTTCCCCACTTCCGGGTACGGGAGTCACGTGTTTTCCCACTTCCTAATATGGAAGTCACGTGTTTCCCCACTTCCGGGTACGGGAGTCACGTGTTTTCCCACTTCCGGGTCGGGGAAGTCACGTGTTTTCCCACTTCCTAATATGGAAGTCACGTGTTTTCCCACTTCCTAATATGGAAGTCACGTGTTTTCCCACTTCCTAATATGGAAGTCACGTGTTTCCCCACTTCCGGGTACGGGAAGTCACGTGTTTTCCCACTTCCGGGTACGAGAGTCACGTGTTTTCCCACTTCCGGGTATGGGAGTCACGTGTTTTCCCACTTCCGGGTTCGGGAAGTTACGTGTTTTCCCACTTCCGGGTACGGGAGTCACGTGTTTTCCCACTTCCGGGTACGGGAGTCACGTGTTTTTTCCACTTCCGGGTATGGAAGTCACGTGTTTTCCCACTTCCGGGTATGGGAAGTCACGTGTTTCCCCACTTCCGGGTACGGGAAGTCACGTGTTTCCCCACTTCCGGGTACGGGAGTCACATGCTTCCCCACTTCCGGGTACGGAAGTCACGTGTTTTCCCACTTCTTAATATGGAAGTCACATGTTTTCCCACTTCCGGGTATGGGAAGTCACGTGTTTCCCCACTTCCGGGTATGGGAGTCACGTGTTTTCCCACTTCCGGGTACGAGAGTCACGTGTTTTCCCACTTCCGGGTATGGGAAGTCACGTGTTTTCCCACTTCCGGGTACGGGAGTCACGTGTTTTCCCACTTCCTAATATGGAAGTCACGTGTTTTCCCACTTCCTAATATGGAAGTCACGTGTTTTCCCACTTCCGGGTACGGGAGTCACGTGTTTCCCCACTTCCGGGTACGGGAGTCACGTGTTTTCCCACTTCCTAATATGGAAGTCACGTGTTTTCCCACTTCCTAATATGGGAGTCACGTGTTTCCCCACTTCCGGGTACGGGAGTCACGTGTTTCCCCACTTCCGGGTATGGAAGTCACGTGTTTCCCCACTTCGTAATACGGGAGTCACGTGTTTCCCCACTTCCGGGTACGAGAGTCACGTGTTTCCCCACTTCCGGGTAAGGGAAGTCACGTGTTTCCCCACTTCCGGGTACGGGAGTCACGTGTTTTCCCACTTCCGGGTACGAGAGTCACGTGTTTTCCCACTTCCGGGTATGGGAGTCACGTGTTTTCCCACTTCCGGGTTCGGGAAGTCACGTGTTTTCCCACTTCCGGGTACGGGAGTCACGTGTTTCCCCACTTCCGGGTATGGGAAGTCACGTGTTTTCCCACTTCCTAATATGGAAGTCACGTGTTTTCCCACTTCCGGGTATGGAAGTCACGTGTTTTCCCACTTCCGGGTACGGGAAGTCACGTGTTTCCCCACTTCCGGGTACGGGAAGTCACGTGTTTCCCCACTTCCGGGTACGGGAGTCACGTGCTTCCCCACTTCCGGGTATGGAAGTCACGTGTTTTCCCACTTCTTAATATGGAAGTCACATGTTTTCCCACTTCCGGGTATGGGAAGTCACGTGTTTCCCCACTTCCGGGTATGGGAAGTCACGTGTTTCCCCACTTCCGGGTACGGGAGTCACGTGTTTCCCCACTTCCGGGTACGGGAGTCACGTGTTTTCCCACTTCCGGGTATGGAAGTCACGTGTTTTCCCACTTCCGGGTATGGAAGTCACGTGTTTCCCACTTCCGGGTTCGGGAAGTCACGTGTTTTCCCACTTCCGGGTACGGGAGTCACGTGTTTTCCCACTTCCGGGTACGGGAGTCACGTGTTTTCCCACTTCCGGGTACGGGAAGTCACGTGTTTCCCCACTTCCGGGTACGGGAAGTCACGTGTTTTCCCACTTCCGGGTACGGGAGTCACGTGTTTCCCCACTTCCTAATATGGAAGTCACGTGTTTTCCCACTTCCTAATATGGGAGTCACGTTTTTTCCCACTTCCTAATATGGAAGTCACGTGTTTTCCCACTTCCGGGTACGGGAGTCACGTGTTTTCCCACTTCCGGGTATGGAAGTCACGTGTTTTCCCACTTCCGGGTACGGGAGTCACGTGTTTTCCCACTTCCGGGTATGGAAGTCACGTGTTTTCCCACTTCCTAATATGGAAGTCACGTGTTTTCCCACTTCCGGGTCCGGGAAGTCATGTGTTTTCCCACTTCCTAATATGGGAGTCACGTTTTTTCCCACTTCCTAATATGGAAGTCACGTGTTTTCCCACTTCCGGGTACGAGAGTCACGTGTTTTCCCACTTCCGGGTATGGAAGTCACGTGTTTTCCCACTTCCTAATATGGAAGTCACGTGTTTCCCCACTTCCGGGTACGGGAGTCACGTGTTTCCCCACTTCCGGGTATGGAAGTCACGTGTTTTCCCACTTCCTAATATGGAAGTCACGTGTTTTCCCACTTCCGGGTACGAGAGTCACGTGTTTTCCCACTTCCGGGTACGGGAGTCACGTGTTTTCCCACTTCCTAATATGGAAGTCACGTGTTTCCCCACTTCCGGGTATGGAAGTCACGTGTTTTCCCACTTCCTAATATGGAAGTCACGTGTTTTCCCCACTTCCGGGTACGAGAGTCACGTGTTTTCCCACTTCCGGGTACGGGAGTCACGTGTTTTCCCACTTCCTAATATGGAAGTCACGTGTTTTCCCACTTCCGGGTATGGAAGTCACGTGTTTTCCCACTTCCGGGTACGGGAGTCACGTGTTTTCCCACTTCCGGGTACGGGAGTCACGTGTTTTCCCACTTCCGGGTACGGGAGTCACGTGTTTCCCCACTTCCTAATATGGAAGTCACGTGTTTTCCCACTTCCTAATATGGGAGTCACGTGTTTTCCCACTTCCGGGTACGGGAGTCACGTGTTTTCCCACTTCCTAATATGGAAGTCACGTGTTTTCCCACTTCCTAATATGGAAGTCACGTGTTTTCCCACTTCCGGGTACGGGAGTCACGTGTATTTCCACTTCCGGGTATGGAAGTCACGTGTTTTCCCACTTCCTAATATGGAAGTCACGTGTTTCCCCACTTCCGGGTACGGGAGTCACGTGTTTCCCCACTTCCGGGTACGGGAAGTCACGTGTTTTCCCACTTCCTAATATGGAAGTCACGTGTTTTCCCACTTCCGGGTATGGGAGTCACGTGTTTTCCCACTTCCTAATATGGAAGTCACGTGTTTTCCCACTTCCGGGTATGGAAGTCACGTGTTTTCCCACTTCCGGGTACGGGAGTCACGTGTTTCCCCACTTCCGGGTATGGAAGTCACGTGTTTTCCCACTTCCTAATATGGGAGTCACGTGTTTCCCCACTTCCGGGTAGGGGAGTCACGTGTTTTCTCACTTCCGGGTACGGGAGTCACGTGTTTTCCCACTTCCTAATATGGAAGTCACGTGTTTTCCCACTTCCGGGTATGGAAGTCACGTGTTTCCCCACTTCCGGGTACGGGACTCACGTGTTTCCCCACTTCCGGGTACGGGAGTCACGTGTTTCCCCACTTCCGGGTATGGAAGTCACGTGTTTTCCCACTTCCGGGTATGGAAGTCACGTGTTTTCCCACTTCCGGGTATGGGAAGTCACGTGTTTCCCCACTTCCGGGTTCGGGAGTCACGTGTTTTCCCACTTCCGGGTACGAGAGTCACGTGTTTTCCCACTTCCGGGTATGGGAAGTCACGTGTTTCCCCACTTCCGGGTACGGGAGTCACGTGTTTTCCCACTTCCTAATATGGAAGTCACGTGTTTCCCCACTTCCGGGTACGGGAAGTCACGTGTTTTCCCACTTCCTAATATGGAAGTCACGTGTTTTCCCACTTCCTAATATGGGAGTCACGTGTTTCCCCACTTCCGGGTACGGGAGTCACGTGTTTCCCCACTTCCGGGTATGGAAGTCACGTGTTTCCCCACTTCCGGGTACGGGAGTCACGTGTTTCCCCACTTCCGGGTATGGAAGTCACGTGTTTCCCCACTTCCGGGTACGGGAAGTCACGTGTTTCCCCACTTCCGGGTACGGGAAGTCACGTGTTTTCCCACTTCCGGGTACGCGAGTCACGTGTTTCCCCACTTCCGGATATGGAAGTCACGTGTTTTCCCACTTCCTAATATGGAAGTCACGTGTTTTCCCACTTCCGGGTATGGGAAGTCACGTGTTTCCCCACTTCCGGGTACGGGAAGTCACGTGTTTCCCCACTTCCGGGTACGGGAGTCACGTGTTTCCCCACTTCCGGGTATGGAAGTCACGTGTTTTCCCACTTCCTAATATAGAAGTCACGTGTTTTTCCACTTCCGGGTACGGGAAGTCACGTGTTTCCCCACTTCCGGGTACGGGAAGTCACGTGTTTTCCCACTTCCGGGTATGGAAGTCACGTGTTTTCCCACTTCCGGGTACGGGAAGTCACGTGTTTCCCCACTTCCGGGTACGGGAGTCACGTGTTTTCCCACTTCCGGGTACGGGAGTCACGTGTTTTCCCACTTCCGGGTACGGGAGTCACGTGTTTCCCCACTTCCGGGTCCGGGAAGTCACGTGTTTTCCCACTTCCGGGTACGGGAGTCACGTGTTTTCCCACTTCCGGGTATGGAAGTCACGTGTTTTCCCACTTCCTAATATGGAAGTCACGTGTTTTCCCACTTCCGGGTACGGGAGTCACGTGTTTCCCCACTTCCGGGTACGGGAAGTCACGTGTTTTCCCACTTCCGGGTACGGGAGTCACGTGTTTCCCCACTTCCTAATATGGGAGTCAAGTGTTTTCCCACTTCCTAATATGGAAGTCACGTGTTTTCCCACTTCCGGGTCCGGGAAGTCACGTGTTTCCCCACTTCCGGGTACGGGAGTCACGTGTTTCCCCACTTCCGGGTACGGGAAGTCACGTGTTTCCCCACTTCCGGGTATGGAAGTCACGTGTTTCCCCACTTCCTAATATGGAAGTCACGTGTTTTCCCACTTCCTAATATGGGACTCAAGTGTTTTCCCACTTCCTAATATGGAAGTCACGTGTTTTCCCACTTCCGGGTATGGAAGTCACGTGTTTCCCCACTTCGTAATATGGAAGTCACGTGTTTTCCCACTTCCGGGTATGGAAGTCACGTGTTTTCCCACTTCCGGGTACGGGAGTCACGTGTTTCCCCACTTCCGGGTACGGGAGTCACGTGTTTTCCCACTTCCGGGTACGGGAGTCACGTGTTTTCCCACTTCCGGGTACGGGAGTCACGTGTTTTCCCACTTCCTAATATGGAAGTCACGTGTTTTCCCCACTTCCGGGTATGGAAGTCACGTGTTTTCCCCACTTCCGGGTAGGGGAGTCACGTGTTTTCCCACTTCCGGGTATGGAAGTCACGTGTTTTCCCACTTCCTAATATGGAAGTCACGTGTTTTCCCACTTCCGGGTACGGGAGTCACGTGTTTTCCCACTTCCTAATATGGAAGTCACGTGTTTCCCCACTTCCGGGTATGGAAGTCACGTGTTTCCCCACTTCCGGGTACGGGAGTCACGTGTTTCCCCACTTCCGGGTATGGGAGTCACGTGTTTCCCACTTCCGGGTACGGGAAGTCACGTGTTTTCCCACTTCCGGGTACGGGAGTCACGTGTTTTCCCACTTCCGGGTATGGAAGTCACGTGTTTTCCCACTTCCGGGTACGGGAGTCACGTGTTTTCCCACTTCCGAGTACGGGAAGTCACGTGTTTTCCCACTTACGGGTATGGAAGTCACGTGTTTTCCCACTTCCGGGTACGGGAGTCACGTGTTTTCCCACTTCCGGTTTCGGGAAGTCACGTGTTTTCCCACTTCCGGGTATGGAAGTCACGTGTTTTCCCACTTCCTAATATGGAAGTCACGTGTTTCCCCACTTCCGGGTACGGAAATCACGTGTTTCCCCACTTCCGGGTACGGGAGTCACGTGTTTTCCCACTTCCGTGTCCGGGAAGTCACGTGTTTTCCCACTTCCGGGTACGGGAGTCACGTGTTTTCCCACTTCCGGGTATGGAAGTCACGTGTTTTCCCACTTCCGGGTACGGGAAGTCACGTGATTCCCCACTTCCGGGTATGGGAGTCACGTGTTTTCCCACTTCCGGGTTCGGGAAGTCACGTGTTTTCCCACTTCCGGGTATGGGAAGTCACGTGTTTCCCCACTTCCGGGTATGGGAAGTCACGTGTTTCCCCACTTCCGGGTACGGGAGTCACGTGTTTCCCCACTTCCGGGTCCGGGAAGTCACGTGTTTTCCCACTTCCGGGTACGGGAGTCACGTGTTTTCCCACTTCCGGGTATGGAAGTCACGTGTTTTCCCACTTCCGGGTACGGGAGTCACGTGTTTCCCCACTTCCGGGTACGGGAGTCACGTGTTTTCCCACTTCCGGGTATGGAAGTCACGTGTTTTCCCACTTCCTAATATGGAAGTCACGTGTTTTCCCACTTCCGGGTCCGGGAAGTCATGTGTTTTCCCACTTCCTAATATGGGAGTCACGTTTTTTCCCACTTCCTAATATGGAAGTCACGTGTTTTCCCACTTCCGGGTACGAGAGTCACGTGTTTTCCCACTTCCGGGTATGGAAGTCACGTGTTTTCCCACTTCCTAATATGGAAGTCACGTGTTTTCCCACTTCCGGGTATGGGAAGTCACGTGTTTCCCCACTTCCGGGTACGGGAGTCACGTGTTTCCCCACTTCCGGGTATGGAAGTCACGTGTTTTCCCACTTCCTAATATGGAAGTCACGTGTTTTCCCACTTCCGGGTACGAGAGTCACGTGTTTTCCCACTTCCGGGTACGGGAGTCACGTGTTTTCCCACTTCCTAATATGGAAGTCACGTGTTTCCCCACTTCCGGGTATGGAAGTCACGTGTTTTCCCACTTCCTAATATGGAAGTCACGTGTTTTCCCCACTTCCGGGTACGAGAGTCACGTGTTTTCCCACTTCCGGGTACGGGAGTCACGTGTTTTCCCACTTCCTAATATGGAAGTCACGTGTTTTCCCACTTCCGGGTATGGAAGTCACGTGTTTTCCCACTTCCGGGTACGGGAGTCACGTGTTTTCCCACTTCCGGGTACGGGAGTCACGTGTTTTCCCACTTCCGGGTACGGGAGTCACGTGTTTCCCCACTTCCTAATATGGAAGTCACGTGTTTTCCCACTTCCTAATATGGGAGTCACGTGTTTTCCCACTTCCGGGTACGGGAGTCACGTGTTTTCCCACTTCCTAATATGGAAGTCACGTGTTTTCCCACTTCCTAATATGGAAGTCACGTGTTTTCCCACTTCCGGGTACGGGAGTCACGTGTATTTCCACTTCCGGGTATGGAAGTCACGTGTTTTCCCACTTCCTAATATGGAAGTCACGTGTTTCCCCACTTCCGGGTACGGGAGTCACGTGTTTCCCCACTTCCGGGTACGGGAAGTCACGTGTTTTCCCACTTCCTAATATGGAAGTCACGTGTTTTCCCACTTCCGGGTATGGGAGTCACGTGTTTTCCCACTTCCTAATATGGAAGTCACGTGTTTTCCCACTTCCGGGTATGGAAGTCACGTGTTTTCCCACTTCCGGGTACGGGAGTCACGTGTTTCCCCACTTCCGGGTATGGAAGTCACGTGTTTTCCCACTTCCTAATATGGGAGTCACGTGTTTCCCCACTTCCGGGTAGGGGAGTCACGTGTTTTCTCACTTCCGGGTACGGGAGTCACGTGTTTTCCCACTTCCTAATATGGAAGTCACGTGTTTTCCCACTTCCGGGTATGGAAGTCACGTGTTTCCCCACTTCCGGGTACGGGACTCACGTGTTTCCCCACTTCCGGGTACGGGAGTCACGTGTTTCCCCACTTCCGGGTATGGAAGTCACGTGTTTTCCCACTTCCTAATATGGAAGTCACGTGTTTTCCCACTTCCGGGTATGGGAAGTCACGTGTTTCCCCACTTCCGGGTTCGGGAGTCACGTGTTTTCCCACTTCCGGGTACGAGAGTCACGTGTTTTCCCACTTCCGGGTATGGGAAGTCACGTGTTTCCCCACTTCCGGGTACGGGAGTCACGTGTTTTCCCACTTCCTAATATGGAAGTCACGTGTTTCCCCACTTCCGGGTACGGGAAGTCACGTGTTTTCCCACTTCCTAATATGGAAGTCACGTGTTTTCCCACTTCCTAATATGGGAGTCACGTGTTTCCCCACTTCCGGGTACGGGAGTCACGTGTTTCCCCACTTCCGGGTATGGAAGTCACGTGTTTCCCCACTTCCGGGTACGGGAGTCACGTGTTTCCCCACTTCCGGGTATGGAAGTCACGTGTTTCCCCACTTCCGGGTACGGGAAGTCACGTGTTTCCCCACTTCCGGGTACGGGAAGTCACGTGTTTTCCCACTTCCGGGTACGCGAGTCACGTGTTTCCCCACTTCCGGATATGGAAGTCACGTGTTTTCCCACTTCCTAATATGGAAGTCACGTGTTTTCCCACTTCCGGGTATGGGAAGTCACGTGTTTCCCCACTTCCGGGTACGGGAAGTCACGTGTTTCCCCACTTCCGGGTACGGGAGTCACGTGTTTCCCCACTTCCGGGTATGGAAGTCACGTGTTTTCCCACTTCCTAATATAGAAGTCACGTGTTTTTCCACTTCCGGGTACGGGAAGTCACGTGTTTCCCCACTTCCGGGTACGGGAAGTCACGTGTTTTCCCACTTCCGGGTATGGAAGTCACGTGTTTTCCCACTTCCGGGTACGGGAAGTCACGTGTTTCCCCACTTCCGGGTACGGGAGTCACGTGTTTTCCCACTTCCGGGTACGGGAGTCACGTGTTTTCCCACTTCCGGGTACGGGAGTCACGTGTTTCCCCACTTCCGGGTCCGGGAAGTCACGTGTTTTCCCACTTCCTAATATGGAAGTCACGTGTTTTCCCACTTCCGGGTACGGGAGTCACGTGTTTCCCCACTTCCGGGTACGGGAAGTCACGTGTTTTCCCACTTCCGGGTACGGGAGTCACGTGTTTCCCCACTTCCTAATATGGGAGTCAAGTGTTTTCCCACTTCCTAATATGGAAGTCACGTGTTTTCCCACTTCCGGGTCCGGGAAGTCACGTGTTTCCCCACTTCCGGGTACGGGAGTCACGTGTTTCCCCACTTCCGGGTACGGGAAGTCACGTGTTTCCCCACTTCCGGGTATGGAAGTCACGTGTTTCCCCACTTCCTAATATGGAAGTCACGTGTTTTCCCACTTCCTAATATGGGAGTCAAGTGTTTTCCCACTTCCTAATATGGAAGTCACGTGTTTTCCCACTTCCGGGTATGGAAGTCACGTGTTTCCCCACTTCGTAATATGGAAGTCACGTGTTTTCCCACTTCCGGGTATGGAAGTCACGTGTTTTCCCACTTCCGGGTACGGGAGTCACGTGTTTCCCCACTTCCGGGTACGGGAGTCACGTGTTTTCCCACTTCCGGGTACGGGAGTCACGTGTTTTCCCACTTCCGGGTACGGGAGTCACGTGTTTTCCCACTTCCTAATATGGAAGTCACGTGTTTTCCCCACTTCCGGGTATGGAAGTCACGTGTTTTCCCCACTTCCGGGTAGGGGAGTCACGTGTTTTCCCACTTCCGGGTATGGAAGTCACGTGTTTTCCCACTTCCTAATATGGAAGTCACGTGTTTTCCCACTTCCGGGTACGGGAGTCACGTGTTTTCCCACTTCCTAATATGGAAGTCACGTGTTTCCCCACTTCCGGGTATGGAAGTCACGTGTTTCCCCACTTCCGGGTACGGGAGTCACGTGTTTCCCCACTTCCGGGTATGGGAGTCACGTGTTTCCCACTTCCGGGTACGGGAGTCACGTGTTTTCCCACTTCCTAATATGGAAGTCACGTGTTTTCCCACTTCCGGGTACGGGAAGTCACGTGTTTCCCCACTTCCGGGTACGGGAAGTCACGTGTTTTCCCACTTCCGGGTACGGGAGTCACGTGTTTTCCCACTTCCGGGTACGGGAGTCACGTGTTTCCCCACTTTCTAATATGGGAGTCAAGTGTTTTCCCACTTCCTAATATGGAAGTCACGTGTTTTCCCACTTCCTAATATGGAAGTCACGTGTTTTCCCACTTCCGGGTATGGGAGTCACGTGTTTTCCCACTTCCGGGTCCGGGAAGTCACGTGTTTTCCCACTTCCGGGTACGGAAGTCACGTGTTTCCCCACTTCCGGGTACGGGAAGTCACGTGTTTTCCCACTTCCGGGTACGGAAGTCACGTGTTTTCCCACTTCCGGGTCCGGGAAGTCACGTGGTTTCCCACTTCCGGGTACGGAAGTCACGTGTTTCCCCACTTCCGGGTACGGGAAGTCACGTGTTTTCCCACTTCCGGGTACGGGAGTCACGTGTTTTCCCACTTCCGGGTATGGAAGTCACGTGTTTTCCCACTTCCTAATATGGAAGTCACGTGTTTCCCCACTTCCGGGTACGGGAGTCACGTGTTTCCCCACTTCCTAATATGGAAGTCACGTGTTTTCCCACTTCCGGGTACGGGAGTCACGTGTTTTCCCACTTCCTAATATGGAAGTCACGTGTTTTCCCACTTCCGGGTACGGGAAGTCACGTGTTTTCCCACTTCCGGGTATGGAAGTCACGTGTTTTCCCACTTCCGGGTACGGGAAGTCACGTGTTTTCCCACTTCCGGGTACGGGAGTCACGTGTTTCCCCACTTCCGGGTACGGGAAGTCACGTGTTTCCCCACTTCCGGGTAGGGGAAGTCACGTGTTTCCCCACTTCCGGGTACGGGAGTCACGTGTTTTCCCACTTCCTAATATGGGAGTCACGTGTTTTCCCACTTCCTAATATGGAAGTCACGTGTTTTCCCACTTCCGGGTACGGGAAGTCACGTGTTTTCCCACTTCCTAATATGGGAGTCAAGTGTTTTCCCACTTCCTAATATGGAAGTCACGTGTTTTCCCCACTTCCGGGTACGGGAGTCACGTGTTTTCCCACTTCCTAATATGGAAGTCACGTGTTTTCCCACTTCCGGGTACGGGAAGTCACGTGTTTCCCCACTTCCGGGTATGGAAGTCACGTGTTTTCCCACTTCCGGGTACGGGAGTCACGTGTTTTCCCACTTCCTAATATGGAAGTCACGTGTTTTCCCACTCCCGGGTACGGGAGTCACGTGTTTCCCCACTTCCTAATATGGAAGTCACGTGTTTTCCCACTTCCTAATATGGAAGTCACGTGTTTCCCCACTTCCGGGTTCGGGAAGTCACGTGTTTCCCCACCTCCGGGTACGTAGGTCACATGTTTCCCCACTTCCGGGTATGTAGCTCACGTGTTTTCCCACTTCCGGGTATGTAGGTCACGTGTTTTCCCACTTCCGGGTACGTAGGTCACGTGTTTCCCCACTTCCGGGTTCGGGAGTCACGTGTTTTCCCACTTCCGGGTATGTAGGTCACGTGTTTCCCACTTCCGGGTTCGGGAGTGTCCTGGATTTGTGAGATAAGAATGTATTCTATTTGCCATCTGTTGGAGGTGGGGGGCAGTTATCTTATCTCTTCCAAGAACAATGTCTCCCTCCGGGGAGATGTCTCCTGCTAATGGGCCATTAAGTGACTCACTGCATGACTGATAAGGTACATCATCCCATTGTGAGATGCTCCACCCAGAAGGAGGAACCAAGCATTCCTACCTGCATAAAATAAGCTTGGTCTAAGCCATCGGCCCAGTTTTTCTTCACTGGATTCCCAGAGGAGCAGCCATCTTCGCTGGATTCCCAGAGAAGCAGCTTCTTCCCTGCTGGATTCCCAGAGGAAGACCAGGCCCATCTACTCTATCACCAGACCTTCACAGAGAACTATACCCTTCTACAGGATCTCTGCTTCAGCAGCATTTCATCTGCCACTGCAGGAGGCACAGCCACCATCCAACTGGACTTTTACCAACACCCTGACTCCTCAGGGTGTCAGGTTTTCTGACTGTATCAGTAGTTTTGTTTGTACTAATTACATTTGTTGTTCTCTTTTTTATTTTAGTTCTTTCTAGTAAATAACTATTATTCCCATTCCCATACCTTTGCCTGAGAGCTGTTTTTTTTTTTTTTTTTATTTTGAAATTGTGGTAATTCGGAGGGAGGGAGGGGGTTTACCTTTTCCACTTCACAGGAGGCTTTTGCCTTCCTTTACAGACTCCTGTCTTTTCAAACTAAGACACCAGGTTTACTGGCAAAGGCACCCACCTTTTAGTACCCTGGTCTCAACTCCAGTAGCTCTAGACTCACGACATCTGCAGTTTTCAGGGAACACTTGGACTTCAATTTCTGTATTCATAATGTCACCACTGCTTTATGGAAACTCCCTCATCAGCATAAGACAATTCTGTTGCCACAGGAGCTTTTAAGTAATACCATGACCCAACACAATGTTAGAGGCAATCCCTAAGAATTGTATGCACTACTCACTCTCTTCTTTAGCCAGTGCTTTTGGCCTGAAAGCCAGAATCAACACTAGACGCTGGTTTCACATGTGTGAACATCTACCTAATTATGTGGTGGAACACACACAGCCAGCCAATGCTCCGCCGGCTGAGGACAGGCTAAATCTTCTACAGCCCAGAAAATAGTGTCTCATCACTTTACAGGCAGAAATGCATGTAAATAGACACAGAATCGTCTTGCAGAATCATCTCAAGTTTTAAAATTATGGTTTTAATCCTTAAGCTGTAAAGGGCTCAAAAGCCCTCGCTTCTCCTGGCTTCACATAATCTTGACAGTACTGTGAAGCACAAGCCCTCCAAGTACCTGAAGCTCAAAGAGTCAGGTAATACACAGTGAGATGGAAAAGTGATTGCACCAACTGCATTATTAATTTACATAAAGGAGTCCTTAAAATTTTTCTAGCATTACTAGCTTCACATTTTCCAGCCTGCCCGCAGTGAGGCCTCACAGTAGCCTGCAAGCCCCAGCCCAAAGTCCTGCCTCTTCCCAAAAGCTCACAGGTCCTGGATTCAGTCAGTCATCCTGAAAGGCTGCAGGTGGAGAACCATACCCTCCCCCCTGCACCAGACTTCTTCTAGACATCTGAAGACCAAGACCTGGAGAGGCTCCTTGACCACAGACAGCACCAGTTTGATTCCTTCAGTAAAGCCCAGAAAGAATGCTAAGCTGAGAAGGCAGCATTTTTAAAATATTTTATTTATTATACAAACTATTTACAAAATCAGCTACTACAACCACAGGCTTCCAAATTTTGGCTGAACTCTGCCAGAAATTCACCAGAGGGAAGTAGGATTTGACCTGTATCATTAACAGCTCCTGGTTTCTATAAACATGCAACATGGCCTGCAGGTGCAGGCTGAAGCCAGGCCCCCTGCACCTCAAAGCAGCTTCAGGAAACACAGAACCTAAGATGGTATCAGGATCCTAAGGATTTCTACAGAAGAGCCTCTATTAAGTGGCAATAAATAAGGAGTAAAAAAGGAAAGTAACGAGCCTCTGCCAGAAGTAACATACAGTATAGGTGACCAAAGCACATCCCCATTTGCCAGCACTAAGGGCAGCATTAAATGTGGCTGTACTGGGAAAGGGTGTAAAGCTAGAGATAAGTTTAGAAATATTGTGGTGGAACTCAGGAACATGGGAGCAGACTGGGGCCTGTGCAAACAGAAGGGTTTGGTTTAGTTGAGTAAGAGTACCCATCCCAGCTCTGCCTGCACTTGTGTTAAGAAGGAAGTCCTTGGCATCTTCACAGCTGCTGGGAAGTGTTGGGTGCTGGCTGCAATGAAATGAGAAGCATTTAGGAGCTCTTTCCAGTAGAAGTCCACTCAGTGGTCAGCTACTTCATCCTCAGAATAAAAAAAGGCCAGCTCAGTAGAAGAAGGGAGAAGATTCCTGAGGGAGATGTCACTGTCAGAGCTGACCAACAGCTACAGGACTGAACACATCCTCAAATAGGTGAGGCTACAATGTGGAAAAAACACCAAACTACGCCTCCCAACAAACTGGAGTTGAGCTGAGCACCACTACCCCCTCTCAGTCCCTGGAGAAAGCACTGAAGCAGTGGCATGGTAAACACAGGAGCTGTAACTCTACTGGCTATGGAAGCCACCTGCAGTATAAATAAAATGGTACCATACTCTCCATCCAAAGAAGGTCAGAACCTTGCAGAATGCAGCCTGCACTAAAAAAGGGAGAACAGCCACTACTAATGTGATCTGTCAGAGCACAACAGTGGCAGCTATCAAGCTGGCAGCCTCGCAGCACCTCAGTGCCAGTGAGGGAATGAATTCACAAGGCAAAGAAATCCCCCTGAGTAGTCTCAATGTTCAGCTGACTGCTTTTTGGCACCAAAATGGCTTATTTTTTTCCTGTACAGAAGCAACACACCCAGCCCAAGAATGTCTAAGATGCTGCCTTTAAAAACATTTTTATAGATGGAGAATATTTCCCTCAAATTCCCAGTCAATTCAACTAAGCTATATTTGAAAAGCACACACAGTTAACTTAAACTATCCATACTGTGCTCAAATCTGACCGGACCAGCCTGAGGACAGCAGAAGGGGACTGAAGAGGATGATGTGACATTTTATCCAGTACAGTGTTCTAAAATTAGCTCAGGGATGCCAGTCTGAGAATTGCTGGAAGAAATCCAGCAATTCCTTAATCCAGTGAAAACTTACATTGCAGGTAGTAGCAATGCATTTCTCCCACTTTGACTCCTGCATGGCTTTGACTTACTTGGAGACTGTAGAAAGCAAAGATCTTCAATTTTACTTCACAGAAGAACTCAGTGATTCCCAGATTCCCCTCCCCTTTACTTCCCTGGGAAGGGTTGAATGGATTGCCAGCTACAACAGATGCCAATCACAAGCTTATTTCTCATTCTAGTCTATCCACTCTTTTCCCCACAAGCCAGACAATGATGGGTGCAAGCTGTTGAGCGACCACTTAAGTGAAATTCTAATGTTTTGTGCTGGAAGGCTAACAGCACTGAATGGAACATGTGGAAAGGAAAGATGAAGAAAGATAGTAAGAAGGTTGAAAGGGCAGAAATCTAGCTGCTCTCCAGGCATCAGCAACTCCCTGGAGACTCTGACTGAAATGCAGTAGGGAAAGAGAAGCCTCAGGCTGCTGCATGATAGAGGTAGAAGCCAAGATCCTGTGGGATGCTGGGGTGGAGGTACCATGTTCTGCCCAGTACCATCATCCCAACAACAAATGCAAGCACAGTGCACACTTAGCTGCTTATTGATCTGTCACTGGTACCACATAACATACATACCCTGAAGGTGAATGTGGGATAGGCATTGGTGCTCAGCATTGAGGGATCACACTTATGCCCATACTCTCTCTCTCCTAAGGAACGGAAAAGAAGGCAAGGGCATGGAATAGCTTCCTGTGCAACATCAACTGTCAGACACATTCAATGGAGGAGAAACTCCTCTTCCAGTTCGTTTGCAGAGGCTAATTACCAGCCACTGCTAGAGAAGGGCGCTTCTGCTGCTGGACCCTGGCGGAGGTAGTACAGGATCACTGACAGGGCCAGCACTTGTGCTCCAGTTAGATTGTTTTCCTCTTTGGGTTACTCCCCAGTGGACACTGCCCTTTTTTCTCTGTGGTACAGGCAACAACAGCATCCAGAGCAAGATGGAGAAGGAAAAGCAGAAACCCTTCTGGGTCAGGTGCTGAAAGGATGGACAACTCTATTCTCCTCATGAGTCATAGTGAAATATCAGGGAGCATCACTGGGGGAGTTGAGCCAAGGTAAAGGAAGTTACTAAGGCTTCCTATGAGCCAAGGCTTCCAGCAGAGCTCCATGATGGGCTTCCCTCTTCCTCCTAGAGAGCTACAGTCTCAGCAGATCTCCTGCACCTCGATGTAACTTCTGCTTACGAACTTCATCTTCTCACAGAAGGATGAGTATATAGAGTGCATGGAAATCAAGTGCAATATCTCCTTGACAAATGCACCAGTCCTTTTGCTTTTTCACATTGAACCAAAGAGAGAACAAGGAAAAGGGAAAAGATGAGCTCTTGATGACATATTTGGGATACAGAAAGGCCACATGACATCTTCTGGATGACAAATTCCTTTACATAGAGTCTTTGCTTTGCCTCCACTGCCCAAGTGAAGGGAAGGAGAACAAGCAGAGGATTGAACCTGGGTCTTGCCCCCAAGAGCCAAGATGCTAAATGGTCTCCTGGGAAGGGGAAATCACAGCATGCCAAATCCCTCACAACCCTCGCTGATAGCTAGCTGCAGCATCTTGTGCACTTCTTCATAGGAGTCATAAGTAGGGAGGCACAGCTGGTTAAAACTGTAAAACAAAAGAAAAATTCCATTCAAACTAGGTCCGAGAGGGAATCATCCCCATTAGCTGCCTTTAGATGGATTGACACAAGAATCACACACATTACACTGTTTGCCCATCACAACTAGCTGGTGTCATTCCCAAAAGCACAATGGAGAAAGTTCTACCGCCCCAGGATACTTGCCAAGTGTGGGCTGTCGGCAAAGTACTGTGAGTTGGAGCTGCAATGATCTGGAAAGATGGACAGAGTGCAGCAAACCCTCCTGGAGGCAGCTGAGAGGAACCAGTAGTGAACTGCAAAAGCCTGGCCAGCTCTTCCTGTGTGAAACTGGAGACCACAGTCCAAAACCACCTCATGACCTGTTACAAACAAGGAAAAGACAGGTCAGCCAAGGAAATCAAGCAAGCGTATTAGCAACTTGCAAGAATATCAGTCAATTGCCCTCACAAGCAAATGTTCTATTAACAGTTAGAACTGATTTGTTTTACCAGGGTGACACATAGAGACAAATATCACATAATTCCCAATCAGTTAAGAAATGTCCCACACTACTCTCTCTCACCAGTCCTTTCCCTTAAAGCAGAAAGGCTTCTTCTGCTTCTGCTCTCCCCATAGAGACTTTATTTTTAGAAATACTTGCATAGCCAATGAGGTAGGTTTACAATGAAGAAAACGCACTTCCTTCTTGCACTATGTTAACTTTTTGGTTTTTCACATCATCTGGTACTTCTGCAGGCAAGTGGAACCATCCCAGTGTTTACAGATTGAAAATACAAGTTTCTATCTCTTATCATCTGGGGTGTTTTGGCAGCTTCCTCTATTTTTCTAAACAAAGTCGCTACTATTCCCATACCCCTCCCACTGGGAAATGCAGAAATGCAGAGAACCATTAGGAGATACAAATTTAGGCTACTACATCAGTAGTACCACAGCATTGAACTCCAAACACTACATATGGGCTGCAAGCATGTTTTTCAAGCATCTCTTAGAGATAAGTATATCACCATGAACATCTTCAGTAGCAGTAATTCCCACCAACTCCTCCTGACTCCCTGCTGAACTATTCTTAATTAGAGCTGTGCTGGATTTTTTTTAAAGAGACCACTGTGGACAATTTTTACTTGCTGGTATCTGACTAAGCATTACCTCTAGTCAGCCAGGCTGAAGGGATCTCTCTAGGGGGAGGCATTATATAATAATGTGTGCAGTCCTACCCGACCCCTGAATTTTTCAGTTAGTCCTTCTGAAAATCTAAATTCCAAACAATTCAGCTGTATTTGGGACAAATGGTTTTGACAAGTAAGAAGGAGAAACCTTTTCATTCACCTTCTCGCGGAAGTGCCAAGATCCTCCTACCACTACAGCATGTGCCTTGAAGTCACAGACACTGATATCTCCAGTACCACACATAAGCAGCTGAAAGGCAAGAGACTGCAGTCAGAAAGTCAGGAGCCCAGGAAACAAGGCAACAGCTACTGTGCAAATTGCAGATGTTTAAAGTGCTTAGAGAAGAAACATTTTGGCTTTTTCCCAGATCCAGAAGGCACTCCATTTGTCATACAGGAGGGGAAGTAAAGGCAGAGCTGCTTAGGGAGGCAGTGATTACCTCAAGTTCATTCTCATCAAAAATAGCCAGGAGGTTTTCAGGAACTAATTCATTAAGACCTGGAAGAGAAGAGAAGAGCAGCATGTGCTATGCCCTGGGACATAAAGGCAGAGAGGAGCAGGGAGCAGGCAGCATGTTACCTTTCAGGAAGTGATCCACCTCCTCTCTAACCTGATTCGCCAGCCTGTACTGTGCAAGCAGATTTAGGTACAAGATTTTGTTTTCATTGGTCACTGGTACTTGAGCCCCTCCTGCCACCAGTTCTACCACCTGAAAACAGAACACTTGACCTGAGTGTGACCAGTAGCAATCCCCAAAATTGAACTCCCAACCACAAAAAAAAACAAGAAAGAAGCTACTTCCCAGAGTAAGCTCAATTTTCTAGGGCATAGCAGAGTTCTTGGTCCCCACTGCTGCAGGCAGTAGGGGTTAAACTATCCCACTTTCAGGAATTGTTTCCCTTACCTTCTCCAGCTGTCCTGTTTTGCTATACTTCTCTTCAGCAAATACCAGATCCATCTCACTCACATCATTGTTCAGTATGAAACACACTTTGGATTTATAGAATTCTGGGTCATCCGTTTCAAAATACTGTGTGAAAGAATAAGAAAGCAGGGACATAGAGGGAAGAACGAAAAAACCCCCTTACACTGTTAACCAGAATTCTGGGTTTGCTACTACACCAAACTCAACTTCTCCCCAAACCAAGACAGGCTTCTGACAGGGCTGGGAAGCTTTACCTTGTAATGCATACGGAGTCCTATGATCTGAGCCAGGAAGGATCGAGTGAAACGAGCTCGAACCAGTTGTTTGTAAGCACCTCCCAGAGATGATTCATAGAGACACTTTCCTACCAGGCGCCCCGCAAATTCATATACTTTGAGTCGTAAATAATTGGGACGCCCTGGGTTGGGATGCACCTGCAAGAAGAAAAAAATGAAATATCCAAGTACCAGACTGACTAGCACAAATAGCAAATATGGGACCATTTCAGTCACTACATCTCTCAAGCTGGCCAAGAAGCTTTAGTGTAATGTCCTCAAAGACAAGCAATAGAAATAAAATCCCTAAGCCTGCGTAAGAAGAATGTGAAATGTTTCACATGCACAGGCAAGAAGCTGTATGAGAACAGAAATGGATTCGGAAATATTCAGATCCAACAAACACTTTGATGTCACCTCGTCTTGCCCAGAAATCCAGCCTTGCCTGCTGATTTGCCACCCTCTACTGCTCATCCAGCCAGTCCTTTGACACTTCAAAGGGTTAAGATCATTAAGCAAAGCTTTGAGAAAGGCACTGGAAGTGATTATGAAGGCAAGCTTAAGAATGAGTAAAGTAGCACACCACTTAACAGCAGCACTGTTTAACCATCAATGGTCACATTTCTGTGCATTAGGCATAGGAACTGCAGACTCACCAAGGCCTGGTTGTTATCACTAAAGCGGGTAAACAGCTGATTGGTGGTATCAAATAGTGCCTTACAAATGAGCTCAAACCACTCTCTGCGTGGACCTCCCCAGTCCAGAGCTACAAAATAAAACAAGCTTGGTCATACAAACGGGGCCATCAGTTCAAGAGTTTCATGCATGCTGCTCAGTATTACCCAACACAAGAGTTCATCGCAATGAACAGCTCTGTAGCAATGTGGCAGTAAACAGGGACTGCGCAACTATAGGTTCTTCTCCCAAACTTAGTCCTAGCTGGTTTTCTGGTTGGCTTGGGCTTTTTTTAGGGGTAGAAGAGCAAGATTTACATAAGGCTTCAGGTCCCTACATGAACTAGGTATAGAATAGCACCAGCAGGACAATTCATTAACATCTGTGAGAAAATCAAAGGGCTGGAAAGCCACAAAAAAATGGACATACTACAAAAAAGAATTCCAGAGTGAAACTACTCCACCATCATTCCTTTTGCTTCCTCTGCATATATAGTCACAGGGTAACTCACCTTCTTCATCCTGAAAAATCACTTCGAAGTTTTTGCTCCAGTCAGAAACAGAAAAATTTCGTGTTGCTTTAAAAGACTGAAAAATAGAAAAAGAAAATAGCAGCAACCATTACTGCTTGGCACCCCATGCTCTACATGCAGTCCTGTAAAAGTGAATGGGCAAATGCAAAACCCCAATAGTCTAGCACTCAAAACTATAAAAGTGAAAATTAGAAACACCTAAGGTCTAATTCTTTTTCATCCAAAGCCACAGAAGCCAGATTCTCATTTTCTGTTATGACACACATTAGCCACATAAAATACAGCTCATCTTAAAACCAGTGTGAGGTCTTAGCACAGAAATATCACTCTCAAGGCTGCAGTAAAGTATTGTTTGAAGTATTAAAATGCCTGTGGGAAGAAGCAATTTCTGTAAAGCACTTTCAGCCCACGAATTAGATTTAAAATAGGAATGTTTCAAAGAGCACTAGAAAATAGCTTGAAGAGAATTACTGAGTTCATACTTACAGCAAGTCACGATGCAAAAAAGTAATAAAATACCCCAAGAGTCTAAAATTTCCTGTGCCCTGATTCTGGACTCCAACTAAAGAAAATTTTAAAAGCTACATGGCAGTCTTCAGTCAAACAAGTTGTTTTGTCTTAGTTTATCCTCAAACAGGTTAGATTATCATGCAATTCACACCTCTGGACTAAACGCATTCATTGTGCCTATCAACCTTGGTCATTAGAACTCATATATACATTTAATTTTATTATTATTATTATTATTATCATCATCATCATCATTATCATTATTATGGCACTGGATTTATTTTGTCTTACTAGACTACAACAGTGCTCAAGACAGTGCAGGAATTTCCATAATAATAGGAAGAAGTAGTCATGGAAATACTATTTAGAAATGAAGTAATTTTGTCCAAGCTATAACTGAAACATGATCTCATAAACACTGCAAGCCGGTACATGGAGAAAATATTCTGAAACACAGATTTACTGAGTATAAATCAAGGGAAATCCCAGCCACTGCTGTTTTCCTCAGAAATGTTCTTTCCATCTTTGCAACATAACTGTTGTGAGACACAGGTGGAAACAATAAGTCAGGATAACTGCCTCCCCAGCATTCAAAGTATTTAGAATGTCATTTAAAAACTGCATTATATGAATGACTAAGTTCTATCTTGGAAACACAACAATTCAGGTCAGAAATGGTGAAGATTTTACTAAGGGACTCTACAGAATATTTTATCATCACTCTGAACCACTACTAGCAGCCTGTTGATGCAAGAGTTTCATTGCATGCAGCTCAGGAACATCTGACTTGACAGCTTATCTTGCTGAATGGTTCTGTGCCAGAAAAACAGTAGATAAAGACTCAGGAGCTCTATGTTCTCCTCCCAAATCCAGTCCAGGTAGACAGTCTCTCTCCAGGCCTCAAGTTCCAATGTAAAGTAGGGACAGAGTAACATGAGCAGATTTCCTGCTTTTACAGGCTATGAATCCCTTTACAGAATCACAGAATCATTCAAGTTGAAAAAGACCTCTAAGATCATAGATTCTAACCTTTGACTGATCCCTACCTCGTCAACTAGACCATGGCACTAAGTGCTACATCTAGGCATCTATTGAACACTTCCAAGGATGATGACTCCACAACCTCCCTGAGCAGTCCTTTCCAATGTTTTAGCGACTCCTTCTCAAGCTGCTTGCTGGCATCTGCTTTGAAACAGAGGGACTAACCATTTTTAGCATGGCTGCCCTAGCACATTCCAGTTTGGACTTCTTCAGGCTCTGAGCAGAATAAAAAGGCTGGAGGAAGCACTGGGCTAAAATAAAATGGCTCATACACTCACCGACTCCAGCAGAGAGTGGCGGCTGACCTTCAGCGTGACCTTCGAATGAGGTCTCTTCATATGCACCTGACGTAGCTCTCGCTGAAAGAAGTTCACTTTGTCTTGAAAGGTTTCAGAGCCTCCTGTGAAGAGTGACAATTTGGGTGAGGTCTGAACTGTCAACACCTCAAACATCTACAGAGCATTCCTAAGATTAACTGCACAGATCAGCTTTACAGCCCAAAAGTGCATTTACCACAGTAAGGTTTGGAGACAGAACTCTCAAGGTAGTTTCACGATTAATCTTGCTGGTATTCATACTCACAGGTGCACTTTCAAAGAGCCTGACAGAGAAGCCAAGCTGAAAATGAACAGCTGCTATGATGAAGTACATTCACTGGAAGCACCAATAGGAACAGAGCATGATACTCCAGGAACCAGAGTTCTCATCAGAAGTCATTCAGTGGTGGCAATCTTTATTCCCCAGGGAAACTAGCAGACTCAAGTGCTAACTTCCTGACTACTGTACCCACCTCACTGTCCCTTTACCTATGTTTTTATGCAGAGAGCGAATGAAAGTGGCTGCCAAGATGTTCCTCTCCTTGCAGCTGAGCTCCACAGGGGGTTGGATCCCATCATCCACCACCAGTGTCAGTAATTTGTGCACAGGATCGGGACCAAGGTATGAAAACTAGCAGCAAAAAGATGCAAGAAAGGGTAAACCCATCATGCAGAAGGCATAGTATGTTCAGTAGACAGAGCAACACCACCTGTGCTCTTAAGACTTTCTCTGCTCCCCCATGTGTATGCAGTTAACAGGAAAACTATTTCAGGTATCAAGACTCAATTTAGGAGGCTGCTTTAAATTTCACACACAAGTCTGAGGGCTTCAATGGACACAATCAGAGCATTTTAGGAAGGTTATGAGGAAAATAACCAAGAAAAATGCAAAGGAATCAAGGTTTTTTGCCTAGCATTGTGACAAAAGGCAGGAAAGAGTGATAAGACTTGGCTCCTAGTCACAAATATTAGCAAAACTTAGGCACTGAGAGGGAATTCCAGAGTTGAAATTTATGTCATACTGTGTTGTTCTGTGGGTGAAAGCCCTTCTCTCCAAAAGGAAAAAACAGACTCTGATTCACAAGGATGACAAGCTAACAATGTGGAAGTGCAGTGACAGGTACATGTAAAGAGGCTCACCTTTGTGCCAGGGCACACTCTAAAGGTGAAAAGCCGCCATGGAATGATCTTCAAGTAAAATTCTTTCACTGAGAATTGCTGAATAACCACAAGGAAAAGAAAATGTTAAATATCACACATCTGTTAAGGGTTATTCTGGAAATATATGAGGCAGAGGACAGATCCATAAGGCCAGATCTCCCTTCAACTCCAGGAACAGGTTTCAGCAGCATTTGGCACAATAGTTGAGATCCTTTAAAGCTCCACAGAACTGTAAGCAACTTGTCAGTAAGACTTCACTGCGTGCATTTATGATACATGTGGGACGGCATGACACAGATTTTATAGCAGTAAGCTATTGTGTTCAAGTAGAACGTCACCAGTCTAATTGGAAAGTAATCTTAAGTACACTTGAGAAGCTGAATTCAGGACAAGATTGTAATGCACTGACAAAAACGTTTTGGCAAAAGTCACAGCAGTGGATTACTCCTATTACTCCCTAATTTTCATGACCATTTCAAACATGTTTTAAAAAGCACTTGCAATTGCTAAATCCATGAGATTTGCAGAAATTTATTCTCAGTGTATTTCTGCCAGAACAAATGACTAACTGTGCAACTCCTGAGCAAGCTAAGATGAAATTTTAGCATCTTTAGACAAAAGGAAACCATTTCCTGCACAAACCTTTTCTAGCTGCAATGATTGGAAAAACTGGCATTCAGCATTTGTCCACAAACAAGCCAAATATGAACAGCAACTCTTTAAAATAGTAGCATGGTAACAGTTTTCTACTGTTTCTATTTCTATACATGGACACATCCAAGGATACAATTATGCAAGCCTAAGGATCACATTAACAACTTTGGCACCTAAAAGGAGCTTCTAACAGTACCCATTTCTGGTGATCTGCTTTATCAGGTAATGCAATAGGAAAGAGTATGGAAGTCCAAGGATGGAAAGGATGCTGAGCTCACAAGGACACAGCACTAAAAGTAAGTTCTTAAAGCCATGTGCAGCACAGATTTAGAAATCTCTAGCAGCTCCTTCCATCCTGTAACTATTTCACAGTCCTCTTTCTCCCTTTGGCAGGAAAACAATTTCTGGATTAGTCTTTCCCTTTGGTATTTATCACTGCATTTTTCAGAATGTATTTGAAGAGATAGATGAACAAAATGAATTTAAAATCATTATTAGATTTAGAGGAATTTTCTTTCTAGTTTCTGAACGCTTTTAGGCAATAATAATGGAAAATAGTTACTGTTAACATATTCATATTGTAAGAGAACCGTCAGTTTCTCCTGCTTCTTCTACTTATAAATTTACCCTTTGTTCTCTGACCATTTTTTCCCTTTTTCTTTTCAGCAAAACATTCCAGAAACAGAACAAACATATAAAATCTGAGAAGGTGAGATTCTCTTAATTTGAAATTTACAGGTATCTGAAACTGAGAATAGGAATTGCAAGTCTGACCTGAAAAAAGCAAAGGAAAGGCAAACAGAATATCTATTGAACAATCAGCAAGAAAATTTCCAGTAGGATTTGGATCAGACCTAGAATGATCCTAAAATATAAAAACACAATCCTAAAATTTCAAGTTCTAAAACACACTCCTAAAACTTCCAAGAGTCATTTTAACATTATTCTCAGTCATAACCTCCATGTTTGCCATAAGCAAACCTTTTTTTAACCAAATCTGAGGCACCTGAGTCTGGAGCGAAGATACAGAGCACCAGAAAGCACTTCAGTTACAGCATACTTTAAACACACACTCAAGTGCAGTAACTTTATGATATCTACCTTAGGTGACACATAGCAGTACACTTTTTTAGGCTTCTTCACTTTCTCAGGGGTCTGGCTGTCAGAAGGAGAGTCTTCATCTTCATCATCAATTGCAGTAGAAGGACGGCGCTGGGAGGAGCTCAGGTGCATTGGTGGAAGTTGCCACTGAGTGTTGGTATAACTAGGAGCATCGTAAAGGTAAGCTTCAAAATAAATACTGACACCTGAGGTGGACACATTGCGTTCTACAATGTTCTTTTCATTCTCTGAGGGAAACAGATATGAAAAGAGCTGTGTAAATCCTAATGGAGACAAGAATGAAAAAGAATGCACAGGCCACCACCAAATCAGTGACTTTGGTTTTAAAGGAAAGGTTATACATCCAAAGGAAAACCTGGTCAAGTGAAACTTTGATAAAGAGAACCCAGGAGTGGGATGAAAAGATTTCAGGATGGCTGTCTGTCTGTTAGTGACTGAAGAAAAAAGGCATAGAGAACCTCTAAAACATGCAGTGTTTTTCCTCCATGTAACTTAACATACAATACATGACAAGGTCAGATGCCAACTACTAGCAAGCAATAAAAACTGCCTTATTTCAGAGGTAAACCTCTTGAAATAGGGGAAAAACACTTGTTTTTATCTGCTGATGGATCAGAGAGTATCAGTCCCCAAAAGATCTCCTCTGTTAGAAGCAAATTCATTTACCTTAGCATTTTTAAATGAATAGGCTTTCCTTTAGCAAGTAAGCATGGCCAGCTGCAGGGGAGCCGCAAATAGCTCTGCTACAAGAGCGTGCAAAGCACCTTGTAAGAGGACACCTGGAGAATGAATACTCATTAGATCTTGACTCACCACTTAGAACAATGATGTCAAAATCACCATTGCTTATGGGCTGGTTCTGGTAGGAGATGCAGGCATGGAAACACCCTCTAGAGTGCAAGGTGAGTCGGAAGAACACCTCGCAAGTCTGCCGATTGGACACCACAGACTTCTCAAACACCACATCAGAGCTTTCTTCTTCTTGAGGACCCAGCTAAACAGAAAACAAATTAATAGAAGGAGCTCTCCAGCTCACCTGAAGTCAAGCAGCAAGGGGTGAAGTTGCACTCACCTCATGGATGGAGAGGCTGTAATTGTGCTCATCTATCAAGGACACAGAATTGCTGGTGGGATTGTCATATTCATCTCTGGGAGCAATCTGCAGAGTGTGCTGCTGCCCACAGGTCAGCACCAGAGTGGAGAAATGGCAGACAATTTTGGTTTTGGAGGGAACCACCATTCCTGAAGCAGACAACAATAATTTAGAGTCAAATAAATTCCAAAGTGAAGCTCCAAAAAGCAAAAGAAAAGCAGCTAGGGGCACAATACCCTTGAAAATGGATCAAGTCTAAACACATTCTATGCCCCTACATTAAAAAAGCAAAGTATCTGAGCACTGAAGTATATGGTGTAGTGTGTAGCATGTGCCTTGGATCAGAGACTTAATACTAATAAAGCAAACTAAGCTACTAGTCCTCTAAAGAATGTTTTTTCATCATTCTAACTTTCTGCTCAGGAACTTGTTCCCACTGTACGTACAGAATATAAGCCAGCTGACACCTAAGAAAACCTGCAAATGCAGCTTACCAAACAAACTTTATTTGGGTTAAACTGAGCTGCTTCTTTCTGAAGGAGTATTTTAGCAAGCTTTGTATCTATTCACAAAGCAAGTAATAGAGGTCCTTTCAATGACATGTACATGAAATATAAAAGATGTCAACTGGGGTCAAAAAAACAAAAGTAGAAGAAAATAAACTCTAGATGGAAAAAAAGGAAATGTTTTTACAGAAGTGTGTAATCAAGGGTATCAACTGCACTAGAACCTTACAAGAATAGAGTAGGGTATTCAGAAAAAGAAGAGGCAAATTATGACAGCATCTCCAATTCAGATACAAATAACTCAATACTTTCACAAAAGTCACTCTCTGACTACTACATGGATTGCGAAGAAGTTACTACAAAATGGAGAATGTGACAGAAGTGGATAGGGACTTTAAGTAGCACTAATGACTTATTCTGTAAAGCAGTTTCTGTTTTGTTATGTACTGGTAGTCACAAGTGCATTTTACTCATGGGTCTGTTGCTGGGATCTACACATGGCAGGAGGAAAATGGTGAAGAGTAACCCCTTCCCTGTCACCTACCTATTTTAGCTGGAAACACATTTACCTAAGGGCCTCCAATACCTCCAAATCTACTTTGAATCATTACAGGGCCACTTAGATCTTACCTGGCTGGAAAACCTTGTAGTAGGGGCTGTAGGCCACATTCAAGCCACCGAGTTTTACAGTGATTTCATATCTCCCAGCCCTGCGCACAGTGAACGCCACTTTCACCACATTGGAATTGGGCTCTTGAAGAACTTCCTGGGTTACAGGAATTTCAATTGCTAACTCCACATGGCAGATGTGAACTCGCAGTCCCACAGGCCGGTGAGCAGGGAAGGGTTGCCCATTTTTATAGAATAACTGCATGGGAAACAGAGAAGTCCAGGTCAGCAAAAACATACAGTGCACAGAGGAAGAGAAAACAAGTTGCCTTAGGGAAGGGCAAGTACCTCAGCTCAGAAAAGGAAAAATAATTAATAGACAGCTCTGTCACGCAGACTGTGTTCTCCAAAATGAACAGGGACAAGTGGGCATTGAACAGCCCCATTCTCTTTTGTGCTGGGGTTCAAATGCATGCCCTGAAAAGAACATGCCTCTAGGCATTTCCCATCTACACTCGTAGTGCAATATTAGAGCAGAAATTATGAGAACCCAGTAGCAAAATTAAAAAAGTAAAGCCATACCCTTTCAGAGAAACAAGCAGATCTTGTTCATTTTTACAGCTAAGCTCTGAAAAAACTCTTACCAATTTGTTACAGAAAAGAGTATGATGAAGATGCTGACCTAAGGAGCTGACGCAGTCTTTACTGCTAAGAAGCATCATAATGAAAACAACACATTAAATAAAATCACAGGCAGCTCAATCACCAAAGTGATCTCCTCCTGACAATTTCAGAAGGTAACATACCTTGACCACTAGTTCCTTACACGGAAAGAATTACACTTTGAAACTCTATATGCAAGGCTCTTCAAGAGCCAGCGGCTCGCTGGCCAAAGTCTGCTTACCATCTGCAATCAGCCTGCAGTCAGAAAAAAGTTACTACTATTCCCTGTTTCTAAGTAAGGGAGGGTGTGGGGCCTGAAGTAGTTTGCATCTTGACTGACATCAGAAGAAACTAGTGAATGCAAAGCCACTGTTGATAAATAAAGGGCTAAGCAAGTGGCACACAAGCATGAAGTGGAAAGGCACATTGCTGGAGCTCATGAGTGTCAGCAAGGTGAAGGAAATAAATTTAAATAGTAGGAACAGAACAAGTCCCTTTCACCTCAGTAATTTTCACTGCCTGCCCTGGAGTTAGAATTCTTCACTCATCATCAAGCAGAAGGGTTCTCTTCACTTTCCCAAGAGGGGTGGGTATGGCAACCTAGCTGAACCTTTTTTCTTATTTTGATACTCTCTTGGATGGGAAGGTGGGATAGAAATATAGGCACACAAGCCCAGCAAAACCTGCTCAAACTTTCTCCACATAGCTCCAAACTCTCTATGTTCACTCATCTTACTTCTCCTACACTTGGCCTTTTGGTATTAAAGGGGAAACAAGAGTCCTTGGCAGGCTTTTCCAGGTCTGACATAAAAACAATCCATTTTGCAGTTAATGGAGACTGGCCATGAAGCCATACAGCTCTTGGGTTGGTAAAATGCCCATTCCCACACTCTCAACTTCAGCTGCACAACCAAAAGACGTTTGTGGAAGGCAAGGCTCAGCCTACTCACTTCGCAGTAAGGGAAGCAGCAGTCAGGACAAGCCTGATCTCCTTTGGCTCTTCAGAGGATTCTGAAGAGAGGGAGATTAGACTTTAAGAAGTGCAAACCTCAAATATACACTTACACAGTTTTGCAACATAGTAACAGAGCAGCAGGCATACACAGATTGCTTGCCTACTCCTCAGTTACATCTGGCTTAGCCCCAGTAAAAAAACACTTGAAGAGCCCACCCCTAACTCAGAACCTCTGTTCCTGCCCACGAAGCTGCAGGGAAACAAAAATATTGCCTTACATGCACTCGGAAGGCCATGCTATGGCCCACCTCATAGGGGTCCTTCCAATCCCAGGAGATTTTGCAGGACCGGGGATCCAGGTAGTTGCCTCGCACGTAGTCATAAATAGTTCGCTCCCCTCGGCGTTCCCGGTCCTCATGCTGAAGGAAGCTGACTATACGTGCGGCAAGCTCAAAGAGGAACTTAATGGTGAAGAAGAAAGCTACAACAGATACTGTGATCCCACCTGCAGCAGGGAGAGAACAAAAAGGGTGGTTGCAGAAGCCAAGGTGGCTGAGTCAGGCTCTAAAATCCTCTCTGCGTCAGCCAAAGATGCCTTTCTGTTAATGATATTCTACTCAATTGCACATTAGTATTTAAGGCAGATGCTATTGTGTGAACATTTATGGTTTGTGTTATGATACAAGTAAGATTAGAAAACATCAAGTCTCTTAAAACTCTGCAAATGATTGCAAACAAAGGAAATAGTTAAAGGTGGTAGAGAGTCTCAGGTAAGGCTTGTGGACATCCCAACAGAAACATGGAATTCCCTTCAACTTGCAAGTTAGAATTACAGAGATTCATTTAAAGGAAACGGATAACCAGACAACTTCTGCACATCACATTATGGCTGGATTAAGAAGCATCACAGAGGCAACTCCACTAGTTCTCAGAGGAAAAAGTAAGGGGATGGCTTAGGAATTAGGCCAATGAAAGGACTTTAAGATCAAGAATGGTCGAGGCAAGTCTGCTAGGTGGAGGGCACAGTGTGGGGTGACAGTAACTTCATGTTTGTTAGGTAAACTATGAACTGAAATTAAATCAAAGGCTTTCAAGAAACCCTTCTAAAGCCTATGGAGAGATTTTCAAATACTGTGGCAGCCTTTCCTTCACTTACCAATAATGTAAAACATCAGGTCCCTTCGGTGAGACACACAGCCGAGGATCACAGCTGCATCTAGAACACAAAATAGGCCAAGTCCAGTCCAGTGACTTCCTCACACATACTGGCCTAAATTTTATCTATGGTTCCTCAGAAAAAATGCCTATTGATCACTGTCTTCCTCTCCAAGGACATCCCTAAAGCATTATTCCATAAGACTGAAATATGTGAATAGCACAACATGCTACAATTAACAGTTCTCCCTCTGTCACAGATTCCTGCTCAGATTTAGGGATCTGTAAGAAGGACAACATAGCATCCCTCTGAAAACAGTGAGAGCAGGCTCTGGGTACTACCGGAAGGAGATATTTTTTGCAGGATCACCAACTTCAACAAAAGTGGCCAAAGCCACTCACCCAAACTGTCACACCTGCTTGCAAGCCATGAAGTTATCCTTTACTCTTTACACAAAAGCACCTTACAGAGCTGCCAACAAAATGAACAGAAGCTAACCCTTAGCCAGCAACCTTGGAAGAAAAAACTGTGGAATAAAAGAGTTGCAGACAAGACCATCCCCATTTGTTCAGAACAAACAAAATCCTTTTAGGCAGAGGTGAATCTATTTTTGCCCTGCAAGTCTACTACAGAACGTAAAAACGCAACTGGAAAAGAGTCCATTTGTATTTTCCTTCTCAATCCTGCAAAGCGGAACCTCTCTGCTGGAACTCTCACTAATCAACACAAAAGCTAAAACCGTCTGTTTGTGCACCATGAAGTTTACAGTGATTTTAAGAGACACCAATCTAGACTCAAGTTTTCACGGAGGGGACTGCTAAACAAACATGTAGTAAAAATACCACACCCAAAACAACATGCTGTTTGCTTGATACGACATAGCTGACAGATGGAACAAGAGCAGCAGCAAGGAACACATGTGACAATTAGATAAAGGATTTGGCACACAGTGATGCACACAATATAGCTCACCATGTCACCATTCAGTTAGTGAGAAGCTACATTGTGCATTGAAGCTGCCTTTTTTTTTTTTAACAAACACAAAAAGAGAGTTATTCATCAGTCATCTCAACAGCAGCAATAATGGACATCAGCATGCAGAAAGCTTAAACGAGGTATTTCCCCCCAACAACAGCCATGACTTCCTAGCCCAGCAAATCCCCTTTGCTGGCCTTAGCACACAGTGCAGCCCTCCAACCAATCACATACCTTTATACAAGTGCCCATGCTCTAAAAGCCAAAAAGCGGGTACCCATTCTTCAGCATCCTTCCTCTTTGTGCCCAGATCTGGGACAAACATCAGCAAGAAGAGGCCATAGAGAAGATTATTACAGAAAGAATAACTCTTGGAATTTGCATCACAGAATCACTGCTGCAAAATAAGGGCTTGAGCACAGCAGTTTCTTCCTCTTTGTGGAAAAAGGGTTATCCTGCAGTGCTGTTTCCTTTAGCCTGCAGTTTGTTAGCTTTCCTGGAAAAGTAAAAAAAGGAGAGAGAAATGTTAGATGTCTACACCGTGGATAAATCCAGCAAGCAGAAACACATGAGAGGTTCAAGATGCAAGAGCATCACTAGACATCAAATCCATGAGAGGTGCTATAAAAGTACCACTGTTGATGAGGTGCAAAGCTTCACCATATCCTCAACATCTATCTGTCACAATCTCATTTCATTATACGACCCCCTGAAACTAGTACATTCAAGATGGAACAAAACACATCCTTGCCTCCATAGGTTTCATGGAGCAGCTAAGAACCTGCATTGCTGTTCATAAATGAGTATTAAGGATGGAAGCAAGAACTAATAGCCTAGGAGGAGTACAGAGAGATTTCCTCAACAGCCAAGGAGCAGCTTACAAAAGCTAAAGCCCTAATAGAACTAAACCTTGCCAAGGATGTCAAGGATGCCATGAAAAATTTCTATAGGTACACTGGTGATAAAGAAAGACTAGGGAAAACATGTACCCCCTCCAGAAGAAAACCCAGGACAATGAGAAGGCTGGGGTACCCAAAAACTTTTTCCCCTGAGTGACTGCTCAGGGAAGACCAGTGACTGCTCCAGCCACACCAACCAAGCCACAGAAGACAAATGCAGGGACTGAGAGAATGAAGAACTGCCCACTTACTAGAACATCAGAGGGATTTTTTACAAGGGCATGTAGTGATAGGACAAAGAGAAGGCCATTAAACTGAAAGAGGGTAGGTTTAGATTAAATATAAGGAAGAAATCCTTCAATACGAGTAGTGAAGAACCAGATCAGGTTGCCCAGAGAAGTTATGGCTACCCCATCCTTGGAAGTGTTCACAACCAAGTTGCATGGGGCTTTGAATAACGTGGTCTAGTGGAAGGCATCCCTGTCCATATCAGGGGAGTTGGAATTAAATGATCTGTAAGGTTTCTTTCAAGCCAAACTATTCTATAATCAGGCAGCCCTTCAAGTCTTCATACCCAACAAAATGCTATATACTATTCTCAAACCGATTTTCCCCAGATTTGAAGAGCTATTTGGAGTCAAGCCTCAAAATAAAAGAAAAAAAAAGTTTTTCACAATTCTTGAACCACAAAGCAAACTAGATATTGGGTTTGGTACTGTTGTTTTAGGTATTCAAGAAATTGAGATCCTCATAAGGGAGTTCAGCTTCAGCAGCACGATCCACTAAATTACAGTTTACTGTCAGGATTGAGATAGAAAAAATTAAAATTTAACAGCAAGGATTGACGCAGCCCACAAAAACCAGGACGCATGCCAGAAGAAACACCACAGAGCCTACACAATCAGTATCTGCTCATTCAGAGCACAGATTACATAAAGGATTGAGAATGACAAAAACAGAGCCAGGCTCACCAAGGCAGCTGTCTGTTAAGACAGTCTCCTCTTCTGGAGATGCGATGTGCTCCTCCCACCTGCCATGCCACCACACAGCTGTCACTTCTTCCTTAGTCCCCCCTCCTCTGCCTTCCTCTTCAGATGGCTCTTATTTCCCTCCATGCCAATAATCATACAGATCTGGCTGGCTTTACACACTTCTACTAGCCTTTCTAATGCACATGAAAATCAACCAGTAAACCTGTGCAGAGCTTTTTGGTCACGCTGCAGAAACAGCCAGACTTTCACTGTCTTTTCCTCACCCACATCTCAAGGAAAGTCCCACCCACTCTCCTATTTTCTTCCTTCCTCTACTTTTCCTCACTGCAACAGTGTTGCAGTCCCTCCGGCATAAACTCTCATTCTCCTAGGTAAAGCATCAGCTTTCTAAACTCGTAAGCTTCTGCATATTAAGGACCACAGACCTGGCAATTTCCTTGGTATTTTTGTTATTTCACAGTACATATCCAAGATATGCTACAAACGACTGGTCGAAATTCTGCTCCAGCTTGGCCTGAGTGTGGAAGGCGTGTGACTGCTCCCCACACAGCTGGGGAATTTCACAGAAACTTATCAATATTAGGAATCTACAAGATCTCCCTCCAGGATCTTCCAGAACCAGTTTCTTCATATCACAAAATCCCCACAATGTTGCCTCTGTGGGTTCATCTCAAGCTATTTCTGGTTCACTCCACAACTGCCTCCCTTCTGTGAGGCACACCAGAGATCACACAGCCTCTCCCTCAAGCATAGGAAAAGAAAGATCCATCATTTAAACTTCGGGGGGTTTTAAGTCAATTGGATCCCGAATCTCTTGATCTGGTTTGCAGAATTTTTGTACTCGCTGGACACAGGGAATCAGTTATCTCAGTTATATTAATTAATCAGCACAGCAACTTGTCATTTTACTATCCCTACATGATGTGGGACACCACAAGACACCAACTCGGGAGGTCACCAGAGATGAATTGGCTGTAATACAATCAGCTTCCTTCTAGCTTATCACTGCCAGCAGCTTTAAGGGTACTGCTCTTGCAGCTGGAACATATTGAGGTGAAGAACCTAGTTGCAAGTAGGTGGTATCCAAGATACACTGCCACCCACTTAACAGAATGCAGATGTGAATTAAAATGGTATCTGTGCTAAGAACTGCTGGGTAACAATCTGGGAAATAAATTCTGAAAAGCAGCAATATAACATGCCATTATAGCTAGGCTGGAAAAAAAAGTGCTGAATTATCCAACAGGTCTTAGTAATCTTAATCCAAGGACAGAGCAAGTGATGGCCTCCTGCCACCTGCAGGGAAAATGGGGATTTGAAAGCTTCACCTTCGCTTGACTCAAGGAGAGGTACTGGAATAACCAGAGTAGACAGCCTGGAATCATAAAATAAACTGCATTACTGCCATTGCTTCCTCAAGTCAGCAAGGAAAGGAAGTTCAGTAATGGAAGTATATTTAGTTTGTGTTACTGCCACTGTTGAAGCGAGAGGAACACAGTGCAGAACTCCAGAAAGAAGCACAAGTATGTATGTAGCATATACATGTAACACATACAAAAGGAACTGTAATATAGTAATGGCATATTCACCTGGCTACAGCTACAAAACCAGCTAGGGGCATGCTATATAGAATGGATGTACTGAGCTCCTAGGAAATCTGCTGTGCCTCATCATTTTATTTGCACACTGATAAATTGCCATTTTTCTCTTAACAACAAACCTGTAATTTTGTTTTAAAGCCTTTTTGCAGGATAATACTACTTCATCCAATCAAGATAAGAGAACCATTTGTCTCTGTGCAGAATCTCTCTCAATTAATGTGCACAAATGTCTACCACCCATGGCACGTCTGTCTTATGCCACTCACAGATGATTATTCTCTAGTGAAAGAGACAGTATTTTGTCACACTAAGTAAAGCAGGCACAAACCAATGAACAGGAATGCCCATGAGAACCATACATTCACAGAAAACTGAGAAGTCAGCACAAAAAGCACTAAGCAGGATCCAGTATCAGCTGTCAAGGACAAAAGCTGCATCAATGGTGAGTGTCTACACAGTCATTCTCTTATTATGGATGGAATTTGTTGTATGCATTTACATACAAGCTACATAAAAGAGTGGCAACAGGAAAAAAAAAAAAAAAAAAAAAAGACTTCTGCCAGCTGCTTAAGTCCAAGGACTTTTCATTGCAAATGAACTACCACCAGTCAGCTCCTCCTGTCCTCCTCAAACACAGCAAGCCAGCTAGATGGCAACTTTCAGGCCAGTCTCATCTTGACACCAAATCTGCCTCCTGAGATTCAGCCATTTGTCCTGCTGCACATCACTGGAGAAAGCAAATCACTTCCTTCTTCCTCAATTATTTCTCTTTCCAAACCACTGAAGGTCACTTGAACAGCAGCATGTGAGCTCTACCAACTGCATTTCCTCAACCAACAGTTAAGCGAGGTATGATCACTCAGGTGTAAAGTTCAGTTGTGGTTTTCCTAATCAACACAGTTTTCCTTTCAGTCTAATTTTCTTTTTCACTGTCAGAGCATCAGTTACAGTTCTACAGAGGTCACCACTTCAGGAAAAACTCCTGAGCGGTTCTTCATTCGCTGCTTTTTCTGAGCACACCAGATAAAACCGGTTGTATTTGGAAGATACCAACAGCTACAAGATCTCACTAATCCCAGAAGCTTTCGTGAGAAAAGCCTTTCCTCCTCCCTTCCCTGTACAGGGCACGAGAAACCAAGTGCACCGTATCAGTCTGAGAACGTAGAGAACATTTTCATTCATGTGCAGAAAAGACATTTTGGGTCTGACTACACCATTATGGCTGCACAAAGTACAGCTGAAATTATGCTCGTTCGCTAAGATTTCTGATCACAAATATAGGTAAGATCTACAGATAATGACAACGCACTGCTTTTCAGTAAGAAGTTAATGAGCTAAGGCGCGGTAAAACCAGCACTACCTTAACTGTTAAAAAAAAAAAAAAAAAAAAAAAAAAAAGAAGAAAAGAAAAGAAAAAAAACCACGAAAACAAAACCAAAAACAGTCCAGCAAGCTCAAGTGAGCGGGCTGAAGACCTCCGTAACGTCCCGGCTCTGCTAAACAGAGAAGAAGAGGAGGGCCCCAGGAGGGCGATAGGCGCACTGAGGTTCCCCCCAGCCCAGCCCGCAGCAGTGGTGGGCTCGGCGGGCACCAGTCCCCACGGCCTTTCCCCAGGCGCCAGCTCTCCCCTCCTGCCCGACAGCCCCGATACCCCGCAGCGCGGCGCAGACGGCGAGGCCAAGCTGAGGTAGAGAGCCAGAGGCCGCCACTGGGCAGGCAGAACCGGCCCTTCCCGCTGGCCGGGAGCCCCGGTCCCTCCCGGGCCTCTCGGAGCCATCCCCGCCGCGGCGGTACCAGGCCCACCGGGTGCTCCGGGCCGGCAGCGGGGCCGGCACCCCGAGGACGCCCCTCACGGCGGGCCGGCCGGGCTGCGGCGGCAGCTCCCTCGCCCCGGGAGCCCGGGACCCGAGGGGCAGGGAGGGAAAGGCGCTACCGCTGTTACCGTGCTCTCCGCCGACGGGCACGATGTCGCCGCCGCTGCCCCGCGCTGCCGCTGCCCGGCGCTGGCAGCCGGAGATGACGCGATCCGGGGCGGGCCCAGTGACTCACCAGGGACAGCGGCGGTGGCGGCGGGACCGGCGGGATCAGCATGGTGAGCCGGGAGCGGGCCGGGAGCGGGCCGGGAGGGGGCCCCGGCTGCCATCGGGTCTCTCCTTAGCTCACCGCGGCTGTGTGTCCTGTCCCTGCAGGGGAAGCAGAAGAAGGCGCGGAAGTTCGCGGTCATGAAGCGCATGATCAGCCTGCGGGATGAGCGCCTGTGAGTGCGGCTGGGCCCGGGGCCTGGAGCGGCCTCGTGTCCCGCCCGGGAGAGGCGGGAGGAGGCCCTGGCACAGGTCTGTCCGCAGCCGGCAGCCCTTCCTTATCCCCGTACCCCAGCAGTGCCTGCGTTTCTTTGCAGAAAAGAGAAGGATCGCGCGAAAGCCCCCGTGAAGAAGAAGGAGGACCCGAGTGCCATCAAAGAGCGGGAGGTGTAAGTGCTGCCCAGTCAGTGGGGAGGGAGAGGATAAAAGAGGAGGGAGAGAAGGAAGGAAGGAGGGCTGGCCACGCTGCCGCCTGGAACTGAGGATGTTTCTGAGCGATACTGTCAGAAGTGGTGTCCCAAACCGAAGGATTGTGCTTGGGAGGCAGCAGGAGGCCTCATGGGTCTTTCTGCTCATTATCCCTCTTTCATTCTGTGCAAGTTGTAGACTTGGACATGATGTTAAATGCAATTAACTGATTTGAATTCTTTGTTTTCCTGGCAGCCCCCAGCATCCCTCTTGCTTGTTCTTCCAGTATAATACACAGCTGGGCCCCCCTTACCACATCCTGGTTGACACTAACTTCATCAACTTCTCCATCAAGGCCAAACTGGACCTAGTGCAGTCGATGATGGACTGTCTCTATGCCAAGTGTGAGTTTCTGCCCCACTCACAGCTTCTTCAGACCACAAAGTGCCACGGTGTGCTCGTAATGTGCTTTGTCAGCCTCATGCCACTGGCTGAGAATAACAGAAATCTTGCAAAAAGGATATGTGGTATAATCATGGAGCTGTGGTAACCCTGGCAATGTCTCTGGTTTCAGTCAAGTAACTGTTTTAAAATGCTAATCTCAGCAAGGGTAGAGTACTAATAACTTAAAAAGCTAAAATTGCCATGGCATGGTCAAACTTGGTGGCTCTACATTTCATCAGCTTGCAACATTAACCACTGTCACTGTAAGTAATACATTATAGAGTTCTGTGATGTTTCTGGGGCATGTGGGCAGTATGTAGGGGTCTGGGAATAAATAGTGCTCTGTTTTATTATGGTCTTTTTTTGCATTTAGGTATTCCATGTATCACAGATTGTGTAATGGGTGAAATCGAGAAGTTAGGACAGAAGTACCGTGTGGCATTAAGGTAGGTGCAGGGTGTTCTTCTGTTTCTAGAACTTAACGCTTTAATATAAAAAAAATTGAAAACACTTGCTATGACTGGTGCTCCTGCACTAGAAGGTGGTTAGGTTGTTACAGGATCCTGAACTTGGTTGTATTTCTCTGTCTCTATGAGATCAGTACAATGGCTCAAGTTTTAGAAACAAAATGCTAGGTATCAGTGCACAGTATTAATCTGTGCATTCATACTTCATGTTATTCCTGTATGAGTAGGTACCAAGTGCTGATAACCTAGGGCCAGGTTATTGTCCAGCATAGTTCATGTACATGACTCAGATGTATTGTTCGTTTTATTTTGACCTGCTGTGTTGTAAAGTATATGAGTGCATACCCTCAACAACTTTGATATTGCCCTTCAGACAGGAGGTGAAATGTCCTTTACGCGTGTGTCAGATGATAACTTATTTCAAAATACTTTGTTTGGAAATGGCCTAACATTGTACAGATTTTCAATCAAACAAACCAGTACTAAGAAATACTTAACCTATAATAACTAGACAAATTACATTTTTTTTGCAGGTCATTTTGGTTGACCTTTGTCTACCATTTACTTCATCCCTTGTTGTGAGAACAATGTTCTGTATGTCACAGAAACGGGTGTTCTTGTTCCTCCATATTGTGTTACTGTACTCTCTGGTCTAATTGCTGTGATGCTGCTTTTTCTGTCCCCACAGAATTGCCAAGGACCCTCGGTTTGAACGCTTGCCATGTATGCACAAAGGAACCTATGCTGATGACTGCTTGGTGCAGAGGGTCACTCAGGTATTTCCCTTTCAGACATTTCCTATGCCATGCTAACATACTAAAAATTCCTGAACTCTCCTAATTACTGATTGACTTAAATTTCCCACAAAGTAGCCATTAAATCTCACCAAGCTGCATTTTCAGTTCTAGCACAACTTTATTTGATGCAAGGTTATTGCAGAAATTCTTATTGTATAGAACATGCTGAGCATTTTTATTGTATAGAACAGCATCAAGAAGCATCAACATTAGGATGGGAAAACTGTCAGCTTGAAAGGCTGGACAGAGTTTCAGAGATTTCTTGAGTCAATTTTGATGGGCAGAAGGATGTTCTTAGTCTGCTGCAAAAGTCTGTACAAGTCCTTGCCAAGGACTGTCAGCCTTCTTGTGTTCTGTGAGCTCACTGAATAGGAACGTTTGGTGTGCCATGACTCCTTTCTGGGGTTCGCTGGTGTTGAATCTGACTTGCCTTCTTTTTTTGCAGCACAAATGTTACATTGTGGCCACAGTGGATAAAGAGCTGAAGCGGAGAATACGAAAAATCCCTGGAGTGCCTATAATGTATATTTCCAGGCACAGGTAAGGGCCCCGTGACAGGAAGGAATCCTGCCTAGTGCAGTCATTGTCTGACAGGGACTCTGTTACCTTGTACTTCTTCATTGTCTGTAGTGCAGGCTGCAGTAAAGAGCCTGGTGTTTACACAGAAGTTGAAGTACGGCTACTGCTGGGAAGAGATGGTCATAGACTCATTTTTATTGCAGTCTACATGTTCACTTGTCTTTACCTGAAGAAATGGTTTCCTTATGGCCAGTGTTTCCATAGATCAGTTTTGCTTACCAGCAGCAGCAGGACTACCAGGCAAATGCATTCTACAGACTCTTAAAGAAAAGAGCCGTTCTTGTTCAATATTCTATTTGGTAGCTTTGTGTACCCTCAGCTAAGAGACTGAATTTGCTTCTTAACTAAAAACCAAACCAATCCAGAAGAATACTAGTGCAGCATGTTGGAAATGAGGAGCTTGATTGCTAAAGATGCGTAGAGTTTTAACTGATCTATAATTAGAATGTGGCTCAAAAGATTTTTCTCACAAAACACCTTTTCTCCTTATTCACTGTCGCCATGAATTTTTGGAAAAGGCTGTCGAATGGTGATGGAGTCACCATCCCTGGGGATGTTCAAGAAATAATTGTACATGGTACTTAGTGCCATGGTCTGATTCTCAAGGTGGTATTCAGTCAAAGGCTGGACTCAATGATCTTGGAGGTCTTTTCCAATCTAAACAATTCTGTGACTTGTAAGTTGAATGTCTAAAGTTTTATTTTCTGTGGTGATCTGCTCTTAAATCCTAAGTCAGATCTTACAAAACCTCAGGGTTTTTCCTTCTCTGGAGATGCTGAGTTTTTGAGCTGTCTTATTGCTGAGTTTAAGGTGAAGAATAACAGCAAATTTATGAAGACTTTTTACTTTCAGAAGTAATATTTTTCTTCCTGGGAATCTGAGCTGCAGATAGAAATGCAACAAAGCTTCTTGCTATTCAGTCTGCCTGTAAGCCTGTTGCTGCACAGGTGTTGCAAATGCTTAAGACTGTAGCAGTGTGACTTAACAGTTTAATGGCAAGGGTCATTGTGTTACTACGTGGATGAAACATACGAAAGAAAATTGACTTGAAATCACTTCATAATGTTTTGCATGGAGACCAGGGGTCCAAAGGAAGAGCCTTCCATTGAGTCATGAGGTTCAGTAAGGATCTCCTTGCTTTCCAAACTCCTCATAGAGTCCAGGTGCATCTGGCATCCAATCTTAGTCCCAAACTTAGTCTTAACAGTCTCTGTCTTAATTAGAATTTAGAAGCATTTAATCACTGACTGATTTAACATTTATAAAATAATTCAATAGGGTTTACTACAATTATAACAGTTATCTTAATTATAGTTTCAGGAAGCAATATTCATACTATACTCAGTGAAAAGTATTTTGGACAATTCACATGCATGCACACTGACACAAAGATGTATATGTGAATGTAAAAGGTACCAGTTAAAATTTCCCCTCAGGTCCAGTGGAACACATGGAATGCCTCTGCATTTCTCAACAGGCAAGGCTTGAGTGACAGTCCTTCAAGCATCTCAGCCTTGAGACCGAGAGGTGTTCTGCTCAGAGAGAGGTGCTGGTGCAGCCCATGGGAGTCCAGGAAAGCTATAAGGGCCTCACTTGAGACCACTGCTTATAGGGTCACAAGATGATTGCTTTTAGTCATGTATAAATTTTACATCTTGGCCATAATCCAGACTGGTAATTACTAGAGTTTCCAAAACTCTGGTAACTACTAGAGTTTCCAAAACTCTAGTAACATTGGTGCCATTCCACTCAGGCCACAACTTAGATAGGATTGTCAGAGGATGACTGACAATCTCATCCTTCACCATAGATTGACAACAGGAATTCCCAGTACAGTTCTTACCTTGGTCATCCAAGACTTCCTAGTATGTTCAAGGGAAGCTTCACCACCTAACTCATTACACAAAGGCCAAGGCCTGGCAGGAATCCCTGAGATGGTAGTACAGCCCTGAGGAGAAAAAGGGGGTAGGTGCAGCACCACAGTGGGGAGGGGAGCAATGTGGAGTAAATTGCCTTCATAAGTTTTCCTTCTTTCTCAGGTACAATATTGAGAGAATGCCAGATGATTATGGGGCTCCTCGATTCTAACCTGTCCAGTCAAGTCATCAATGCCAGGACTGTGAGCCAGGATAAGGGTCCTTCTGATTCCAACCCTCCTGCTTTCTTCTTTTATTGGAACTCTGCTCATATGACTGTGGATAACACCAAATGGACTTCTTAACCTTGTTTTTCTAAGAAAAAGCTATTTTGAAGAGTCTGGTTTTATTCATCCGTCCTCTGCCTTGGTCTAAATACCTACAGCTGGGAAAAGCAAGAGGATGGCAGGACCAAGATTGTGCCTAGCTCTGCATTGAGATCATTGGAAAAAGTGATCTCAGCATTCTGAATTAAATATTGATGATGCAGCTCTGACTGAGAATGAAACCACAAGAGATTTTTAAAGTTTCTAACTGCTGCACCTGTAGTGGGACAGGTATTCCTTTTGGAAGCTACCTCACACCTGTTTAGTCAAATCAGAATCTGCCTTCTGCAGAAAAGACATCAGATCTACACCAGTTGGTGGCTTTCTCTGGAAAAGCTGTCTAGATTTTAAATCAGGATTGATGGGCTTTTATTCAACAGCACACTGAATGAAGTTCAAGTGTCCTCTCTGACTGCTGTTTCTGTACTTGGTTAGCTGGCAGCCCAGCCCTTTTACTTACATTTAAAGTGGTGGAGGGCAGGGCAGGGTGGGTCAGGATGGGCCTTTCCCTCCTGTTGGTTTGGGTTCTATGCACCTCAAAGCCTTATCAGGGACCAACAAAGAAGCGAAAAGACCCGAAGGCATTAGCAGGACTTGTACAGACTTTTGCAGCAGACTAAGAACATCCCCTCACCCCCAGCCCCGCTCAGCCAAAGAAAGTATAAAAACAAGACCCTGTGAAAGCAAAATTTGTGGACCATGGAGGTTTTGGAGCAATAGAGTTCAAACCTGGTTCACTCAGTGCCAACCACCTGGCTCGGCCCTGTGTTGCTTGTGGCTTTTCAGAATTTAGACTTTGATAATTTAATAAATTCAATTTAATTATTAAATTGGCTGACATTTATAACAATTGTCATGAGCACTTGAAGCCCATGCTTAGTCAAGCGAGGACTGAGAAACAAGTGTAGGATTAGGTATCTGTAACTTGCTTTTCACAATAATTCGAGTTTTGAAAGACTCCTTTGAGTCAATAGTTAACTAAAGTTGTTCCAGTGCAAATTACTTCACTTGAATTAACCTAAATGGAAGGCAACTGGAGAAGAAAGAAGAAAGGAATGGACACTTAGGGTAACATTTGATAATAGTCTTTCTGGTACAGAAGAGGTCAAAGGCACAACAGCCTGAATTTGGGGAACAGCAGAATGCCTTTTGCAGGGACTTCATGAAAATATATGTATTTATCATGAACGCTGGGTAGGAATCAAACTAAATGTGCAAATTTACTAAAACCTTTTATTCCTTTTACTCTGCCTTGTTTTAGTAAAAGGAGGAGGATTCTGGAATAGGTGTGAGGCAATTGCTAAAGAAGTGTTAGGAGGGTTGGAGGATGAGCAGAAGAAAATACTGGCAGTGAGCAAACCTATCAGGAAATCTTCATTAATTGAGTATAATTGGTAAGACAAGAAACTTTGCTATTAACTCAAAGAGTCTGATCAGAAGATAAATAGGACAGGACAGCCTGAATGATCAGCTGCTTCTGCAATGCCAGGGAACCTGTGTACTAAACACTTGGTTCACAGGAAAATATTTACTCCATGCACACAATGGCATCCCAGTGTCTGAACCAATTTACAGTATGTCAGAAGAGGGAAGATCATTGTCATAAGAAAGAGTTTGGTAAACTAGAATATTTTGATGTTCCCAGAAATGCAGATCTCTCTCAGACCAAACCAGAAGAGAAATTCCTCCCTGACTCAACTCTGGCAGTTGGTTTAAACCTGCACAGGATTTAGATATCAGATGCTTGCACTGCTTCTTAGTAACGAGAATTCAGCCTCCCTGCTAACATCCTGTCTCCTGCTGTAGCCAGTTTCCATAGCTTCAGAAGACAGAGAACATACAGGAGCACCACATAAAGAAATTCTGAATAGATGCAAAGGATAGTAGAAAATAATTTCTACTGCTTTCTGGAGACACCAGAAGATTTAAGATTACAGCCTTACCAGATGAAGAAATTTAGCTGCTGATCCGAGATGTGACACTGATTAATTGAGGGGTAACTGAAATGTGGTATAATAGTGTTTAGAAGCAGGAAGAAAGGGAGCTATTTAAGAAAAACAAAAAAAAAACAAAACCCAAACCAACATGATGGCAACCTTTTAATGATACAGACTGAATAGAATAAAAGAATTAAAATTAACATATTCTGAATACAAGAATCAGAGGGCATAATGTGAACCTAACAGCGTTGTTTTAAGGACAAGGTAACATTGGGTAAAGCAAATGTATCTTGTCTGGTGGGAATCAACTGTACTGCAACCCAAACCAGATTTGAATATTGAAAAAGCATCTGTCAAGTTATCTGGAAGTTACATTTTGGCTTCCACAATGTAGGCTGGAAAACAATTGCCCTGAAAATGTTTAGGTACATGTATTCCCTCATAAGGGAAGTAACAAGTTTCTTGACAATTTGAGTAACCACAACAAACAGCAAAAACAGTGAGAGAGATCTGGCTGCAGGAAATAACTGTTAGTAAACTGATCACAAGAGAACTCATGTAGTGTGAATAGATCAGCTGGATGAATTAAAGGATGTTTGCAACAGGAATTCCCTATTTGGGAAGGACAGACTCAAAAGCTTAGCGAGTAACTGGCCCATAGAACTCAGGTATATAAATGCTAAGTACAAGACAATGAACGGTAGATGCAGGCTAAAAATACAAATGCTATCTGAAAGTCATATGTACTGTAAGAGAAATCTAAACAGACCATCCTAAATAAATAGAAAAGCATCAATAAACGCCTCTAAATGAAGAGAAGAGATTCTAAAGAATGGAAAAGGCAGATCTATAAGTATTAAAATCGTTTTCTTAAAGGTTGGCATCTCAGTTGAATTCAGTCAAATATTTTCTTGCAGATTTATGATGTATCTTCTCTGTGAATTTCCTGAAATTTATCAAGAGATAAACATAAAGTCCAGCTTTTCCACCAGAGAGGATAAAGCTTCTTCTGTATCTAACAATGTGATTTTCTTGATATTGATCCTGACTGAAAAGTCTTAGGACCTTTCTGCCACACCTGCCTTTCTCCACTGGCCAGGGACCCTTGATTCAACAGGCATGAACTAGAGACTGAACATGACGAAAATTGCTCAGGTTTGTTGTGATTGCAAAGAGACCAAGCGGACACAGCACAGTGCCGGTGTCCTGCTGACCCCCTGCACTGCCCGGCTGCTGGAATTCACATATACACCCACGCGTGCCTCTTCCCTGCGGTGGGAGTTCATCACTTGGCATAAACCATTGGTAACTGCCTACAGAACATATTTGTATGTTTAACTCATACTTTAATGTGGGGAAACGCGGGGACCCAGGAGCGCCCCGGGTGCGCCGGGCCCGCTATACACAGCCTAGCTCTCGGAGCGCCTAGCGGCGCCCCTACACACAACGAAGGCCCCCGCGCCGGGGCCGCAGGGGCTCCCGCCTGTCGCCTGTCCCTGTCCCGGCCGTGTCGCGTCTCTCGTTCCCGGCGGGGCGAGCGGGATGTGCCGATCCGGGTCCGCCTCCGCCCGGCGCCGGGGGCAGATGTCCGCTAGGTGGCGCTGCCGGCCGCCCGGGGGCCGCTCTGGCGCGGCGCTCACGCTCGACTGCCCCGCGGGGTGGGGCCTGCCCGCGCAGGCGCCGCGCGCCGCCCGCCGCCGCCGCCGCGGCCTGTGTCCGCTCCGCGTTCCGCCATGTACCCGGCCTGGGGCTTGTACGGGGCGGCCGGGCACTACCCGCCGCCCCCCACCTCCATCCCGCCCCCGCCGCTGCCCATCCCGCCCCCCAGCGTGCCGCCTCCCGCCGTTCCGCCGATGCCGCTGCCCAGCTACCCGCCGCCGGGCCCCGCGCCCCCCGCCGCCGCGCCGCCACCCACCGGTTCCTCGGGGTTCCTGAGCCTGCAGGAGCAGCACCTGGCCCAGCTGCAGCAGCTCCAGCAGATGCACCAGAAGCAACTGCAGTCTGTTCTCCTGGGGCCCCCGCCGCCGCCGGGGCCGCCCCCGCCGGGGCTGCCGCCGCCGCCGCTGCCCGGCTCCTTCACCGAGTGGCAGCAGCAGCCCCCGGTGCCGCCGGTGCCGCCGCCGGTCCGCGGCTACCAGAAGCAGTACGGGCACCGCGAGCCGCCGCCCCGCAAGCCGCCCCCCGCGGCCCGGGACCGCGACGGGCAGGAGCCGCCGGGCGGGCACGGCGACTGGGGCGAGCCGGTGCCCGCCGAGCCGGTGCCCATGGACATGGAGCTGTCCTCGCCGCCGCAGTCCCCGCAGCCCGCCGCCCAGCCCTACCTGCCCCCCGCACAGCCCTACCTGCCGCCGCCCCAGGCCGAGCCTTACCTGCCCCCCGCCCAGCCGCCCCCGGCGCAGTCCCCGCCGCTCCAGCCCTACCTGCCCCGGGCGCAGCCCTCCCAGCCGCCTCCCTCCTTCTCCGAGCCTCCGCCTTCCTACCTGGAGCCCCCGCCGGCCACCGCCTCCCAGCCCTACCTGCCGCCCCCTGCCCAGGGGTACATGGCACATCCCCAGCCCTACCTGCTCTCCTCCCAGGCCTCTCCTTCCCAGCCCGCGCAGCCCGCCCTGGCCTCCTCCATCCCTCCCCCGGTCAAGCCGTCGCAGGCACATTTCCCCCCGCCCCAGCCGTCCTTGCCCCAGCCCGCTGCTGCCCAGCCGGAGGCCGCGCAAGGGGCCACCAAGGAGGGCGGTGGCACGGAGCAGCCGGACCCCTCCACCATGACTCCCCAGGTAAGGCGCGACTGGCAGCGGGCACTCGCCAGGGCAGCGGTGGCGATGAGCCGCTGGCAGGTACGGGATGTTGCAAAGGTCCCCGAGTAAGGGCAGTTAATAAACACACCATATTTGCATACTATTGAAAGGATTTGGACGCAATCCGTGGAAGTGTGGTAATGGCACATCTCGGGGGAAGCTTCATTAAAGGTGATTTATGCTGGGGTGGTGGTAGGGATGTAACAAATGGTCAGTCTTCGAGAAAAATTGTTCAGGGAAAAGTGCAAATCCTGGCCGACTTTCGTTTTCTTGAGCATGCATTTGTCTCTGGAGAATGTATTCCAAAGTTCAGCATGTGGGCGACCTGCACCTAACCCCTGTTGGCCTTTTCTGGCCTGTTGTGAGATGCAGCAGTCTGTTTGCGGGTTGCACATTGCGGGATGTCACTTGTCTTCAGTGATTTCTTTATTATAGTTTTTTAAGGAGTTGAGTTGCAGTTGTCTGCCTGATCAGTGTAGAATTGTGACTCTTTCAGTTTTATCACACAGAGTTAAAGCTGCAGAAATGTTTCTGGTGCACTACATACTTGCCCTCTACTTAGACTTAAATCCACATTTTGTGCTACATGTGCTTGATCTTCCAATAAAAAATTGCATAGGGCATTGGAGGGAAATGTTCTGAAATGCCTTGAAGTAAAAAAATGTTATTACTGTGTGTTTATGTGTACACTAGGGCCAAAATACTGCAAAGTGTTTGCGTGCATCACTTCCTAAATGAGACCAGTTCCAGTGAACTTGATGGGACCATTCATCTGCATTGTCAGGGACAATCCAGGCTTAAGGCTCACCATGCACAGCGAGGTGTGTGTGCATGGGGCAGGCAGATTCACTGAGGCTTCTGCATGGGCTTAGAGTTATCTTACTGGGATCCACCTGCAAGAACAAAATTAAAGTGCATACTTTAAAATTTCTTTACTTAAATCTACTTTTTTGGTAAATTGATCTTAGGGTTCTGATTTGAAGTTAGGTTTGCAAAATTTCTATTGTGTCATATTGAAGTCACTGACACTTTAAATTTGCTGATTGCTGGGACACCTTTTTAATTGTATCTATGTAAATTCCATTTTTACATTTGTACCATATAACTAATTACTGCCTGGCAAAGTAGTGCTTTCAGTTAATTTCACTCAATTTTATGAAGGTTTTGCACAGTACGAATTGATTTTTTACACTGATAACATCAAGACTTAATTTTTTTAGTGACAAAAGCTCAAAAAGCCACGTGCAGAAAGTGGTGTTAATTTGGTATTGAGGCAGCTCGTTGACTTCTTAAATTATTGAGCTCAATGATAAAATAGTAAACACTCTCCAGAAGAGTTGCAAATAGTGCTTTATTGTGGTGGGCACATGGAAGCAGCGGAACACTGATGAAGTTTGCATTGTCTGGTTTATGGGTGTTTATACAAACGGCTTCTATCTTGAGTAGTTTACTTACTCTCATTCACAATTCAGTGTTGATTGAAAAGGAATATGATAATTTCTTGGTCATAATTTTGTTATAACAAATTGATACGATTTTGGCTATCTTACGCTGTAAAATGAGAGAGGATTTGGACTAACAAGTTCTTACACAATAGGAATAGCTAAGTGTAGTGATGCTTTCATGTTAGTAAACGGAAAAGCTGAGTAAAGAAACAGTGTAATTTGTCATTTGTAGCATCCTATTGAGCCCTTGTTTAAACTGGCAATTGAAAGCAATTCTTTCTGTTCTCGTCCCACAGTAACAGTGGCTGCAGATAAATATATCAGTGTTTTTCTCTTAACTCAGAAAATATTACACAATTTGCCATGAGTTGGTGTTTTATTATTTTCCTTTCCTGCCCGAAACACTGTTCTTTGCCCTGACAGTATAGTGAGTTTAGTGTAGTGTCTTCCATGGGTATGAGGTTGGATTAAATTGCTGCATTCTTATCAAATTCAGTTAAAATAAGTGTGGTGTTTCCTTAACGTTTCATCTGATAGTTGGGTAATGTATGCTGCTATTTGTTTTCAGTATCAAGAATGGATAAGGTTGGAAGGGACCACAGGGAGGTCGTCTGGTTCAGCCTCCCTGCTCAAGCAGGGTCATCCCAGAGCATGTGGCACAGGGTTGTGTGTTCCAAACAGTTCTTGAATATCTTCAGTGAGGGAGACTCCACAATTTCTCTGGGTAATCTGTTACAGTGCTCAGTCCCCTACATGGCAAAAAAGTTCTTTCTCATATTCAGGTGGAACTTCCTATGTGTCAGTTTCTGCCCATTGCCCTTTCCACATTCCTTGGCATCACCAAGAAGAGCCTGGATCCTTCCTCTTGGCACCCTCCCTTCAGATACTTGTGTACATGGACAAGGTCCCTTCTCAGTTGTCTCTTCTCATGGCTGAACAGGCTCAGCCCCCCCCAGCCTGCCCTTACTAGAGGGAGATGCTCCACTCCCTTGGCATCCTCATTGCCCTCCACTGGACTTGTTCCAGGAGTTCAAGTCTCTCTTGTACTGAGGAGTCTAGGACTGGACACAGCACTCCAGCTGTGGCCTGACCAGGGCTGAGTAGTGGGGCAAGATCATCTCCCTCAACCTGCTGGCAATGTTCTTCCTGCTCCAAGGATGTGTGGGTATATCTATAAATATGCATTTATCTATATCTGTTAAAGCTACTTCAGCTTTAGCACCTCACTGTTTAGTAGATTGCTGTTCCCTTTAAACAGCCCCTTTGTTTTATAAGAGTGCTAAACCATTATTTTGCAATTTTCACCTGGAAAGGACATAATGTCCCGCAAAATAGGTATTATGTTATGGCCTAGGGTCACCTATATTAACTTTGGAGTAGTCTTTCAGTGTGGACTTCCCATTAACCTGTTTGGTGGTATGTCCTGTGGTCAGGAGCTGATAGTGCTGGTTTCAGTGTTCCTGTAAAATGTAACAGGCCTAGTCCCTTGGTCAGCCAAAGATGGGAAAAGGCCTGTGTTGATGCTCGTGTTTTCCTTGGTCTTAAGGATTATAATTGGACTTGAAAAATTACAAGTCCAGTTGAATGACAAGTCATGGTGAGGAGGTAAGCACTGAAATAACTGAGCTTTTCATCATGAAAATTTTTCTACATAGCACTTCTGTTTTGCTCCAAGTAAGCTGTAAAAATCTACCTTTCTGCTTTTCTCGTGCTTTTCAAATAGCACCGTAATAGATATCACTGACTCATCTGCTGAAAATAATACATAATTATTATCATAGTTCTGAAAAGCCCATGGCATATTATGAGTTTTAGCCCTATGTACAGTTGGTGGAATGAGGAGGAAACAAAATAGATCTGTGGAGACTACAATTTTTTGGCAGTGGAATGTGTGCTCACCCATCACAGCATCTAGCACCATGATGGCAAATCACCTTATAGTGCCTTTTGAGATGGATAATTGAATCAGGTTTTGTATAGCTGGGGGGAAGTATGCTCCTCCCTTGAGTTGCACTTATTTCAGCATGTTGTTGAAGGTTTCTGACAGAGTCTATGCTGGAGTATGCATGTCTTCCACCCAAAACTATGGCAGCTCTTCTGAGACATACTCTTGTTATAAAGATTCATGGCAGGAATAAATGCATCATCAATTTAAAATCTATGAAGCATAGTTTCTCATTTCATTGACCTCATTTCCAAGTTTTAGAAATATTTTTTTAGAAATACACCTTTGTGTTTCTGTTTGCTACCAAGAGAAAACAGTATTTCTAATCTGAGCATGAGGTAGGTTTCCAGCAGAAAGTTACTCTTCTTTTTAACCTATTTAAGATGGGCAGAGTGATGCACTTTTGAGAAATCTCATCAGACAGCACTTACTGCTTGGATATTGTCATGCTTTTATTTTAAAATGTCTGCATCTTTTGGATTATTTTCTGTTTCTGACTGAGCTTTTATATAGGTGTTTTTTCTTAACTGTGCATGCTTGAATGGAAAGGAAGAACAGAAGGTGTAAAAGATGGAGATCAGTCACAGATTCTCAGAGGTGATGGAATTGAGAGTACAAGAATGGTTGCACTAGGTTAGACAGAAAACAACAGTATTTTATCATTCTATCTTTGATAGTGACTAAGAGCAGATGGTAAAAGCAGGAGTTAAAAATCAAGGACGCAGCAATACTTTCGTAAGATACAGGAGCTGCCTTAGCTGTAAATGGTGTATTCATTTTTAAAATACGTATATTTTTCTGAGCTGTGTCTTGAATACACAAAATTTTAGCCTTGGAGAGGTCTCTAATAGGAACTCTGGTGGCACAAGATCATGTCAGGTGAGGAGCAGCCTCCCGCAGATGTCTTTCTATTCACTTGATGCATGATATTTCTCATATTCAAAGAGATACAGGACCGTTGGTTCTTATTCAGGTCTCTTTAAGATACTACTGCTTAAGTGTTGAGATATTTATCTTTAGTCTTTTGTTCTTTATGTTAGTGGCCGCTTACTTTTTGAAGCTTCTGTCATCTGCCTTGAGTACTCTTAATTCTACCTTGAAATATTTAAAACTGAAAGCTTATTATTTCTTAAATGGATCATTTTTTGGGTGCAACCATACCCGCTTCCCTCTTCAGCTATTGAATAAGTCAGGATTAATGAGAATTCAGATGATACATAATCTTCACCATATACTGGTTCTGATTTTTCTTTTTACTTTCCTTAGCTTTGTTCAAACATCTTCACAATTTCTGAGCTGTCATTTTCAGTCTACCTAATGTCTGTGTTCTCTGTTCATCCTCTTCATCTCTTCTGTTCATTTCCTTCTTTTTCTCTTTACTGTAGTTCTTAGGTATAAGAAGCTCTAAAACCAATAAAGATGATACTTATAGTGTATCTGTAGTAATTTTTCTTATTATTGTCTGTGCTCCAGATTTTTGTTAGCATTGTTTGCTATAGTTATAGAATAGTAAGCTTGTTTGGGTAAAAAGTAAATTCTGTTGTGTGTTCTGTGCACCACATAGTGGTTTCTGAATTTTGATTTAATCTTCTGACATCCATTGCAATACTGTTACTGTAGAAGTGAGTTCTTCCCCAAAACAGTTTAAAAACTTTCCTACTGTATGATTCTAGTGATTATCATTAATGATTTTCTATTGTTTTTCTTTTGAAAACTGTCTTAGAGAATTTACATCTATTGCAGGAACAGCAGCAATACTGGTACCAGCAGCACCTGCTTAGCCTGCAGCAAAGGGCAAAAGCTCATGCTCAGGGGCAGCAGCAGATGAAAAGTCCAGTAGTGAAGGATGAGCAGAGAGCAAAGTCTGAAGAAGGGAAAATGAGTGCTTCAGCTCAGCAGTCTGAACCTCCTCCTCTTAATGAATCCCTGCCTCCAGCATCCAAAGAAGATGAGTCTTCTCTTACATCCACTGAAACTCAGGTAGGCTTTGTAAAGTGATGCCACTCCATTTGTGTCCTAGACGAGCCAAAAACCCCAGGAAAATTAATGCCATCACATTTTCTTGTATGCTTTGTAACAACAACTAAATGTTGTGAAGCAGTCTTTAAAAAAATTTGCTAAAGCTGCACCAATTACAAAATACGCTTCTTGTATATAAAATTACATATTCACCCACATGTGCACCAACTAAATCTGAGCTGACTCCCCTGCACCTTCCACAAAGTTGTCATCTTTGTGAGAACCCTCATGATATCAAAGTGCAAGATCAGGTAGTTGAGGAATGCTATGTTTAAGACACTATTTCTTAATTTCTCTCTGGCAGTTTGTGAATTCTGGTTCCCCTTCTCTCTGTGCATTAGAGTCGGTCTGAAAGCCAAGAATTTTGCACAGCATGCTCAGTAATAGTTACTGTATAATAGGTGGAGTTCATGATTGATGTTTGAACAGTAGGTGCTCCACTTTAACTTACAGGATGCAGATTTCTACAAAGTGTCAAAAATAATGCACTTGAAGTTACTTTACATCATCATGAAAAACCACTGTTTCTCATTACATTTGCTGTGAGTGACAGATAACATATTTTCATTAATCTCTTTCCTGCAGGTAGTGTCTTTATGTATGAATAACTTAATTGCCATCAGCCTAACCTTTAGATTGGGCTGTTCATATTAAGAAAAGATGTGTTCACATTAAGAAAAGGTGGGATAAAAATCAGCCTTCCAGAGGCTGTGGGTGGCTGGAACACTGAAATAGAGTAATAAAGCAAAGAACAGTGAGAAAGATCCTGTAAAATGTGTAGTGACCAAGTGTATTTTTTTTCTGACAGAAGAAATTTTCATTTATTTATAGTATTTGCCTTTTTCTGTAGCTCAATATTGAACCTCCTGATGACCCTGAAGAAGATTTGAGATTGCAGCAATTGCAAGCAGCAGCAGCTCAATGGCAGCAGCACCCCCATCACCGGGTTGGGTTTCAATATCAGAGAATAATGCAGAAGCATGCTCAACTGCAGCAGATTGTACAGCAGTATCAACAGATCATGCAACAGCCTCCACACTTAGAGGTGAGACACTAAGGAGATGGTGTTTGATATACGTCCTGGGTGACCCAGCGCTCATAGTCTGCTGAAAAATATGTAGTTGAATAATTTATGATGGTTGGCTCATTTGTCTAGCTACTTTTTCTGGTTGGGTAAAAGTTTATATCCATTTTCCCTACTGTAGCTCAACTTCAGAATAAAAAAAAAAACATTGACAGATGGTGATGAAGCTTCAGTAGGATGAGAAGTACAAGACTTTACACTTCTTGTAAGATTTTTCAGATATACCTAGGTAATACAGGAGCAAAGCTGAGTACAATATTGAATTTACTCAGCTTTGAATGTTTTGCCAGTGGAGAAGAAATTCAGAAAGGTCAGGTAAACAGATGATTGCACAGAGTCATTTGGAAGCTGCTCTTTTTTACAAAAATAAATATTTACAATGTTAAATACAGATGCTAAAAATAGACAGTAAATGTAATTAAGAAAATCAGTATCTCACTGATTATTTTTAACTCAAGTAATCAGTTGAAACCAGTATTGTAAGCTTTAAGCTTTTAAGTAGAAGTTGATTACTGCATTAGAGAGTTGAGTCAGCTTTTACTGGGTTGGTAGAGTTCATACATTAAGCATTTCTTTGTAGGTTGGACTGTCTACGTTGCTTGTTTTTTTTTAATATCTTTGAGTAAACCTTAAAAATCTCAGGTGAGATCAAGCCATGAATATTATGATATCCTCACATAATGAAAGACAGAACTCCTTGAAAGAAGCTTCATTTGTGCAAATAAGGTCTGGCAAAGGCTTAGAGAAGATAATGGCAGACAGCTGAAGCAATTCTGAGCAGGTTAATAGCAAAAACTGAAACCTTGAGAAATAGTCACATAGTGTATATATGTGAAGATTGATTTGTGCTTTAGCCATTGCTAGGATCCAGTAATAATACAGATTATACAGATCATAGGTTTCTTCAGCTGTCCTGTTGAAGTCTTCTATACACAGATATAGTATATAGTCATAAAGTACATTAATTTTCACAATGTCTTTAGATGTCACAGTTGGCTTTTGCTTTTGTTTCGGTGTAGTTCTTCCTCAGGCTTGCAGCCAACTCATCAGAAATTGTGGTATTACAAGTGATACTGAAATACATGGCTCTGAGAGTAACTGACTGTCTAAAGTATTTTGAACCTATTCTTGTCATTTCATTGCAGACAATGTCAGTGGACATGCAACTGCGACATTATGAGGCACAGCAAAAACAGTTCCAGCAGCTTCATAAAGATTGGGAGCGATCAATGAACCAACAGTGGCAGCATCAACTTCAAACCTACCCTCACAAAGACCAGCTTCAAGAGTATGAGAAACAGTGGAAAGCATGGGATGAACAGATGAAGGTCACCCAGTCACATCTGCAGGAAAAAGTGACCTCACTCCAAAATCTGAAGAATCAATATCCTGCAAATGTTTCACTACCGCCTCCATTTATTCCATATTCCCAAACTGGTCAAGGTGGCATTCCTATTATGCCTCCAACTTTACCTTCAACTACACCTCCACTGGTCCCCCCGCCTCTCTCTTCGGTTTCTCAGTTATCCAATTCCTCTGTCCCTTCAGGATCCAGTTCTCAAAGCAGTCAAGCTACTGAAACACCAAGGCCAGCTCTCCTTCCCACCCCTGGTACCTATGCACCAAAAATAGCTAGTTCAACTAGCTATTCACCTTATCATTCTCAAGCAGGTTCATCCTTTGGCTCATCTGACCATGGAAAGTCTCAAGATCATCTTAGTAAACAAACTGAACAAGAGTGTGGGGAACTGAAAGGCACTTCTGGAGTGTCTTCGACACATCCACCTATTGTGCAGGATAAACCTGTGAGGTCAGGTGGATTGCTTCCAGATCCTCCCAGATCAGCACGTTTTGAAGGCCCTAGAGGCCCTAGGTAAGAAAGTTTTTGTTGATTTATACGTATTCCAGGCTACAAGATTTTCAGTGATTTATTAAGAAATGGAACATATATCTTACTCTCAAATCTCTCTGAGGTTGTATGAAGTGTGTATTTGTTCAGTGGAGATTTTATTTTTAATACATGTACACCATGCTCTTTGTATTTATATTTTTAAAGCAAGGATATATAGATGTCTCACCTGAGCATAATCTAAAGTAGATTGCATTTTCTTTTTTTGGTAAAGTGCTTGAGGATGCTGCCTCTTTTAATTCACAGAGACACAGTGCTCCTTCTTTGAAAAAAAAAAGAAAGCTGTTGTAAATATTTTATGTCTTTGCTGATTTTTTACCTGCTATATAATTTAGTCCAAGATCTTGGTTTTTGAATGTTTTTCTTTGATACATGATATCAGGGTGTAAAAATGACATCTGTTCTATCTTCTCATTAGTTAGAGATGGGTTGGTGTGATGTCTGCTGAATCAAAGGACAGTGGTGTTCTGTTCAGTTGTTTCTGTCCTTGCATACTCTGCTAGACTTTACAATAATATCTTCATGGTTATTTCCCTTCTCTTTGCTTCCAAAGTGATCAATCATGAATAATAATTAGTGAATTGCCAGCAATGTACATGAACTTTATATAAATGAATATTTTTCTATCACCTGATAGTTTTTAAAAAGTGTTTCTGTTCCTGGGGATTTGTTGGATGTACGGTTCTGAACAGACAAGTTTTCGTGACTTGCTAGTGCATGTCTTTTATGTGTGTTGGTTTAGAGCTCAGTGAAATGTAATGATAGACACAGGTTGTCTTTCTGGGCTGTGAGCAGACGTTTCCAGTTCATGTCTAGCTTTTCATCCACCAGCACCCCCAAGTCCTTCTTGGCAGGGCTGTTCTTGATCCCATCGTTGCCCAGCCTCTGTTGAGACCAGGGGCTGCCCTCAGCCAGGTGCAGGACCTTGTACTTGGCTGCATGAGGTTCCCATGGGCCTACTTCTTAAACTTTTCTAGGCACCTCTAGGTGGCATCCTGTCCATCAGGCATGTTAGCCACACCACTCAGCTTGGTGTCCTCTGCAAACTTGCTGAAGGTGCACTCAGTGCCACTGTCTATGTTAGTGATGAAGATATGAAACAGTGCTCATCCCAGTCATGTGAAGGACACCACTTGTCACTGATCTATCTGGACACTGAGCCATTGTCCCCTATCCTCTGGATGTGACCACCCAGCCAGTTCCTCATCCACCAAGTAGTCCCATTCATCAAATCCATCTCTCTCCAATTTAGAAAGAAAGATGTTGTGGGGGTGCATGTCAAAGGCCTTAAAGAAGTCCTGATAGATGACTCTATAGCTCTTCCTTTATCCACTAGTCATTCCTCATAGAAGGCCACTGGGTTGGTCAGGCAGGACTTGCCCTTGATGAAGCTGTGCTGGTTGTCTCCAATGACCTTCCTGTCCTCTCTGTGCCTTAGCATAGCTTCTGGAGTGATCTTCCCAGGCACAGAGGTGAGACTCACAGGTCAGTAGTTTCCAGGGTCTTTCCTTCTACCCTTTTTAAAAATAGATGCAGTATTTTTTCCTTTTCCCAGTCACCAGGTACTTCACCTGACTGTCACAGTTTTCAACATACCATGGGGAGTGGCTTGGCAAGTACAGTAGCAAATTCCCCAACTATTCTGGGGTGTATCTCATTGGGTCCCATAGACTTACATATATTCAGGTTCTTCAGGTCATCATGAACCTGATCTTCTCTAACCATGGGAGTGACTTTGCACCCCTGGTCCCTGTCTTGCAGTCCATCCACTCCAGAGGCATAGGGTTGTTAGTGAAGACTGAGGCAAAAAAGTTGTTGTGCATCTGAGTCTTCCTCGTGCATCATTGCCAGTTTGCCAGTCATGTTTGTCCAAGGGGTACACTTTCTTTGATTTCTTTTCTGGCTGACATACCTGTAGAAGCCCTTCTTGGAACTCCTTGCATCCCTTGCAAAGTTCAGCTTCAGCCAGATGCTTTGGCCTTCCTGAGTCATCCAGTGATGTACATCTGTGAATCCCAAACATCTAAGCAACTTGACTTTAGACATGAGTTCTCTAATTTGTATAAAACTAATCTATAGGATTTTAATATGACATATTCATTTGAATAAAACTTCTATTGTGTCATCTGTAGATTTGATGGACCTCGGGGAAGGGGATATGACAAATTTGAAGGCTCAAGACAGAGAGGACCTCGTTTTGACTCCCAGCGCTCAGAAGGATACAGGTCACGTTTTGACCGACAGAATACAGATGGACAGTCTTCAAGTAGATGGGGCTCTATCCCACGAGGACCAGCAGGACAATTTTATACAACAAATGCATCACATGGACACGGTTCCCGACCTAGCGGTCCACGGTGGATGGGGCCCAGGCCTCATCTGGGACAGCAACAGCAGCAGCAGCAGCAGCAGGCACAGACAGACTCACAGTCAGAAAGCAAAGAACCTTTTACAGACACAGCTGGCGATCAGCAGTCTGTAAGCAAAACAGAGTCTACTCCTGAAGCACAGAGTGCAGGTCCCGTTGAGCCAAATGAGGACCTGACAGACACGCAACAGGAGCCATCCAAACCTGAAGTCAAAGAACCTAGTTCAGACCCTCCTAAAAAATGGACATGGAGTTCACATGATCCCAACCAGCAGGTAGAAGAGTCCAAGCCACCCACCCCACCTATTCAGAACCAGAATACAGTAGCCCCTGTAACAGGAGATCAGGATTTGGATACACCAGATGGCCAGTTGACTGCTTCAGATAGCACTCAGGCCCTACCTGGACCAGAAGGCAGAGGAAAAGGGCCATTTATGCATGAAGATAGGGGAAAGGGACCAGGAGGCAGAGGAAGGGGCCGTGGCAGAGGGCAAGGGGATGGCCGCGGCTGGGGAATGGCCCGTGGCCGGGGAATGGGAAGGATGGATGGTGGCCGGGGAATGGGACGGATGGACGGTGGCTGGGGAATGGGCAGGATAGATGATGGCCATGGCCGGGGAATGGGCAGGATGGATGATGGCCGTGGTAGAGGATATGTATACAGAGGCAGAGGGCAGGCTAGGCAGGCATCCATCCGTGGCAGGGGAATGTTCAGGAGAGCAGACAGCAGAGAGAGGATGCCAGAAAGACGGTCAGGCAGCAGGGAAAGGATGCCAGATGGACAGTCAGGCAGCCGAGAGAGGGGACTGGGTGGACGGTCAGATAGCCATGAGAGGGTATTCTCTAACCGAGACAGAGAACTACCCAGACGGGCAGGCAGCTGGGATCGAGGACGGGCAGGAAGCCGGGAGAGAGGCCCGGTCAGACGGGCAGGTAGCCGGGAAAGAGAGCCCGTGCGAAGGGCAGGTAGCCGGGAGAGGGAGCCCATGCGGCGGGCAGGGAGCCGGGAGAGGGTCCCTGCCAGGCGGGCAGGGAGCCGGGAGAGAGTCCCCATGAGGCGGGCAGGGAGCCGCGAGAGAGACCTGGTCAGGCGGGCAGGTAGCCGGGAGAGGTGTCCCATTAGGAGGGGAGATAGCCATGAGAGAGAAGCAGGCAATATGGGTAAACCCATTCACCTAGGAGATGACCCTGACAAATTGCCTCCATACCATCGAGATGAAACATTCAGGGGTTCTTGGGGTCGTGAAGATGATACAATGCAGGAGGAATTTCCTTTAGAGGGTCAAGATGACCCATCTTTGGAGCATGAGCAATTGGATGACTGGGAAAGAGAACAATACTGGAGAGATCACAACTCTGATTATCAGGATGATTCTGTAGATGCATATGACAGAGATGACAGGTTGCAATCCCACCATTCACTGCCTCCATTGTCTCCCTTACCACCACTACCTCCTTTATCATCTGATCACGACAGACGAGATTCATGGTGGGATGACTGGAAAGGGCCAAGAGAAAGGGAACTAGAGAGAGATCTAGATAGAGCTGGAAGATCCTCAGATATTTATGATCAAGATTTAAACAGAGAATGGGATAGAGACTGGGACATGAGACCTATGGATGACAGAGAAATGGGGAATCGTGACCTGGATATCCCCCCTCTACCACCATTACCACCCCTTCCACCTCTGGACAGGTATCGTGAGGATAGGTGGAGGGATGATAGGAACAGAGATCATTATGACAGAGATCTCCGAGACAGAGGGGAGCTTAGGATTCGAGAATATCCGGAGAGATACGACACATGGCGGGAGAAGCAAGACTACCTTCCTGAAAGGACTGACTGGGAGAGGGAACGGTTGTCTGATAGGTGGTATCCAGATGATGGAGAAAGACTGCGGTCTTTGGATGACCATTCAGATTCATCCCTTCCTCCACCTTCACATTCCTCTGATATGCTGGGAGCAGATTCAAACCTGGACTCTGACCAGTCCTTGGGAGGAGTGATGGTCCTAAGCCAAAGACAGCATGAGATAATTCTAAAGGCTGCCCAGGAGCTCAAAATGCTTCGGTGAGTTGCCTGGTTCTGTGCCAGAACCTGTTCTGATTCGAATAGGAATCTTGTTCTGTGGAATCCATTTGAGTCAACACAGTAATGGCTTCATTTCTTTTACCCACAGCATGATAATAGGAGCTCACGTGGATCATGTTATTTGGGGTACCTTTATCACAGCTTTTGTAGATGGACTTATTTTCTTAAATAGATGGTTGTCCCTTTCCTCATGAATATGATGTTCCTTCGCTATATGTTACTTTCCAGGAAGATATCTGTCCAATCACCTGACTAATCCTTTTGTTATCCTCAAATAAATTTGTGGATAGTTGCTTTTCAGTCTTTTTGGTGGTGTCAGATGAGCTTAGTGATAATTGCTTTTTAGTACTTACCCCTCCAAATCCACATTAACGTGGTTCTTAAGACCTATTTAATTTTTTGGATACTGCTCACTTCTAAGTTAAAATATAGGTGAGTTTTTGTTTGATTGGTTGTTTTTTTAGAAGGCTTCCTCATTTGAAACCCAATATTGTCAGTAAACAATTTTGTCAAATTTGGTTGATCTTAAGTTCTGGGAATCTGCATAAAAGGAGTGATAATAATTCGGAGGATATGAATGCAAGAGTTCATCAAGACTAAATTTTTAGAAAGCAGCTACTAGACTTCCTAAGGCTATAATAAGTGTTTATTATGAAATTAGTAATAGGAGAGACTGGGCTGTATGAGGCTTTCAACAACCTAATCTAGTGGAAGGGGGGCTGTAATTAGATGATTTTTGAGGTCCCTTCCAACCTGATCCATTTCATGATAGAGACGTTTTGTACTTTCCTTCAGGCTGTTTTGTTTTCAGATTCTTAAGATTGCTGAGCACCTGTCCCATATGGAAGGTCTTAGTTGCATGCCAAAATGCAAGAAAAATAATTTTTTTTTTAAAGGAAAAACTTTTATCCTGAATAATTTAATAATTTACTGCAATTAGATTAATTCAACAGTGTTATTAACTGTGAAATCTGTCTTATAAAGTAGTACTTGCTAAAAGTTTGGAGTAATAGATTATTTTCAGCTTCCTGGCTTTCCCATTGCCTCAGTTGCCAGCCATATGTTTTGCTGTTTATTGTGACCAGCTGCAAGGCAGTCACTTAGGCTAAGGACTGTAGTTTGGAAATTACTACAAGAGTGATTTATTAGGGCTGAAATATTTTAAACATAGTCACTATAATGTTTAATGTAAAAAGTAGTTACATATCTTTCAAAGCCATTAAAAAGGGGAAATATAGACATGATACTGATTTTTAATAGAGTATGAGGGTAATCTTAAAATTCCGTTGGTACTTCTCATTAGATTCTTATAGGCAGGTAATTTCAGTCTGAACAATAGGAACAACTTTATGGAAATTACTTATTAATTTTGGGGGGATTTTTTGAGCCAAGAGTTACACCAGTAGTATGGTACATAATTGCTTTCATCTCCAAAACTAAAGCCTTCGTCTGGCTTTGCTTTAATGATGTGTGAAACAGCATAATGTCAGCTGCAGACTCTTCTGTATTTATGATCTAGTGTGGTGCTCAGTTTACTCTTTGTATTTACAAAGCACTGAGGATTCTCTTCTTTGAGCCAAGTTCTCCTTCTGCTGAACACTGAACAGATGCCTTACTAGTTAGGGTGGTTTCTGTTACGTCTTGTTGCAGAGAGATCCCATTCTTAGTTATTTAGAAACTGCTTCATTACACAGAGTTATTAGCAATTGAAAAACCTAGATTAAAAAATGCTAACAAAAACTGAAGAAAAAGGAAATCATATTCTCTAGAACTTTGTAATCCAAAGATTGTAGTACTCACAGGTGAACCTGGTCTCTGCTCTGTAGACCATGTATTGGTTGTGTATTAAATAGCATTTTGATATATAAACCAAAGAAGCAAAAGTTAGGCTCACTGTTTGGGTTTTATATATTGGAATCTCTTGTGCTTAATTGGCCTCAATCCTGTTACCATGTGAACCAGGGCAAGTAACTGAGAGCATTTACGTATGCATTGCCAAGGGGTTTCTTGCTTGCAGAAGGTGTTGACAGAAGGTAGAAATACAGCTTTGCTCTGAACTGTTCAAATGGAGTGGTTCTGGTAAAGCACAAAAGCATAACTGCATGTCTCAGGAAACTTGTGATCAGAAAGCATGCAGCTAATACACTAAGTGCCTCCATGGTTAGGTGAAACAGGGATTTCTGGATCACAGCACTGCCCATGTAAAGCTTGCTGTGTCCTTTTCTTCTTTTGGCTTTTCTCTGATGCGAGTGTAATATGTGTTTTCACCATGGGCATTGATTTCTTTAATTTTTCATTTAAGTTATAGACTGATAATACTTTCTTATTATGCACGTGCAGAGAACAAAAAGAACAGCTACAGAAGTTGAAGGAGTTCAAACCTGACATTTCCACCCAGGACTCTCCAAGACCACAGAGCACAAGCACAAGGCCAGGTGCCTTTCAGGTAAATTCATTTTACACTGATAACATGTTGGTAGTAATTACTATTTATGTATGTTGAACCAATTCTACACACTGCTGGTCAAATTTCTCTGTGGGATGCCTCCCCAGCAATCCTTTCAGCCTTAGCTATCTTCCATTGAGGCAAAACAACTTCTTTGTTTCTTTAAATTTTCCAAAGCATTTTCTACTCAGTCAGTCCACCGTGTCTTTCAAGTATGATCCATCATGGACGGTTGCTGTTGAACATGAGGTTCAACAGTCTAGGTTGCTGTGGGATAATGTGCAAAAAGAGGTGAGCTCTTCCAAAACAGGGATGTAAGGTTTACAAGAAGACCCTGCTTTTCCTTGCTTAAGTTCTTTCAACTTGCACTGCTTTTCCTACTTCACGGGCTATGTCCTCTTTGAAGTTGGAAAAATTTGAGGATATGTCAATCAGAAATTGAGATATTTCAATGTAGCATGGGCATTAGCCTTCTATTTGCAGGTTTTATTTTGAATTCTTATTACCTTCTAGAATATCATAAAGTGCATGGAAACTCATGTTCATGTACCTCCATCCTATTGTGATACAACTACTCCTCTACTGCTTAATATCCTCTCTAGTACTGGGAACTCTTCTCAGATGCTTATATTTGGGTTTTTTGATAATTCAGAAATCAACTGAACTTATGCAGTCATGCTAACACAGGTTTGTAAATCCTTCCTAGAATGAGGAAGCAGTTTTGTTGAATGTGTATCAGAGGAGATATCTGAGTTGATGCCGAGTCTTTATTCTTCATCACATCTTAACCCCAAAGTTACTCACACCAATAAAATTAGCCATAAGGTCTTTGGGTCTGACATTCAGCCAGACCAACCTATTTTGTCCCACTGTCCAGAGAAGTGTTATGCAGTGAATGAGGCACTGCAGGTTTTCTTTTTGCCTAGGCGACCTCTTCCTTGTTTATAGTGTCTGTAAAGTAAAATAATGGAACTGATTTGCTACCAAGAACTGCAGGTATGTTGATGCCTTTAGGAAGTTACTTTACTCAATTTTGATATTTTGTATCTCAGACTACTTCATTTATCTGCCTAGAGATTTTCAAAGGACTTTTGATGTTCTTGGAATTCCTGCCTCAAGATATTTCTGCTGTCACTTTGAGCTGTTATTACAGAGCTCAGCTTTGTATCTACAACCATTCTGCAATTTTCATTGCATGTTGCTAAAAAGGCTGCCTGTAACTTGATATCTGCTTGTAACTGTGGAATTTCTTGTGGATATTTGGTTCATGAAGGATTTGGTTTGGTTTGCTTTTCCACTAGGCAAGACCTTCCAATTTCTTATGTTCTTCTGATACTGGGCTTTCCAGATATTTCTGCTCTCTGTGAATTTTTCCAGTGGTTTCCAAAAAGAAACTGGCCTTATCAATCCTTTTGCATCTCACCAAGCTGCCCTACTTTCAGATTTTCAGCCTTCACACAGACAACAGGAATCTTTGCAGACAGCAGGAGTCTTTGGGAATAAAACAGTAGACACTTTTGAAGTGAGATAGGCCTACTGGAGCTAAAATTGGTAAGGTTATTTTGAAGAAGAAAGTAAGTAGTGTTTAAGCCTTCACATAGTGAACAAACACAAAATTAAATCAGGCCACCAGTTTTTTAAAATAGTCCTCCTGTAGCACCTTGATGGAGGTACTAGAAAATGTGTATGATTTGACTGCGGATTGCCATTGCACTTACTGAGGATGAGAGAAGGTTAGTTTACAGATCTACATTAAAAGTGCTTTCTGCATCTAGGTCTCTTCTCAGCTATCTTCAGAGGCACCAGTAGAAGCCCAAGCTATTAAACCTTCTCCTGCTGTTATTATAAAGCCTCCCGTGTTGTTCAGACAGCCCACCCCTGTGACAAGACCAAGTGCCCCACTGGCAAGGCCTACTACACCTATGACAAGGCCACATGCTCCAGTTTCTACTCCAACTACAATCCCAAGTCATGATCAATCTTTAAAACCATCACCTTCTGCTGTGGAACAGGAACGCTGGGATGAGGACTCTTTCCATGGACTGTGGGACACAAATGAGGATAAAGGAGCAAATATGGAGTACGAGTTGTGTAAACAGGAGTCAATGATGCCTCCACCTGTCTCTTCACCTGTGAAAGTACCTGCTGTCCACACCTCCATTCCATCAGCTGTACCAGTGTCCCTTCCTCCAGTTATTCCACCAGTTCCTAAAGCACCCATCATTCAGCAAACGGTGGATTATGGCCACGGGCGAGGTGGGTGTTGCAGTGTATTTGATATGTATCAAAGAGCTAATTAGTCCTCCTGACTTTTTTTGAAAGGACTGTGTCATGCAAAGTATGCATGTTATGCAGTTGATGTGTAGACTTGTGTATATTAAGGATCTAATGCTGAGCAGTGCAGTTATAAGGAGTCTGTAACCTTAAACCAGTTATGACCCTGAGTTTAGTGTCTTTCTTGATACTTTTAAAAGAGCTATTTTGTGTTGGTGAACAGTGTATATTTCATGACTGCTATTCCATGAATGGTGTATAGCCATGGGTGCTTCTAAGAAACAGAAAATTACATGTTGTATTTAGATTGATACTGATACTTTCCCTTAATCCCTTTGTAGGTGAGTATGGAAATGACTGGGCTAGAAGGCAGTTTGGATGGTTAAAGTTCTTAGGTGTGATTTAGTGATTTAAAACAGAATGTGTCTTTGGTGTTTGCATTATTTTTATACTGTATAATGGGTATGAGGTATCCTCTAGCCAGAGAGGGAGACAGAGTCTGGTTCTGAAGGGCATGCACCCTGTATAGGTGTTTAACACATAAGCAGTGAAAGGCTCTGCTTTTTGCTTTTGAGCTTACCAAAACTAAAATTCAACACTAGTATTTAAATAGAATTGATCTCCCTCCTTTAACAGGAGTGAAATTATGTCATAAAGAAGTTCTTAAACTTCTGCATTGTCATTTGACTGTTTTTTCTCTCTCTAAAGTAACATAACAGGACTGGAAGCCATATCTGTTCCATTAAGTAGAAGTTCGACTAAAAGCTGTTAGAAAAAATGTCATTGTTGTGAGACTTTCAGTTACTGTTCTTGACATTACAGTATTCTGTGAGTTATTGAAACTTACAGAGCATTTTAATGTTTATAATTTTCTAACACTGCATGCTACCTGAACTCACCGGAAAAGGCAGAAATCCCATTGTTAAGATGGAGTGGTTTAAATAAACACACTTCAGCCTTTAAAAACCATGGTGCTATCTATTTATGTAAAGCTCTTTTTGCATTATCCATTAAAAGAAATTACGGTAGTTTGTTCTAGTCACTTTTAATACCATTGGCTGATGACTTTTCATGAAGAGGAAAGAAAATGCAAGACATGTTTTAAAACCTTAATTATTTTTTTGTTTATTTTCAACCAGATATAACCACTAGTAAAGTGGAACAGATTCCGTATGGGGAGAGAGTAACCCTTCGTCCAGAACCTCTACCAGACAGGCAAACATTTCAAAAAGGTAGGACATGCTTGGCTAGCTTTCAAACAGTTAGTTAGCTCTTAAGAAAAATTGTAAGACACTGAAAGCTTTTTCAAATGAAGTAACTCTTGTTTAAGCTACAACCATTTTATTTCCTTCAGAGGTATAAGAATAACAGTTTATATTTCCAAGAGGAATACTGCAGTCAATAACCTAGACACTTTAAAAATTCAGTTTTGTAGCTTTAAGTAGGATTGCACAGTATGGTTGTCTGTTATGGTTTAGAAAAAAGTGTCTGATTAAGTCCACCCTAGCTCACATATCATATACTTTTCTTGCACTCTTGCCTGTTGCCTTCTTTTTCCAAAACAGTAGTTAGGGTTTCCATGGGTTTCTCCCTTCAGAGCATCCAGGTCGCTACAATAGAGAAAGAGATCGTGAGCCTTACTTTGAGCGTCAAGGTAATTCCAACCCAGATCATCGGGATTTCAAGAGAGAGCGGGAATTGCACAGAGACCGTGGTTCTGTGGACTACGAACGAGAGAGATTTGAAAAAGAGCGGCATCCCCGAGATGACAGGTACGTGACTTTGGAACACTATGGAAATCAATACAGTTGAGGCTGTATTGTGTATCAGGCTGTTCATTTTGCCTGTGAGGAACATGTGCCTTTTATTCTGGAATCCATAATGGAAATTCACAAAAATACGCAAAATACACTAAATAATCTTTTGGCAGGGTTCTTCCTTCTACACCTTCAAGAACTCAGTCTTACCGTGACAAGAAAGACCATCCGTCCTCCAGGCGAGGTGGTTTTGAAAGACCACCATATGAACGAAAGACAGATCGTCCAGCATATGATCATGGGCCTTCCATGTTTGGAGGTACAGTTCCTCAATCTTGAAGTCATGCTAGAATATTATGAAAAATAATGGACTTGCAGAGGTGAAGATTAATTGGTAGAAGATTGGCAGTATTTGTTTGTTCAGAATGTATAAGTCAAATATATTAGGAAATTTTCTTTAGGTGGTGGCATTAAGTTTTGTTTCTCAGTGGTGATGAGATCATGAATGAAACAGCTATATACTCTGCGAAAAACTGTCTTTGATTACAATAGGTTTAAGATCAGAAATTTTAATTATTTTGAGGACATATCTGTGAATTTAACTTAAAATAATGACGGTGTGTTTAAATCAGCTCAGCTGGGTATGAACATCTTAATTTTTTTATTTCACTGAACTAAGAAAATTCTTCTGTCCAAACACTGGAATTTGAAGGTGATCGTAGAAATTACCCTGAGGAAAGGATTCCTATTTCTGCTCCATCAATGCCTCGTCAGCCACCACCTGCTCCACGAGTAGAAAGGAAGCCAGAATCTAAAAATGTAGATGATATTTTAAAGCCACCAGGACGGGATAGCAGGCCAGAGAGGGTGAGTATACATTCTGAAAGCAACAATCAGTTTCTACAAAGTCTATATTCAGATAAAATGCTGGTGGACATAATATGTTGGGACAAGTATACATTTGAGGAAGCTCTAGAAATTAGCTTATCCCAGGCACTTGCAAAGGAGCTATTGTAGCATAGCTGTTAGGAGTCCACAGGAGAGGTAAACCGCCTAGGAATACTCAAAGCAAATTAGTGTGTAATATTAAGGTATTTTGGCCTCTTCTGAGGTCTTCACTTTGGTTTTTGATGTATCAGGGGAAAGACTTGTCTTTATGCAGAGATTTGGCAATGCACCATATTATATAAGAAAGAACACAATTTTGGCTCTAAAACATTTTGGTAAGTTTCATTCAGTTAAATGAAAGAAATTAGTGAAAGTGAACCAAATCTATAACATGCAGCCTAAACTGTGAGATGATTAACATCAAAAACTCTGAATTATGTGGAACTACTACCATTTCTCACAGACTGGTTTTTAAAACAGACAGTGAATGCTTGATGAGATGCAAAAGTGTGAGCCCACAGCACTTAATTCTCTAGAAGAAAATCTTTGCAAAAGAGAGTCTGTTAAATGTAGTACAGTATCATATCTTCATGCATGATCTTTGTTTCAGATTGTGATCATCATGAGAGGGTTACCTGGCAGCGGAAAGACGCATGTAGCAAAACTCATCAGGGTATGTGAACAGGCACTCACTGTGTAGTGCTGCTTGTCTTTTACATGTGCTTCCTCTGCTGTTTGCTTTCTCTTTGCCTGGGAGTCAAGTCTGTTGTTATTTCATGTTCCATGTCTTCATGTGCTGTGTGAATCTCCACCACTATTAGCAAGCAGGAGGAATACAACTCTCTTCTTGTTTTGAGTATTGAGCAGGGAACTTCTGTTGACCAAAAGTATTTTGAAGATCCTGTGTCGCAGAATGGAATTTTTACAGCAAAGGTATATGATTTCTTTTTGCTTTCTTCCCAGGATAAGGAAGTAGAATGTGGAGGACCTGCACCAAGAGTTCTCAGCCTTGATGACTACTTTATCACTGAAGTGGAGAAAGAGGAGAGAGACCCAGATACAGGAAAAAAAGTTAAAAAGAAGGTAGTCTTAATTCTGTTGCTTTTCTTGGCAAAGAAACAAGACATTCTGGAAAAACAGTGGCAATCAGAATTCCAGTCTGTGGGTTGGGAAGAGTGCAGAGGTCTCTGGGCTATTTTTCGAAACAAGCCAGTATAATTTAGGGTGGTGTAAGCAAATTCTTAAAAACTGACCTGGAAGGTGTTTTTCTCACACCAGTGCACTTTGTGGTCAGGGCATTCAGGTGTTGAATATTAGCCACTTTATAGATGTTCTCTCTCTTAATGCTTTTGTCCTTGGTAAAGGTGATGGAGTACGAATATGAGGCTGATATGGAGGAGACCTATCGTACCAGCATGTTTAAAACTTTCAAAAAGACCTTGGATGATGGATTCTTTCCCTTCATTATCCTCGATGCTATCAATGATAGAGTGCGACACTTTGAACAGTTTTGGAGTGCTGCAAAAACAAAGGGGTTTGAGGTAATGGAGCCTAAATAGCATTGAACTTGCTAACAGCCATATACTGATGTTTCTAAACTTCTGAATGGAAAGTGTCCCCCACATTCAGGAAAAATGCCGTGGTGTACAGTTACAAGTTTACCTTTCTTAAAGTGTACTACTGAATGCAGAGTGTATCGCAAGGTAGAAAACGAGCTCTAAAAATTGCTTCACAATATTTAATATTGTCTTTTCCTTTCTAGGTTTACTTAGCTGAAATGAGTGCAGATAACCAGACGTGTTCCAAGAGGAATATTCATGGGCGCAAGCTAAAGGATATCAGCAGGGTAACTGTATACATCTGGAGACATATTGTGCTTTTAGGCCCACTGTTGTTTGAAAATAATAGACTACATAATGCTTACACATTTCCTCTAAGAAATACTGGTAGTTATTTCATGGGATTGATTAAAATTACTGAAGTACAGATACATCTTGTTAGCAATCAGAAACCAAATTTTCCAATTAATCTGTTAGAGTTTTAGAAGTGCTTCATTTTTGTGTGTGTTTTATTAGATGTCTGATCACTGGGAGGCAGCACCACGCCACATGATGCGCCTGGATATCCGTTCTCTGTTGCAGGATGCTGCCATAGAAGAGGTGAGAATCTCTGTGCTTGCTAAAACTACAGATGAGGTCAATGTGACTATACTGAAAATATGAAGCAGACAAAGATGTGATCACAGCAAGGCAGTTATAAGCAAGGCACTTTAGAAAGCCAGAATCACTGTGTCAGGAAAGTGTGTTTTGTTATTCTTGTGAATTATCCCAAACGTGAAGATATATTTTTACCTTTTATCACCTTTTTGAAGTTCAGACTTAGGTATCTTAGAACAAGAGTTGAAGTCAGTTTGCTCTTAGCAGCTGCTGAATACCAATTAAGGAGATTAAAGAGAATCTTTGCGTTCTTAGATGAAACTCAGCAGTTTTTACAGGTTACTGAATTATTTAGATCATATTTTGAGAAAGTAGTTGGAGAAAGTAAGATAAGGAAATAAAAAAATTTGAACTCAGTCCTTGTTTTGAGAATTAGAAACGTTTAGCAGAAAATGAAGAAATAATTAACATGTAGCAGAAGGTTACAATTGCCTTTTTACTTCATCTGCAGTTTGCTGTGACATGCATCTTTGGTGTGTCAGCTTACTGTATTGTTGCATTCTTTTTTGGCAGTTGTGTCAGGAGCTCTGAGCATAAATTAGTGTGTTAGTTGTGTGGTCTTTGTGGATGAACCATAGCTGCTTGTTGTTGTCAGAACAGCTCTTGGCATGGCCACAGAAACTGGTAAACTGCTGAAGTAGACAGAGAGTCTTTGCAGTTTGTCATGATGTTAGCAGGTTATTATTAAATCTCCAAAATCTTTGTACTGGAAAATAGTAAACTTTAAGAGGACAGCAAAAGATTCCACTCTAAAATAGGCTCAGAGAATAGCAGATTGGGATTTACAAGGTTTTGCAAATTATGTTAAGAACTGTACATACTTGGAGAGTTTTATGTATTCCAGAGTATATACACAAGTCCCCAGAACAGCTATGAAGCCCAGAAAGTATTGCATTAGATGAGCAGAGTTAGATGTATGTCTTCAAGCATTCTTGTATTTTGTTATGCTGAAGTCTGTGGTTATTATTATTCTTTACTGTGATTTTAAAATACATAAAATATAAGACTTGGTAGAGATGTTCTATGCAGAGATAGCCATTCCAGTTATGTATAAATGGCAAGTTTAAGAGCTTTTTCTGAGATTGCAAGTTTTGAAATGTGATTGTGTGGGAAGCAAGAGAAGTATCTTACTGTTACAGATAGTGGTAACACAAGGAATGCATGTGAAGGAAGGGAATGAGCAGTTTTTGCTTTTCCTCAGAAAATCTTTGCAAAGAATATCCTTTGTCACTCTCTTGCTAGAAGAGAACCTGCTTCTGAGGAAAGCCAGAATGGACACAGTATTTATATATACTGCATCATCATACTTTCTTTTCTATTTGAATTTGGACATCTCTACTTATTCCGTTAAAAAGAAAATAATTAAAAGCCACGCAGTGCCTTGTAAGTCTGTGCATGTGCTTTGGAACAGGTGGAGATGGAGGATTTCGATGCAAATATTGAAGACCAGAAAGAAGAAGCCAAGAAGGACACAGCAGAGGAAGAAGAAAGTGAACTGGTAGGAGACACATCAGCCATCCCTAACAAATTGTTCATTAATGTATCTGAGGGAGAATCTCAGTCTTACAAGTGCCAACCCATTGATCTTAGCAGTGCGATCTTAACACACATGTTTCTAGTAGGTTTTTACTTTAACATTTCTAGGAGAACTTTAATGATAAAATGTATATTTCTTCCTAATTTATTTCTAAGAATACGTGAGTATGTGCTACAAACAGTATTGTCAGTGGAGCATGGTAATGTGCCTCTTAGAGACATTTTAAATTGCAGTACATAATAGTGCTGTCTTCCAGATAATCTGTCTTCCACTTTGTGTGAGAATTACATGAAGTGGAGGGATGGGAACAGTGGGCAAGGATTAATTTAGCTTATTTCCTTTCACGTGTCTAAAGAACTCTCCTCAGCTGTCACAGTATATGACAACAGTTATGAAGACTGCTTTTTCTGCCACGGTTGACTGACTTTGTTTGTCAGGTGGTATTTGCAAGGTGAGGCATTAGGCCTCTTGGATTAATAAAGCATATAGATTGCTCTGAGGAGTGGCTTTTTTAGGTATGTATTTAAAAGGCTACAAAAGTCTTCCTGCTGTAACTTCTTGGTATGTGTTGGAGCTGCAACTGGTCCGTGCTTGATGAGTTGAACATCTCAAATCTTGGTTCCCACAACCAAGCAGTTAAAGTTCAGTAAACAGGAAGTAACCAAAAATGTCCAAGTTGAGCAAAGTGTTTTTCCTTGATGGAAATTTACTATTCCTCAGAAGTGGCAGGTCAGAAAGCAGTTGAAATCAGAATTAAAAGAAGCTTAGGAAAAGTGGATTCTAATAAATGTCTGTTTTTTTCAACATGACTCATTTATTCTCTTTACTAAATTATTCTTGGGTGTAGAATATGAGACTGCATAAAGTATGATTAGAACATTTCAAAGAAGCATTCATGTTTACAAGCATATGGCTGCTAGTCCCATTTCCATGAGCTATAACTAAAAGAGAAAGTTGTCTTTAGCTTTTGAGACATCTGTGCATAAATTTGTGTGTCTGTGTGTGTGTGTGTTGATGGGTTCGGAGGAGTGTCCTAATGTACAGCACTTATAACAATAGGCCTTTTCTTTGAGACAAAGAGAAAGCTTGGTGGTGAAAGCTATGCAAATTATTAAATAACTAAAAGTAATCTGCATATAAGAATGTGTTCTATTCAGATTGACAAGGTACAAAAAAGAGCAAAGCATCATCTGCTGTATGTAATCTCTGGAATTCAGTCAGATGGCTAATCTCAGAGAATTATATCAGACAGAAAGTGAAACAGGACACTGTATTTGGTATCTCTTGCCTTTTTGAGAGCATTTGATAAGAGTTCTGCAATTCATTTTGCTGCATTTAATCCTGTGAGAAAAGGGAGGTCTGAAGCTCCTGCCATCTGGCAGATATCCTTGAAATACCCAACTGTCTTGTACCAAAGGATAAAGTCTGAATCTTTGCTTATCCTATTTGAGGACCGGGATATTGTATAGATTCAGCACACAATAGGCTGTTTCACACCATCAAAGTCACTCTTCTTGCTATTATCAACTCCCATAGGATTGTTTGTAGCATTCAGACAACTCCTGCTTTTCTGTCCTTGATGGTATGAATTATTGATACATTTAACTTAGTGTTCTCACCAGTGTGTCACACATCACTTTGTTTAATGCAGGCTTTTAGCTATGGTGTAAACTTTGAGCAAGCTTTAAAGTGCAAGTTGGTTTTAAATGTATAAATATATGTATATACATGAAATTTATTTATTTGTTACAAGGAAATATTGCAGCACAAACTGTTTTGGTTTGCATTAATTACAGATTTGATTAAAGACAAGAAAATCCAGAGATCTGATAACCTCAAGTCACTGATATGTGCTTGATAGAAAAAAGGTCATTCAAGGATTTTTTTTAAGAGCAGTGCTGAACATAATCAAATGCAGTGTGGCTCTCTGGAATTTACTGGAATACACTCATTTAGTAACACATAGTCTTAACAAATACACATATATTTTTACCACAGTGGAAGCAATCTATAAATAAAGCAGGAAAGAAATTAGTATAATGCAACTGGTTTGTGGATTGTTTGTTTTCTTCTTGAACTGTTCTAGAGTAGTTCTTTTCCCTCTCTATTAAAAAATGTTCTAAAAATAATTAAATTCTCACAGAGGTTATATTCATTACCTTGAGCTTTTCTATGTGGTTGCAGAGGAATATAAGTACTTTTATACCAAATCTGAACAGCTGAAATGAAGGTTGCTTAGTAACAATTCACTTGTCAAAGAATATAAAAAGAAAAGATAACAAGAAGCTAACTAAAATAAATACCTTTTTGCCAAATTTATTTTGATTATGCTCATTTACAAAGAATAAACTGGCTAAAGATCATTACACATGGTGACATTATTTGTAGGGAAAATTGTCTTATAAGAATCATTGCACTTAGAGTACTATTTTAAAATGAAAAGTAATACATAAATCCTAGTGACTCAGCAGATACTCTTATTTAAATTTAAAAAAAATGTTTAATTGTGGATTAACCACTCATACATGAATTTAGTATGTCTCTTCGAAAGGAATAAGTGAAGCTTGTGTTCCAAATCTGGGAATGTGTTCATAAAAGCTTATGGTAACTTTTCATTTGTGTTTGTAAAGCTTTGAATATGCTTTATGCCTGAAAATTGTGTTGCAGTGACTTTGCCACCTGGGATAATACAATACAGTAACTGCACACAGTGCCTTTGCTGTCTGTTAGACTTTTTCTGGAGTTCTGTGTTTGCAGAGGGCAACACTCTTGTAATGATTTGCAAGGGCTGCTGAAATCACTGAATGGGAAGTGGATGCAGAAGTTCTGAAATACCAAGTAATTGGTCCCCATCTGATAATGAGAATTGTGCCTTACAAAAAGAAATACCTTAAACTCCCATTGTAATGCTGTTTCCAGTTCAAAAGTGATATGCATATGTGTCTCTCTCTAATCCTCCGAGCTTCTTTCTGTGTATGATTTAGGGTTACATTCCGAAAAGCAAATGGGAGATGGACACTTCTGAGGCAAAGCTAGGTGGGTATTTATTTTTTCCTGTTTCTTATAGTTGGTATCTAATGATGTTTGCAAGACCTGAATTTTTGGTTTTACTGTGCCTCCTTACAAAGACAAATAAATGCATTGATTTCATACATGTGTCTGAAACTGAAAAAGCGTCTCTACAGAAAAGGAATTTGTCTTCTGCCAGAGGCAGGAGACTTTACTACTTTCTAATCATCACTGTTCTATATACTCATTAATTGTTGTTCCATTTGTTCAAGGGAAGTATTTTGTCTTCAAATTTTAAAAAAGCAATATTTATATTCTTCATCTTTCTATGTTTATTATTTTTATATAAGCAAAGAGTCAACTTACATTGCACTGTGCTCTTCTTTCATATTGCATACCTTTTTTCCTAAGTGTCATCAGTAACTTCTTGCATTCTTGGAGACATGCCTCATAGCTGAACTGTATTGAGAATGTTTCTCTCTTTTCAAAATTGACATCTGTCAGGACAAAGTAGTGGCATGCTTTGAAATTGGTTCTGAATGATTAGGTGTCAGTATACCTTTTCAGTCTTAGGCATTGAAAAGTTATAAGTTCATTATGTTTTGCATAATAGAATTCTTCTTAGTAGTATGCAAAATGGACTTTCTAGGAGCACAAGGGCACAATTTTTGCTGTACTTTTTTGTTCTTATTAGTGCTGATATTAGGATTCTGTCAAAATCAAAAGTAACATTCAGGCAGAAATGCATGCACCACAGCTATGGTGAAAGGATTATTCATGGAAAGGGATTTCTGGTCATTATGATCAGTTTTATTGTGGGTTGTTTGTTTGTTTGTTTTTTTTACTGAACAGTAAAAATTCTAAATGAAAGTTTTGTCCAGACAATCTGCTCAGAACTGCTATTTTTATGTCATGTCTGTGAGAAGTCACAAATATCTAAATGGGACATAGCATGTCTTAAACCTCAATTTTTGAAGTTTGCTTCTCCATGTGTGATACAGCCATGTGCATCATAACTTTTCAATAACCAAAACGCAACTGCACCATAGAAATAGTATTAGGAGGTCTGGCTTGCAGCCTTTCACCTTCTGCTGTTAAGGGCTTAGCTACACCATCTCTTCTGCTGCTATGCTCTCTTTTAAGTCATGTAAGTACTTATGGATTATATCAATGATGTGCAGTACAAGCACCTGCAGTACAAGCAGAGGCATATTGTACTGAATGATTTTGGCATACCAAACAGCTAGGCAGTTAGACAAGTTAGGATTGCTCTCTATTTTTATTGTAAGCAATGATTTATTTAATAATGCAAAATTATTTCTTAAGTTTATGCTAAGAATTGTGTTGTGTTTCCCTCTGTAATAAAAACTCCATTATGTAAAACACGTGGTTTTTATATGGTCTTCACTTAAATGTAAAATGGGGAGCAAGCAGCAGTCACTTTTATGCTGAAGTAAGTTACTTGCAAGGCTGTTGAAATAATCCTTCAACAGAAAAACTTCATTAACAAACTGAGGTTAGCATGCTGCAAGACACAGATCCAGGTGCTGAGAAGGACATTCTATTAAATCTGTATTCACAATTTACTTTTATAGCTATCCTCTAGATTCAGTTTTATATATATGTAGGACTATAGATTAAAAACAAATTCTGACAGAACTTAGGTTTAAAAAAAGCCAGGCATTCCTATGGAATGAATGCAGTTTCCTTGGAAAATTACTCTGTCAGGACAGACAACTTTCAGCTCAGGGTATACGTTAGAAGCACTTAAAGTCTGTGAGTAAGAATTACTACATTTAGTTCACAATAAAGCTTCACAGTAGATGACCAATTATAATTATTTCTGGAAAGGCCTGTAAACTGTGGTGTGCATTATTTACTCCAAAACTGAGTTATTTCCTGGGAACCGACCTGCCCATTAGGTTTATTGTGTTAATCCCAGAGGGCACACATTTGCAGAATGACGCAAATGCAGACTCCAAAAATGTTGAGTTTGTTTTGGTTTTTTTGTTTTCTTTCTGAGTAGATGTTGTTACACGAAAGCACAGTAAGATCTCGCCGATTGTAATAAACCTCAGAAAATGTCTGAAAAGTTTGAGTTCTTTAGCTGCAGACAGTGACTTGTGACAACTGCCAAACACATTCCCCAGAGCTCCTCCTTTAACACAGATTTACTTTATTCTTACATTCCTCTTGAGTATGTGTGTGATCTATCATTTCCTTATGTGCTGTGCACAGTCACAATTTTATTCTGAAAGTTTATTCATGGGTCTTCTCTGTGCAAAGTGCACACAGCTTTTTACATTGAAATTTAAAGTAATGGACTTTCATTTTTAAAATTTGTTAGTAGTGTTTAGTGCAATGCTCTGTTTCAAGGTGTAGCTCAGTGGCAAGTTCTACAAACTTTCAGGAATGGAGAAATGAGCTCTTATGTAGCTGAAACTTTGATACCATTGTAAAATTTGCTCTAGAATAAAATGGGATTCTACATAAAACTTTGCGACTTTTGTATAAGAAGGGCAAAATTTAACTGATTGATTTATTTAGGTTTCGAAGGAGCTAATTAAGTTACTTTCAGATGTTACTTTAAAAATTCTAAAGGTGAGTTTTTAAGTTTTGTGGGTTTTCAGAAATGGTGCTGCTTTGTTTTTTTTAAATTTAAAATGATAAAATTATGTTCAGTAGTTTAAATAATCATCAGCCATAAATAATCACAAGTATAATAATCACAGTGTTACAAAATGGCATCTTGTCACATTTTCAGAAAAAGAATATTCTGAAATAATCCTTTGTGGCAGGTTTTTGACATTTGTGTAGTGTCTACTGCATGACACATGTACCTTGAACCGCAATAGTATGGATGGAAGCAGACTCCTTTGGAAAAGCAATCCAGCTTCAAACATGGAAGGACATAACATTTTGAAATAAATTCTGTGTAGCAGTAACAAAAAGTGACAGAAAGGAACTACATATTCAGAACAGCTTCTGAGCTCCTCTACTGATATTTGAGCATTACACATTTCTCAGTGATGTTTTCAATATTTTGGTGTGCACTTAACTTAATTTCGATAATGAGGTGAGCTTGCATCATAGCTTCCTTCCAACAGGTATATATCTGCTGTCTACAGGTATTTGCCAACAGAGAGCTCCTCAGTTTTCACTTCTTCATGTTCCTAAATGTTCCTCAATGAATTTGTTGATCTCCTTTTCAATGTTATTTTTTTCTGGAAATACTTAATGCCACAAATGATCTACACTGATTGAACGTAATACTGAGAAATAGTGCAAGTACATTATGTGCTGGAGTGAAAGGAATATTGTATAAATCAATTTTGTCTTCTAGAGGGAGAGTCGCCTTTCTGTGGAGATTGAGCATCAAATTTTGGCAGATTTAACTTAGAGCAAAAGAAGAACCTTAACTAAAACCTGTAATAGATACAAATATTCTGAACATTTTTCTAAAGTGTTGGGTATTTTAAGAAGCAGGGGGATTATCATGTTTTATTAGAAAAAGCTCTGTATCTGTTCCAGGGAAATGGGACAAAGATTGAGTCTTTTAAAGGTTTTGAGCTGTATGAGGGAGAAATAACTTCATTAGTTTATGGCCTTTAAATGATACTAGCATGTCTGCAGTACCATTGCCTCACATTATGTCCATTTTTACTCTTCTCTTTCCCATATTACGTAAAAAAACCTCATCTCTGAACTGAGCTTCTTTAAGTACATATCTTTGAACATCATCTTCTGCTATCCAGAAAATAATGCTGCCTTGTATTTGGTCTGTTTCTGAGGCCTTTTGTGGGTGAATTTAATTACAACAGTGACTTCTGAAACAGTATTTCTAACGTCACCGGTAATGGTTTAATGAATGTAATCGCCAAGCTCAGTGTTCCTTATACACATACTTGAATTGTTGGCTTATAAATTGGTAGTTTAAATCAACAGAAGTAACAGAATTTCCTTTGACTTGTAGAGCCGGTTTTCCTTTTCATGGTTGTTCGTAATCTTATGATGAATGTTTCATCTCCTTTCCAAAGACAGTTTGTCACATAATTTCAAGAAGGTGTTGTTTTCTTTACTGACAATCAGTGTCTAAAGAGGAACAAAATTTTAGAACCTAGGAATGGAATTCTTTCTCCTTATGTTGTATTGGTTCAATAAGAAAAAGAAGAAAATGAGGACTGTTGGATGAATGTGCCGCTCAAATATTCATGACTCACCTTTTACACCATGAAAGAAAAGATTCTGAGATATTTTTCTCCCAGTCCTGGAAGACTTTTTAAGTGGTTTGCCTTACGGGGAGAGAAAAAGAAAGGGGAGGATCAGCCTTTCCAAGAAACATTTTGTTTATTAGAAACAGTATCTCGAAAACTTGTCTTTGATGCATTAAATTATATAATTGCCACTTGTTTCCTGGTACTGCATGTATGCCATGTTTGACACAGTATTGATCCCCAAATTTGGGAAAAATGCTACATCTTTAGTATTGTGTTCAAATACAGGAAGATGGATCTGTGGTTCCTAGCTATCGTTGGCTATATTGTACCTGTAAGGACAGACTCCGTATAGATCCGGAAGAGCAAACTTTTTCTCTCTCATATAGAAAACAACACTGAGTGTTATTGCCACACAGTTAACGTGAAAGATCAATAAAACTTGAAAACTGTGTTGAGTCTTCTCTAGTTTATTTCAACTCTCATCACTACACCTGTCAAGACAAGCTGGATGTACAAATTCTGCTGCTCGTTCTTTTGAAAAGTTTTCCACTCTCATCTTGTTTGTGTGAATAATAGAAAAAATAATCTCCCTTAACGCTGAGGCTCTGTGTTTGTTCTCAGACAAGCTGGATGGTTTGCGGACTGGCACTAAAAGAAAACGTGACTGGGAAGCAATTGCCAGCAGAATAGAAGATTATCTGCAGCTTCCAGATGACTACGATACACGTGCTTCTGAACCTGGAAAGAAAAGGGTAATAAATTTTCAAATGACTTTCTGTATATAACCTTTTAATAGTCTCTGTGAAATCAAGTCATTCAATGTCCACGAATATGGGAATTTCATTGACTCACTTTTCATTTTGCTGTTCCATTAGATTCTGTAAGAGATTATGCTTGCAAGTAGGGTCTTCCAGAGGTAAACGTATTTAGTTATAATAGAGCTAGAAATTGTAGATAATACAGATTAACTATGCATGACATGGTCTGAGTACAAAATGCTGAATGTTTAAAATCTCTTGTGATAAAAGGGGGAAAATCATAGAGGGAGATGAAAGAGAGGTAATAGAAAGAGATAATGGGTTTTTTTTCTTCTCCTAAATAGAAAGACCAGATTTTGCCACTAGACGTAATTTGAATTAACTATCAGTGTTTGGGTATTGTTTTGCTCTGTAATGTCAAATAGAAAACTGATAGTACTGGACAGTGTATCTGAGAGAAGCTGAGGTGCTTAAGGCATTGGCAAAGGAGATGGTGGTGGAAGAAAACCAACGTTGCTTATCAGTAGAAATGTCAGGAAATCATGGTAGACTCTGGATAGGGATGTGCAGAAAACTGATGAGGCTATGTTCCCCAGTAATACGGGGGCCCGAATGAGACTAATCAGTATGGCGAAGAAGCGCTCTTTCACTTACCATTTTTTCTTGTCCTGCAGTGGTGTGTTTCAGCTGAGTTTCTGGACTGTAGCCTTTCTTCATTGCATTTCCCCCTCCCTCCTTCCTGTTGCTCTCCCTCCCATCAGTGTCTTGTTTTGGGGGTGTTCACTGTGTATGTTTGAACAGGATAAATGCAAGGGATCTGCATTACCATAAAGAGGTGCAGTGCAGATATGGAGATGTAAAGATGGGGAAATAACATATGTATGAAAGAGTTACTTAGTGTAAAGAAATAGTGGAAAAATTTAAATAGAAATGTATCACATAAGATAGAGAAGAAAACTGTCCTTCATTCAGTTATTCATTGCTGACTTGCTCTTCAACACTGTCTTTCAGTAGGTTCATAGTCATCTTCTAGATGTTTCCATTGTGCAACTGAAAGACAGATTTCCCAGAAAATTAGAACAGTAAATGAGTCTTGGATAATTCTTCCTGCAGAAAGCGTTGCATTGAACAGAGAAATAATTGTAGTAGTTACACTTCAACTCCCAGAACTATAGCACTGAAATGGAAAAAGCTTATCATCTGTACATTTCTTCTACTCCATAGAACACCTGGTTTATTCAATTAAAAATAATTTCCCTCTTTACATATCAGAAAAAAAAAAAAAACCCTACCTGTTGTAAGGAAAATGAGTAGAAATTAGTATTCTTGTATTCTTGCTTGCAGTAGAAAACCTAGACTCATATCAGGATTTCTTGGAAGATTATTGTACTGATGGGATGTTCTCCATAGGTGCGATGGGCAGATCTAGAAGAAAAAAAAGATGCTGACAGGAAAAGGGCCATCGGTTTTGTTGTGGGACAAACCGACTGGGAGAAGATAACAGACGAAAGTGGTCACCTTGCTGAGAGAGCCCTCAACCGCACCAAGTATATATGAAAAAGTGGTTAAGTGGATTTTTGTGCCTTTGAGGTAAATAATTCAGTCTTCCTGTGTATTTATAGCCTTGATGTTTTTCAAGAGTTGAGGCTGCAGTTCACCACATTGTTAGGGTTCTCCCAAACAAGGCTGTGATTTGGAACTTTGTATGATAGGTGTCAGCTGTGCCTAGGTCAACATACAGCCTTCTGTACAGCACCTGACAATAAAGGAGGAAGGATTATCAGCTATCAAATCACCCAACCTTATTACAAGGAAGCTTGTGGTTTCATAAAGACTAGTTTAACTGTGTATCTACTAGTCCTGTTGAGTTCAGATGTTGCTTATCAGATCTTAATTCTAACCATATTAATTGCTGGTTTATGTGAAATAACAAACTTTTCCTTTCTTTACAGGCCATTTGCTCTGAGGAGAAGTGAACCAAGGTGTCATGAGCATCTTGCATGGGTCATGTCACTCCCACCTTCACAGTTTTTCTTTGTTACTTTAGTTTCAGCAGTTTTCTCAAGATACTGGCAGAAAACCAGTGCCCTCAAAAAACTCATTGAATCCCACTGCTCCTAAGTGAGAGACAGTTTACTTTTTAATATTTTTGGAGGGGAGGGAGGGGGAGGGTCAGTAGTTTTAGCTGCTCTTTGTGGAATAAAATTGGAAGGATTAGACAGATGTTACCTCCACTGTACCATCACAGAATGTTTATCACCTTTGCTCTGTGGATGTTCTCGTTTTATACTGTATGTACCTTGTAGCTTATTGTATTAGGAAGCAGAACAATAAATTTCACTATAAACTCAGTGTTCTTGGTGGACCATATAGTATGGTTTTTGTTTGATGTTTTAAATGTGGTCTGTGTTCACATGTTAGTGAACATCCTTACCTGGAAGATGTACTGTGCTCATGTACTGTCCATGTACAGTATGTACATGTTACAGGTTTTTCACCTGCTCTTCTTCTCATAGCCAGATCCATTAAGACCCCAGGTCTTGCTGGCCTTTAGGAGTTTGTGTTTCTGGAAAGCAGGAATATCATTATGTTTGGATCATAGTTTCTCAGTTTTGTCAAATTTTCGTTACTACGTGAGTATGAACTGTGTTGGGTGGTTCTGTAATGTTCAAGGTAGCAGTGTATGAAAAGCTTGTCTTCAATGCTCAATATGAAAACAGATACTACAGAGTTCTCTGAGGGGCAGCCTAGAAAATTTGTTTTGGTCTTACTGTGTCTTTTAGTCAACACTGATCCCCATGCAGGGTATTTCATTTCATTCATAAGTCTACTGAGTCATAGTGATACATCATTAAAAGGAATTACTAAGACCAGAGGTTATACTCTTCTTTTCCTTTGATAAATGCATTAGGCTTGATTAAAAAAAAAGATAAATGAATAACAGTTCACACTATTAAGAGTGGTACAGATTTTTCATAGATGCTGGGAAATCAATTCTGCAGAGCATCAGGTTTGCTGATGAAAACTTTTTGTCCTCCCAGGTTTCGAAACAAATGCTTTGCATTAACAATGTCGTAACCAAGAAAGGGGTTTAAATCTGAAAATAATTGCTGTTTTAATGGTGAATTGAATTTTTTGAAATGAATGAAGTCCTGAATTTTCCCTCTGTGTTGAGTGATTACACTGTGCTTTGCATCTAGGTTGGTAAATCAGCTTGTTCTAATGTGGTGGTAGTTCAGGTTGTTAAAGGAGAGAATGCTTGTAATAGATGCGTTTGCTTGCCATTCGAATGTTTTGGTTTATTGGCTGCTTCTCAGCCTTCTCTGTGGTGCATGATTAAAAGTTATTTAGTAAACAAGAGGAATAGCTGAACTTGTATTATGCCCTGAATATGTTTAATACAAGAAAATTGAGCCCTCTGAATGCAGCGTTTTTAAAATAGAAGATATTAAATGCACATTTTCTGTTTGCATGTACTTTACATAGCATACATAAATACTCTTTGAATTGTGACAAAGAATTGTTGACAAAGGGAAACAAATAGTTAAAAAGAAATGAGTACTGTGTATTGCTGTGGAAATCATGTGAGCTTCAATTTGGAGAAGTTATTCTCAGGTTTGTGTAAAATGGGTTTCAGTTTTCCATAACAAAACTGGAGTTCGTGTGGCACACCATGAGTTGATGCTGCTTCTTACTCTTCAAAACTGATAGTGATTTTGTCTGTATTTTTGTTAATACAACTGTACCAGATCCTTTTCTAACATTTTTCCTTCCAGACTAAAGAGTACTTCTGGAGCATTCAAATGAATAGTGTCTGACAGACGTTTCAATATTGTTTACTGGTTTTATGAATTTTGAAATTATTTTAGCAGATAATACCAAGAGGTTATGTCATGCTGTTTATTCTGTGGTGCATGTAGAACTAAAGAAAAATAGCAGAGAGTATACATAAAATTATACTTTACTCTGATGAGAAAATATATCAATCTTGAAGTTTAAAGCAAAATTCAGTTATGAAAACATACTGTTGTAGAATGTTGTCAGACTGTTTGACCAGAAAAGGCTAAAGGGCTTGGCTTTTGTTGTTTTGCTGAAGTTCAGAAGTTTTCCCCTTCTTTAGTACAGAAATACCAATATATCCATAATCTTTGCCATTTGTTTCAGTTGGTTTGAATGTTTAGCAGATCAGTCTTCAACTTCTCGATGGGAAGTGGCTCTGAAAGAAAATAACTTTTGCCAGAACTACAACCTATAGCAGATTCTACATACTCTAGACATTCAATGACTGAAGAAATGAAGCAAAAAGGAAAAGTTCATCGTTGCTGCTGGCAGAACTGAGAATAGCTAGCTAGTCCCTTGCTTGGCTCCTAACCAGAGGTTGGTGATTAGTGATTTTGCTTTTGTCTGGGAAGTCCTTCAGTGCAGAATACATTGTCTTGATCCTGATTTAGTTTTTATTCATTTGCTCACTGATATTTTCAGTAGCACCTTTCACTGCACTGAGCAGAATGAATACCAACTTTCATTGATAACTAAATAGGAAGATGCGCATCTAGCGCTCTCATGTAATGATCCATCTTTGACCATGCATGCAATTGTGCTAACTCTAAGTTGAGCAGTTTCTGTGCATCACGTTGAAAAATTCAACTCTGAAAAAAACATCAGCTGCTGCAGAATGGAGTTGCTACCTTCTCAGCAAAGTTGACTGTTAAAACAGTATTTTCTGCAAATTGCAGTTTCTTATGACACTTCAGGTTTTTTCAAGTCAATTTGTTTTTTTAATATTGAAGCTACCTGTCTCAGAGAAATATGTGTTGTTTTTGCTAGGGAATGTGCTACATGTTGTATTATGTGAATAGAGCACAGTTGTCATCTTCAGTCACCTTGTGTTTTACTTAGGATTGCTCATTAAGTATGGTGGTCTGACTGTGGTAAAAAAGAGTGAGATAATAGCTGAGAGTTCAGTTCTCGGCTGAGATCAGTTCTAGAAATTTGTTTTTCTGTTTTCTCAAATGTTTACATCAACAAAGATAAATAACTTACCTTGCATTATTAGTTCCCAGAGTTTAGAAGGAAAGAATTGATATTGGTACAAGTTAGTTTGACTTTTCACACATCAAATTGGGTTTGGCACTTTTTGGACTTTGATCATCTTTGTTAACCCTGTCCATTAGGTTTTCCTTGCTGATTGATACATAGAGTACATCACTGCTCTTACTTCTTTTTAAGGTATTGTTTTAACTATTTTCAGAAGCCTTTTAATCTCTAAGCAACCATTTAGGTAACCATGGAGATACTGACTAAGATTTCAGTAGAGGCTTTTCTGAAAGGATTGAATTGGAAAAGTAGAGTTGTGACATTACACTGAAACATGTATTAACCTATCCCCAAAAAGCCCACATCTAATGCAGTTGAATAGTTAAAAATTATCATAGAACTGTAAGTTGCAAGTCACATAGGAAAGTATGATTCCTGCAGAAGAATAGTCTGTAGGTAGTGTGCTTTTAAATGAGAGAGGAACATGACCTCACCAGCCAAAATCAGTTTTTCCCAATATGAGATTTCAACATCATCAGAACACTTCAAGAATCCTTTTCAAAGGACTAAAGTAATTCTGCCTGAGGGACACTTTGCTGTCACCTAAAGAAATTCATTGTTACCAGAAGAAAAAATACTTTGTCCATTTATATAAATGCAGCTGTCATGGCGAATCATTTTGTGCCCATAGGACACAATTTCCCTTAGCAGGTTGTGCCGTTTTATTATTCATGTTACTGCCACCCACACAATACTGGACAGACCTTGGGATTTGAAGAAACGTGGTTGAGCTGGGTTTGGAAGCAAGATGTGCCATTTTCTGCTATGAAGTTCATGCTGTCTCTGGCAGCATGCAGCTAGGTAACTGAGCTGGCAGAACTGAAAGCCTGGAACTCTCCTGGAGTATTGTAATTCAGCATACAAGAACTGGAAAGGAGAAGCAGTACTGCATTTTCTTTGCTTGTGGAGTGTTCGCATGGCATGCATCCTCAGGAAGCTAAATAGTGATGGATACATGGTTCCTTTCTGTTATGTCTCTCTTCACTATTTAATGGTTCTCAGATTACTTCTGGAAAATTAGTTCTGAATTCTGAGCTTGTGGTCTACTGACAATTTGGGATCAAACTGCAGCAGGACAACTGGCATACTATGAGATAAAATATTTGAGGAGCAGAGATGGCCATCACAGTTGAGATCTGTAGGCTTGCAGCATCAACTGATCTTAAACTGTGGTTATACTTAGTTTTCTTCTCATAGTAAAAATGAGAAGTGAAAGAATAAAAGTTTCACAGAATTTAAAATATGAATGGCACATTTCTGATTTCAGTCTCTAGGGCAATCATCTTTATTCTCTCATAAAACTTGAATCAAAATTGTTTTCTCTTCTGCTCATCTATTTCTACATGTGTGAGTCAGAATCCTTCAGTAACTAAAGGACCATTTACTCCAAGGAACACTTCTAATTTCTGCTCAAGATTAATCACTTCTTCATGGTGAAATTGTCTTGTTTTATTCTTACTTGTGAAGTGTTCCAGCAATTGTGATGTCTCTTCCAAATTTGCATGGTACTGAATCTGCAGCCTGGAGCCTTAAGTCTTCCTCATGCATGTAGATTGGAAAATTAATAATGACAGTATTCCATTCAGGTGAATGATCACCTCTAGATGTTTAATACTCCTTGGAAGAAGAATGCATTTTTATTAATGATTTTGCTTAAATCAGGTAAGCTCAAGTACTGTTATCAAATAAAGGCACAGCAAGTTACTGTAAATGAAGAGCCAAAAGTGTTTTGAAGTTGTTTATATTTTCTATTCTGTGTTAAGTTTCTAGACAGGAGGCTCTAGTCTCTTTGAATTGTAGGATTTAGTATTTCAATATGCAAAACAAAAGATGTAAGGATGTCTTGGTGGAAATGGAACAGTTTCATTTTTTCCCAAGATTCTTCTGCCTTGTGGAACTCTCAGATTGAATCTTTTTGGGAGAGGAGACCTCTCCCCCCGGCTAGTGCTCTGGAGTGTCAGTCGGTCAAGTGTTTCTCCATACTGTTTCCCTTGTTCATTTGTACAGGGACAACCTTTGTTTCCATAACTGGTCAAGATACACCTGTATGAATGGACGTTCAGCTTTACACAAGAAATTCCTAATGCTTTGCATTAGGATGGCGTCTGAACTGTCTGCTGTGACCATTATATTCCTATATGAAGTTACTTTTTGAACAGTAACTGTTCAAAAAGTAACAGTAGCGTTAGTACTCTCAGGAATACATGAAGACTGCAAGGTTGTCATCACTTCTCCAGTTCCTGTGATGCTGCTGTCTTTGGAGAGAAATTATAACTGCAGTGGTCCTTGGAGGGAAAAAACAGATGCAAAAAAGGAAAAGGAGTTCTATTACTCTAATTATCAGAGCTGGAATCTGTCTTGTGTGGGTAGAATGTGCTTGCAGCTCCACTGTCTTGAGATGTCTGATTTAGCTACTGGCTGTATATATGTTTATGGAGGAGAATCTTAAATTAATCCTTGCCATTTTTTGCCTGCATGTCAAGAGTGTAGTTGAGCAAGCTGATTTAGAAAGCAGTTTGTCTGGAAGAAGCTTTTTAAGGGTTACATGTAAACTGAAAAATTATCAAAGGAAAAAAAAAAGTTTTTCAGATCTAAAATTTTTTCTGTTTAAATCTTGTAGGATGTTAACTCTCTGGGATTAGCACAGAAAGAGAAGAGATCTGCAAGTCTTCTTGGTGTCAGAGTGTAAATAGCCTTTAACTGCAGAAATATTTGTATTGAAAATTACTTTAGTGATGACATACAATGTATGTGGATGACAAGATTTCTTAAGCAGTATTTTAATTTTTTTTTTATATTCTGTTTCGGTAAGTTTGATGCAAATAGTAATAAAAGTTTTATTTGACTGCTGTCACTGACCCAGGTACAAGCCTTTGCATATATGTGGCTTCTGGTTTTTTGAGAAGACCTTATTACTGTTTGAAGGACAGAAAACCTTGCTGACAAACACCTGCATTGTTTCAATGTATTCTTCTGGGAATGCTCAAAACTCTTGTGGAAGTGATGAGTCTTTACTGCTATGCTTTGAGGTGTTTGTTTTTCCATTTCCATTGAACTACAGTTGCCAAATTCTTTTCTTTGAAGGCGTGGACAGATCAACTAGTCTGGTAGCCGATCTCATTGTACTCCTCAATTAGTCACACAGAAATCGAGATTTTTCAAGTAATGACAACCAGATGGCACTAAAGCACTGAATTCATGTTAGGATTAAATTGGGGGGGAAAAACATGATACTGATTCCACAGTAATTTGATTTTTGTTGTTTCGTGTTGCCTGATACAGTTATAAACCAGTAGCTTCTACTTCATGAAGGAAAGCAGCCACTTTTCTATGGAAAAAAAATCAGTGATTAACGTTGTGCTCTTCTGCAGAGTATCAGTTGCAGTCCACAGTCAAGATTTTGTGCTCCATTGAACCTACAGGCTGTATAAACATGGAATAAAATCTTTTTCTCCTTTAATGAGAGGCATCAAAATTAAATGATCATATATATCCTCCTAAAAACCTTGACAACTGCTGACTTCTAACGAAAATTAGATTCAACTTGCTTATAGCTGCTTTTGGAGCATAAAGTCTTTAAATATATTGTAGTAAGAAATAATACTTCTGAAGCCTTCCAGAGTTTTTTATTGCATCTTTTGTGGGGTTTTTGTTTATTTGTTTGCTTTTCTTCTTGGAGTGAAGAAAAATAAGGATAAATACCCAAGCCAAAACACTAATGGTAGTTCTTGTAGAAGAACCTGGTAACTTTACTCTGGCTAAGAAGTCTCAGAACTTCAGCTTGATCCAGAGGATCTGTCATAATGAAACAAACTTGCAGCTCTAATGTGAACTGTTCAAATAGGTTTCCACAATGTACAATATGATTGCTGCACAGTTTGCAGGAGGTACTTTATAGTTAGGGAGGAATGTGAATATTCTTTTCCAAGAAGTTTACAACCTACGTGTTGCTTTATTAAGAATATAACTGTTTGTATCTCCTTTCCTTTTTCCCAATAGCCAGGGAAAGTCTGTTGTAAGGCTGAAGGGATGGCCCTGAGGTTGACTTGGGTATAAACTTCCTCATTTTTACTTCAAAGCCTGCTTATTATAGTTTCATTGCTGCATATATGGTTCAGATGTAGCTTGAGAAGAATATTCCGGTGCCTTTTAAGCAATTCTTTTACGAATCTTTTGGAAGAGGCATTAAATTGGTGAGTATGCTGCATTGCTAACAGTATAGTATGTTAACAGTGCATGCCTGTTATGTTCTATTTAAAGACAGACTTGAAGCAAAATAAAAATCTAACTCAAAAGTTAGATTTACCTCAGTAAAACCAGAAATTACTGTTTGACTTCGTTTCAGTTTTGGGGAGCTGTTGACACCTTTGACCTTCAGTGATAAATCTTTCTTCATCACCTTCCTTATCACTTGTATCCAGTGCTGGTTTGTAGAAGGTTATCTGTGACCTGCAGACTTCCATCCTTTTCTTGTTCCTTGGTTAGACTTTTAGCAATGTGCTATGTTGAAGAAAAGGACTTTCTAGAAGTTAAAACTGGCACAGTTTATGTTTTGCTTATGTGAAAATGCTGACCATATCATGTATCGTGTTGCACTATGCTTGGATAGTTTTTCGCATTATTCAAAAGTAATTTCATACAGTTGTCCAGAGAATTTCTCTCTCAAAGGCTATTCTTTACTGCATCCTCTGATGCAGCAGCAGCAGCCATTGCAAAGTTTTGGAGACAAGTTCCTCAACAGTGTCACTGCTGAGCAATCTCCTACAGATTGTCTTTCTCAGGGATATTGCAACATTTCTCTCTTCATTCAGACCTTTCTTCTTAGCATATGAAGTTTTTGGTGTTAAGTTTTGTGAACAGAAAATGGTGGATGCTGTGTTCTTGTGCATGGGCAGTTGTTTATCATTCCTAGTGAAACAAAACGTCAGAAACACACACTGCTTACAAGTCTGCATGAGGTCCGGGGTTAGTAATGAGATGACTACAATCTTGCAGGAGTGTAATATATGTTGGTTTTTCTTTTCTGAATTGTTGTGGCATTTCCTTTTACCTTAACTTGTCCTTGGCTATGTGCATCAAGATGAGGGACATCTTTTTTAACAATGAAAGCTACTTGCTAGCCTTGAGGTACAAGAGAGAAAAATAAAGAACTTTTGTCTTGTGGTAATTAACTTACTTGGGGAAAAAATTTTAATGCATTTTCTAGCACAGGTCATGAACAAATATGTAATGTACCTAGTATGTACATTGTATAAAATGTGTGATGATGAAATTGGTTTCCCTTACATTCAGTTCTCCACCTGGATTAGTCCTATCCAACAGACATTTAAGACCTGTACATGGCCTTCAGAGTCTTCTGCAGTGATATTTTTCAAGTTTCAGACTTTGCTGTAGATTTTTTTTTTCTCAGTGTTAGTGTCAAGTTGCATACACCTGGCAAGTAGAGTTCAGTGTAGCTAAATATATACATGGAGTCTATATGTAGTAGAGAGATTACTAACTTTCTGCAATATGTAGGTGCTTTTTTTTTTTTACTAGTTTCACTGTTCCAAATCTTTGATACACAAGCAATAATGGAAATAATGAGTTTAAAATCATTCAAATTATTAAAATATTTTACAGATATGCATATGATTGGCATGTTTCCTGGCAAAAAGAGTATAATTGACAGCAAAATCAAGACTGGACAATATTCTAGGGAATTTTGTAAAGTGTAAAAGGGTAGGAGTACATTGTGAAAAAATAAGAATGAGAGTTCAGCATTCAGTATCAGATTCCTCTTTTTTTTTTTTTTTTTCTGATTTTCTAACTGTGATAAAAGATGAAAGTCTGAAAATAGGATAATATGTTAAATACCACTTTTGCAATTAGGCACCACATTTTTTTGACTTACACTGTTACCAACTGGGGTTTTTTGGGTTGGTGTTTTTTGGTGTTTTTTGTTTTGTTTTGGTTTGGTTTTTTGGGGGTTTTTTATGGTTTTTTTTTGTTTGTTTGTTTGTTTGTTTTTTGGTTTTTGTGGGGGTTTTTTGTTGTTGTTGTTGTTGTTGTTGGGTTTTTTTTTGTTGTTTGGCTGTGCTTTTTGGTGGTGTCATTGACACAGAATTTGGTTTATTTTAAGAGCAGTTTTGCTTTTGGAAGCAGCAGCCTGGCAGTCACTGACATGTTGCCCTTGAACCCTACACACACCGGGATTCTGTCCTGCACCCAGGATGTGTGTGAGCCAAGCCCTGAACAGTTAATGTGGAGCAGATAAGCCCCAATACCTGAGCAGGAATGGCACAATACATCTGTATGTCTTCAGAGATGCTGCTCAGAAATCGCCTTATAACTTCTCATAGACTAATTAAGTTGATTTTTATCTAGGGGTTTATCTTAATGAGTCCATCCTCTTCCATTTTGCATTTGGGGGAATGCTACATCTTCATGTGGGATAGTGGATGGATGTCTTGTAATTTGGAACTGTGTATGATGTGGATTTGTGTGCTGAGGCCCACAGAATGTCTGAAGCCGTTCTACAGTCATGTATTGATAACATAACTGTGTGCTCAATCTTATCAGTGCAGAAATGAGTTGTCATGGCAGGACACTTTTCCAGCACTACAGTTCTGTTTAAATGTCTTATGGAGAAAAAAACCACATTGAAGAGGCATCTGCATAAACCCTTCCTCCCTGTTAATTCTCAGTGCTCCTCTGCTTGTACCAGGATTTAGAGCTATCATATATAGATCTTTCCCATGTAGAACCTGATTTTTTGGAATACTTAGCTTGTCATTACTCCATTACTTCTAGAGACTTCTGTTTTACACCTGCATGATATCTGAGTTACATCTATACTTGCATTTCTCTATCCTCTCTACCTCCTCCTCCACCTTTCTAAATTATTATTTTGTATGTCTGAGAATTTTTTCTCAACTTTTGGCTTCCAGCTAGAGATGTTGTGTTTTGGGAGTGGACTTTTAATTCTATGGTTTGTTTCCAGTGGAAAAAGCCACTGGATGCTTGCAAACACACAACCATTCAATAATGAACTCAATAAAGACAATTGAACTGGCATCAAAAGGAGCTGCTTTGTGAGATGGTGAACTGAGTTTTGCAAACTGCTGAAGCAGCAAGATCTTGGATCATGATTGTGTCTCAGGGATGATGCAAGGGACAGTAAACTTTTCTAAAAAGGGCTTTGGGGCACTACACACTGCTTTCAGGTGACATCAGTGCTGTGCTCCCAAGAAACACCTCCCACACCAGTTCCAGCATCATTTACAATGAGAAGCTGGACTGCAGCTGCAGTTCACAATGAGCAGCAAAGCACTGCTACTGCCTCTATTTGCAAGAGAACAGTCTCTGCAGAAAAAACAGTTGGATGGCTCTGAGGTTGATGGTTGCCTGTGGCTGACATAACAGGCCACACAGTAATATTAAGAGAGGTAAGATCTTGTGGTAACTGCAAATCTACTGACTGACTGAGGCCTTCATACTCATTATTTGTTAAGTTAGAGTATTCCCACATAGATGTTGGCCTGTGACTCATGACACAGTGAAGAGCAAAACTTGCTTTTCATTGCCAATAAATTTGGAGGCAAATGGTCACAGATGGTGATGTGGAGTTTGGAGTATATCAATACCACTGTACTCGTTACCAGGGAATGGGATAGTCATTGGTGGTGCTGAAAGGAAAGAAAATTCTTTTTTTTTTTTTGCTTGAAATACCCAAAGCAGTTTTATAGAAACAGCCTTACAGCAGCTCAGGAGAAAGATGATTTTGTCTTAGCTACTCAAGAGTTTACACAGCAACAGTGTGTTCTTCACCAACCTGATGCTCTGTGCCACTGCAATCTTCTCCACTGTAGTTTGTGAAGAAACACTGGTCCAAAGATAACTCCTCCTAGCAGGAGGTGGTCCCTTCTAAAAGATTATTGCAGTCATCTGTATGAGTAAGCCCAGCATCTGCAAAGATTTTGTTTCTCTGGTCAGCATGACACTTCAAAAGCCAAAAAAGTTGCCAGCAGCATCCTGGTTGCATTGCAGGTTGGAAAATGCTTACACAAGCAAATGACACAGTGTTAATGGACGTGTCTCCAGTTAAGTGCCAACGTACGGGTGAGTATAGGATTGTCACTTCTTTGCATTTCAATAAATAATCAAAGCTCCATGAAGTTCTTGAAGCAGAACCTTTGTCACCAGATCAAACACTCCCACCTTGGCCTCGTCTGTTACAACTTTGTTACAGCCAAGAACCTGTGCTATGAATGTTTTCACTGAGAAGATCATTACCGAGATGGTGTTTCTTACTTCCTGATGCTTCCAGTTTCTGCAAAAGTTGCCCTGGTCTTTTGGATAACATTGCTTATTAAAAGTTTAGTCAGAAATTGAGGTAATTGCTTTGAAGCTCAGGGGTTAGATAGCTGCAGAGTAAGTGGATTTGTTTGAAGTCACAGAGCAGTGAAGCTCTAACAGCAGTGGTGACTCTGGATGCTGCACTGGAACTTGTGTTTTCCCAAGAGGTTATTCGAAGAGTACTGCCAACTAAAAAGCACCTGGTGTTCTGTGCTCAGAAGGAAATGCCATGGTATGGGCACAGCCTGCCTCAGAAGAAACAAACTGAAAAATCTGTAGGCTCACAGCTGCAGCCTGGGACATTGCAAAACATGAACAGGTGATAGTTCTGCTTTATAATGATTGTGCAAGGGAGAAAAGCACTCTGGGTTTTAAAAACACCATTTTACAGCGCTATCTTTTTGTAACTGTAGGTACTATTCCAAAGGTGTTTTATCTAAAACTGGCCTTTGTAATTGTTTTTATTTCAACATAGGTTGCATTGCCAATCATAGGGACTCAGTACATGCAGAGATGCATAGGGCTGACGTCACTTTTCCCTTGAGCATGAATTCTTGGTGGCTTTTGTTGTTCTCCTTATAGTTACTTTTTCTTTAAAACTTGGAAACTAGAAATGAAAAACAATTACTTAAGCTGTCGAACATTCTGGGCTTGCTCTCTGAGAACCAGATGAGGAGAGGTTTTATATTGAGTTGTATGGATATGTTTATATGCGTACATGTTAGGTATTTAGCTTATTTTTTTTAAATAATACAAAGTATTTTTTATCATTTCTTTGTGTAAAGCTGTCGATGACACAAATGTGCTTTGGGAAATCCAGTAAAATATCTTCCTTGAAGTTTAACGTTTTTTCCTCTATTTGTATTTTTCATATTCTTGCCTTACCACTTCACCACTTAGTTCTAGCTGCTTATTTTCCATGATTGCAGTAAGACAAAAAGATTGATGCTGTTGGGTACAGACTGGCACTTTTATAAATGATCCTTTTAAATCTAGTAGAACAACTAGTGAGAAAGAAATGAACACCAGGAGCGAAGCTGCCACTTCAGCTCATGCCAGTTGGACTTTATGCTGTGTCATTAAGAGTTGCTTAGTAGGTAATCTCTAGTGCCTGTTTTATTGGATTAGCAAAAGCAAGAACAGTCCTTAACCCTTGTACATAAAGTGAAAATTACTCTATAAACTTTTAATCAGAAGCCTAGTGCTAAATAACATTACTAAATCTGGAAAACCTGTAGAAAAACTGCAGAAGACAATGACATTTTTACTTGCTGTAAAAATGCTAAAAGCCATCTAAAAAGGAGAAAAACAAATTTTCTCAAATTTTAGGTCTCTCTAATATTTGCGTGTTACCAGAAAAAAAAAGGAAAGTCATGGGACTTCACCTACCACTCAGCAGCCTGTACAGTTAGATGAGAAGGAATTAGTACATGAATATGAACTGTATACTCACAAGTGTTGAGTGCTGACCTAAATCTGCTTTTCCTTGAGATCTGTGCACAGTGCTCCCTGGTTTTAGTCGAATAACCATTCTCAAGCCTTCTCTATCAGGCTTGCTTTTAAAAATGGATTTATTGGTTTGGTGTTTATGTATGCATGGATGTGTGTGCTTTTTATCTAGCAGCCTGTCTGTCAACTTCTCCCACCCCAGTCACCCCCCCTGCTCCAAGACAGGCACCAACCTGTGCAGTTTGGGTGGTGGAGACAGCTTCCAGCAGAGGCTGACTGTGCTCTCACTCCTTTGTGTACCTTTGATCACAGTAGCTCCCACAAAAGCCCCTGGGCTGCGCCATGGCCTCCTTGTCATGGTCCACCAGCCTATGGTGTCTTGTCTGGGCAAATCTCCCAATCTCCCTTTTCCACCATGCTCATCTCTGCACCTGAGCTTTTGTGCTTGCACCTGAGCTGCTACAGCAGGCTGGTGAGCCAGGGCAGCCCTGGCTGTGTGGCTCCTTTCCCACTGTCCCATCAAAACAGGGCTTTTCAATGAGTAAGTCAAGGGAGAACAGCTCACCTGGCTGCTGCTATGAGGCTGGCACCTGGCAGAGCCCCAGGTCCCATCTCCTGGTCCATGGTTCAACTAATACATTACTTCTTGGTGTGCTAAAGGAAAAAGCTTTTGCTATCAGCTCGACATACCAGTCTGCCCTGAGTGACCCCACAGCCTGTTTTATCCTTAAGGCTGCTCTCCACAGTCTCTCTGTGCCTCTCCCCAGGTGGTGCTGGATCTGCAGCACAGTGCAGCTCTGTGCACGAGAGGCAGAGGAAGGGCTGTCTTCTCCAGAGAAAAGTCAAATCTCTCAAATGTAGTAATTGTACTATAATCAGGATTAATCTGTCCTCCAATGCATGTAATGGGACAGCAAATATTGAGTTTTCATGAACATTGGCCACTGGCTCACCAAGGAATACTTATGTAGAGATCTGCCCTTATGTCAAATAAGCATCTGAGATGAATATTTGGGGGAAGGACCCTTTCACAAACATTCGTTTGAGCTGGGAACTTCTAGGGCTGGTTCAGTCACAGTAGACAGGTGCAAGTCATTAAATGGAAGAAAAGAAAAAACAAATATGTTTTATTGTCAATTTCCCCCAAGCTATTTTGGCACACAGGGCAAACATTCACTGGAAACTTACTTCTTCAAGCTCTAATTAGCTACACATGAGTAATAAGGGCTCTTATGGTATGTATTAACACAGAGGAGTACATAAAGGGCACTCAGGCCCTTGCCAGCTTAGTCAGTGTGGTCACACCTCCCTCTTTTGGCAGCTGCAGCCTGGAGGCAGGAATCAGTGATTTTAAATATTTAGCAGCCTTTGCTGCTGTATAGCTTTGTGGACTCGGTGTGTTGTTGTGGATGGGCTAGGAATGTGATTGGAAATGTAAAAGGATAACCCCGAAGAATTGTTCCCAGAGGAGGTAGTTATGGGTGCCTGTGGGCTTTTTGCATATACCACAGAAATTTGGATAGAGAGGAGAGGATGTTTTATTTGAAGATGAGCTCAGCAGTAGTGACTGCACTACCCAAATTGCTTCCTTGGCTAATTATGACATTACACACCATACCCTACACAGCACAAGTAGTGAAACTTTAATTTCATAGAAGAATAGAATATGCTGAGTTGGAAAGGACTCATTAGGGTCAACAACATTCAACTCCCCTCTCTGCACAGCACACCCCGAGTTGCACCATGTGCCTGAGAGCATTGTTCAAACAATTCTTGAACACTGTCAAGCTTGGGGCTGTGAACGCTTCCCTGGGGAGCCTGTGTCACTGCCCAACCACCCTCTGGGTGAAACACCTTTTCCTCATATCTAAACTAAACCTCCCCTGACTCAGCTTCATGCCATTTCCTCAAATCCTGTCACTGGTCACCAGAGAGAAGAGATCAGTGCCTGCCCTTCCTCTTCACCTTCTGAGGATGTTGGAGACACAAAACCAAGGTTGCCCTATCCCAGATGCAGAGTCTGGCACCTGCCCTTGTGTTCAGCTTCATACAATTGGTAATTGCCCATGTGTCTGATTTGTTGAGGTCTCTCTGCAGGACCTCTCTCCCCTCAAGGGAGTGGACATTGGCAAACTTAGTATTCTTAGTATTCTTTTGAGTCTGGAGTCTGTCATTAATGAAGATGTTGAAGAGAACTGAAGCCCTGCAGAACCCCACTAGTGACTGGACAGCGTAGAATTCACACCCTATTTCCCTCATGCTTCAGGATCTGTTGCCCCTAGAATAACTCCACTTTTCCCCACCTCTCATCAGATGTACTGCTTTCTCCATATCTGTAGTTCTGTGACCTAGATAGGAGGAAAGGCAGCGTGAGCTCCTTCTTTTTCAGCTGGCTGCTGCTTTCCAAGGCTCTCACAAGAACACAAGGCTTTTTGATTTGCCTCACTGGACTTCAGCAGCAGAGTCTGAGTGCAGTCCCCTTGCTTCCAAACAGACAAGTGGCCCTGGAGGAGGCAGCTGCACCCCAGGCTCCCCAGACAGGATCTCTGCTTGCAGGAGGACCATAGGGTGACAAAAAGGTGGGTAGATTCTACCTAACACTTTTGTGGTCTCTGTTGCACTTGGCTGAAGGTAGATGGAGTTAAAAAGCTGCCAAAGAAGATGCCAGCTGATACAAGTGCCCTGTGATCTTGAGTCCTTTGCAGAGTCTCTCTAGCCATGCTGGGGACTTTTTTGTTCTGTTTTTTTTTGTTTGTTTGTTTTCCGGTTTTGGTGGTGGGTTTTTTTTTGTTTGTTTTGTTTTGTTTTGTTTTGTTTTGTTTTGTTTTTGGTGTGTGTGTGTGTTGGGTTTTGGGGGTTTTTTTGTGGGGGTTTTTTGTGGGTTTTCTTTTTGGGGGGGGGTGTTTTCTGAGGGGGGTTTGTGTTTTTTGTTTTTGGGTTTTTTTGTGTTGTTGTTGTTGGGGGGAGGGTTGTTTTGGTTTTTGGGGTTTTTTTTTGGGGGGGGGGAGTTTGTGGGGGTTTTTTGTTTGTCTGTTGCAACCCAAGAGTCTATTTTGGGGTTTCTTTGTTTGTTTGTTTTTTTACTTCTTTATTAGATGGAAATTCTACATGGGTAGAATTGAAACCATGGATACAAGTAGTGAGACCTCATCACAGGCACAGGATAACTGATGCCAGATGCTGTTTGTCGTGGCCATACTTGCCCAAATTTCACAAAAACCAGTGTAATACACAGCTCTCTAGTTCCCACTTGTAATTATATAGCAACCACTGGAGCAAAAATACTCCTGCAAATAGTCCAATCCTGTTAAATGTCTTCATTAATGATGAAGTTGTAGAGTCCCTCCTTACTTGGAGATACTTAAAACCCCTCTGACATGGTCCTGGGGTTTGACAGGTGTCATCTCCCAGTGGCCCTGCTAGAGCAGGGGGTTTGACAAGATGACCTCCCGATGTCTCTAAAACCTCAGCCACTGCATGACTGTGATTTGGGGCACTGTCTTGTCCTCAGTCCCTCACCTGCTGTTTTACTGACACTCATGGAGTTGCATGCTACCACAGAAGGAAGAAACTGCTACCCCCACCAGGAACTCTGTGAAAAAAGGCTTTATTTCAGCAGGATGCCTCCAGTAAACCTGTACTTTATGCTCCCTTATTATTTAGCTACAGACAGATGAATTTCCTGACCCTTCCCTGAGCCAGGTCATCATTTCCCTTTCCAGCAGCTTTGGTTTTGCCTATCCAAAGCACTACTTAAGTTCTGAGGCCATTATTGTCTGCAGGAATGGCACATTCATGGTACTACCAGCAGCATTTATCCAATGCTGTACATTTGAGTCTAGTACCCTTAAGCTTTGGGATATGTCTCTGCCTCCAGCCCCCTGCCTTCCTGATCCTCACAAGTTGCACCTTGGAGCAGACTAACCATGAGGCATTGGAGTGAGGGGGCAGGTTTAAAGGAGATAATGTTGGTTAGTGGGGCCTGCTTGACCCCACTGACAGAGATGCTGGCAGAAGGACTGCCCTTTGTCTGCAGTGTTATTTTTCCCAACAAAAAGCAAGAAACTCCTAGGATAACTCTTTAGAACAGACATGATCAAATAGGTCTATAGGGATGTAAAGGGGTAACTTAAACAATTTGTTTATTTAAAAAATAATCAAGTAAATTTGGTGTTGAGGTTGTAAAATATACAAACTTGGAGAAATAAACATACAAAAAGAAGCAGGAAATCTGGGTGGCCACACTCATGATGTGGGGAACCACTGTCAAACTGCCCCTGTTTCAGAGCTCCCCATTGTGTCCTGATGTTACTTCTTTACTCCTGTAGGTGCATTGCCTGTGGATCACCCCATGTGCTTGTGTGATGCTGGAGCTGTGATTCTTCTCTCAAGAGTCATTTACTGCACTCTACACTCTGCACAGTACCAGCTGACATCTTACAGCACACCCAAAATTATCTTGGCCTTTTCCCAGTCTCCTTCTCCCTGAGGGTTTTGTGTGGGTATGTTGTTCCTCAGCAGTGCCCTCCCAGTGCCCTCATGCTATGCCTCTGTGAGGACTCTCTCCTCTTCACAGCCTTTTCCTCTCCACTGCCACCTCTGTCAAGATTAGAGAGCCCTTAACATAAAACATTTCACCATGCTCCATCAGGTAGAAAAGTGGTCACTAAGTCTTGGCCACAGGGTAAAGAAACCTCCTTGAGTTTACAACCCTTACAGCTATGGCGTTGTAGATGTCAAGGCCCAGCTCTTCCCCGGCTTGTGTTAAACCCACAGGGACTGATGGATCCCAGATAACATTCTCCTCTTTCACTAAGGGCAGCGTGCAGACCAGAGATGCTTGGCGCGGTTTTGCCAGCAGGAACACTATGTGAGAGAACATGGGTGGGTTTTTAACATGGAGCTGTCGTCCCAGGTGATGGGCTTATGGAGGCTCTTTGGAGTGCCAAGCAGTGCTGGCTGTGCACCCTGCTGTCCTCCAGCATCACAGAGAACACTGCTGGGGAGCACACACCTGCTTGGCTACAGCACACATCTGCATGGGGGGGTCTTGTCCAACAGCACAGGGGAGGTGGAGGAGAATGTTATTTTTCCTGGATACAATAAACATAGTTTTTGCATGTCCCAGACAGGAACAACTGTCCCCATGGAGTGCTTGAAATGCTGGAATTCACTAGCTGTTTTCTTTGGACTCTGGTATGCTGTATCTGGACAGCAACTGAGTCATGCTTTTGGACTCAGCACATCCGCTAGTCTGCTATGCCAAGGAAACTTTGCCCACTACTAGGACCTCTTCCTGTTTTATAAACAGCACGGCTGTTTGCCCTTGTTTGTGACCCTCTGGAAGAGAGAATGAAGGTGGCTCAGCCAGGGTCATGGGGAGAGCTGGGGCAGGGCAACTTCTCAGGCTCCAACCTAATGGCTTTATCTCTGTCCCTCCTTTCTGGCAATCCTCACCAGTTCTGAGCAGCAGAATAAAATACACAGCATAAAATCCCAGCACACGAGGCAAGTGATAGGCCTCACCTAAGGAGCTGTCTTACAGAGAACACATGGCGCTCAGGGAGAATACCCCAAATAACATATGCTGTATAGAGTGCCCATGAGGTGCTTAGCACATGGTGGCTGCACACAGGACCCAGGGCTGCTTCACAGAGACTCAGCTGTGAAGCAGTTCCTGGGAGCAGCCAGCAGCTTTGAATCCTTCTGGGATATCACTGTCCAGTTTGGAAATGATTTTGTAAATGGGTTTTTTCCAGGAGGGGTCGGCATCCTTGCCTGCTCTGACGGCACTGAAGAACTCCTGCAGTGTCAGGCTGGCCACCTCCAGGAACCGCCCTGGCACCTGCAGCAAGACAGGCATCAGCCAGTGACAGAACCATGGTTCCTCCTCACCCCTGCAAACACCACCACCCTCTTCCCCCAGATCCCACTCCTCACCTCGAAGTCATTCCCCTTGTTATAGTGCATGTTGAGGGCACGGAAGAGCTCTGAGTCCCGGGAGACCTGGAGAGTGCAAGCATCCACAACACCTTCCAACAGGGCCTGCCGGGCAAACTTCTCCACCTGGATGTAGTAAAACTCACGGAAGTTGCTGAACCACTTGATGAGCTGGGAGGTGATGCAGCGGCTGAACTGGTGGGGGGCGGGCCAGAGGATGGTGTCAGGCCAGCTTTGATCCTCCCAACCCACAAGCCCCCACACACCCAGCCATGCACTGCTGGAGTGGCCCAAACCCAGCCCTGCCCCAAGGCTGCAAAAGCACTAGCTTGGACATTGGGGTGTCTGAAGTGTTCTCCACACTGAGATTCGGATCCCAGCTGCCCTGCAGTGGGAAGGCACATTCATGGTGTGCTTTAATCTGAATACCTCAATTGCACAGAGTGAAGAGCTGACAGCCCAGGTCTGCCACAGCCCTGTTCACCTACTCCTGGGCCAGGCATGCTGAAACAGGTGCTGTGCCCCATCTCCTGCCAGCAAGGCAGGGGCACACAAGAGCAGCCCTTTCCTCATGGTTCCCCATGGAGCCCTGCCCAGTGTCAGCTCTGGCTGCTGCTTTTTTACCTGCACATCAAGGAAGTAGGTCTTCAGCAGAGTGGAGCTGGGGTAGCGGGTGAAGAAAAACATCAGCTTGGCCTTCTTCAGGTGCCCGGGGGTCAGTGCCTCCTGCATCTGCCTTGGGGTCAAGGAAATCCTACACGTAGCAAACCCCGAGCTCATCATGTCCCTGAGCACCACCCCTGCCCCTGATACACACATGCCCAGTGCATGATAGCCACTCATGGCCTGTCATGGTGCAGAGGGTGTTCATCCTTGGCTGGACAGCCACTGTTTTTTCCCTTGAGAATCCCTGAGGATTCCCTAATGCTTCCCACAGGACTTCACAGTCTTGTGAGAACCAGAATTTCCATGAGACATCTGTTCCTGGTTTAGGATGACAGGACCCCCAGTATGGCCCAAGAGCAGGCTTGGTAGCTCCTGGCTTATACTCACAGCTATGCTACAGCATCTGGCCAACCCTGAGGAGTGGCAGTGCTTTCCATGGCTTAGGACTCTTTTCCTGCCCACCCCTTTTTAGCCCCCTATGGAGCAGCAGGGACCTTGGCCTTGCAGAGACTGGCAGGGGCAGTGCCAAGCTGTGGCTCCAGAGGACAAGGGGAGCACATTCCCCAGGTACCTCTAGCTGCCCCCAAAGGATATATGTGTAGAGGCAAAGGGCGCTCCATCATTTGCAGCTGGCCGCTCACTGTGGCCATCCCTGCCAGCTGGCAGTAGTGCCAGGCTCTCCATGTTGGCAGGGCTCAGGGGCAGGGGATGGTGCTGCTGCTGTCTCACAATCGATGACCTCAGTTTAACAGTTCCCCAGTGCAAGTTGAGGGGCTCTGGACAGCCCCTCTCCATAGCAGATGGGCTCTCATGAGAGTCGCTGCCCCAGAGGCTGTGCTGCCTATAGCCCAACAGCTGGCTCAGCAGCTGGCTATGCTGGACAGGGGTGGTTGAACCCAGTGAATAACCCATGCTGGGTACCCGAGAGGATTTTCTGACCCCCTTTGAACTGAAGGAGCCAGCATAAGAGCCCGGGCTCTTCCCTGAAGCTCCCGGCAGGACCTCAGCCTGGGGTGAGCCCAGGGAGCCTGGTACATTCATGGGAGATGGCTTAGCAAGTGGCTTTCTGCATTTCCCAGCAGCAGAATACTCTCTCCTGGGATCTGGCCCCAGCATCAGAAGGCTGTGGCGCTGCTTCTGGATATGGCTGTCTGCCTTTGGCCAGACAGTCTTCAGGACGGAGTCCACTACCTGGGATGTCACCACAGCCAGCTCGTGCTTCAGTGCCTGTGAGAGTACCCTCACTGCTGAGGGCAGGCCACCCATGTCACCTCTGCCCTCAGCCTCCTCCAGCCCACACACCTCCAGGACACTCCCTCTGAGAGGCACTTTGCATGGGTTGCTGGTGGCTGTGGCACTGTCCTTGTTCAGTCTGTCTTCAGGCTTTCCAGGCAGTGGCTGCACTTTCTCAGAATTTTCCTGGGTTTGGACAGCATCCTCAGAGTCACAGACTTGGTAGAACTTCTCCTGAAGCCACCTCAACTGCTGCTCTAAAAAGCAGAGCTGCTCCTTCAGCTGCTGGCAGCCCTTGGCATGGGAACTGCCTCCTGTGGGAGCTACTCGTCCAGCTGCCCCCACGCCCTGCTGGGGCACCCTTGGCTTCCTCTTGCTCTCCTGGGGCATCTCACCGCCCCTTTCCCTTTCATGCCTGAAAGCTGCCTCCGGGCTTGTGTCAAATGCCTGAGAGGTTGGTGGGAGGCTCATGCCCTGGATGATGCTCTCCACCCTGGCCCGCTTGGCTCGTACATGCTGGTCGCAGAGCTGCTCCCATGGGTGCTGGTTGGAGGGCTGGTCCCTGTCGCCAGCACAGGGCACAGGAGCTGGGGCACGGGTCCTGGGAGAAGCCAGGGCTTGCACTTCTTCTCCAGGACATGCACCACATTTATAGTCATGAGGCAGGGCCACAGCCTGAGAGGAAGCAAAAAGCATGGTGGGATCCATGTTCCTGCCAACCTCTGTGTGGCCGAGGAGCTGTGGTATCAGGGCTGCGTTGGGGGAAGGCAAGAGAGAGTCAGTCTGGAGGCAGGGCTCCAATTTCAGCCCCTGCCCATGCCCTGAAATGACACAGTCTCCGTCCTGCTCAAAGCCAGTCCTGCTGTCCATCATATCTTCTTCCTGCCTGGACAGACACACAGGCTTCCCAGATGTTTGATGTTTCATCCTGCTAGTGGTGTGGAACTGGAGAAAGAGCAAGAAACAGGACCTCATACAGCAGTTTTCCAAGCATGGGGCCAGAGATTTTTTTCCTCACAGATTTCCATGGCATCCCTGCTCCCCTGCAAAAACTATTTCACCAGGGAATGACCCAGGCAGAAACCTCCAGGCACTGCAAAACCTGTGAGCAGACTGTCAGATGTCACAGGACAGCAGCAACGCCCTGGGCACTGCCACATCTCCCACCTACCAGCCCGGCATTCATCGTGCCCAGAGTACACTTTGCCTGCTTTGGGCCCGGCAGTGCCTGGCAGCACAAACTTCCCACATCACCAGCTGCATCTGCACCAGAGGCATTTGGAGAAACTGCCCTCGGGGCTTGTGGACTCAGGTATGACAGCAGGGAGCACCAGGCCGAGCCCTCTGCCACGTACACCTGAGCAAAGGAGTGGGCTCTGGTGCTCCTGGGTGTTGGCAGAGCACAGAACAGCAGCTGCATCCCTGGTGAAGGCATTCAGGACACACAGCCGGCTTCTGCCGGCCCCAGGGCACAGGGATGGGTGGCAGCCCTTGTGGGCTGGGCCAGCACAAACAGGCTGGTGGAGGGAGGGCACAGAGAGGGTAAAAGTGCAATGTGACCTGCTGTGATCAGGATACACGGAGATGTTCAGGATAACACAACATGGGGTTCCTAAGTGCTTGGCAAAACACTGGATAAAAGAAATGAGAATGGGGATTATCAGGGAAGAGAAAAAATACTGAGCCAGCAGCCCCAGGCTTAAAACTGTCATGCTGGCTCCAAGCAGGGATCCACCCTCTCCACTCATTCCCCGCTTACACAGCTTTGCAAAAGGTGTAAAACACTGTATCCTGGGCAATTACACGTTAACCGTCCCTGTAGGATGTTTCTTCCTAATCCACATTAATTAGCAGTAGCTTTGCATCACTAAATTAGGACAGCTCGTCTTTTCCAAACTCCTTTAAATTCTGAGATTCTTTTGCTATTCCCAGAAATGCCTGATCATTTTTAACACCATAGGTCTCCTGTCCCTGTAACTGCTCCATGCCAAGTCCTCCAGACAGTGTAGAAAATGGGTTTCTTCTCAGTGGTTTTTAGAAGGTTGCCTTTCTTCAAACACCCCTGAATTCCAGGCAGGTGTCTGGGAGAGTTCTACCTTTTGCAGAGACATAGTCTTGACAAACCAAGTATTTTCTGGGGTTTCTGACACCACATGTTGATCTGTGTTGTCTTCCCACCTGTCCTGACCATTAGAGTTTCATTTTCCTGAGAGTCTGCTGTAGGGTCTTTCAAACTGCTCAGTTTATCCACAACCAGCACAAGGCCGGGTGCCAGCAGCTCTCAGCATCACCTCCCCTTGTGTTACAGGCTTCACCTTTGCCTGCAGCTGCCTCTCAGCCTGCCCTCTGCACCCATCACAGTCACACAGCAAACACCTTGCAGTCATAGATTCCATCCACCCTTAATCCTTCCCTCAATGGTGTGGCCCTGTAACCTCACTTGTTTTTCTACAGAAACACCTTCTTCTGACACCTGCCCACAATTTCTCTCATCTGCTGTGCTCAACAGCAAGGTCAGGAGCTTACCTGTCCCCTGTGCTGAGGCTTCCCAGCCCCCTGGAACCTCAGTGATACACCCCTTTTAAGCAGATCAACTCAGGGCTGGCAAGGTGACCTCCACTTGCTTAAGATTTCCAGCACCACCATTTTTCTTCTGGAGATTTGGAGGGAGAGAGCAGAGCAGAGCCTCCCCTCCCAGGCCTTGGTGCCCCCCTCAGCATCCCCGGACCGCAGGACCAGGAGCTGCTGCCCGAAGCAAACTCCTCCTGCTGATGCAGCTCTTTCCCCACCAAGTTTACAGATGTGTGCTCTGGTTCCTGCTCTTACTGGCGGCTTTCACTAGTGCCACCCTCCACAGCACTAAAAAGCAGCCGGGACTCCTCTTACCTGAAGAAAAAGACAGGAACGAAATGAAGATTCTCAGAAGAGGAGGGCAGTGCGCCTTCTCCAAAGCCGAAGGCACCCCTCATGGGCTGCCGGGGTGCTCCTGGGTGGGACAGCAGCACACGGAGCAGCGTGCCCTCCCTGCAGACGGCAATTCCCCCCGAGCCGTCCCCAGCCGGCGCATCCCCCTGTGCTGGGGGCGGAGGGCATCCCTCCCGCCGGCGGCTCCCGGGAGCGGTACCCGGGAACGCGTCCTCCCGCTGCGCTCGGGCCTTTAAAGAGGGAGTGGGGAGGCCGGAGGCAGCCAACCAGCTGGGAACGACTTCTGAATATGCAGATAGACATCCAGGAGGTCAGGTCCAGCACCAGCGTCCAGCCGCCTTCCCTGCTGTCCCCCACACTCACAGCCCCTGGAGCCAGGCAGGCAAGGGCTGCCAGGTGCCGAGGTGCTGGCTGCCCAGGGGGGCAGAGGCCCAGAAGAGCAATTTTCCCCTGGAATTTGGATGGAAACGCCGTTCCGGACTTATGATGGTGAACTGTTGCTGAGATGATGCAAATACACCAGGCTGACAAGCAGTGCCACAGGCAAGGAAGGAGCTGGCCCAGATCCCACCAGCCACCCATCTTCCATGGAAAGTGGACAGGCATTTCCAACATCCTACATGATGGGGCATGGAAGCATTTTGGCTCTTCAGCAATAGGACATGGCCAAGAAATGCGACAACACAGGAAAAGCAGCAACACAGAGTTCCTTGCCTGTCTCAGGGTGCTTTAGAGACACCACCAGCAGAGCTGGCATCACCCCCAGCTGAGCACATCCTGACCCGGCCCCATGATACACCTACCTGCCCCAGCAGCACCTGTGGTTGTCAGACACTTCCCATGCAGGAGCTGTGAGTGGGTGGGCAAAGTCTGGCCTTGTGTGCCACTCCTGGGACTTTGGTTCCACGTGCTTACTGAGCATGGCAATGCTTAGAGTATTCATTGGGTAGGCAGGAGAACTGTGGCTAAAAGCAGTTGACATCAGGTGGTCAATATTGTTCAAGGATATCAGCCTTCGAAAGGCAGATCACAGAGAAATCCCTGGCAGAGAGCCTTTCTGGCTCAGTTACCTTTTATTAGAGCAATCAGCTCATCCTCAAAGCCTCAGAGACTATCCCCTGTTGATTTTTATTCAACATGTTTCCTTTGAAAATGATCTCATATTTTGAAGCTTGCAGTTTACCGTTCATGTATTATTAAGCAGTGGCTAAATTAAGTACATGTGCATAACCCAGACTTGGCTCTTTGAGAGATGACTGGCTGCCAGACTATCCCAAGCTGATTCTCACAACCTGTAAATAGATTCCTTGGGTTTTCTTTCTTCCACCTGTGGTTCCTTGCCTGGAAGCAAGGAGAAAACAGAAGCTAGCTGAGGAATTCTCAAATGTTTTCAACATGCAGAGCACACCTGAGGGCTGACTTATGGACTCATTTTCCTGTTTGCCATGGGGAGGTGACCTCATTGCCCGTTTCCAGCCATGGAAGCCAGCTCCCACTGGGAGATGCTTGCGGCAATATCATCCCACACGAGCTCAGCCCCACGGTTTGCCAAGGCGAGCAGGAAAACCACGGGTACAGCTGCCTGCAGCAACCCAGAGCTGCTTCAAAGAGGAGCGTCACGAAACGGCATTCTTCGTAATGCATAGGGTTATTTATTTTATATACATATATTACATACATATATAAATATACATGTTTTACATATACATATACTATTATTTACATATACTATACATATACTACTACATATAATAACGTCCATATATACATATGCATGTGTTTATATAAACACATGTAATACACGGAAATTTTATATGTATGTGATCTATAAATAATAATATTTAATATAACATATATTACATTGAACGTATTAATACATAAATTATTACATAGATGGTAATAAAAAAAAATAGGACTGTTACGAGGAAGACCCGGGACCCGGCCGGGCCCTGCCCCTGTCCCACGGCCCCACCCCCGGTCGCGGTGGTCCCGCCCCGGCTGCTCCCCCCGCCCTGGGGCGGTTGGTCCGGCCCCGCGCGCTTCCGCTCCGCGCCGGGCCTGCTTCCGGTGTCCGCCCTGCGGCCCCTCCCGCCGCCGCCGCCGCCGCCGCGATGGTGCCGCTGTGGCGGTCCCGCTGCCTCGGCCGCGCGCTGGGCCGCTCGCTGCGCGCCCTCCGACAGGTACGACCCGCGGGCACCGGCCGCGGGGAGCGGGCGGCGAGGGAGGGCGGCGGCCGGGCGGGCGAGGTCGGCGGCGCCAAGGGCACCGGGACGCGTCCCCTGCTGCCCGGCGCTCGGCACCGCCGCCCCGGAGACACGGCGGGGCCGGGCACAGGGAGGGGCGGGGGGCTGTCCCCCAGCAGGGGCCGCGGGGAGCGCGGCGTTGCCCCTTCCCAGCGGCTGCCGCTGCCCCGCTGCCGCCCGGCCCGGCCCGGCCTGGTCCTGCCCGGCGGGAAGGGCGGCGGCCCCGGGCAGAGCTGACCGGCGGGAAGGGCTCCCGAACGCCGCCTCTCTCGGGCTCCGCCGGCCCCGCCTGGCAGGGGCTGTGGCATTGGGGCCTCGCTGTTGGCAGCCACCGGCCTGCGCTGACAGAGAAGCCCCGGGCGGGGTGCGCCCGGTGCGGGAGCGGCAAAAAACCGATACGCGGTTTGGTGTGTGAGTTCTGTGTTCGGTTTTCAGGACAGTCACTGAACCGCTGCGAACGGCGGTGAGCTCTGCTGGCTGCAGAGCTGGCAGAGCTCGATAGCTGCTTAACCCTGAGGCTGCCCTTGGCCAGCTGCGTCCTGCCATTCAGTGACTGCTGCGCACGGCTTCCGTGTAAACAGCAAACATGCACAGGTTCATGTGCACACGCATATATGTGCGTTCCTACAGCATGAAAAAGGTCACTTCTCTTCAGTGACCAGCTGGAGCCTAAGAGCATGAGCCTTGATTTTAGACATCCTGTAAATGTAGGCGAGTTGAACACCGATTGTAACATAATGACACGTTTGTGTTTATAAATATGTGTGTATAGATGTAAAACAGCATTAAGAACAACTTCGTATAGGTACAGTTTGTTATACGTATGTGTAGAGACAAATTGATTATAAAGCCATTTAAACAAGCTTGTTAAAGTGGCATTTTAGCAATATTTACACTTTGTCAGCTCTCAGTGATGCTGTGTAATTATAAAGAACAGAGAGAGGCCAGATGGAGTATTCAAACCTTTCAGAAAACTAGTCTGAAAATCGGGAGGTTTTAGGCTGAATGCTGGTTAACCTGTTAGATGTACTGGAAAAGTTGTAGTAGTGGTTTGATTTCCAATTGAGCAGCAATACAGGAAGTAAATTTTTATTATGATAATTATTATTTATGATTATGATACAGGCTTTTTTAGAGATAGAAAGAAATGCCAGAACTTCGCAAACCTTTGATGGCAGAAGTGAAAACAGTAGACGTACAAAATTCAGAAGTGGAGGATTGAATGGGAGAAGAGTGGAGTCGGTGAGGGTGAGGAAGGGTTTACTGGATTTTGACCGTCTGTAAAAGAAGAAAAAGTCCTGAACTCATATCAAGTAGAAACCATGAATGTGCATCAATAGCCTTTAGCACGTAAGAGTCGGGGCAGGGGCGGGCAGGTGTTGAAGGATACATGAAAATGTCCAGAGAAGAGCTAGTCTGGAAAAGATTGGTTTGATCAGGAGCTGCGTAAAATGCTTTGAGAATCAAATCCTTCTGTTTATCTGGGCAGGAGTTTGTAAAGAACTTCTTCCCTGTTTGATCCTCCCCTGGTGCTGGAGAAGTTCTGAGCCTGTTGTCTTCACCACTCAGCATTGTTATCTCCATCTCTTGGCATCTTAGCCCTCCCATGCTGTATAGAATTGTTTTGATACCCGTGAAAGCCATGCAGCGGGGTTTTCACCTGTAGCAGTGGTTTGTGCTCATCATTGCTGAAGCAGCAGCTGCTTTCCTCTCAAGAAGCCATGGCTGAAGAACCAATTGCTGCTTTGCCTGTTGTTGGAGCTGTACAGCACTGGCCTTCTGGTTTGTCCCCATTGAAATGCACTGTCAAGTTCGTCAGATTCCTTACCTGAGCTGGTCCCTCACTGTTGGTATACAGGCCGTTGCTTTAGCCAATGCGATTCCATAATTTATTTCAGTGTGTAGTGACCTTCTGGAAGGTGATGGCTTACTGAAAGGTGTGGCTTGGGACCGTGCATGCCAGGGTCACTTTGGCATAATAACAGTTATAAAAACAATTCTGAGAACTCATGTGAAATGAGAGGGAAATATTAATCACTTGGTACGTGAGTCACTGGCTAATTAGACCAAGATTTCTTTCCCCAAGTGAAGGCTGTCTTTTTAAAGTGACCCAAAGTGCTAATGCCAGGTAGCGAAACTGAAATATTTCCATTCTCACTGAAAAAGCTGCAATAGAAGGCAGAGGGGAGCAGATTTAGCCAAGTGATCCAGGAACAAATGCAATCAAAATGATTCCTTCAGGGGAAAAAAAGGGAACAGGAAGCAGCCGTGTCCTGTGTCTCCTGAAGCTGCATGTTCATCTCTGAGGTACTGTAGTTAAAAGATAGACACACAGCAGTTTTGCAGAATGTAACCCAGAGAAATCACCGTGTCTTTTATTAGTGGCTTCCTCCTCACATTAAGCACTTTACCTAATTTCTTAACCTAAAAGACAAAGGGTAAAGTAACACCAAATTTTTCCTTAATTTTGCTGCAGTTGTAGAACACAGACTTGACACCACTGATGGAAGAGAACTGCAGATGTGTTTTCTTACAGCAGTTTATTTTAGGATAGGCCTTCTAAGCTTTCTTTTTGTTTTAACTCGACAGTATACTGGTCCTGAGCAAATAAAACTGTCTGATTTTGCTTCAGTCTGAGGCTGTTCCTTTCTTAACAATTTATTGTCTGGCATGCTAGGAATGCCTTTAACCACTTTTTTTATAAAACACCTAGGGAAACATTAATGGATAGAGGGGAATTCAGGTTGCTTGGTACTCAATTTGTGATTGACTCCATGCTATCTGGGACACTGCAGAAAGTGGGGAAAATGTGATCAGTACAAAGCGCTGAGGATTGTATTGCTCTAGACAGCTGACCCAGTGGAGTTAAGTTGAAGTTAGTCTTACTGACCCTGGCTTAGAGCTGGCTCTGCACAAACCAGATCTAAATTAGCAGGGGCCAGTGCTGCACCAAGATTAGGCATTGTAGCATTCAAGATGACTCTACAAAGTCTGCCCAGTGCTTCCTGCTTTCCCTTATCCAGCCAGCCTTGGGGCAGGGGCTCCAGCAGCCCCTGGCAGAAGCCGGTTTTGCCGGACTCTTGGTTCAGGATCGTTGATCCCTGCAGTGAACTGGCTGTGGCAGGGTGGCTGCATGGCGTTGTGCTGGAGCTTAGCAGCAAGTCAGACTGGCTGCCTGCATCCTTGGCACAGCTGATCATAACCTTGTTGAATTGCCCATTGATCATTGAGTTCACTCTGTGTTAATATCCAACAAGGCAAATTCATTTATAAGCTTGGATAATTAAAGCACCAAGGGCTTGATTCCAGGCCTGTTAGTAGTTTTGATACAAAGTATTCATTGAATAGATTTTTGTATGCTGCAGCTGTCCTGTAAATGGTGCGCCAAGTTTAAGTATATTATTGATCCTTGGTGTGTGTTGTCTTGCCACACAGCTCCTAAAATTATTTTGATATTTACATCAGTTATATCCCATCCATCCAGCTTGCTTTGCTGAAGCTGAAGTCAGGGCTTATGTGCAAACTTCACTTCAGATGCTGAAGGTGTGAAGGAAATCCAACTTCTGCCTTAGCTGCTGGATAAGAGTGCTTTGAGCTCTTGAGCTGCTGTTGTTCTAAGCCAGTCAAGTGCATTTCAGTTGTGTTTATGGTGCTATTTTCATATTGCTTTTAAAGAGCTCTTAGCTTTTCCAATTCTGCAGGTTTGATGTGACACAAATATGTAATGACAGTAGGGGAAGTAGCTGGAATATTTTGAAATGTCTTCTGCTTTTGAGCGCTGTTATGCTGAGCTGGGAGTGCAGTCAATGATTACACAGGTATGAAGTGAAACATCAAAGAATGTGGAATGCCTGGCTAACTGACAGCAGTAGAAATTTTGCCACTGAGAGGAATTCTGGCCTTCTGGAGTTCAAAGGCTTCATAGCTTTAGGAAAAAAAAATTAAAACCCTAGATATGCATTCATGACTGTAGGAGTAAACATCATGGGATGTTTTTTCATCATATCCAGTAGCTACCCTTCTCATTCATAACAAATTTTATTGGAAACTGTTCATTGTTAAAGAGGAAAGTGTGCATGAGAAGGCCAGAACTTCCGGATCCAGAACTGGAAAACAAAAGCGTCAAATTTAACATCACTGCATCATAAAGCACCCTGGGAGGAGGGAGACAAAGGATAGAGAAGGGCATAGGTGCTCTTCTGTTCTAGCACACTGTGGGAAAGTGGCATGCCTGCAGACTGGAGCATGGGAATGGTGGGTCCTGTGTCTGATTTAGATCTCAGGGAAAAAACCTAAGTCCTTTTAGGATGGGTTTGTCTTCTTGCAATACTGATGCATCCTCTTCTCTCTGACAGGGGAACTGTACTCTGGCCAGATGCCCTCTGTCTGGTGAGTCTCACACTTTTATTTCATTTCAGGTTACCTGGAAAAGAACAGAGCTGATGATGGAAGTTGGTAATAGGTCTGATTGGGGTTTATTTCTGTCAGTCCTGTAGTGAAGAAGTAGTGGAATGAGCTAAGTTTCCATGGGAGTGCCTCCTTTGCCTGAGGTACATGCTGCCTGATCCATTTGGCTCTGGTGAAGATTTCACAGCAGCACAGTGTATTTCAAGCATTGCAGTGCTTGAAGCACATGCTGTTGCAGAGCCTTAGCTCTCTAATAAACTCCTTTGAAAGTGATGGGTGAATATTAAGTGACATGTCAAATCTAGTGTGCCTGTGAACTCCACTTCAGTGCGTATGCTGGTTTTCCTTAGAGCTCTTTCTTTTTCTTTTCTTTACTGTGCTGTGTTTATATAGCATTGCTTCACTCACTCCTGATTCCACTTTGAAAAGCCATTTATCTTAAAAACTGCTTATCTTTTTTGGTCTCTAGAGTTCCAGTATCAACTGTCTAGTAGGGGATGGTGTAGAAATTGTGTTGCTTTTAAAAAAAAATAAGTGGGGAAATGGTTCTTCCCTCTGGCATTGTGTAATTGAGATAATTATGTTCTCCAGTTACTACGCTGACTCTCTTTAAGATCAGTCTGGAAAACTGCCCAGTGCCCTATAAGAGACAAAGGACACGAGTTCAGCTCATAATAAAAATTGCAGAGTCAGGGCATATGAACAGTGTGGGAAGGGGACAGTGAGGTATGTGAAACTGGGAAGCTGTGCGAGTATTTCTCTGTTGTGAGTTTTGGAAAATAATTTCTCTGGACAGGGAGTGGGCAGAGAAGAGGGATGATGGTAGCTCGTTACTGTGCCCTACACTCTTTTTTCAGTCCTTTTTTTCTCCTTAGCTGTCTCTATGACTGTGAGGCTTCCTGGGGGTGCCTCTTACTGGGCTGATACCTTGCTCCTATCCTTTATATGGGTAGGGATAACTCAGCAGTCCTGGAGGTGGTTCCTCATAGCTCTTTCCTGGTTTTGCTCTGAGTGGGGTATCTGCTGCTTTGTCTTTTTCAACGTTATCCATATTAGCTTTGTTGTCAAGCTATAATTGTTTTCCCCATCCCTATAAATCTAGATGAAGACAAGACCACTGTTTTTGGCAGATCCGATGGCACTGAGGTGTCTCTGCATGGATATATTCTCCATTTGGTCCCAAACTTCTTTTAGGGTGGGCAGCTGTGTCCTCTGCCTTCTTTTAGGGATACTTAAGGGCTGGACAGCTGGAAAATGTTGCTGTGGGTAACACCTTTCTCATTCACAGGTGTGTCTGGGAGCCAAGGACTGGCTTACACAAACAGCAGGAAGCTTGTGTAAGTATCCACAGGAAAAGTGTTATGTGGGGAGATTGGGGCTGCTCTAGTCATGATAAAGATTTAGGATCTGAGAAACAGAATATGGTTGGCTGTCATGAAATCCTTGTGCACATTGTAGGAACATGGAGCTAGCCCTAACAAAATGTAGGTTTTGCAGGTTGGGAACTGAAAACAGGCTTTGTCTGCAACCAAATACTGAGACAGGGAAGGGACAGGAATGAGGAAACCAGCGATAAATGGATTTCTACTCTTTGATTATCTGACTAGAGGTGTTGTTTGCTCTATGATGGACTCCTGGTAGATTTTCTGTCAGGAGAAGTGGAGTCATTCACAGAGTTGTTGTTCATATGTCAGGGTTTACATTACTGAGGTGGTCTTATAAAAATATGTTTGGGGAAATAACCATTAGAGTACATGCATAAAAGCCTGAAATACCGGTCTGTTTGTACAACGTAGCCTGTGCTAGAGGAATGCTAAAGGACGTTTGTTTTGTTTTTCCAAATGTGATGTCAGTAGATATAAAAATCATCCTTTGGAATGACTGGGATTGCCAGCTCCCTGTGAAGAAATATGGTGGAGGGAAATAGCTGGTTTTTGGATGCGTTGCCATAGGCAATTTATGGTGCTTTTCTTTTTTTTTGGGAGCAATCTAACAACTTCTGCAGCGATGACAGTCCTAATCTGGAGGTAAAAAAATTGTTGCTGCATTAGTCTAGGGCATTGCATGGGCTGGCCAGGTCACCCTTTAATCAGTATTTAAACCACAAGGGTTCTGTTGGGTTGTCTGTCTAAATTAAAATTCCATACAAGAAAAATTCTCTCTGAGTTTCTGAGAGCGCTGATGATAGTAGGATGTAATGTTTCCTTTCTTGCTGGATTGTTGCATCTTGAACGATAAGTAGCTGTCCTTTGGAACAAATGCATCAGAACAGCTGAGCAGCCTTTCACATCAGTTCAGCAAATGTAAATTCTGTACCTGAGCATGGTGCTGGCAGCCTGCAGAGGAATGTTCTTCTGTGTTCATACTTTTCTCTCGTCCTGCAGAGTAAATAGCTCCAGTGTCTTCACTGTCCGCTACTTCAGAACCACTGCGGTACATAGTAAGTAAAAAGTCAGGAATAAGTGTGATGCTTTTTTTGTGACCTCCTGCTGTCCTGCCAACAGCTACCTTCCATCCTTGGTCAAGGCCCACTGCTGTCCTCCCTGCATGGATGACTCAGGGTTTATTACCCCAGGGCCTTAAAAATTTTGTCTAGCATTCCTGTCACAATGTGGCTTTCAGTCAAATGTGAATTTCTCTGGTGTTTAAATGTTGATCAGTGCTGAAGCAAGTTGATGCCTGATGGCCTACCCCCTTTAGCAGAGTTGTGATCACAAGAATGAAGCAATGCCATAAATTTTCAGCTCTGAATGCAGTCAAGTCTGTCTCTCTCACAGGGGATGACGTGGTTACGGTGAACACACCAGCCTTTGCAGAGTCAGTCACAGAAGGAGATGTCAGGTGGGAGAAAGGTAAGCAATTGCCTCTTTCCTGAAATTCTTATTGCTGTTACTGCTGTGTTGGATACCTTTGGGATGCATTACAGTTCACTGGCTGACATCCTGCTCTGTGCCTTTCAGTCTGTGACAAATGAGGTATTTAATTGCAGCTCTCCTAAGAGGTAAGGATTGCAGTTACTGCCTTATCACCTCTCCGACAAAGATAGTGTTGGATGAAGGGAGATGTCTAAGCTAGAATCAGATTCTTAACTGTGTAGTAGATTGCTTGAGCTAGTCTTTTCCTTAGAAGTTGTGGAGAACTGGGATGAAAAAGTTATGGGTCAGTGTGGGAAACTGCTGTGGGTAAAGAGGGGAGGCTGGAGCACACCTCCCTCCTCACAGTGGTCTTCATATCTGTCATTCAGCTGTTGGAGACACAGTGGCGGAAGATGAAGTGGTGTGTGAGATTGAAACAGACAAGGTAGGAGTTTCTGGATCAAAATTTTTTTCTAGTTCTGTAGCAGGTGCCCTGTTTGACTTTTCTCCTGCTAAGAGCTCCTAGAGCCTGCAGGGTCCTGACTGTGTCTCCTGCTCTCTTCATGGAGAAAAACTTTTTTCATCTATTATGAAAACTTGCTGTCCCTTAAGTGAGAATTATTGATAACCCTTACTCATCCATTTGACTAATCATCACTGGTGTTGATGTTTATTGGAGCTGTAATTCTACCCCTCCTTTGAGTGCTTTGAGTTTTAAAACCTGTTTGTGTTTAAACTAAGGAGAAATCTGCAAGCCGCAGGTTGTCTTTAGATTGTTTTAAATTTAGGCTTTAAGCTTATCCACCCCTGAAAGGACTGTTAAGCCTTGAAGTTCTTGCCGAATTCTCTGCCAAGTTCTGTTTTCAGCTTTGCTGTCAGGAAGATGCTGGCAGTGGGTCAGTTCTTGACTGTACCCTGGAGATCAGGCTATATGTTACACTGCCAGCATCTCCTAAAGCTTCTAACTATTGGCACAAAATCCTGCTGAAGGGTGTGAAAAACTGGTGCAAATAGTGTGAGACATGGCTGCTGTCTGTGCCAAATTACAATGTGGATCTTGGGCACTTGTTCTCCAACCAATGTTTGGGAGAATTTCACTGATTTTTCTTTTTTTTCAGACATCAGTGCAAGTTCCAGCCCCAGCTGCTGGTGTGATTGAAGCCCTTCTGGTACCTGATGGTGGCAAAGTGGAAGGGGGAACACCTCTATTCAAACTCAGGAAAACTGGAGGTAAGTCAGGCATGTATAACTTGCACAGACCTTTGTGTTTCCAGCAGTTTTTTTTCTGAAAATGAAAGCAAAACATTTAGAGGGATCCTGAGAGACATTAAATAATTCCTCCATCTGCCTCTGTAACTGGAAGAAAATACTCCTATTCTGTTGTCCATTAGAGAAGCCTCATTTTAGTCCTTCTGAGGGGGATCTTCCCTTTTCTTCCCTCTGGAGGAGACTGAGCTCTTAGCTATAACTAGTTGAGAATTCCCCTAATTCCCTTCTGTGCCCTCTTCTCTGTAGCATCCAGCCTCCTCCAGTAAGGAGGTCAAGGGTGTTGATGAGTAAAACACTTTCACAATGGTTTTCTCTTGTGGTGACTTCTGTCAGTTCAGTAGTGCTGAGAACATAAAGGCACTCTGTCTGAGGGTTTACTTTTGTTAGGTTGGTTTGACTCACAGATCTCTGCCACTGGAAGCTAGTGCCCTTGCCATGGTTCTTCCTTGTCTTTCAGCTGCTCCTGCCAAGGCTAAACCAGCAGCAGCCCCTCCTCCTCCTGCAGCCCCTGAACCTGTAGCTGCACCTGCTCCTCCCCCTGCTGCAGCACCAATCCCCACTACAATGCCACCAGTGCCACCTGTGTCAACTCAGCCCATTGACAGCAAACCAGGTGAGGCTACAGCCATTTGTTCTGTTCTCAAGTTCTCCTTTGGGGGAAAGTGTGTAAGGTTAAAGTCAGCAAACTGAGGCATTCATGGTGAAGGCCTCGCACAGTATTGCCCTGCATGCTCCAGACTGGATTGCTCAGCTATGCCTGGAACTTTCCCAGCCTAATTCAGGGCTGCTTCCATACTGTGTTGCTTAAGCAAGGAGCTGAAATGTGTTTTCTACCTCAGGGCATTTTCCACCTGGCTTCTGTTTTTGACTGATGTTTTTTTTTACCCTCAGTGTCTGCTGTGAAGCCGGCTGCACCCCCAGCAGCAGCCCCTCCTGGGGAGGCAGTGCCCACCAAAGGTGCCAGATCAGAGCATAGGGTAAGCTGTGGGAACAGGGGCCTTGTCCACACTTGTGTTGCTAGGTGGTAATCTCTGGCATAAGCCTTTAGCTCTCTGGATGTATATATCTACCTGTACAACCCAGCTCAGTAGAGCTGTGACAAGTAGGAAAATTCTTTGCATGAGGGAACCACTTATGAGTGATGTGGAAGAAGAGCCTGGACCAATCTGGCATGGATCTTTTCTAGGCAAAAGTCTTGTCTTGAACTCTACTGACTCAGGACAGAAGGACTCAGTGTGATCTGTTTGGTTTGTCCACAACCCGTCAGCCAAGGGTTGAGGCTGCTAAAACTGCCTTGTGCATTCTTAAGAGAGCATGGTTGAGCAACCTGTTTTCTTAGCAGTCCTGCTCTTCTCACATTAGCCACATGAAAAGCTATGCATGCTTGGAGGTCTTGAGGAATGCAGAGGTCAGAAGTAGCTGTGATGCATTTCAGCACTGCTTTTCAAGTAAACTGTGTTGGGCTGAGCAGTGAAATAAGCTCTTCAGCCCATTGTGCTCCTGACCTAGAGTGAAAACCTTGGCCCTAAGCATCTAGTCAATCAGATGGCAAGAGAAGGGCCTTTTGGGTTTATTGTTCGTTTTGCCCTTGGATGAGCTTGAGGCGGCTTCTGCTTATATGTTTTTAATTTGCAGGTGAAAATGAATAGGATGCGTCAGCGTATTGCTCAGCGGCTGAAAGAGGCTCAGAATACTTGTGCCATGCTGACCACTTTCAATGAGATCGATATGAGGTGAGGAGCAAACCTTTTTCCCTTTACGAGTAGAAACAGATGAAGGCAGTCATCTTTAAATAGCAGTCAAAACCTTGCAGGTTTTCCTTGAGGAGGTTGGCAGCATGTCTTTCGGGACCTCTTTCTTAGGTGTGTACCACAGTCTGCACAACTTCTTCAGGACCATGTTGGTGTTGTGGTATGAGAGGGTACAGAGCTTCGTAATGGCCTGTCGTTCCTTGGGAACCCTCTGCTACTTGTAACAGGGGTAGTCTCTGGTTCCTCTTCTGTGGGGTTTTTGGTGGAAGACTGGTAAATGTTGAGCAGAAGACCAGAAGAGACTAGTATCACTTGCACATAATGGCTGTTAGAAGACAGCAAGATGTAGCATCTGTTTTCTGCCACTCCACCAGGTTACTGCTTTTGGAGGTATTTAACTTCCAGTGAGTTAGTTCTCCAGGGCTCATCAGCCTTTCAGACGAGCATTGCTTAGGCCTAAGGCCTTTGCTGTCAGATGGTACAGCTTTCCAGAGACAGACCAGCACCCTTCCCCATTCTCTCAAGCAGGTGGGGGGCTCCTGACTCAAGTGCTTGTGTGGACTGAGCACACTAATGTCTTTGGAGGGTGTGCAGCTTATGTTACAGTGCATTAAGGGGAAATTGTGCTCAAATCAAATTGCCTTGTGAAATCCTATGCTACTCCTTAAGACAAAACATGTAAATATTTGGGTCTCAGAACAATAAGGCTGGCAAAATAGTCTTTATTGGAGGGAAGTGTTGCAGCTTTATCTCCTCTCAGAGGCTCATTGAGGTGTCGCTTTACGCCAGCCTGAGGCTCTCATTGCATCTGGTAATGTGGTTTGGATTGATTACTGTGAAGTTGACTCGTGAAGACCTGTGCTGGGGCCTCCTCCTTCCCACGGGGGTCAGTGTCTGAAAGGAGGAGGCCTTAATTAGCCGGTTCCATAGCAAGCTGCATCCTCATTGCTGCAGTCGTTGTGTCTTGGGAGGCACTAATGTCTTTGGGCAGTAATCCTAACCCTAAACAAGGTTAGCTGCAGGAAAACAAACACTCTAAACCATGGAAAATCCTGCTCCTTGGTGAAACTGACTCTTCAAAGACTCAAGGTCTCTGAAGGGGGAAGGGATGAACCATGTGATTCCACCGCATCTGGTATTAGCCTGGAATAGGCAGAGCTTGTAAACACAGCTTGGTTGATATTTTGTAAATGGCCTCAATTTTGATTAATAGAAACAGTGGGAAAACATGATTTGCCTGGTCAAGAGCTGTGGGTGGACTGGCACCCACTACCATAGCACCTGGGAGAATTAATTTCATGTTCACTCAGCTCCCAAAGCCAGAGAGTTGGGTACAAAAGTGATGTTGTGCTCTCTGGTGCTGAATTTGCAGAGTGATTTAGGTCTTTTCTTTTGATCACTTTGGTTTCATTTCTAGCCTGTTTATTGCTTTTGGCATTTCTTGTTTTTTCATCCTTCTGTGTCAGCCCAGCCACACCTGCATTTGCTGTCTGTGGTGCCACACTGGTATGAGCAGTGGTGTCTCCAGGGGATAGGTGGCAACATCAGGCCTAAGCAGGAAATATACCATGCCCCATCTTGCTTCTGTGCCTGGCAGTGTGGGCCTTGCAGGTTTACCCTGTCTGTGGAGTTCATGGTCCAGGACTAGTTTCCGTTTATTCCTAGAGCCATGTTCAGTACCTATGATACGTGAAGGATTTTGCAGCAGACTGGAGGTTTCCCACTTGGTGCAGATTTGCATCCTTGGGCCTGGCACTGAAATCTCTCAGAGTGAGGGAATGGTGTTCGCTTGGACTCCCAGTTTACCAGTGTTGTCGTGTGTTTCGCAGCAACATCCGAGAGATGAGAACTCTACACAAGGATACCTTTCTGAAAAAGCACAACCTGAAGCTAGGTTTCATGTCAGCTTTTGTGAAAGCTGCAGCCTTTGCTCTGCAGGACCAGCCTGTTGTGAATGCAGGTGAGTGTTGACCCTTTCTGGGGATTTGGATGTATAGGCAACACAGCAGAATGGGGGAAAGCAAATAGCCAAGTCCATGGCAGGAGTAGTAGCTTGGAGAAGCAAGTAAAATACACAGGGAAAGGGGACAGTCCTGCATGCTGCAGCTGATTTGCTGAAGCCACTTATTAGGTAGAGGACAGCTTGCCAAGAGGGACTCAGTTAGGAAGGGGTGACAAGAATGGGACTGGGGCCATGCATATGCAGTCTGCAGAGGGGAGAGCCTGCTCGTTGGGGTACAGGTGGCTGCTGTAGGCACAGTGCAGTTCCTGGAGGTATCAGAGGTGCTTGCTGAAACACAGAAGAACAGAATAACCAAGGGGAGAATAGCTGAAGAGGACTGAGCTGTGTGGGCTATTGTCTTTCTGTCTATCCTGGTGCTTCTCCCACAAGTACAGCAAGGGCTCATTCTTCTCTGGAGTTACGTTTAAGCTAGACATGAGCAAGTTGTTATGCTTTTGTAGCTTGTCAAACCCTTGATCTCAGGTTCTGCATATGTAACACATTTTTTTCTCTTTCTAGTGATTGATGACACGACCAAAGAGATTGTGTACAGGGACTATGTGGACATCAGTGTCGCTGTAGCAACTCCCCGAGTAGGTACCTTGGATGCTTTGTCCATGCTTCCCATAGCCTTTCATATGGGATGATCACATACTTTGAGCCACTTCAGCTTTGTGCTGTGCTGCAGCAGAAACTGCTGAGATAGGTTTTGAGAGAAGATGGAGGACCAAGAATATTCTGCCACTATATTCATCTTAATAAGAGATCTGGTAACAGGGTCAATATAAATCTCAGTTGTTAATGACTAGGGGCCAGGTTAGGGAAGCCCTTTCTTGTTATGAATCCATGACATAGGCAGTAAAAGTTTTGAACATCCTGTCCTCTAGCTAACTTTGCTGTGCTGTTCCACAGAGATGCTTCTGTACAGGGAGAGTATGGGATGGAGTTACAGATGTTGAATTAGTGAATTACCTTCTTGATTAGAAGGTTCTGCTATGAGGCAAAAGTTCTCTCAAAGAACTTGTCTTCTCACTGTCTTCTCCCAAAGTCATGGGGAGGCCCAGCATAAAGAGATGAGAGAAAGAGGTGCCAGCCGAAATCTCCCAGTGCCTCCTCTGGGAATTTATCAATGCAAAGCTGGCTCCAGACAGGCCTAGTTGATTTTTATAAGATAGGCGAACAAAGGCAAAGATGATGGCTCAATTTAAGGTGTCAGCCCTTGATGTGTGTCATGCCAGGTTTCCTGTCAGGCTGCCAGGGTGTGAGGCAGTTCTGCCAACCAGCTGCTGTGGGCTGAGGTGGAGGCAGGAACTCTCTTGGGACCATGTCCAGGTTCCTGCCCCATGACAGCTCTCTGTGTGTCACTGCACTGAATTTGCTATTCGTGGACTTTGCTTCTCCTCAGGGTCTGGTGGTCCCTGTGGTTAGGAATGTAGAAAACATGAACTTTGCTGACATAGAACGTGCTATCTACGAGCTGGGAGAGAAGGTAAGGGAAGTTTTCTGAGGAGGGTTGGGAGGAATGGAAAGAATTGGAAGTGCTGGATCGGCATGTATTGATCTGGTCTCTCTGTGTCATCATCTCTGATCTCTAACACACTTGAATTGTGCTGTGGGGAGTGATCCACTTATATGTCTGGCTATGACTCTGCCTTCTAGGACAGCTCTGCTTGTTGCCCTTCCAGAAGACTGCAATCTATGCATTAGTGACATGGCATATCTTCACCTTTGTCTTTAGTGGCCGAGGCTAAACTGCTCTGGGGTAGAAGTCCCTGTGTCTGTCTCCTGCAAAAGCAGGAGTTGGAAGTAAAGGTGAAAGAATTCTTCCCCAAAGCCACTAGATGTTCACTCTAAGGACAGGATGCATTTTTGAGCAATTTGTGCTGGTTTTCAGCTGGACAAATCAATAATCAAAGCTCTTGCAATTATTATTTATTCCTGGAGAGAGTGGATGTCCAAATCCTTGTTCTTTGTTCTCTGTGATCTGTGTGGCTTTCTAAGACCTTACTTTTACTTCTAGGCACGGAAGAATGAACTGGCCATTGAAGACATGGATGGCGGCACTTTCACAATCAGCAATGGTGGGGTTTTTGGGTCACTCTTTGGAACACCTATCATTAACCCACCCCAGTCTGCCATCTTAGGCATGCATGCCATCTTTGACAGGCCTGTGGCTGTGGGAGGCAAGGTAGGTGGATCTGCATAGGGGGTTTTAGTGAGCAAACAACAGGGCTCAGCAGACTGAGGACTTTTTTCTAAGGGATTGGTGTCACTTCTGAAATGCATTAGTATGAAGGAGGAGCAGAGACTAATGGGTGTAGGGCACTTTTGCTGGCCCTAGTACTTGTCTGAGCTGTGCAGGGGACTTTGTCCTATCTGTGAGTGGGCAAACTGGTTATATTCTGCTTAGGTGTGGGAAGGAGGAGGTTGTAGCCTTTGTGATAGGGAACAGTTCCAGGAAGGGACCTGATCTTGTATGTGGCATGGGTGGGTGGGTAGGTAATTTTGCCAGGTAGGACACATCCAGGAGGGCCTGAACCCAGGATTCGGGATGGTAAAAAGCCACGTCTTCCCTAAATTTGTCGGAGGGGCCCATGCAGGCATGAGCAGAGAGCTCACTAATGCCCGTGTCACTCCTCAGATCGAGGTGCGGCCTATGATGTACGTGGCACTGACCTACGATCACCGGCTCATCGACGGCAGAGAGGCCGTGACCTTCCTGCGCAAGATTAAGGCAGCGGTGGAGGATCCCCGCGTGCTGCTGCTCGACCTCTAGGGCAGCCACACCCCCACACAACCCACCCAGGACAGGGCCGCAGCACCAGCAGGGACAATGCAGGGCATTCAGGAACTGGCAGGGGTCATTCCAGTCATTCTCCCTCCGCTGTGATTGGAGCTATCCCAGAGGGAATTATGGGGATAGCTCCTACCTCCTTTCCTATTTTGTTTAATGAAGGTTTAGTATCTCACAAGAACTGCCGTGCAGTGGCCATCCACTCAATGGCACTGCCTTTCCGGAGCCATCTGTGTGGCATCCTCTCCCTCACAGCACCAAACTCTCACCTCTAGCTTGTCCTATACCACTGGAAACTGCTTGCTGCTGCTGTGCTAGGGTACCCTTCCCTGCCCCTCCGTGGCAGGTTCAGCTTTATTGCCTAGCACTAAGGTTCCTGGGAGGGAGAGGAGAGGCTACTGTCCTGTCCCTGTTTTGCTTGAAAACATTTCACACTCATCTGCCTTGCAAGGATGGTCTGACCCCGAGGCCACTTGCAGGAAAAGTTTTGGTCAGAGCAGGGCTTGAGGTAGGTGTCATGCTTCTGGCAGTGCCCTAGTTACACTCCCTCCACAGACAGTAACACGGGGTGGCAGCTCCCCTACTTTCCCTTGGAGATTGTCTTTCCCCAGCCCAGTCACTGTGGCATGAATGTTCTTGTCGGGGTGGGCAGAGCCCGTGACCTCTGTGGAGGCAGCACTGTTCCTGGGGACAACCCTTCCACCATTACACGCCTGACAGAGGTGAGAACTGGCCCCCAGCGACTCTCCTTGACTCACAGCTCACTGGTGGTGGATCTGACTGCTGGCTTCCTGCGTGTGGGGGCCTGGCCTGCTCCCAGCACACACACAGCTGGGGGGGCCAGGCCCTTCACTGTCATGTATATCCCAGCCCACGGGTGCTGGTTTTGGGGGGAGGGGGGCAGTCCTTAATCTGATAGCGCACACATGAATTGAGGGGTGAGGGGGTTGCTAGTGCCTGCAGAGTCTATTACTCTTACCCCCTACACAGAACTTGTAACAAAAATATTTAACACAGCGGATTTTAAATGAAATAAAACCGTGCAACGACTGCAAGGTGGAGTGTGTTTGAGGGGGTGAGGACTCTGGTATCAGCAGCATCCTGAGCATAGTGTGCGAGTCCTGTTATCTGGTGGTGAAAGAAGAGAGGCAATGGGAACTGAGCCCATCACTGGTGGAACTAAATTGAGTCTCTGCCTGTGAACACTGCTGTTCTCAAACTCTCTGCCAAAGAATTGGCTCTTCCCAGCAACAAGGAGGTTTTAAGGGCTGGAAATCATCCTTTTCTAGCAACAGAACTGTTACAGTGAGGAATTCCCAGTGTTAGCTAAAGGGCATGATAGACCTAGGACAGGCTCATAAAGTTTTTCAGAAGTTGGGTTTTTACTACTGCAACAGGGGAGAGTTGTAGTTCATGCAAGCATGGAAAAGGCTGTTGCAGGAGAAAGGAAGCAAGTAAAAGAACAGCAGAAGCTGGCTGTGGTGCTGGGTGTTTCCCCAAGAAGTCATCCTCATTGGGACTATACAAAATCATTCCAGGATCATGGCAGGGTTTTCCCAGCTCTGACGTCCACTTCAGAGACGGTTTACTCTTCCCAGCTACAGGTGAAGAGGGCAGCCCCTTGTAACAGAAAACAATTGCACTCACAGCTGCCATGTGGATGAAAGGGAGAGCAGTTCCTAGTACTGGTGCCTACATTTTCCTGGCAGCTAGGGACAAAAAGAATGCAGAGTAAGTTTTTTTGCCTGGCCCTGGCTAAGGTAGGTTAGGAGAAGAGGAAAAAACCCTTCCTTGTTCTGGGAAGGGTAGAGTCTAATTCTTGCACAAATAAATTGGGTGAAAGAGAGGGTTTTGAATTAAAAATGCTGCTTGCACTCAGCCTGAGTTCAGGATTCAGAGGATCCACCTTGCCTTTGTACATGAGTCTAGGGGAAGCCTTTATTCTGTCTGGAGCTGCAGTAAATGAGGCCCTTGAAACCAGTTGGGAAGGGAATATACAGTAAAGCTCTTAAAATAATGCAGCCTAGCAAACTGCTTTATCTAATCTGCCCTGTCAAGGTTTGCTGTAGGAGAGTGCTTGAAGCTTCCTTTTGACTCTGTTGGGTGACATTCATGGCACCGAGTTGCAGGATGCTGTGCTGTGGCTTTGGACGCAGAGTCCTTCCTCCTGAACCTCCCCTTAATCACGGGACTGGGAGGGTGGTGGGCAGGGGTGCACGGCTGCAGCTGGAGGGTCCAGCCAGTGTGGGCTGTCATGGAGAGTAAAAGCTCCAGGCTCAGCTGCTCCTGCTCTCTGGCCTTCTGTGGCGTTAGTGGTCAGCTCCCTGCTCAGTCCTCCAGTTTCTGCACAGCAATTGAGGTGTCCCACATCAACAAAGGTTTCTCCAGAGCTCTGCTTCCCTCTGGTGGAGGAGCACTCCTGCTGCTGCCTGGGAGGGTGTCTACTGCTGTGGGCAAGCAGGAGCTGGAACCAGCTAGCCACAGAGACTTGTTGCTGGTACCAAAGTCCTTACTATGCGAGATAAGTGAGCAGTGTGAGGAGTGCTGGGAGCGGAGGGCCAGAACTGCACCGCTGCCATTGGGAGCTCATCCTTCAGCCTGTGGCTTTGACTTGCACAGCTGGGCACAGCAGCCTCCACCTTGGACTGTCAGCAGACACGTGTTTGTGCTGCTTTTTCTTTAATCCAGAATGTACACTTGGCCTTCTTCCCTCTGTGCTGAGTCTTAGAGTTCACCCCTTTAAACCCTCACTGTGTGGTCTTCCGGGGGTGACCGTGCTCAAAGTGTGGTTGCGAGGGCTACTGTCCTGCCAGCGGAAAGGAGCACCCAGACATGGAAGGCTGGAGCCACAACACATTACAATGACAAAAGGCTGGAAGAAAACCCAGGCATTTCTCCCAAATCTGAGCTGCAGCCATACAGTTGTGCAGACCTGAGAGTCTGTGAGGTGGGCAGGAGCACAAAGGCAGAAGGCCAGGTACTCAGTGCCAGCTTCTGGGGTTTGGCCACAGGGTGCTGATGGCTGGGGGTGACACCAACCCAAGGCTCCCAGGCGGGTTTCAGAAACAGAAGAAACACCTGGCTGGTGCAGTTCAAAAACAAAAGGACACTTCTCTAAGTGATATTGAGTAGTTTATTTTTTTCAGAGGGCTCCTTGTCTCATCCCTGCAGCAGGGATGACCCACACACACACATGCATTCAGGGAGGGGCAGAGACCACGGGCTTGGGCTCCAGCCAGCAGGGCCCAGAGGGACTGCATTTGAAAGCCACAAAAAGTACAGAGCAGGGGGGTCACTGTGGTAGCAGCAGAGATAAAAAACACAGGGAAGGAGTTCCAGGGCACGGTGCTGAGCTGAGGAAGGGATGCTCCAAGAAGGGGAACATCACCTCTTCCTGGAGGTGGGCACCCAGGTTCCTTTTCCCACCAGGGAGGACCTGGAGAAGATAGCCTGGCCCAGCCTGACGCTTCCTCTTTGGAGATGCCAACGAACAGAAGCAGAGACAGAAGGACATGTAAGGCTGCAAAACCTCATGTGTACCCCACCTCAAGGCAGTCCTTGAGGGAAGCCTTCCCCAGCAGGCAGTGCTGCCAGTGCCACCTGGGGTCACAAGTGCCAGGGAAGCAGCCCACGGCCCAGCTCCTGCAGGAAGGACAGCCTGCCTAGCCCACCAGCTTGTTCCACGGGACTGTGCTGAAGAAGGAGTGAGACTTCAGCTTTGATATGCCATCTCCTCCAGAGCCCAAGCGCCGTTTTGGATTGTACTGCAGGAGCTGCAGAGAAAAGCAATGGGATAGGAGGAGATGGGGACGCTGGAAAAGGTACCCAAGTTGGGTCTTGTCTTTCCCCAACCTCTAGTTCCATTCTCCGTCCCATCCACCCAAGGCCCTCACCTCAGTGAGCAGTGATGTAGCAGCCAGGCTGAGGCCCTCTGGCAAATGCAGCTGGGTGTGAGGCTGAATCCCTGATGGATGGTTTTGGGAGAGTGGCTGCAGGAGGCAGAGGGTGATGGTAAGCAAAGGCACCAAGGAGGGTAAGAGCACCCTATTGAGTCTCCATTGCCACATAACCCCAGCCCTACACAGCAGCATTTAAAAGCCAGGGCCCTTAACACCCACATGCACAAGCACTGGGAATCATATGTCTAAAGAAACCTGGCCAAGAACTGAGCAGCCAGCAGGCCAAGGCACCCTCCGAGCCCTTGAGCCTCCTCCTCCCCTGTTCTCCTTGCACAGCTCCTCAGCCTCTTACCACTCCTGTCAGCAGCTCATACAAGAGCGAGCCAAAGCTCCAGCAGTCAGCTGCTTCAGTGGGCTCCATGATCCCCCCCACTTCTGCAGAAAGAGACAGAGAGGGGTTAGAGCTGGAGGCAGGGAGCACCACACTGTGCTGGGCACATCTCACTGCCTGTGGAAGCCCCCTCTCTCCAATTGGTGCCACTGAGCAGAGAGTTGGAGAAGGCAGGGGGCATATCCCTTACCTGGAGCACTGTAGAGCTCTTCCCGTGCCTGGCTGCAGTAGTGGGGCTCCACCTCTGTCCACTGGCCAAAGAAGGTGAGACGGACATGACCTGCAGAGCAGCACCAGGGTCAAAAGCAGGAAGGTTAGGACAAGACTGGGGGCCTTGGCTGTAGCATGAAGCCAAGCCATATCCCTGCCACTGGGAACAGCCAGGGCACTTGGGCCCCTGTCATGCCCTGAACACAAAGGCACTGAGCGTCCCCGGGCACCACACACACCCCCACTACCCTCCCAGGGCTTGTCCAAGGTGCCCAACAGGTGAGACTGCTTATGTGGGCTCCAAGCTCACAGATCTCAGTGCAGGCTGTGGTGAGGAAAGAAGTAGGTTTTGAAGGGAAAGGGGGGAGAAGGTTAGCTTTCCCCTTGCAAAACTCTCTGTATTTTTCTTTTTGTAAGCAATTTGTAGCTCTCCAGTTTGTTCCTAGATGTTGCCAGCTGAGCAGGGACTTGCACTGACAGCAATACCCACAGCTCAGAGGGATGAAATGGCTCCAGAACACCCCCAGCAGGCAGTTACTATAAACAGGGGAAAACTAACTCAGTAGTCCCACTAACCTCAGGCACAGTTCAGTTGGTCTCAGCTTCCCCAGGCTGGGATTTCCCAGGCAGCCAACCCCCACGTGGGAGCAAGTGCAATGCATTTCTGTGGCTATGGCCCTTGACTCTCCTGCTGCAGAGCTATTTCTTGTAATAATTACTTGGAAAACTTAAGTAAGATCACACTTTCAATTTCAGAAATACCAAACCTTCCCAGACTCCCACCCTCCTCCAAAGCAAACACAAGAAAGTCCATATCTTCTGGAAATGGGGCAAGCAGTAGTCTCCCAGAAGAGAGACCAATTTCCTCCTCCTTGGGGCAGCAACATGGGGCATTACCTACCGGCTGTATCAAGCAGCAGGTTCCTGGGGTTGAGGTCCCGGCACAATACTCCCTGTTGGTGAAGTCCCTCTAAGGCCAGGAGGATTTCTGCTGCCCACAGCTGCACCTGCTCTTCATTTACAGCCCACACTCTCCGGTTGTGCCCATGGGAAGCCAAAGCCCTGCATTGTCCTGATGGTGGCTGTTTGCTGAGCTGGCCACAGGTTAGGCTTGCTCCCCATGGGGTCTCCCACATGGCTGGGTCAGGCACATTGGGTTTGCCAGAGCTGGACAGGGAAACTCCTGCAGAAAGCTGCTTCTCACCCAAAGCCAGGAGGGGCTGAGCCTGGGAGGCCTCAGACCCTTTCTGAGCTGGCAGTTGCCCTGGCCCTGACTGGCCTCCTCTCACAGTCTTTGGTACAGGGACAAGCCCCTGGGGATGCCTGGGACCTTGTTGGGAGGCTGTTCTCTCAGATATGCAGCCTGTGCCACTGGTTAGATCATTCCATGGGTAGACAACCAGGCCCTGGCTGGCAAGGTGGCCAGGGCATTTGGCTGACACCCCTGGGAAATGGTCCACAACACCAGACACAGTCTGTGTCACACTCAGATCCTGTCCTCCAGGTGCAGCCCCCCTGCCACCAGCAGGAGCTAGGAGAAGCTGGCAGTGGTTCCCTGAGCCAGAGTCTGTGGGGCCAGGGGGCTGCTCCTGAGGTAGTGAGGCATCAGTGTTTCCCAATACTCGGTAGTTTACAGAGCCTGGGAGGCCACTGCCTGTCCAAACAGGGAGGATGGATACTTGGCTGCCACCCTGGGAGTTTCCCACACCATCCTCTGTGCCATGGTCCCTCAGAACTTGAATGGTGTTTGAATCAGCACAGTCCTGCTGGACACGGTACTTGGAGCGGAGGTGAGACCACAGTGTCTCCCCTGGAAAGCAGAAAGGAGAACAAATGATGAGGCAGAAAGTATCCCTGATTCCCCTACTGTCAACATGGCCCATTCAGGCCCAGGCCAAGGCCCACCCAGTGGGGTTATCATTGAGCATCATTAATCTCCCCAGCAGCAAAGCTCAAGTCCATGCAGAACACACCCCTGCCCTACAAGCACACCATGCCCAATACCACCCCTTCCCCAGGACCTAGCCCACCTAAGTCCCATCCCTTCTCCTTTAGCAGCCCTCTCCCCATTCTGCACAGTCTCCTTGATCCCACCTCTGCTACTTCTATGTCACAGTCAAGCCACATATTCGCAAATGCTCCTGATCCCACTGCCAATCCCCACTTTCCCCTGAAAGTCTTTCCTTACAGTGTGACAGAAATGCCAGAGAGATCCCACAGCATGGCATGAGACCATGGGTCAGCAATGAGCCAGAGCAGCAAACCCTGGAGCCCACAGCATATTGCCAGGGCTTCCCAGCCTCACTACATTCACTGCTGGCTTCTTTCTGTAAACTTATCCTATAGCAATGCACAAGGAGTTGAGTCTGTTCTCCAACACACATCAGCTTCCATTTGTCATTACTGGACTCCAGCTGCTGCTCCCTACACATCCATTCAACCAGCAGAGAGTAAAGAAGCTCCATGGGACAAGCCTCCACCTTGTCATACTTCTTCACCAAGATCTGGGACAACCTCAAATATGCCTCCTTGATGTACCCAAACCACAGTATGCTCACTACCCCTTATGCCCTAATTTTCCATTTCCTCTCTTTGGTATGACCTCAAAATCCAGTGTGACCTTTGGTAACCAAAAGAAGAAAAAGTTTTACAAAGGTCTTTTCAAAAGATGGTTTTGTTCTACAACATTCAGGTGAACTATCTCACTTCGTTTTCCTTCTCCATCACCTTCCTCTTATGGTCAGACAATGCTAGTAAAATGAAGAAGTTTTTCTTTTTAAAATGCTGGATCACATCAACTTCATTACTTAAAGGCATGGCCACTCCCTCCCATGAGGCCCAGTGGCTCATCTCTCTGAAGACTAAGGCTGGTTTCCATATAACACACCCCCCCACACGCAACCTCTTTCTCCTTGTAGGTCTCCATAGGCCCATTTCCAGGTTACATCCCCAGCCAGTTCTTATCAAACCTCTGCAATTCACAGCTGAACAGCTCTGTTCATTAGGTCTCCAAGCCCTGGTACCCACCACCCTTCTATGAAGAAGACAGTTTACACTATCACTATAAGAAACAGTCCCAAAACAGGAGGATTTTTGGATTTTAAAGAAAGGACAGTTCAGGATAAACCAGGATGCTTCACAGATGGGAGGCAGGGCTGTCCTCACTCACCCTGCACGTGCTCCAGATGGAGAAAGATGGAGTCCTCACTCACATAGTAGCACAGCAGCTTGACCATGAAGGGGACCCCATGAGGGATGATGGTCTGTCGCTCACGTGTCTCAACGTGGGATTTGGGGAGGCTCTGAGAAGGTACAGGTAGATGGGTGGTACAGCACGATAGGGACTTGGACTCTGTGCAGCCAGCACCTGGCAGGGCTGGAGGCTACCCAGAAGGTAATGTGCCTTCTGCCAAGCCCCGTGGCTGCTCCCATGTCCCCCATGATGGCGCTCCCCCATCTGCACAAACTTGTGGCTCATATAGAGTCTGTCAGTTCCCAGCACGCAGATGTGGTAAGGCAGCGTTCTGCAAAGCTCTGCCAAAGGTAGGGCAATCCACATCTGCACTGTGGGACCCAGAGAGCACAACTGCTCCAGAGCAGTGACTCCTCTGCAAACACCCTGCTCCCTTCAGGGAGGAACCTGCTATCCCAACCCTTTCTCCTCTTCCCCTGGAAATGATGCTTCTCCCTCTCATGCCAGACTCTCCTTGTCCAGTTATTGAAGTACTTCATTGTTAGTTCCAAGGGCACTGAAAAATACTCTAGGACTTGTACTGAGCACACCTCACAACGTGTTTCAGGGGTTGACACAATTTAACACAGGCTTGAAGTGTTACAAGGCAGAGAAACAGATGACCAAGGAGAACCACTTCCTTTCTGATCACAGAGGATTACTGAGGCAGCCAAAACACGATTTTTGAACCATGAACTTCGTCCAACCTCTGAGAGCTGCTATTTTTTATCCTTTTACCTGCCCCAGCCATCAGCTTGGACAAGGTGGCCCCAGCCTGAGAGGGAGAAGCAGGCAGATGAAACTGAAAACACCCACCTTGAGTATAAAGGTCTCACCAGTAGCTGGATCCTGGACAATCTGCACCTGGGGCAGTATACACAGTACTGGTCAGAAGTGGTGACCCAACACACAGCCTACAGGAATGACCTAAGGGACTCAACTCTGCAACTGAAACAAACTCCCACCCAACTGGAGGAGTTTTGTGAGACTGAGACCCCCAACTCTTGAAAGGCAAAACACAGGTTATTGGCAAGGAGATAGCCACACAGCCAAGAAGCAAGAAATTAATTAAACAAGAGGTGGCTTCCATGCCAGTTTTACTTCCTTCACACTGAAGGGTTTCCTAGTGCTCTTTCTGGGCTCAAACCTGGGCCTCAGCAAGACAGGAGGATCACATCAGTCCTGACAAACTGAGATGTGTGAACAGCAGTGGAGAGCAATGTGCCATGTATGTGTGGATACAGTAAGCCTGGCATCTTCACTCCAAGATAATGAACTTCTAATTAGTTTATTCTTCCAGATAGTTCAGCTTCTGCTTAAGTCTAGGTTATCCACAGGAGTCTCCCATCGTGGCACCTGGGCATTAGACACATTTCCATTTGTGGGAAAGAATGAGATGCATAAACCTCCCTGTAAATATCTTGAGAGGTCTGATAAACAAAAGTAATGGGGACATTAAAAGATTTCCCAGTTAACTCCTTAAGGGTCTTGAGTCCTCTCCTATTAATTTTTCTGGGTGGGAATAGTGTGGATGGATACTCCAACATTGCTTGATGGATGTGCTGAGGGCTGGCACCCCCATTCCAGCTGCTAGGACCCTCCAGCTTATGTTCCCTTTGGTCCAGACCCAGCCTCACCCCCATCCCCATCCCCAGGTCAAGTCATTACCTTATCAATCACTCCCACAACCTTACACCGTCTCAGGTTCTCCACTGCTGAGCTCAGTGTCCTGATCGGCCGGAAGCGCAGGCTGCTGTAGCCCTGCAAGGTGATAAAAGAAGAGCATGTGGGACCTAGATATGCTGTTCTCCATTACAGAGGGTCAAAAAAGTCCCTGCATTTTCCAGAGGAGGCAGAAATACTGCCCACCCGGTCAACCTGCAAAGACAACACTCCAAAGGCCATGATTCATTTCTAACATGAGCTGGACCATTTCTTTTGTCAACCCCTGGATTTCTAAATTTTTTAAGGAAAGCTTGCACTTGCAGCAGAAGTAAAAATCACACCAAAATTTGAAGCTAGACCTGGACTGTTTCAACACTAAGGGGATGTGTGTGGAAGGTAGTTGTCTTTCTCCCCCGTTCTTCCCACTAGGCTCTGACCTTGCCCTGCCTCACTCCCTTCTCCCTTCTTTAACCACTTCCTTCCCACAATGCAAAAAGCAGCCATTGTCTTTGGTTTCCATATAGATGGAAATGCTGATAGATGGGAAGAGGACATTTTTAACATTTCACAGAGTGGTTCCCTGCAGTGGCTTCAGTCTCCACAAAAATGTCCCTAACCCACCATGGCGGCAGCAAGCTAAGCATACACCCTTTGGAGGGTGGGGTCCTGGAAGCACCCTGGGCAGCCTGGGCCCACCTCGGCTCCTCGATCCAGGCAGGGTGAAGAGCTGCCAGCTCCCCAGCAGCCACTGCCAGGCCGGGACACTCGGCAGCTTGATGCACCTGCCGTTTTCTCTACACCACCCTAGTGTGGCATCTGGCAGAGGCAGACAAGGAGGACACCCGGGGCTGCTTTATCTGCGTGTCCACCCCCCACCCCCGTTTCCCGGGGTCACAGAAGCGCTGCCGTCCCACCCGTGCGGCCCCTCAGCGGCCCCTCACCGTGGCCGTGGAGTTGGCGCCCGCCGCCCGCTGCAGGTGGCAATTGAAGATTTCCTCGGCGCGCCGCAGGTACTGGGTGATCTTCCTCTTCACGGCCTCCCGACGCTCCTTGTTGGGGTCAACTGCGGTCGGTGCAAAGGGTGGGTGTGAGGGGCCCGGCCCGGCCCCGGAGGACCGGCCACAGCCCCCAGGGGAACGCCCCAGCCCGGAAGGGTGAGAACCCTTCTCCCGGCAGGGATGCGCTCCCTGGATAGATGCCCCAGTGCCCTCACACACTCTCTAGAGGGATTTTCCCGTCTCCTCATCATTATCCCTGCCGGGATACCTCGGCCCCTGACGGGACTCCCGCTATGAACCCGGAGGGATGCCCGGGTCCGCTGCCCCGGGAGGCCGCACACACCCTGCACGCCGCGGAGCAGCACGTCCACGCCGTTCTGGTAGTGGTTGAAGGCCTCCTGGTAGTCCTCGCTGACGTCCCGCTCCAGCGCCAGGCGCAGCTGCCGCGCCGCCTCCACCAGGTAATCCCGGCGCCCGCCGCCCTCGGGCCCCGCCGGGCCGCCCCGGCCCCGCAGCTGCCCCAGGTAGACGCGGGCCTGCGCCAGCGCCCGGGAGCAGGGCTCGGCCTCCGCCCGGCTCATGGCCCCGCCGGGACACCGGGAGCGGGGCTGCGGGGTCAGCCGGGGCCCCTCCGCTTACCGGCACGGTCCCCCGGCGCGGCCCCGGGCTCGGCGGCCGCCAGCATCCCCCGCACCGCCCTGGGCAGGGCGGCCGCCAGCATCCCCCGCACCGCCCTGGGCTCGGCGGCCGCCAGCATCCCCCGCACCGCCGGGCCCAGCGGCAGGGGCGCGGCAGGGCGGGCGCTCCTGATTGGCCGCGGATGAGATCATCATCATCATCATCATCATCACCATCGCCATCATCATCATCACCATCACCACCATCCCCATCACCGCCGCCGCCCACGGGATCCGTGCCCGGGTGTCCCCGCCGGGTCCCGCTCCTCCCGAGGCGGGCGCTCCACCTCCCCGATAAGGCGCGATGAGCGCCATCGCTCCGCTTGCTTCATTGCCATTCTTATGCACCATTAATTGCCCATAATTAACCAAGCTCCCGTTCATTAAATTATGCCTTTGCCGCCGCATTTCGGTCCTCCCATAATGTGTAACTAGATGTGTTTTAACTGGCCTCTGTCTCTGCCGTCCTCAGACAGGGCACTCATTCCAGCAGCTCCCCACTGCCACAGTTAAGGTGGTGGGTGTCTTGCCATTCATCATGGTCAGCCCAGGGTACCCCTGGCTCCTCCTGATTTCCTCTTTCAAGCGGATGCCATTGGCCCTGACACTGGGCTCTCAGCCATCCCTTCTACCAGCTCTTGCAGACTCATTGAGTTTTACAAACTTATTCCCAATGTACAGCACAGGGAACATCAGCACAAATGCATTAAAATGCATCAAAGTGACAGCATAATTGAGATCCCAGCTGGTGGTTAACAAATGCTTTGTATGTGGAAAATATCAGTCTTTGGCTTATTCTAGAAACACATATTCCTGCCCTCCTAGCCTGGCTTTTTCTTGGAAGGCCAGGAGGCCTTGCAGGGCCTGCTAGGTCACTGCAGTTACTAGTGAAGGAGATTCACTGAACCAGGAGTGCTCAAGTGGTTACTACCAATTGGCCAACTGGTTTGCTGTGTCTGTGGGATGGTTGGTCCTAAGTTAAATAACTGCCTTACCACAGGCATGGCAGGGGACCTGCAAAAGGAGGAGGGCTGGAATGAAATCTAAGGGATACCCTTAGAAAAACTGTGCTAAGATTGTTTGGGAAGAGGGAGGTCCCTACACCCTTGTCCATCCCTTGCTAACCTATGTGCACGTCCCATTGCAACAGGAAATGATCCTAAGATGGGGGGTTTCATTTTGTCAGGAATTGGCCCTGTGCTGTGCCCTCACAGCCACACCAGCCTGGCCAGCCTCTGTGTGCAGCCCCTGCTAGACCTGGTACTTGCTGTGGGACTGGCAGAGAGGACACTCATTTGTGGCTGGCCTGTGATTACTTCACACCCTGCACACACTTGGAGGGGACCTCCCCGGGCTCAGGTCCCCTGGGCAGTTCTTTTGCACAGCCCAGCCCATTAACAACAGCACAGGACTGTAAAGCCTGTGCCCACAGCTCGGCTCAGCATCCAGCAATGCAACACTGTCTCTCTTACAAAGACCATTTCTTTGGGAGTATGAAAGTATTAACTGTGCCTCAGAGGGCAGGTCTAGGAGGATGCAAAGCCATCTGCTTTGTAAGACAACTCACTGCCCAAACACAATCGGTGTGCTCAGTTCTTTGGTTTCTCCTCAAAATGCTTCCAAGTTCCTTTCCCAACCTCTGCCTGAGACCATCTTTTTCTGCCCAGCCTATTTATACCCTACAGTCTCTGAGGTGTTTTAATTCTCACCAGAGTCTCAGGGCTCCTCCTTGAAGTGAAAAGTCTGAGCAGGCAAGAAGTAAGTGAGAGCCAGGGATGAGAGCAGGGGTGCTGCTGGCACAACTCACCTGCCTGGCTACAGCAGATCTGTGTGGGCCTGGAGAGGACAGAGAGCACAGGAAAACCACAAAATCCAGCACAATGTATCTGTAGAGTGGTTTGGATATTGAGGTGATAGTGACAGGGAGATGTGTGAAGAGGAGTTGCCAGGAGGGTACAAAACTCGGTTAAGTTCTTCATCAAATACCTCTGAAGTGGCCAGAAGAGTGAGCTGAAGGCATCAGCAGGAAGTGCCTCAAAGATGTTCCTATGAGGAAAGTCTTGGAAGGGAAGAAGACAGGTACCAGCCCTGGGGCACCACTGCCTTACCTGTGGGCTTGCAGGTTTGCATGCCAGTGCTGGACAGAGGACATTAAATTTGGGGTGTTGGAACCCTGGAGGAAGCCAGTACCATCACATTGGGGGAATACTTTTAGATTAACCTGTTGAAGAGCTTATGGTCCTTGTTGGAAAGTGGGAACTGCCAAAGCAAAACCAGCACAGACAAATAATAGGGAGAGGAGTGAGAGCTGCCTTTTTTCTCACAGGCTAAAAGTGACACGAGAGCTTGCAAAAGCTTAAAATATGCCGAGACTGCAAGCATGACTGGATCCCACAGGCAGGATTATGCCAAACTTTGTGAGGATGCAAAAGACCTCTAAGTCACAATCAAGAAGTTAGGACCTCAGTGTTTCTTTCTTTGCATGGAGATGTGGGAGACCTGCACAGGCATGGCTGGGAGACACTGCTGGGTGGCAGAGCTTTGATAGCATCCTGTGCTCAGGGAGACCAGAGGTAACCAGTGAAGTTTTAACATCAGGGCTTCATCAGCTACAGTGCTACATCTCTGGGCCAATCTCCACATCACCTTTATAGTTACTTCAAAAAAACCATAAAATTTTGTTCCTGGTGCATAAGGCCACTTTATGTTTTGTCTCCCTATAAGTATCCTCCTAAACCATCTTACTGCAGCTCTGGCTCCTAAAGCCTTGTTAAACAAACCTTTGCCCTGTAAGGCTGGAAGACACAGGGAGCCCAGGGACGCTGATAACCCAGTGGTTTGTTGCTCCTGGGTTCTATGGGACAGCTGCCTGTCTGCAAGTACACAGACAGGGAAAGGATGAGGGATTTGGGAGCACTGGGGCTGGAACAGGTTTTCTGTCTGTCCATAGTGGATGCTGCTGGCAGGGTCCCTTTACAAGGGCATCAGTCTCCCCCTATAGCCCCTCACTGCAGTGCCTGGGGCAAGGCCACACACAGCACCCAGGCAGCTCAGGTGATGGAGGGAGAGAAGAAACACAGGGGTCTGTGCAAGGCAGGTGCCTGGCCCTGCCACATCTGATGGGCAGAGCTGCCTGGAATATCTCAGTGCCAGGCAGCGGCCAAAGAGGTGACACCAGAGATCAGGAACTGTTTGGAAAAGCCACTGTGTTAGTGTGTTTGAATTTGTTTTAATCCTAATCATCAGTCACAACCCCCTTGTGTTACATTGAGAAACTTATTTTTATTAATTAACATACTTGGATTTATGTAACTTCCTTTTATAAACATTTAATGCTACTGGGGTATTAAAAACAATACAGAAACCATCACATACATCCTCAAGTGCTGCACATGGTTCTCCTTGGCCTCAGAGCAAAACCCAGCCAGGCAGAAATGACACACAGTGATAGGGAAAGCCTGTGTGGACCAGGCCACCACATGGTCCACACAGACTTTGAGTGATATGGGACGGGGAGCAGCGAGTTCCCCTCATCTATGAGGTAGTGAAGGAGGAACTTCATGGGCTGTTTTTGAGGCAAAGCCCATATAGGCAGTGCTCCAGGATACTGTGGATGTCTGGAAATGGGATCCAAAAGGGATCCAGCAGGCTGCTGAAGGATATGCCCAGCTGCACAGTCACAACTCACACAATCCATTCCCTGCTACATGGTGGCAGTATGCAGGTTCACATCACCTCAACACCCACCTCCAGCTTTCCCTGACAGGGATCTGCCCTGTCTCAATGTCCTTGTGCCAGCCTCAGGCAACACCAGCACTATGGCTTAGAGAGTCATAATGTGAAACCCTGTTACAGGCAGCCCTGTCAGATGTGGGAATGAGCCACCTTGGACCCCAATTCTTGCTATGTTAGGCTCCACCCTTGTTCCTCAGAGCAAGATAAACCACAAGCCCCATCATTTAAGGGTAACCTTGAAGCCTTTGCAGATCTTGCCCTCCATTTTTTTATTTGAAGCTTTCAAGAATGACACTTGATTTTGTTTTAACCCAGTGTCAGGAGTGCCCCACAAAGATGCAGGTGCCAAGTCACCCCTAGGGTTTCCAGCTATATGCACTGCCCCAGGATGTGGCTTGCACAGATGGGCATGGGATGCATTTGGCAGACAGCCCGAGACCCCCTGCAGTAGTAGGGGAAATGGGGGCAAGAAGAGCCTCAGGAGAACTGCTTAAACATGGAAAACCGGGGGCTGTGGCTAGGGCCTCCCCCCTAGACCTGTGCAGAGAGTGGCTGAGTGGGGAAAGCAGCAAACACCAGTCCCCTCAGCCACCTCGATGAGGGCCACCAGCTCCTGATACCCTGAGGGTGTTCCCAGTAAGGAAAGGGGGCCTCAGGCCAGCCTGTCCCCATGTCAGGTAAATGACCCTTGGTAGGGTATTTCTTGAGTGGGCAGCCTGCCCCCCCAGTGCCCTAAACTTTGCATCAGCCTTGTCAGGGAGGACAGGGCCCTGAGCCAGACATTTGGACTGGGATAAGAACAGGATGAGCATAGTGAATAGGGAGAGGTACCTGTTCCACACTGTGGTGTGGAGGAGAAGGGAAGCTTGCTCAAGGGCCTCCCAGTACCCAGCTGAATTGCAGCACATGGATAGCCCCCAGCCCAGGGAAAAACCTGCTGGTTTCCCATCTCCAGCATCACACCAAGGGCAGTCCCTTGGTGCTGCAGGATTGGTGATGAGGACAAACCCTGGGTCACTGCCCTCCTCCATCTTCAGTGGGTGCCCATGGGGAAGTTCCTTGCCTTTCTGGAAAGCAGACAGGAGCTGCCAGCTCCCATGTCTGACCAGCTTTTTTTGAGGAGGGCAAAGCTGGGACTTAGCTGTGAATACAAGAGGACCCTAGTTCCCTTCTGTTCCCAACCAGAACAGCTTCCCAGGCTGTTCCCTGGCACTTGCCTGGGCTACCCTGTGCCAAAACTGGGACGGATGCAGCCCTGCAGCCTTGCCTGCCCCAGATTTCCTTCCTCCCCAGCTGCAGAGAGCTGGCAGGACAGAGAAGTTTTGCAGATGCAGCCCTGTGAGCCATCTCCACTCACTCCCACATCATGCTGTCCTCCCCAGCCAGTTCCAGCAGCACATCCACCAGCTCGGCTCCTTATTGCCCCTAGAATGTCCTCAAACACCAACACACTGCTTGAGCTCCTCATCTTCAGCCCCAGGCTTGGTCACAAGTCCTTTTTTCTTGCTGCCAATGGGGCAGGTGGGGCAGGGGAGTCCTTGGTTCTGGGCTGTGCTCCCACCAGGGCCAACCAAGGGTACAGTCAGCTCTTCCATGCTGGAGTCCTGCTTGCCACTGCAGCTTGGAGGGACATGGCTCTACAAGTCCTCCAAGGGGAGCAAAGGCAGCTGGCTCAAACCCAGGTGGCAGGAGCGAGGCTGGGGGCAGGGCAGAGGCTACCTGCGTGGTGTGCCACATCTGCAAAGAGAGCAGGGCACAGGGTGAGCACTGGCAGCATGGGAGGCTCACCTGCTCTGCCCTGGATCCTCTCCTTTGTGCCTGGCCCCTCTGACACAGAGCTGCAGAGGTAGGGAGTGCAGGCAGCCTCTTTGTGGGGAGGAGTGAGGGTGATGGGGCTGGTGCTGGCTGAGCCCCCCAACAGCAGGCTTCAGACAAAAGGGGGAAGTGTGAGAGGAAAGTGTTAGCCACAGGTGTCACATCTCACAAGTGCCCACAATGAGTCCAGCCTGAGCTGTTACAGCAAGGAGTTTGAGAGAGTGAGATAAAGGACGGAAAGAGTAGAGTAACCCAAACAACAATCAGTCAAGGACAGCAGTAAGGACACAGCTGGCAGCAAGATGAGGCTGAAACTGAAAATTCATGGATCCATGAAACCCAACATGGTCTGTGATGACAATAGAGGTAAGCACCATTAAGTCACCCAGCCCATTCATCCCCATTCTGCCCAACTTTGAGCTGCTGATCCTGGAGACTACCAAGCACCTATTGAGTCTTCAGTAAAAGGCCTGTTTCCCCACAGCCACTGTTCCCTCCTGCTTTCTTCTGTGTCTGCTGTGCACAAACCTTTCACAGTTCACAGTGTCAGTAAAGATCTAAATGCTTAATTAAGACACTCATCCCAAGAAAATTAACCCAGAAGACACCACCCATACCTGCCCCTCCTCACTTACAGTTCACAGTCTTTCCGTCCCTTCTTGTCTTGTCTTCTCTTACCTCGGCCCTTGGACCTCCTCCTTCAAAAGGAAAGTACCACAAGAAGGGCTGATGTGTGGGAGATGAGAACCACAATCCCAGCCAGTAACAATGTCTCTGATATCACTTACCTTCCCAACCTCATCAGGTCCTGCCGGGGCCTGCAGAGTGGGAAAAATGACAGAGAGAAGTTATTTGACAGTGCTGCGTGTTGAGCTGCAGAAGCTGGTCGATTGACATGCCCCAGTGCACAGCCCAATCTACCTGTTATCATTCATGTTTAAAACAAACACAATATCTCATCTCTTGACCTTACCAACCCCTCATCCAGGAGCTGACTGCAGTAGGCAGAGAGAAGGCAGGGACAGCAAAGGAGCTGGTCAGCTTGGGGGACTACCCTGGAGATGTGACATTTTGCCAGTGTGGCTGGGAAGGGCAAGTTCAGCCCTAGCTGCTCTCAGTGGCAGCTTTCACATCTTGTTAAACAAGGTGCAACACCCTGAGTAACAAACATGGGGGATTTGCTGCAAAGTCTCAGTAGTGGATTCTCAGCCATGACATACTCTGTCTCCACAGGGGTCACAGCCAGGACATCTGCCACACCTACATTACCTAGGGAGTGATGCACAGGTGTGGAAAGTGGATTAGGAAGAAGCCAAAAACTGCTGCAGAAGGCAGCCTGCACAAGTGCCCATAGGAGATCCCCTGGGAGTTACCCTAGGTAGGAAAAGCACAAAAGGCTTAGGAAATTCCCTACATAGGAAATAGCTGGAAGCAGAGAAGGAGGCAAGTAACACATCTGCTTCTTCCCGCTCCCCCTTCTGCATCTCCTGACAGACTTTCCAGACAGAGACTGTGTGGAGCTGGATCTTCTCCAGTACAGCTGCTCATAAAACTGCAGGGGAATACCAATCTGGGAATCCTCAGGATCTTCTTCCAGGCAAGGATCATGTCTAATGGCTGCCCAGCAGGACACTCATCCCCCAGATTTTGCAATACTGAATCACCCCTGGATCATGATGAAGAGTGATTACCAGGACGCCCCATGCAGGCAGTGCTGGAGTCTCTACAGCAAGGACCAGCTGTAGGCAGCACTGGAGCTGCTCCCTCGGCATTGCAGTCCTCAGGCAGAGGCCCCATCCTGCCTAGGCTTTCACCACTTTTGGGACAAGTGAGCACCCCAAGGAGTTGACTAGGTGCCAGGAGTCTATGGCAGGTTGGTGCTGCACATCCTTTCCAGGCCAGCACTGTGTATCCAGGCCAGGTTGGCACTGTGTTTTAAGCTTCCATTTGCTGGCTTGGATGTAAACCTCTGCTGTACCCCCAGGTCTGTATGGGGCAGCCTCCCTTAAATGGTGGCCCAAGACTCAGTTGTTGAGCTTTCTCTTTGGGCCACGTTCACACTCAGGCATGGCAAGCTACGGAGCTGCCTGCTGAACCACCACCTTGGACGTGCTGTCACACACCAAACACCTGCCTCAGAGCCACCAGCCTTACTCCATTACCCACAGGCAGATCCTGTGGCTAAAGGAGCATATACCAGGCATGCCAAGGCAGCTGCAGGGATGGGGAGCACAGCCCTGAAGACGGTGGATGGTGTCTGACCTGTCTTCACAACAGCACGCACCTCCTTGTCTGCGCGGAGCAGGTGCAGAGATGTGGTGCAGCCTGTAGGTGAACAAGGGCCCCAAGCACCAGCAAACCCTAGTGCAAAGACAGCAAGAGGGGGTCCCAGCACAGCCAGGGTACCCACAGGGCATCCCTGCTCCACAGACAGGGTGAGCTGGCAGGGTTGCTCTTGCTGGAACCCAGGAGTCCCTACCTGCACTCGCACTGCTTGTGCTCGGTGAACGCCATCTCCACGTAGGGTGCCTCCCCGTTTGGCTTTATCTTCAGGAGCTGAAAGAAGAGCAAAGGTTACTTCTCAGGCAGCAGCAGGAGGGGGCTGGAAGGGCTCCTGCACCACTGCATTGCCACCCCAGGCTCTTGGGAAGATGCATGTCTAACCTGTTCCTCGGGACCTCCAACAACAGAGACTCCACCTCCACACGTAGGCAGTACTGGCCAGGCCCAGCTGCCCCAGCAGCTTGGGAGGCTCTTCTAGTGCTGCCCCACATCTTCAGGGCTTTAATATAAGTCCCATGGTCTTGGGATGTCCCAACCTCAGAAAAGATTTTTCAGTCTCTGCCTTTCTGGAGAGCTTTCACATATTTGACCCCTTTGCACACCTCCCTTCTCTGAAAGAAATATCCCGTCCCAGTCATGTTTTTCAGACCAATCCCATTGCTACTGCCTCCCCCTAGACCCCTTTCCTACAGCACGGAGTTAAATTGACTGGAGTCAGTAGCACAGTGCCTCCCTAGTCCAGGGGCACAGGATTCACCCTGTTACATGTCACAGCACAGCCTGAAGTTCAGGCTGGACACCCAAGGGCCTTACAGGGTATGTTCATCGGTGTGATCCACACCAGTCCTTGCAGAAGTGTCTGGCATTTCCACCCTGTACACAGCAGCAGGATCCTTCCCATAGAGGGAGACCTGTGCTTGGGGAGCTGCCTCCTGTTCACACCAGGCTTTCCTGATCCACCTCAGCCAAGAGCTTTTGAAACTGCCATCCTGCCTTCCAACACACTTTCAACCTCAGAGAGACCAAAATCACTGGTGATTTATTGTAGGCATTTCCTAGTCCATCCTCCATGGCAAAGCAGAGTTTTTCCCTGGGCCCTGCAGCATCAGCAGGTTGATCTCTGGCAGCTCAGTGCAAGGGCTGCAGTGTGGGGACAACTGCTGCCTGCTTCATGGGAAGAGTCGAACTGCCCGGCATTTCCCAGCCCACATCTCGCAGCTCACACAGTGGTGGCTGAAAACACGGTTGGCTCAGCCCTTCATTCTCACCGTGCCCCAGTGCGGGAGCATTCAGTGTCAGCACCACCCCCAGCACCACCGGATAGACCCTCACTTCTCCCTTCGATCCCAGGGCAGTGCCTACTTTGTCCCAGCAGGCAGCCACGGGCAACTGGAGCACCCCCCCAGCCCCAGCACAGGACAGGGAAGGTCTGGAGAAACGACAGCAATGAGCAAGACAGATCACACAGAGAGAAGTCCGGGAAGGAGGGAGTGAGGCCAGCACCGCCAGGGGTGACACCTGAGCTCGGGGCCAAGCCCAAGGGGCAGGCAGAGGGACCCTGCTGGCTCGGCACGCCTTTGAGCAGTTTTAAGTCCTCTCTCCCTTGCTAGTCACTCTGCCTCAATGTCTAGAGAGTGCAAAGCTGCAAGTTCCCCTTCCCGGCGCTTGGTGAGCAGCCCTCCGCCCCCCCGGCCCGGCCCGGCCCCGCAGCAGCAGCGCGTACCTGCATGGTCACCGTGCTTGTCTCCACCGGGACACAGCGGAGACCCTCGTCCCCACAGCAGCCTCCACAGCGCTGCAGGGACACGCACGAGGGTCTGAAAATGTATTCCACCTCGTTGGGGAATTCGGTAATGACGTCCACCAGCTGCTCCAGAGGCCGGCAGAAACTACGATTCCAGATCTCCCGAAAGGTCAGGACTGCAAGAGACGGGGACAGGGGCTTTAAGGAGGCGCCCAGAGAGGCAGAGCCCAGCCGGGGCAGGTGCAGAAGCCGCGGGGTGTCCCGCGGCCATCACGGAGCACAGAGAAGCAAAGGACAGCCTTGGGCTGCCAGTAAGTCCGTCAGCGCACTCTGCACATCGCTGTGCGGGGCTCACACACCACCCCAGCAGGCTCTGTCTGCCTCTATCCGCCAGCCCCGTCTCCTGCCCACACACTGCTCACCCCCGACCCCCGGCGGGCAGGGGCTCCCCGCTCCTGGCTCCGGGACAGCCGTGCCTGGGGCTTTCCAGCGGGGAGAGCGGAGCGGAGCGCTCCCGGCCGGGACCCCGCGGGCGGCACCGGCGGGCGGCGGGCTGGACACCGAGCTGCGCCCCGCTCCGGCCCGCGGGGGGCCCGGGGAAACCGGGCTGCTCCGATGGTCGGCACAGCTCCCCGGCTGTCACCGGGGACTCCGGAGGTGACACAGCCCCGGGTGGCGCCCAGCGCGCCCCGGCCTCACGCGAAGCCCTCTCTGGGTTCTGCCCCCTCCCAGCCGGGGCACCGCCAACTCACCGGGCGACTCCGTGCCGGCGGTCCCCCGTTCCTCCGGGGCCTGCGGGGAGGGAAAGGCGAGCTCTGGAGGGGCGGCACGGGGCGAGCCGCCGCCGCCCCCCGCCCAGCCGGGAGGAGCCGTCCCGGCCATCCCGGGCAGCGGCACCGGGCCCCGGGCCGCCCCCGCTCCGACCCCCTCCCTCCCTCCCCTCGGCTCTCACCGGGGCGGGCGGTGCCCCCAGCGTCCCGGCCACCAGCAGCCGCAGGAAGGCGCCGAGCAGCCGCATGGCCGCTCCCGCCGCCCCGGTGCAGAGCCGGCGCCGCCGCTACCGCCGTGCCGCCCCCGGCATGCCGCCCCCGAGCCGTGCCGCCTCCGCCGCCGCCGGGCCATGGGAGCGCTCCCGCTCCGCCGCCCTATTTCACCGCCGCCGCCCCGCCCCGGCCCCGCCGCGGGGCGGGAGCAGGTGCCCGGCCCCGGCAGCCGCGGCTTCGGCCGGTGCCCCCGGGCGCGGCGAGCCCCCTCCTCCAGCGCCGCCTCCGGCCAGCGGGCTGTCGCGGGCTCCTATTCACCGTCCCGTGCCCGGAGAATCCCCGGCCGGCGGGAACCACCGGGGCTGCCTTGGGCTTCTCGGCTCGCCGTTTTCGCTGCCCCGTGCCCATCCACCCGTTCTGCGCCCACCTGGCTCCCCTGCCCCCACACAACAGCCCCTTTCCCACCCATCCTCTTCATTCCTCTACTGATGTCCTGTCCCCGCTCAGTCACCCCGTGAGTGCCCACCCAGCCCCTTTCCCTCCAGCTGCCCCGTGCCTGTTCCATCAGCCTCTACCGCAGAGCCCCTGTCAGAGGATTTCCAGCCCCCCCCAGCCTCAGGGACAGCATCCCCGTTCTGGTCTACAGCTCGGAAGGGAAGGGGGCACGGCAGGTCTGGGGTCAAACCCTACTGCCAACCCAAAGGAGCTCTGTGGCCTTTTCTGTTCTATTTTTAAGCCCCAGAGGCCAGGGGAGCTGGAACTATGGGAGGTGTGATGAGATGCCAACAGGCAACAGGATCCCTCGTGGGCTGCAGGTCCCATAACAGGCTCTGTGTCCGTGCCAGGATTCACATTTCTGTCCTCCTGGGAGAGTGGGGAGGCTGCCTCAGGGCTTCCCTACCCAACATTGTGTGAGGTCTGCCCCTGCAGCATAAGGATGCCAGTGACCTGCTCCCAGCCCTGTGGGATCTGTCCCCAGGGGATGCAGGACATGCCAGCTGCCTGGCCTCAGCCCCTGTTGGACCGTGTAAGTGGCACCAGCAGGAGCTGGGCTCAGTCTGGAGCTTCTAGGCAATGGCACCACTCAGGGTGTGACAAAGCTTCGGGAGCAAGGCCTGGAAAATTAGCATGGAGATGCTGCAGAGATAAGCACACAGACATCCCAGGCCCACCATGGGGAGGGTGTGCTGCAGTTCATCACTCAGCAGCACAGCACCAACTCAGCAGCTGCCGGGGGCTGCTGTGGCGGCGTTCAGTGCCTGTTCATACTCCTGCTCCTGGCTGGGCAGCAAAGAGCAGGTAACATCCTTAATGTGATGACTGGAGTATGCCTATGCTCTCCTTCTGCCACCCTACAGACCCTCCTGGGCCAAGGGGACCCCCTCCCCACTTCCCCAGGGATGGTTGTGAGATGGGGTGAAGAGAGCATTTCCTCCCACCCAAGAGCAGAGGCTGCTCTGAGCAGCAGCTGCTGCCATCTCACTGGACAGACAGAATCCTGTTATTGCAAAGACCGTGACCACACAGGGCCTCATGCCTGTCCTTGCAGGAAGGTCCCTTGGGGCCACCTCTCAGACACAAGGCCAGCCTCTGGCGCTGGAGCAAAGGGCTCTCCCCTAGGAGCTGTGTGGCTGGGGAGATCAGCCCTTAATTGCTGAGTGCAGTCCTGTTCCTGGTCTGAAGCTATTTCCTCAGAGGCCTTGGGCAGAGTTTACATTCCTGGGATGAGCATCTACTTTCTAGGCAGCGTGGAACAGATACAGGAGAAGAGAAATAATATTTGGACACCGGTAACCTGCGATCAGCAACATCCTCCTGCATATGGGAGAAACATCAAGCTGGCTGGGGTCACAGTTGCTTGCTTTGCCCTCTGCCATGCTCCTCCCCAGGGGGCCAAATCTGCCCTCCCCCAGCCGCAGGACAGGACTGGAGGTCGATGCTATAAATGCACCAGCATGTCCCTCACGCCGCCTCCCACTCGGCCCTGGGGAGCAGTGTTACGCACTTTGGGAATAAGGGACAGAGGCAGCTCAAGAAACTGGCCAGGGATGTAAGGCAAATAGAGACATTTCCTTAAAGAGCAAATGCCTCCCCTACAGTGAGCCCCATGCAGCAGCTGCTGACTGAAAGCATCACCTCGAATATGCCACTGCCTGCCTGGGCCACCTCTCTGCCCTGCTCACAGAGCTGAGGAAGAAGGTGGGTTGGGAATGATGGTGTGTCCTTGCTGTGGGTGAGCCCTGGCTGTCAAGTGGGGAAGGCCAGCCCTGGCACCCAGCTGCAAGCATGCCATTGCACAGCCCTGCCAGGGAACAGGGTTACCTCCATGACTCCTACACCTTCAGGGTGAGGGGCAAGAGCAGGGCCCCTGGCTGCCCATGAGCACTGAAAAAGCCCGGAGCAAGCAGCTGCTCTTCCCTACAAAACCTCATCCTGCTCATTGCAGGCAAGGTCCCTCCTAAGTAATCTTTTCCATAAAACAGCCCCATTTCAGCATCAGAGTTCTCTCACGGGCATCTTATCCCCTGTAAAATCCCACCTTTGGTATCTCACATGGAAAGAACACAACAAAAACTTGTCCCTGAATCATTCTTAAGCTGACTGTAGCCAGGACCTCCTGTGTCACCCCTAAGCCCTCAGAGAACACCTCTGACATCCTCAGGGCATTATTTTTGTTCTGCTGTTATTTAAGACACAGGACTCAGTCTCACCAAAGCTATAGGCATCTACCAAGAGAAGGCAAAACCACCCATCATCCTGTGCCTGGCACAGTCACCCTCGTGTGTTTGATCCCAGTAGGCAAGAACTCCACCAGCAGCTCCCTCTGTCCTGCACTGTGACGGGACTCCTGAGTTCAAAGCAGCATGAAGATGTAGGGCACTGGGCTCCTCACACCTGCCCATCATCTCAGAGCCCCCAGGTCTCACCCTCGCTGTTTCATTGGACTGCTTTCTCTGCTTCTGTGATCTCTTCTTAGAGAGTCTCCTAAGCTCCACTATCAGTGAGCCAGTCTACAGCTAGCACTGAGATAAATCAGGTCAACAATCTGCAGTTTGTGTCTCCACAGTGAGAATGAGGATGGGAATGGTCTGGCTGGGGCATCCCCAGCTCCAGCCTCGTGGCACAGAGGGAACCCAGGCCTCTCTCTCAGGAGACTGCTGCTGACTTCTGAGAAATGCAGGGCTCTCCAGTGCCCTTGTAGGCAAGCAGAGCTGCACCAGTGACCCCTGAACAGCCAGTGCTGCTCCTCAAGGAAACAGCTTGCAAACAACCTGCCTGAGCACCTGGGCCCTGAAGGGTTCCTCAGAGCTGTGCTGCAGCAGCTCCAACTCTGAGATGCCCTCGGCAGCACATCCCCTGTCCCTGGCGGCTGCCTGCGGTGGCGTCAGTGCCTCTCCCAGCCCAGGTGCGCAGGGGGATGTGTTTGCTGAGGGGGAGGCTGACAATAGGGGGAAATGGGCCGGGCTGTGCACCCCAATGGAGGTGGCTCACAGCCCCGGCCACTGCTGCCCGCGGCAGGCGGAAGCGTCCGGCCTTAGTCAGCCCCGGCCGCACGTGGCAGGAACTCTGCTGTTTGTTTTGGTTCCTGGGGAGGGGAGCTCAGCCTCCCTGGGGACCCACAACCAAAACTTCAGGCACCTGACAGTCCAGTCCCGTGCCTGGGGACATCAGGGTCTGGTCAGGGGCACTGCAGGCTCACCTAGGTCAGACATGGGTTTTGGAGGGGCATGGGATGAGCACCAGCACTGCCTGAGAGCACTCCAGGCAGAGAACCCAGGCAAGGGGAATCCTTGGCAAGCCTGGGTACTGCTCTCAGACAGAAATCCCTCATGAGGGTAGGGATGATGCTACCAAGAAGGATGTCCCTGAGACTGCCAGACCCAAGCCCTGGGAAGCTGTGTTCCTCTTCCAGCCAGTGTTCCAGGAACAGATCAACACTGGCAGACTCAGTGCCACTCAGCTTAGCGCTCAGTGGCCAGTGGCTAGGCAGCCCCACGCTGCAGGGACTGACCAGGCCACGGGTGTTTGCAGTCCTGGAGCAGGGTGAGGCACTGGATAGCCACACCACAGCCCCAAGCATACGTGGGCACCTACAGGTAAGCGTTCTGTCAGCAAGCACAGTTACTGTGCCAAAACAACAGCCCCATACACACAAAGTGCCGAGAGACGAGAGCAGAAAGCAGAGACACAGCAACCACAGCGCAGCTCACCCTGCTCTGTCCAAGTTCCTCTCCTGAAGCCCTGGGTGGGAGCTGCGTCTTCAAATCCCAGAAAGCCTGCAGGAATTTCTCTCCAGCAGCTGTAGAGTGCTGTGCTTGGGAAAAACCAGGCTGAGGGCAGGATGGACTGGTGCAGCAGTGTGCACGACCTTCTGCCAGCAGCAGAGACAGAACACCCTGGGCCCGCACCAGCTGGAGGCACAGGGTACAGCAACCGTGGGAGGGGTGAGATTCTCCCAGCAGGAGCAGAGCAGCCCTCTCCTCAGCAAAGAGACAGAAGTTACTTTTCCACCAGAGAACCAAGCATATTCTGCACATTTATCACATTTCATCTACCCTGGGGAAAGGGCAGTGAGCACTGAAGGGAGAAGAGAGGCTCACAGGCACAAAGCAGCTGCTGCTCTGCTGCCCCTTGTCTCCAGCTTTCCCAGCCCAGCCGGTCGGTGGGCAGGGGCTGCCAGGCGCTTTTCTCCCCTGCCAAACTGGAACCCAATCCACACCCAGCCCAGAGCTTCTGGCCGCTTATCATGTGGATGCAGTTCTCCTGTTTTTAGTTGTCATAATATTGACACAAAGCAAAATAATAGTGATGGCAAGACTCTGCCTGGCTCTGGAAGGCAAATAGGCAAGGAGACGGGGAGTAGCAGACTCCACTATTGTGTGGGACAGGGCAGCCGCCAGAGCTGCTTCCAAGCTCCGCTCCTCAGCATCACTCCTGCTGATAAGGGGGGCATGTGGGATGCGGGCGGAGGGGGATGTAAGCTCCGCAGCACACTCTCCCTGCTGAGGAGAGTGAACGTGTGTATCGGCAGGACTTCATCCCTGAGGCTTTCCTAGAATGTGGGTGGAGGAGTGGCTCATCTCTCCCTTTCCCTGAAACCTGGCAGCCGCTGAATAGCTGCCATCACCCGCAGCAGACAATGAGCAAAGCGAGCCCGGGGCCAGCTGCAGCGCTGGGAGCTCATGAGCAGAGGAACTGCGGGGAGCTGGCTGGTGACCAGGAAGCATCCCAGACTGCTGGTGTCACAGACCCCTTGGTGACCACAAAGCGTCCGGCCCGCACTTTGTCTCGCTCCAAGGGCCTGGCTTCCTGCAGCCACACCAGGTTTGCTCCGGGGTTTCTCTGAAGCCAGCTCAGAGGGATGAGCCCCCAGCAGCACCTCCTCTGTGGCCCAGCCGGCCTGCCGTGCACCCTCAAAGTGGTGGCAGGGCCACAGCCAACACCTGCATGGTGCCATTGAGCTTTCTGAGCTCTTGTGCCTTGGGTGGCAGCAAAAAAAGGGTATGAAGGTCCAGGACACTAATAGCAATGCTGAGGACAACAGCTCCTACCCAGCACTGTAGCATGCTCCCTCGTCCCTTTCTAGATCTTGTTTTCCTACATGACATGCAGTGACTTCCCACACTTCCCTCACCTCTTCCTGACCAGCCTGGCCTTTGAACCAGCTGCCTCCAGCTGCCTGTATCACGAGGGGAGACCTGGGCTAGTGCCATAGATGAATGAGTTGACGAGTGAGGCTCCACATCCAGGGCAGGCATTTAGACGCCAGCTTCCCATGCCTCTCCCAAGGGCTGGGAAGAGCAAGAGGCAACCCAGCCTGGGCTGCTTCCACAACAAGCCCTAGAAAAACCTTCATGCTTCCCAGCCTTGGTCTCTATTTTTAAGGCTCCTAAAAGGAGGGGGGAGCAAATTACAAACTTGCTGGCAGGAGAGATGGTCCCTGGGCCGGATTCAGAACCGCCTACTCATTTTCCATAGGGATTGTGGACTCCATCGGTACCGCAAGGGCCTGGCCATGGGCTGGGCCTGCCTGTGTGTGCTGTGCTGACGTGAGGATGAGACAGCAGCCATTTTCCAGGCAGAGACAAGCGCACGTACACGCCAGCGGCCAAGCCAGGAGCTGCACCGAATCCTTTGTTAACCTGAGGTACTGAATCCATCCTGTTATTCCCCTTAGCAATCCCCGCCTGTTATCCCTGGCCACCCAGGCAGTTATGGCAGCCAGGCTTTCCTGACACTGACCAGTTTAGGAGACAGTTGTTACCAGAGTCATCAGCGAAGAGGAGCAGAACACGTGCCCTGGTACCTTCAGACGTGAATTTCAAGCATGCCAAAACTGCTGATGACTCAGACTACGTGTGTGTGCGCCTGAAAAGCCACAGAGCTCAGCTTTACAGCTACTCACGTACCTGCATTTGATCAGCAGCTGTTTGTTTGGGCTTTTTGTCTTCTTTCCCTGGAAGTTTGAGTTTTAAACACGCATTCCACACTCAGTTCAGCTCATCATTTCCATCCCCTTCATCTACTAAGTGACCTACTTTCTCCCCTGTAGCACACAGAAAACATTGGTTTGGGCTCCCTTCAGCAGATTCATCCCTGCCTCTATGTCTGACTGCAAGAGCTTTGGTCTTGACTTGTTTTTGTCTCAGGCCTTTGAGCATGAGTTTTCCAAAGAGCAATCACATCACACCAAAGATACCTTAGTGCATCCTTCCCCTTAGACTGTGCTTTGTGTTCCCTCCTCACCCATGCACTGTGACCTTTAATTCACCCACTTGTGCTCAGCAAGTGGCTTAGGCACCCAGCAGTAATGCTGCTTCTCCCCATGTCACCCACCCAGCCTTCACAGTCCACACCGAGCTGACAGCCCGCCCTGCTGCTCCTGCTGGGCCATGGCTCAGCTGGCTCTCCTCTGCTGGATCCTTTTCCTTGCCTATGCTGAGTGTGAGCAGCTCACTTTGCTTACCCAACTCTTGCAGATGAGTCCAATTACTAGAGTTCAGCAAACTGATTCCCCTCCCTGGCATTTTATCCAGCCCACTTATCCGCTGAGAGTTTCTAATCCAAACAGCCTCCCAGCACACGATGTTCCAGTGCTCCAGGCTCTACCCAGCCTCTGTCCTGCCTTGTCCTCCCTCACATGAGCCCTTGGGGGCTGACATTCAGCCCGCAGGGATACAGAATTCCCTGGGTGGAGGGAAGCAGTGTCTCCAGCAGTCAGCCCTGATGGTACAGAGCAGGATACCATCCTGGCTAGGCTGGCAGCTCTCCAAGGAGGTGAGACAGTTTTCAGCTCCTCTGCAGACCCATAAAACGTGCTGCCATGCTCGGCTGGCCAGCTCATTCCCTGCTCAGCTCTTTTGTCCACATCACCAGCACTGTTTGCAGTTGTGTCAGCTTCCTTGCTTGTTTGCACACCAGCTGGGAAGCTGCAGCCACCAACTCTGCCCAGGGTACACTCGGGAAGGAGGGTGGGCTGTGCAGGAGAGAGCTCCCTGTGGCTGTGACAGACAGGGGTCCTGCTCCTTAACACCCAGCAGTCGTGGACCACCAGGTGAGACTCCTTCCTGCTGAACGGGTTGCACTTCCCCACCCCCCATCACTTCTGCTAGGGGCAGTGAGATTTTAGCAGAGTACACCAGGGCATCAACATGCATCTTTCCTTCCCCACGTGCCCTACACTCCTTCTGCTGTCTTTGCTGCCACCCTTCCTCCTCAACCCCTCTTTTTCAGTCCTGCTGGGCAGTCCTTGTCTAACTCATCGGGTCCTGGCAGCAGTGCCTGGCTAATGACAGTCAGACATCTCGTAGCCATGGTCCCTCTGAGCAGCCTGGGGTTTGCCTCGCAGCTCTCCAGAGAGCCACAGGTTTTGGCTCAGCCCAGCTATGCAGAGCTAACAGCTCCTGAAATCCCCATTCAGAGGCTTTCATTCATGAAACACAAGGCAGCAGACCAAGTCCCCTCAAGGGACACCAGCTTGCCAGCTGCCTAAGCTAGCTGTGGCAGCAGTGCCCGCCAGAAAGTGCTGTAGGGAAAAGAACAGAAACAGCACAAACGGGAAAAGCTCTGCAGCCCGGCAAAGCGCTGGGAAAAAACTGTCCTGCAATAGTTACTGGGACCAAAGCAGGGAATGTAAACAGCCCAGCATCCACAAGGAGGTCATAACCTCAGAGCCCGGTTTCCCTTCCTCTTCTCCATCCTGTCTAATCTCCAAGAGCTGCTCTGTTTACTAGCAAGATAAGTAAACAAACAAAAGAAAACTCCAACACAGTGATTTTTATTTTTCTGGCCAACCCACAGGTCCCAGTCCCTGGGTGCACATGTGGGAGCTGTTTCTGCTCACCAAGGCAGCTGGCACACAGCACTGCAGGAGGAGCAGCAGGCAGCTGATGAGCACAGTCAGCCTCCCCAGCCCTGCCTGTGAAGGGCTGTGCAGAGGGGCAAAGGGAGAATGGGGTTTCCCGGCACAAATGGAGAGCTGGGAAGACCTGGCTTCGATCTATGCACTTTGGAAGAAAACATACACCTAAATGTGGGGAGAAGGAGGAGACAAGGCAGCAGGGAACCAGGACGAGCCCAGCTGGCACAGTGGGGCCCAGCACAGTGGACCCAATAGCTGGGCAAACCCTGTCACCCTCTACTGACTTTCTCCAGGGGCAAAGGATGGGACAAGCTCATCGCAGAGTGAAATTCTGACTTCCATCCAGGGCTGTACCACCCCTCATAGCCAAACCCAGATGTGTGGCCTTTTGCCAGGCACTGGAGGGATACAGTGAGCTTCCTTCCCCAGGCTGGGCTCTCTGGCTTCCAGGCACACAGGGGCACTTGAGGAAGCAGGAGGAAAAGAGAGGTATGGAAGGACTCTCAGCCCCCTGCAGGCTTTGGGTGACAAATCACCTGCATTAAGTCCTCAGAGCCAGCACACCAACTGCTGGGATTCTGCTGGGGACCCAACAGTCTCTGGACAGGAGCTGAGTGTAGGGTGATCCCTAAGCTAACCAAAAGCAAAAAGATGTCATGAACATCCAAGGCCCTACAGGCCTTGGCATGAAGCAATCCCTGAAAGCTCCCAGCATAAACCTGTTTGCTTTTATTTCCTAATCTCAAACAACAGGACACAGAGCAGAGCGATAGAGTAAAGCAGTAGCGCGATGAGAATTATTCATGGCTCCTGCCTGTTGCCTGAACACACCGCCCCAGGAACTAGACACAAAGGAGCTACATTCCTGCCTTATCCAGGGCCGGTTCTGGCTCTGCAAGAACAATTGGACTGCCAGGAACTGCGCCTTTCCCGGCCCGTTTGGTTTGGCTCTTTATCCGCCGCGCGCGGCGCTCCAAAGTAAACCCGGCCATGCGCCCCCTGGGCGGCCCCGCCCACTGCCGGACGCGCCTCTCATTGGCCGAGCCGCCGCCGGAGGGCGGGCACAGCTCGGCAGTCTCCGCCAATGAGGCGGTGGGAGGCCGGAAGCGGAAGTACAGCCGCCATGCCGGGTGCCGCCGAGCGCGGCTCGGAGCTCTCCGAGCAAATCGAGGCCTTCGCGGCGCGGCTGCGGCGGGGCGGGGAGCGGCCGCGCTCCGAGGACACGGCGCGCCAGACGCTCTCGCTGCTGCGGAAGATCGTCGGGAACGGGCGATGGAGCCGGGCCGGTGAGGACCAGGCGGCGGCGGGCGAACGCAGCGCTTTCTCCGGGCGGGTGCGGCTCCCCCGGCGGCGGGGCGAGACGCGGGAGGGCTGTCGCACCCCGGTCGCGGCTGTCGGGTGCGGAGGGATCCGCAGAGCCGGGGCAGGCTCGATGCGGTGCCGCTGGCGCTGCGGCTCCCGGGAGCTGAGGCCTCGCTAGCAGCCACCAGCGGATTCTCAGAGCTCTTCCCAGCCTGCTGTGCTCAGGGCGGCATTACCTGAGGAGCTGCCTTGCCCCAGCCTTGCTCTCCCCTCAGCGGCGTCAGTCCGAGCACGGACCCTTCCAGCAGCATGTAGTTTCCTCTTTCAGAGGAAAGACCAAATGCGCTGCTGATTCTGTGTTGTGTTCAAGCGTGTCCGACTGCAAAAGGCACCAGTGGAACCGGCTGCTTTGTGAGAGGCTCTCTGCTCTCCCCTCCCTGTTGTTTCTTGGTGCTGTGGTCTTTGTGCCGGAGCAGCTGCTGGCCCTGGGGTGTTGAGGGGGGTGCACTGGTTTAATGCTCACATGGGCTTGCTCTGGGCAGCGATAAGCAAAGCCCTCCCCTCTTTTAGGGGAGCTCATGGATCTGATCCGGACAGAGGGCCAGAGGATGACGGCAGCCCAGCCGTCGGAGACAACGGTGGGCAACATGGTGCGACGGGTATTGAAGGTCATTCGTGAGGAATATGGCAGGTAAAGTGCCCCTCTTGCTCCCTGTATCTCTCTGAAAGCCCAGAACTGGCCTTTAAGTTGCTTCTGTAAAAGTCCTTTAGTTTCCATCACCCCCTTTTCCCACCTCTCCTAGAGAGGGATTCAGGGAGTTTAATGCCAAAGGAAACCCTGTTGTTTCCACTGTGGGAGATGACATTTCCTCTTTAGAAACCACTTGGTGTATGTCTTGTGAGTGCGTAAGAACAGTCTGTACCCTGGGCCTGGGTTGTTCTGTCTGTACCCAGGGGGGTCCATCCCACTGGAGCAGTAGCCTTCAGCCTGCTCCTTGTCTGTGGACAGCAGTGCTTGCAGATGGCTCAAGGAGGCACTTTCTGGCAGAGATTTGGGTGTTTTTCTGCCAAGACAGCTATGAAAGCTCTTTGGTGTGGCATGGTGTGCCTCCTGTGGGTGGCTTTCCTTCCTGTCTCTTCACACCCAGGTGTGCCCCACTGTGGGTTCAGTGCTCGGCCTGGCTGCAGCCCTGTGCTCTTTCCCAAGGCTGAAGAGGCCACTTCTCTCCACAGGCTTCACGGGCGCAGTGAGGAAAGTGACCAGCAAGAATCCCTGCACAAACTCCTGACTTCTGGAGGACTGAGTGAAGATTTCAGGACCCCTTACCCCTCTCTGAGAGCTAATGTTATTGAAGCTATTAATGAGATGCTGATTGAGCTAGGTACGTATGGGTCTGAATTGCTCCTGAGTGAAGATTCTTATGAGATGAGACTGATGCTTTCCCCTTCTCTAAGTGAAAATAAAACAATAAGGACCTGAGAGGCTTAATCTGAAGGAACCAAGGGACTGAAGCCCTGCTGCGCTCAGGACTTAGTTTCAAGTCCTCTTTGGCTTTTGGGGAGATGGGTAGATTGTGGAAGGAGCAATATTAGGGGACTGTAGGCCTGCACTCTTGGTCTTCTGGGAACTCTTGAGTCCTCTGAAGAAGAGTCTAAAATCCCTGTGCGTATAAACCTGATCCTTGTCACAAAGAACTGTGATACAATTTTCTTTTTCCTGTGATACTTGTGACAAATCAGGCATCCCACACACCTTCTGAGGCCCAAGTTGTCCTGCTATTGAACTACAAAACTGTTGAAGTTTTGTGGGCCTGGTGGTTATCTGGAGTAGTATTGACACAATCCACTCCCCTCGCAATGAATTTTTCAGTACAGCTATTTTTATGTATGGGGAGGGTATAGCTAGGGAGCATGGGACATTCAAAGGCCAACTTCTTGGTTCCACTCCACTGACAGAAAGAGTGGGGAGAAAAGCTGCTCCTGCTCTACCAGTGCTAATAACATTGCTTTAGTGAAAAATGATCTTGTTGGAGGACAGTCCTAGCAGCACAAACATTGCTTTTGCTGGCTGCTTTTTCACCCACATCTTCCTTCCATTCCAGAGGGCACCACTGATAACATTGCAATGCAGGCACTGGAGCACATCCACTCCAATGAGGTGATCATGACCATTGGCTACTCACGGACTGTTGAGGCCTTCCTGAAGGAAGCCGCCCGCAAGCGCAAGTTCCAGGTCATCGTGGCCGAGTGTGCGCCCTTCTGCCAGGTGAGGCATGGGCTGGCTGTTCCATATTGTCCCCACATTCTTACTGAAATCTTGTGTCTGCAATCAAGATGAACATTATGGAAATTCCTCTGCAGCTGAGAGATTGGAGACAGCTTGTTATCCTATCCCAGCATCCTTGAGTTGAAAGGCTGTGTTCAGGTTTCATCACTTGGTATTTTTGCAGTTCAGACAAGAATTGAGTGCTGATATCTTTATAGTTGCACTGCAGAAGCTGTCACAGGAACCAATTGGACTCTCCCTCTTTTTAGGGTCATGAAATGGCTGTCCGACTGTCTAAAGAGAATATTGAAACTACTGTCATGAGTGATGCAGCTATTTTTGCTGTCATGTCTCGAGTCAACAAGGTAAGGAGGGCTCCACTGGAGGAGGGAGTTCATGGCAGGTTGGGTTCTTAGGCCTCTCAAATCAGCTGCACGTCCCAGCAGTGATGCATGTGTTTCTTCACTGAAGACTCATAATTGTAATGATCCCTGTTTGTTCACTGCTGGGGTGAAGATTGAGTGTGGAACTCCAAGTCATTATGATGACTGACTGAATGGTAATAGGTTTTTCTGGCTTAGTGGCTACAGGTACAAGAGAGCCTCAAGGATTAACCTCAGTTTTCAAAGGAGATAGAACAAAAAGCAGCATTTCCAAAGGGAAGAAACACCCCTTTCCCTGAAACACAAGATGACTGATGAAGGGAATCATTAAGGTTTGGTCTTGTTAAACAGACCTGTTCTGTACTTTTGTAGAGATGAAAACTCGGCACCCCAAAGTGGGGGGAAAAAAAGTACTTGTAACATATTAAAATCCAGCCACATCAATTCTTATCTATATTTTGAGCTGCTTTATATTATTCCCTCAACCATAATGCGAGGGAATTTTTGCAGTGAGTAGTCAAGTTACTTATACAAAGCTTACTTGTAGATTTGTAGAACAACAAGGGACCACAGCCCAGTTCCTGCTTGGTGTTCCCTGCAGTAGAACATACATTTGTCTTCTGAAGTTCTCTGTTCTGGCCTCTCTATGCTGGAGTCATGCTCTTGTTAGCAGGGAACATCTCAGTGCAGAGCCAGTGCCAGATGAAACAGATCAGGCATTCAGCTGCCTATAACTCCAGCTGCTGTCTGGCTGTACTGACACAGTCCTCCTCCAGCTCATCTGTCAGGGTCTGAGCCAGGAAGTGTTCCTTCCCCAGTCTGCTGTGGAACATGCTATCCAATTCTGATTTGCCCTTTTAAGGTCATCATCGGTACAAAGACAATCCTGGCCAATGGCGCCCTGATAGCTGTGAGTGGGACTCACACTCTGGCACTGGCAGCTAAGCACCACTCCACTCCACTCATCGTGTGTGCCCCCATGTTCAAGCTTTCACCGCAGGTAAGTGCAGCAGCTCTTCAGGACTGCACCTGCTGGGGCTTTTACTTGTGGGAGCTTAGAGTGGAGAGCATCATCTGTCCCAAGGCAAGGTCAGTAAATGAGCCATCTCCCTCACCTAGTGCTGTTACTTCAGAAAGGAGATCTTCACCCAAATCTGGCCCACCTCAGGATCTCCTTGAAGCACCATCCTTTGCCACATGTGCAAAGTACATTGGGTATAAGGATGTAGACCACTGCCTAGACTGATGAGACTGGCATTGCCACACTTATTTTTCCTCAGTCCTGACAGATTTCATTTTGTACCATTAGTGAAAGGCAGAGGATGTAGAATGAGACATTCAGAACTCATTCTTACACTCAGTACTTTTCCAATATTGTCAGATGAAGTTGCAGACTGAGGAAGTCACTCCTCCAGTTGACTAGGCTTTGATAAGGGCAGCCACGTCATAGAAGGCTCTAAAAGCTTTGAGGAAAAAACTTGCACCTGTAAATGTTGGAGAGGTTCTATATGCGAGCACTATGTAATTATTGTAAACAGAGTTAGTATCACCTGGCAAGTCATTTCCTCTACATTAGTTCCTTCCATCAGTGCCAGGATCTGTTTTCACAAGGATAATCAAATAGGGTTTTTTCCCTGATCTTCCTGTACTCTTTCTCATTTAGTTCCCTAATGAAGAAGATTCATTCCACAAGTTTGTGTCACCACAGGAAGTGCTGCCATTCACAGAAGGTACTGGTTATTCTTTATACATCTGGTCAGGTTGGTTCAGATTATATATATTTAACTCATATAAAAAATTAAACATCAGACTATGTTCTAATCCAAGACAGAAAATCTTTTTTTACTGAATTTGACAGAAGAGAGTGCTGTGAACCATCCAGTTTTATAACTATATATTATGTAAAGTAGAGAAAAAGGATTTCGTTTGAACACTGTCTTTGCAGTTCTGCTTCTGCTCTGAAACAGTGTTTTATTGTAGGGTAGTGATAATGATTCCAGGTAAGTGGCAGTTTCCTGTGGGACTGGGCAGATGCCCAACACCAAGGACAGCTTCCCTTCTTTCCTATAAGTTCTTGAAACTTTGTTACATGATAATACAGCCATTGAAACAACAGTGTCTCTTGTCATGGGCTTCCCACACAAGCACCGTGTTTAGAAAGGCATCAGTGTCCAAGCCCATTTTCAGTTAGCAAAGTCTCTTTCAAAGCCTCATTTCTATGTGACAAAGACTTTTGAAATGAAGATATCAGGTGTGGCACCGGATTTAGTTTTGGCATTTTGAGCATTTCTTTAAATAATATCTTTGGCAGTATCAGGATTTTTGTATTACATAGTGGTAGGGTTTTTTTGGCAATTAGTCAGTCTGCGTCAGAGGGGATCTGGGGTTTCTACCAATAAAAATAACCAGGAACAGAGTTTTGCCATTCATTCAAGATTGCTGCATACCTGTAATTCAGTGACGTTAGTGAAGATGTTGGAAGGTATTCAGGATGTTCAAGTACTGACTTCAGGGTGGCATGTGCATAGCCAGTTTATTTAGGGACTCTAGAAGATGTGCAAAAGACTAAATGTACTTTGAGTTGCTTTGACTGATATTGCCACTGTTCACTTCACAGGGGAGATCCTGGCAAAAATCAATGTTCACTGCCCAGTGTTTGACTATGTCCCTCCGGAGCTCATTACTCTCTTCATTTCTAATATTGGGGGTAATGCACCTTCCTACATCTACCGCCTCATGAGCGAGCTCTACCATCCAGATGACTATGAACTCTAATGCTGTGAAGGACATCACTATTCACTCTTTTTATCTTTCTCTTTAGAAAGATACAACAGCTAATTAAAGTGTATGTTGCAAAGACAGGTTGCTGTGGGGAGCCAGTAGGGCATTTGCTCAGCAATGTCTTTCCTACCCAAAAGCAAGAGAAGGCAGAGCTCTTGTACAGGTTTTTATCATGTGCTGTGTCAGAAACCATGTGGTGCTGCTAACCCACTTCAATTATTAAATAGCAAGGCATATGTGTAACTCTGGGGCAGCTAAGCTGTTACTTCAAAGTATGCTGCAATAAAAGCTGTTTACAGTGATCTCACTGTTAAGCACATTTTCCATATGCAGTTGTTTTGTTTCTTTAACTAGCAGAAGTTTTACCAGTGCAGTGAGTTGCCTGCACTCTCTGCATGAGACAGTAGCAGGCTTTACAGTGTGTTTTCACATGTGAACGTGATAGGAATCCATCAACAGTTGTCTTCAAAATGGATATATAGCTATTTAAATTATTTAACTATTTAGTTATTTCTGTGGGGCTAGGTGGGGATTTAGAAATTTCTCACTCAAGAACACAAACTGCAAGGAGCTGGAGAAGCAGCTGGGTGTGTCATTCATTGCCAAGTTAAGTGTTTCTTGGTTCTAAGTTGGCCTATATATACTATGAAGCTGGTTGATCCTCATTCCAACCACTGCCGTGAACCCAAGGAGTGAGTTTAGTGTGAACTTTATTAAGAAATACCTTCAAATTTTCAAAGTACTATAAAACACACTAATTAAAAATCCCCTCTCTATTATGCAGAATTAAGCTGTGCTTGCAGAAAAGAAGTGCTCTGCTTTGTAACTGCAAGTGGCTCCCACTCCTTGTACCCAACAGTCCAGCACTATTCCTTACAGTGCTATTCCTTAATATTGAAGACGCTTCTCCAGGCTCCAAGGGCGGGCTCCTCCTGCCCTGTTCTCCTGGCTGGTCTCTGCTGCTTTGGTCAGTAGTCAGAGGAGAGCTGTGGTGACTGCACTGGTTCAGAACTTGGCTCCACACAGGGTATTGTAGTCTTAACAACAGGGCTCATGGATCATACCAATGCTTCAAGTGGTTGCAGTTTACAGTCTTAACTTTTTTTAAATAGGTTCTTTTTTTTTTCCAAATAGCTGCCAGGCTCGTGCCATCTTCCTCAGTCTAGTCAAATTAGGTTTAGGCTGGAGGGAGAAAAATTAGGAAGCACAAGTCATAACTGAGTAAATAAGTTTCAGTGTTTCCATACTCTTTGCCCTAATACAGTCATTCACAAGTTAGAATCTAATTCAAAGTCCCACCTGACTTTCAACAGAAGCCAATTTAATAACAATAAAGCACAGAAAGAGCAAAATTTCAAATTTAAATGTAATTTAAATATAATTTAAATATAATTTAAATGTAACCTTGTCTAGTGGCAGGCATTCCTACTCGTGGCAACTAGATTATTTTTAAGGTCTCTTCCAACCCAAACTATTCTATAATTTTATAGTAAATGTTGCTATTCCTATGTGCTTTATCCCTATTTTATAGCATCTTAAACTTTGGGAAAGTAAGCATTTGTTTAATTAACATTGCCACTAGCAGAATTTCAGAATTTCTATGTTTTCCAAATTTTACACTTAAAAACTGCAAACACTTTAAATGTCTGCTTAACCTTAAGGACACTATTCAAGTCAGTGTGACTATTCAAATAATATATGGTAAGATTGTTGGTAGAATGTTTACAGGATAGATGGCTTATGTCCTAAAGGTTTATTTCATCGATAACAATATGTAAAAAGTCAAGCAATGTAAGTCCAGTGGTGATGTTTTCAAACCGAGTCATCCTAGTTCTAACACACACACATGATGTACCTCTGCTAATCCAGAACACGGATTACCAGAGGTGTGTCCCACACAGTACCTGTTTTTCCTGCTGTAGATGTTCTGTGTCTGCAAGAGGCAGCATTGAAGGTCTTCCATGAGCACACTGGAAGGGTAGCTTACAAGATGACAAAGCTTCAATAAGCCTGCAGCTCTCCTCCAAAGTCAAATGCTCATTAAACTTAATAGCTCCTGAAAAAGAGAGACACATTCTTGCCCCTGCTGCCAAAGAGGACTCCACATCCTTCTACAGCTGTTTTCAGTGAAAACAAGGCATCTCCCAGAGATTAGCTGAGAGGCTGTAAAGGCAACCCAAAGGCTGCAGTATGGCAGATTTGGGGCTTAGCTCAATTAAAGAGCCTGCTGTATAAGGAGGTCAACTTTCCAGGGCTTAAACTTTCACATAGCCCAAGTCTGATGGATGGTAAGATTATTACATTTTGGTGTTTCAAGTAAAATTGCAAGAACAAAATGGGGAGTTTTGTGTGTATGTGTTAGAGCTGAAGTTGGAAACAGTTCCAACTGTTCTTCTTCCAAATCAAGAAGTATTAAACCAAGACGACAATTAATAACAGTTTATAAGCTTTAGTGGTTCTCTGTGGCTGCCACCGACATGTGTCACTTCCAAGACCAAGTGTGGCCCTGCCACTAAGTCCTTTCTTACAAGTGAGCATTAAAAGGCATCCAGAGGAAATTCAAACAGAACATTAGGGTGTCATTTCAGAGGTGTTTGCAAAATTTAGCCTTCACAGATGCACAAGACTCTGCAATATGCTTTCAGCCCTGGGACTTTTTTAGACACAAAAACCCAAAACGCATTGACTGCCCAATTGTAAACTGAGACACTGTTGAAAAAACAGATACTTCTGGTTCACATCTGCCCTTTCAGTGTGATCTTGTTGATACTGTATATGGCACAGGAATTGCATCAAGAGGTTGGAGTTATTGCAGTCTACACCAGTAAGGCCTGCTCACTGCCAGGCGCTGGAAAGCGACAGTTCCCTGAGAAGATAAAAATTTTTACAGCATTCCTTCCAAAGTACTTGAAATGTTGCAGACACACTTAAACTATCACTTGGGATACTTAAAAGGAAATTAAAAATTTGGAAAGAAGTGCCTAAGTGTTCTTTCCTGCATGCTTTCAAGCAGATTCCAGCACCTTCCCCCTTGGCTCATCACAGAACTGATATTTGAATGGTTTAAAGCTCACATAGATGAAGGTATCTCAGAACTGTATATTTCACATGAAGGTTGGAAAGTACGGTAAGCCCATACAAGAATAAATTAGGGAAGTATTGCTTATCCCTCAGTGCATTATCTCCTCTTCACTAATAGTCTTAAACCTGCAATAGCTGCAAACACATCCAAACATTGCCCCAGGGATAATGTTGTGTAGAGAGACAGGTTTGGGGAAGAAAAAAAAAAAAAAAAAAAAAAGAGAGAGAGAGAGAGAGAATGAAAGAAAAGTACAGTTTCCCTACCATGACAGGCCTGGGAAGCTAACACCTTCAGAAATGTCAGAGGCAGTGTCCCTCGTGCTCCTCCTCTTGTGGTCTGCACTAGCTAAAAACAGTAAGGGAACATCATGTTACTTTCCATTTAATATGAGAAAAAAGAACTGTAACACAAATGAAACTAAAAATGAAGAAAAGCTAGGGCATTATCTAGTCCACATTCTCATTTGAAGCTCAATATGCTCCCTTTGATTCATGCAGTAAACTTCGGATTGTTATATCAGCTCTAGAAGTAGACAGCAACTCACCTCAACTTGTTCTTGAATAAGCTCCTAGAAAAAAAAAAAAAAAAAGTAATCAGTTGCTATTTTTCCCTTCTATCCCCCTACCCTACTTTGTTCACATCTGTGAAAGATCTAGGTGGAAGTCCTGACCTCCCACTGCAAGTAATCACTTCAGGAGTTTCTCCCTCAAACTGCAGAACATCTGAAAGAGTGGTTTTTAGAACGCCCCACTGCCCATGTAGAGATTTCATGGAAACAAACTCTATATTGCTGATACATAAATATTATTTGTTAGGACTTATTAATTTTACTGTTCCTCCATTTAATAATTTTTCTGTTCCTTCAAGCATTTACTGTCCATTCAAGCATCCATGTGCAGTAAACTGTTGAAATATCTTTGCTATATACAGTTTTTCTTAGCTTCTCCACTAGTCCAAGTCTGAAAAAGTCTTCTATCATTTCAGTTATAGTTCAGTGATTTCACTTTTAGGATTATTTAGCTACTAAAAGGGATGACATTCACATTTGTCAGGGGACTTAATTTTCTTCTTCATAACAGAGATCCTGTAATACCCTGGGCCATATACAGAACAAGACCTACAATCATAACTTTACCCATATCCACAGCTGACCTCCACAATACTTTTAGTGATAGGTTGTCTTTTGCGTCGTAATTCATTGGCTTCTCTTTCTATAAAACACATTGGCACTTTCCTCACAAGAATCAAGGAGTTGTTCGTCTCAGGAAATGATAATTCAAGACCCAAGTCCTCCAAATTTTTGTAGCAGCATCTGAAGAAAAAACACCAGAAATAAGACATCAACCACTGTATCTATGACTCCACAGCACATGCAAATATTTCTGTAGTCCACATATATGGTTTCCTTATATCACTTCCTGTAACAGTTTCCCATCTCAAAATCCATGCCTCATGAGATTTCAAGTAATTTTGTCCTTTCAGCTTATATTCAGACATGTTTTTTTCACTCCAATCAATTGTGCATTTTTCATGTTCCACAGCTATGAGATCTAAGAGTTCCTGTATTATGTGAAGAGAGGTGCTATTTCTAAATCTATAAATCTGCCTTTTCTGAAGATACACGAGATGTCTGGTTCAACATACAAACATTCCAAATATTGAAATTACACAGCATTAAGTCTACTTTAAGTCTAATCTAAAAAAACTGTGATTTCAATTGGCATGTATTAGCAAATACTTAAAATGGAAAAAATATTGTAAGAAATTTGTGATGGTTTAATGAACTTTATATCCTGTTAAGCAAAGAAAACACAGGAAAGAACAACCTCTAGTTAATGATGACATATGTCATCCTGCGAATGGAAAAATACACACAAAAATTACACTTCACAGACAGATGAGAGCTTATCTTCAAAAGAAAAACAACTGTAACAATATACACTTTATTAATTCAGGAATACTCACTTAAAACTAAGGTGGTAAAGGTTAGTTCTAGACATGAAATCCTTTGAACAAAAATAGAAAGAAGCAAATCTAAACATACCTAAATCAATCATGAGAATAGTACAATTGAGCATGAGCTTGTGAAATTCTACTCAAAAAAAGAAGACATGTATAGCCTTCAGCAAGCACACAAAGACAAAAAATGGTTGGATATTGGGAAAAAAAATTTCACTGAAAGAATAATAAAGTACTGGAATGGTCTGCCCAGGGAGTTGATGGAGTCACCATCCCTGGATGTGTTTAAACGAAAGACTGGATGTGGCACTCGGTGCCATAGTCCAGTTGAGGGTTGGACTCGATGATTGTAGAGGTCTCTTCCAACCTAGTTGTTCTGTGATTCTGTGAAAAAGCCCATTGTGAATGAAATTACAAAATCCAAGCATCTATTGAAGTCAATTGGGCTTTTCTGTTTTGTTTTGTTTGGGTTTTTTTAATTATTATTAAGAGAAAAAATAAAGAAGGAAGTTCAAGAGAGTCAACAGAACAATACATTGCTACAATGCTTAGCAGACAAATAACGGAACCTAAGCTGCAGGTGAACAATTAAATTGCAAGCATAGCTGAAGTGAAAGGTCTTTTAGACAAGTTAATTTATTTTATTACACCAAACTTTACCACAGAATACAGTCATAGTCTGACAGTAAAAATAACAATAGAATTCAGATTTTCACATACTTTTATTTCATAACTTTTAACCAGTAATGATAGTCTCAGAGAGCAATTGCAAAGGGATGAACTGTTAATACAAACTTAAAAATTATTAAGTCACACAATAAAACTACTAGTAGGCCAGCACCAGTAAGCTTCTTGCTGAAAATCACAATTGGCATTCCTCTGTGCTGAATATTCAACCAGTGTCCTTAGAAGAAACACATGCATTTTTTATTTACTTCCTTACTGATTTTTGTAGAATGTTTGTGACTTACCTGATTAAAAAAAGTAGCTCTCAGAATTTATTAGCTCTTTCAAAAAGCTTTTAATGCCACCACTTAAAAGTAGATAAAAAAGGAAAAGTAAAAGGTTGTCATGGATAGAGAAGCAACATCTATTATGATTTAGAGACTATGGAAGCAAGGTATGCTGGCAACAGATGGTCAGCATTCAACTCAAGTCCTGATCTGTATCCTCATGATTCGTTATTAATGATGTGGAAGAGGCAGGGTCAAGCAAGCAAATTTGTAGAAAGCACAAAATTATTTAGGTCATCTGAGACCAGAGACAAAGTTGAATTCAAAATTCAATCAGAATTTAAAAGAAGTAGAAAAATGAAGACTGAAATCAGTAGGATGAATGAAAAATAGGCAGAAAATTTGAATTTACTGCTCCTAAAGACAAATAAATACAAATTATCAGAAGTAATTTAATCTATTTCTACATCTGGCTGGCTTCTACATAAACAACACAAATTCAAAAAATAACCTCCACTACTCTGTTTCTTTGTCATGACCATCCACAGACAAGCAGCTCATGCAAGCAGCAGTGGCCAAAAAAGCAGACAAAATATCATGTGTGGATATAATAAACAGAAAATATGGCACAGCTGCAAAGCTACTGTATGAATCAATGGGATTCTCTCACTTGGTATACTGTATTCAAATTTAGTCATCCATTCTCTAAAGTAGATCTATTAGAAATGAAAGACATTCACAGGTGAGTGCAAAAATAAATCAAAGTTGAACAAGAGGCACTACAAATATAGTGATGTTAGCAACAACATCATTGAGAGGTGGGAACAACAAAGGCATCCAAATATTACTGAACTATGAACAACAAAGCAAGTGCATCCCTGTAATAGGCAACAATCCTAATAAGGACTGAATCAGCAGCTGTTGAACTTGCCATAGGAATTACACAAAAAAAAAAAAAAAAAAAAAAAAAAAAAAAAAAAAAAAAAAAGAACATTAATAGTAGAGGTAGTACTGACACAACTTCATCTGAAAATTCAGAACAACGCACTGAAAAAAGACCTCACAAATGCATGTGGCAGGTGACAAACAGGGATCTGGGAGAAAAGAAAGTTTGATGAGTGTCCAGTAGGTCTGCAAAAGTCCAACAATAAATCTGTACCTAAACTCTTGAAGTACTAAAGTTAAATATCCTAACTAGGATATAAATACCTTAACTAATGTAACTAGGTCACCATTCTGAAACATTAGGAAACAGTGTTCATTAGTTACTCTTGGCAATCACCTGGGAAAAAGGAATGTGTTTTTGAAGAATTCACAATACAGACTTTCCATACCCCATCCTCCTCTTCTCAAAAAGTGCCTGTAAAGTCAGTACCTAGGTCAACACTCTGGGCACTGCACTCTTTTGTGCACTCCCAAGTCCTGAGCCCCAGACAGGAGGAACTGTTGGAAGCTGCTTTGGCAGTCTTCTGGCCCACACATGAAGGTTTACTTTCCCAGGAAAATCAGAGCACATTGCTAAGGCACAGAAATGGCACACCCCAGGGTTTTGTCCTGAGATGTTGTAACAACATGCCTAAGAAGCATATCTATTTCCCTCAGTACATACAGAGCCAACTGAGCTCTGCTCAGAAAAGAATCAACAACTTTTCTCCTGAATTTCATGGTAACCTGACAATACATAGAAATCTTCCTGGTTAACAGAACCACCCCCAAAAACTGAGAGCTATTTGTCACTACTAACCGTAGAAATCTTCTTTGCTCTTCTGTAACTTCAATCTCTAAAGGAGGAGAGATGGAGGATGACAGTATTTTCTTCTTGCCACATGCTGCAGCTTCCTTCTCATAGGAATCTGTGAATGAAACATTTAGAAGTATCCCTCTTAAAATATTTACGGAGACATTACCCTTAGTGACCCTCTGGTTTGGCATGTAATCCCCTGCTTGGATTAAAAACTGACCACAGAATGCCTTGTCTTGAAACTTGTGGAGGACTGGGAATGTCACAAACCAGACATCAAGTCTCTGGGGAAGGGTTGGTTAATGCCACTTTGTTTTTTTCCCACCAGTTCCAAAAAAGAGTCACTCTAAATAGCAAAAAAAACCTGCGGATATATTTGGTTCAACTCGGAGAGAACAGTTTTTCCACACAAATATAATGGAGTTAAAATACTATTCATTAAGCACTTCTCCCTTCAGTCTTTACCTTTTTTCAGTACCTGACCAGAAGGAGCAGAATTCCTGGAACACTCTGCAGGAACTGCGCAGTGTTTGCTGATGTAAGAGAAGGTCAATGATTTTTAAGTACTTGATGGATGGCTATTGTGCTTTTTACCACTGAAACCAACGGCTAATGAGCTTACACAGAAGACTATTATCCCTTTGCAAACAGTCAGACTGTGGAAATTTTAGGCTTTGAGCTCAGTATTCAGCTAAAAATGAACCAAATTAACTAAGCTCTTTACTCAGCATCCCATGTCTTATTCTTCACAGTACAACCACATAAACTTATTGATGTTGTTCTATTTCCTCTTCATTGTTTTTCCTATCAGTCTTCCTGCTCTTTCATTATGTCAGGACTATTTTAGTCCAACAGTTCTGTGGGTAGGGAGTATATCTTTTATTTTTGGAAAGGCTGTAAGAATTTTCTGCTGCCAATATTATGAATGCTACAGATACTGAATGTCTGCACTCTTCTAGGGATCAGGATAAAGGTGGCAAATGGGTATCCTATCAGTTCTGTACACCCCAGAGAGCTCTTTTGTACCTTTCTGTACATTGATTATCTTTGTTTCTTAGACCTCACCTGCAATCAGCTGCTCCAAGCGGATCCGCTCATGAGCTGCATGTTGGTCCACCAAAATCAAGAGGTTTCCATCTAAAAATGTACCACAACAAATCAGAAATAGGCAACTTTGTACCAGACAACTGCACAGGTCAGGAAGAATAACCACTTCCCAGAGGCCACATTTAGAAGATAAGTATCAGCTTGTTTCACAGAAACAAAGTGAGGAGGAGGCTCTGTTGGCAGAACACAAAGTTACTAGAGAACAGAAATTCAGTGGTCCAAAGTGGTGGTTAAATTAGGTGATTAAATTGAGTCAGAAACTCTTGTCTATTGACATCTTCATCTAACTTCAGAATGAGAGCTGAGGTCACCCCTAAACTGTTCAGTTTGACAGTCTTAAAATGTTACAAAAACTACTGATTTTGAATGCCTTTTTTGTACAGCTTCAGACAGCTTCAACAATGAATATGTCCAGATACCGTGAACAGAGCCTGAAAGATATTAGTAATTTGAGTTCAGTCTATTTTTATAACATTAATTTGAAGGCAGCAGGAACACTCAACAATGTCCAAAATAAAGATAAAGAAGATCCAAGAAATCTCAAGCAAAGACTACGATTTTCCTCTACTAACAATATCATTCCAAGGCAAGAAGAAATTACAGATAGGACAGTGCTCCCTCTGCAGTCCACTTGACAGCCACCTCAACTTCATGCTATTAACCAGTCTTACCTGCCTTTTTTTCCATTCCATTCCTAGTGTTAATTAAACAAGCAATAAATTTATTGTCCACTTGCTGAAGAACCTGTAAGATACTCACAAAACTCATTACAGAGCAGTAAAATTATTTTTTAAATGAAGGCAAACAAAAGAAACCACATTCAAAATGAATCAAGACCAACAAATAGCTAGTAGGACAACTAGAGGAGTGGAAGCCACATCTTTCCTAACCCAAAAGGCCTAGCAAAACTAGACTGAGAAGCTATATAGTTATTCTTTATAAATACAGTGGGGAACTAAATATGGAAAAGGCAGAAATTATTTAAGCTAAAAGATAATACTTTTAGAAGGTCAGATGACTATTAAATGGTCATGAAAAAGTTTAGTCTGGATCTAAGAGGAAGTTTCAAAATATTAAAAAAAAATCTGGATAAACTTTTTCAAAGGTAGTAATAAGGGCATGAGCACTAACTGTTCTAAGGTGAATTAAATGGTCACGTAGAAACCTCCTTGAATTGGGAATGAAAGCTGTACACAGTCACTCTGAGTAACTGATTTGTTGATATCACCAAAAGCGAATGTAAACAACCTTTTTTAACCGGCTAATCATCTCCAGAAGAAAGGAAGCAATTTTTTCCCTTCATGTTTTGATGTAGAATTTGCCTCGGTGACTTGATTCTACTTTCTCCTCAAGCATCAGAAATCAACCAGAGCAACAGGCAATACTGAGATGAGGTGCACAATGCTTTCAGTTTCTTATTGTTAGATTTCAAATATATATGTATGGTGTTATGGAGGAATTTCTCCCAATGTCACATAGACAGCTCACTCTGAATCCTCTGTTTCACAACATGTGCATTGTTCACCTGGCAGGTAAAAAATAATGGATGACTATTTCTTTGCAGGGATGCAAGACTAATGATTCTTTTTATTCCTTTCCTGTTGCATGACGCAACATTTTCTGCTTTTAATCTTTTGGAGAGAGATTCTCAAAATTGCTATAGGGTACTGAAGGCAGTATTTAGCTTTTTCAGAGATAGGAAGTAGTAATTTCCTCTAGTTTTGCCTTCTTAAAAACATTGAAAGGAAAACATGACACAGGTAATCACAGAAACATTCAGTAAGTTTTAAAGAACAGTTCCTATTATGAGAAAACAGACAAACAGTACCTTCCATTCTCCATCTTTCACTCTTGTCTTTGTGAAACATAACCTGTTCACTACAGTAACTTTTCTTACTCCTGTTGTTCATGCACTCACAACATAAGTAAGGGAATTATTTGGATCCTTGTCCACCCTGGAGATGAACATTACCATGCCTCACATGGTCAGAACCTGCAATCTCAAAGTCAGCAATCTGACTGCGTAAGAGCAGTGCCAGCTGGAGCTGCGAGCCTTTTGTCACTGGGATGCAAGAGAGGGAGAGAATCCACTCTGGCATTTCTACCCAAGCAAACCATCAAATATGTAAATTGAAGACATATATTTACATCAGCTTTTAAGCTAACACTCAAAACGTTTGAGTAAAAAACCACTGAGATAGTAAAACTTGATGCTATTATGCCATTTTTAAAAATCACCTTTAAGGACAGATATAAATCTTAGGGTAAAATTTCAAGTTTTTCCATTAAATCTTGGATCTGATTTTGAAGTCACTCTGCTAAGGAATTAAATTTCTAAGGTAAACAAAAAAGGAAGATATAGGACATAGATTTAAGAGAAATATGAACTAAGAAAATGCCTACAACAAATATAAAATCTGTACTTTTAACTATCATGTAATTAATACTGTTTCTAAGCAGCAGCAAAAGGGCTGTCTCTTGATTTTGATTTAATCATACTACTCAAGTAATTTTAGAGTCACTTGCAGATAGCTCATTAACGATGAGATGATACTAAGACATGGCATGGCACACATGTCTGCTGATATCACACATGACCAAAAATTCTGTTAACGCTTGTGAAAATTAGGAATAGGAACTGTTTTCCTGGATATTTCTTTCCTACCAGGTAGAAACATCAACAAATTCCATCTCCTGAGTGGGAATTTGGGGGTGAAAGGTAGTAATAGATGATATTGTACCTGCATTGAATGAACCATGTCTTTGGTAAAACGATAAGGATACAAGATATTGTGAATTTTCACAGCCAGACTGTCAGCCTGACCACTGGTCACATCAACTGCAATCTGTAAAAACAGGATTCCACATCAAGGAAAGGCCCGATGATAGGGCAAAAAACCCCCAAACACACAAAGCAAATACTCCGAAAGAATCAGCCTTAACAAGAATCGGAAATAACTACGCATTTCACAACCCAAGCTTTCTACACAAGAATAACACCAACTAAAAACAATCACCTGGCAATTCCTCTGCTTCTATCCCCATGCATCTTTCCCATCTGGCTATTACCTACTAATTTCAATGTGTCCAGCTGATTCCAAGTACCTATCAAAAGCTTAAGTTAATTATCAGCCTACGTGAGCTCCCAGGGGACAGCATTACAAAGGATGTATTACCCTGCAATGAGTCAGAGCACACGTCACTGCAAGGACTGAACAGAACTGTTCCCTTCCAGAAACTCACCAGCAGGTGGTTTGCAGCTCCATGCCTATTGTTTGCAGGTGGAAATGGTTACATACATATGTTTACACACACACAACATGAGGATTAAAGATAATGCTACCTCATGACAGCAAAGGAAGTTTTTCTAAAAGCTCCAACATTGTTTCCCTCTGGCATGCTGTAATCCCGCCAGGCTTTAAAAACAGCTATGGTAAAACACACTTTTAAGACCTGTTCAAACCTGGGTTACTTTATCTCTGCCCACAAAGCAGACAGACTGTATATTACAATTTTGCCATTCAGTAACTTTTAATTTTGAGATCTCTATCTCCATAGAGGGAAAAACAGTTTACAATGCTTTGGTTTTGAAATTATGTAAAATGAAAGATTAGCCTGATACCTGTTTCTCTTTGAATAAATCCACAACAATGACTTCCACCTAAACAGTCTACAAAAACCAAAACTGCCAGGTCTATAGTGTAATATATCTCTGCATAACTTATGTGCAACAACCAGTATATTTGCCATTTTGGACCAAATGTCAGAAAATAACAGAAGTCTAAAATTATTCCTATTTCAGCATGAGATGCAAGGTAATACTTACCTCTGGGCAGGGAACAAAAACAGGATTATCCCATTCCAAAAGCAATGACTGCAGAGAGTTCCCTTCAGCATCTAGGAAAGAACACATAGATAATACAGGCACTACCACCATCTGTCAATAGAATGTTCACTGGGTACCTCAACCTCACACAAGTATTATCTCATTTTCTTCCTTCATAAAAAGCAGAAAGTGTACAAATAAATAATGGAACATGGCACTAGGCTTTTGTACTGTCTGCTTTAACTAGGAAGGGCAATGTGCATCTTTCTGACTCCTAAAAATGCTGCAGCGCAATTCAATAGGCCTGGAAAAGGGATAGAGGGATGGTAGGGAAAGAAAGACCTGTGTACTATCCACTCCCTATGGACAAAGTCACATACCCAAAAAGATTATTTCATTCTTTCCACTAAAAAAAAAAAAATAATAAAAAAAAAAAATAGTGTGAGGATTGAAGCTATTTTTCACATTCCAAGGCTGGAATGCTGGAATGAGTACAAAGAAGGGAGTAGGTAATCATTCTTTAAACTCATGACATAATTCAACAAAGAATTGGGTATTTCATCCTGTAAATAAGTATCCTTTAACCTGCCTTCAACCTAATTTTTTTTTTCCAGTTCTAGATCTGAGATGACTCACACAGTCCCATTGTTAACAGACCTTGAGTAATTCTGGGTTCCTGTTGGGACATCTGGGAGAATTCTTTGATTTGTTTTTACCACAGAACACTGTGTCCTGGAAAGCTGGCCCTACCTCTCAGATTCTGGCTTGCCTGAGTCTTCTCTTTTTGAGGTCTAGGAAGGAAGGGAAGCACAATCTCACTTCTAAAGGGATGGCATCTGAACTGAAACCCTAAACAAAAAAAAAAAAAAAAATTTACTGCTGCATAATCAGCAGCACACAAAATTATTAAAAGCTATACAATTATTATAAAGAAGTGTGTGCTTAGCCCTGTAAAATTTTGAGTATCCCACAGATTTGGTAACCTAATACTGAGAAATAACAACACATTTGTAAAAAGCTGAGAATTATCAGACATTCATGCCTCGGGAAATGTAAAAATACTACCATGATTTCTGCAGGACTGTATTTAAAAATTGGCTTCTGCTTTAAACTTGTAATAATTTTTTCCAGAATTAGTGCAATCAGAAGTGTTTTCCCCAAAGAAAAAGCCACATATAGTAGTCTATCAGAGATCAAAACACTGTTGAATTCCCTCTGTTAAGGAGCAGCAAAACTGTCAGTCTAGCACCATTCCTACCAATACTTCATACAGTTACCAGAAATTTGTAAAACTGAAAACTCCAAGTCAGTGAGCCCACAGGAGATAACAGAGTTAGTCCAACAATATGTTCCCACCCACCCAGAAATGATTTAATATTACAAACTTGTATTGTTATCAAGAGTATTAAGAAAAGTGGCTCAGATTTCCAGCACATTGGTAAACATTTCACCCTTCCTTTGGTACAATCCAGTCTTTTATTCTTTGTGAAATAATAATAAATTAATAAAGTTCCTTTCTACCAAGAAATGAAGGGTGTGCATACAGGAAAAGAGGCCCAGTGATAAAGCCAAAGAAAACCAGCTGTGTGCTGATAAGCTCAGTTTAAAAAGGCTGTATAAAATCTTAGGCCAGTCTATAGACTCCTGACTGTTGGCTCCATTCCAGTCAGGACTAGTGACCCTGGGGACTGAGAATCCTTCTGAGAATCCAAACTGGCAGCCCAACGCTGGAGAGTAACTCAGCACCCCATTTTCACAAAACCCAGAGGAGAGGACTAAGTAGCCTGATGTAGTTCCTGGTAAACTATGGCAAATTGAAAAATGCTGCCTAATTCAGACTTTGACAGAACTTTTATAGGTATTGTCATGAAAAGACAGTATCTCTCAAGTTCACAGAAGAATCTGTCATCTGGATCAACTTAAGCTCAGTATTTTATACATGTAATAGACAAAGAGTCATCTCCCTGTTTTTTCTTCAAGGGAAAATCTTTGTTCAAGTTATACATTGTTCATAAAGTTAGGATTTACTTGCTCCAAGGCTGGCGAGACTTCAGACTTGGCAAAGATACTATTGATATGGTTCTTCTGACAAGTAACATCAGAAGAGGTGCTGAGGATAATAATGTATATACTTCATGCAGGCACACCTCATACAATTACCATATTTGAGCATTCATTTTCACTTGCCTCAGTTAGATGATGAAGATATGCCAGTGTAATGACACAGCATAATGTAAGGAACAAAAACTGCAAATATAGCCAGCATAACAAGTAAGACCAGGTTGAGCTAAGGTAGTTTCCTACTACAAATGCATTGTTCAAAAAGGCGTCCAGTGGGGAAATGAAGTTTGATAAATTCTCCAGTAGCAATCAGTTTAATCAGTATGAAGATGCCTGGGTCTGGCCCACAAAATCTAACATCTCTGTTGAGAACGTGGCTTGTGGCTGGAAAAGATGACAGACTGCCACTGCTGTCATGAAAAAGAGGATATGGATTATTCTACACTTACCTACTTCCACCTATTGCTAAGCAGTGTAACTTCCCCAGAATTGTGTACAAGATGCTATTCTTAGGGGCTATGAAATTCTAAGTCAACACCATGGGGTTACTGACACTACTCTAAAAAGCAAAGTAAAAGCATACAATTTAAAAAATCTGCTTCTGGGTCTTAACAGCAGTCCAAAACAGCACTCAACATTAACAGATGTGAATGCTGTTTTAGGACACAGTCATGTTTATTCCTATGGCTGAAAGGAACAAACATCCTTTGCTTCAATAACATATGAAACAATATGTTTGTTGAACTTTGAAAACCTAAGACCTATAGGATCTACCCATAGTTCAAACACCCTCTGAAGGTTTGGGAAGTCCAACTCTTAACCTAAGAAAAGAATAAAATCAGACATCTCTCCAAAGAACTGTCAGAGTTTTGAAAGACTGGTACCACTGATACAATGGAAGGTAATAACACCAATGCTAAGAACAGTGCCATGGGAGGTAAAAAGATGGAATACAATGTATGTCTTCAAAGCCTACAGACTGTACATCAACTGAAAGCATAAGAGTACATGAGGTATTATCTCCATAAACATGAATGCACTTTCCAACATCTTGGATAGAAGGTCAAGTTCTACATCTCAGGGCTTTGGCTGGTTACTAAAGAGTATTGTGGGCAACAAAACTGGTATACCACAGAAACTAAACTGTTAGTCAAGGAGTGTATATTTCTGCTTGCAAGTTTTGCTTAATAAAAACTTGAATCAAATTTTCTTCAGTGGAACAAAATAAATATTAAGAACTATTGGCATCAATTATTATACAAAAAAGGGAATAGCTCAACAACTGAAACACTCACTGCACCAGTGTTTCTGACTGGTGACAAACACGGAAGTAACAAAAATGGAACAAACCAAAAGCCATGATAATTGATTAGAAAATCTTTTAACATAACTATCTAGAAAGAAGTCCAAACTACTTTTTCAAAACAAATTATGTAGTAGAAAATAAACTCTACACAAAGAATGGCTGCATCTTCACTCATATAATGTGCCTATAGATGGAATGAAGAACAACTTGAGAACAGATATATCCCTCAAAGGGAAAATTATCAAAGACAGTACTAGACAGACAAACTAGATTAGGAAGATACAGAAAGTCAAAACTCAACAGATAGATCAGTGAAGACTCATGAACACTGTGTCCCTGAAAAAATAATACAATGCAGGGTTCTTTCACTAGTGGAAAAGGTCCACCATCAAAACAGCAACAATGCAACATCTGCTACAAAGTGTGAAAGAACAGCCTGCCTTCTAAAATCGATGGACAGGAGACTACACATTCTCAAAGAAGTTAGATTTTTTTATTCATTTTTCAAGGCCTTCTTTAAATTTTGTATGCAGTTTGAAAAAAGATCATTTTAATATACGGCTCTCTAACACTCTTAGAAACATAACTGTTTAGGACAAAATGGTAAAAAACATGGTGCTTTTCTGATGCACTTACTTTGAAGTATGTTTCTCATTTTATATGTGACAACAATTATACGTACTGTTATCACAGAGAATGTCATGATGCCCAGTGAAAACTGGGCAGCTATCTGTTAACTGACATGATGCTGACATTTCTTTTTATCATTTTAATAAAAATGATCTTTTAATATCCTTACTGTTAATGTTTTACTGTCTCTATAGTGCCCAACACTTTCTGGTTTTCCATGCAGCTATTACCTAAAAGACAGTGACTAATTCAGTAAAAACTCTCAGGTGCTGCCAGCAAGATTACTTCATGCACCTACAAGAACAGTTTTCCTCATGCCATTTTTACAACCACCACCCCTCTTACCATTCTCTGAAACGACATTCACAGCCATTGTTGTAATGTCTTGAATACAGGCAGTTTGAAATCCTTCACTAGGAGGAGTGCCATAGGTGCTGAGTCCAGTTGCTCTGTTGATGTACACTGTCTTACCCGATAAAGCATCAAAATCTTGCAGCCAGACAGAACCCGAATCATTCCTGCGATTGCCTGAACTTGTGTTCTTGGCAGAGAATTCCAAGTCCCTTTGTAAGGTCATAGGGGGAACCTCAGTATCTTCCATATTTTGTTCTGATGATTCAGTTAATATACTTTTATCTTTACAGATGATGTTAGTACAATCATTTTTAGCAGGTAATGATAAAGCACTGCCTGAAGAGACTGTGTACTCTCCTATACTGCTGAGGGGCGATGAGCTGACAGGACTCTTCATAGACTCTGCTATCACACCATCTGATTGTGAGCACACAGTCTCCTTAGAAATGCTAGACTTACACTCCCTCACTTCTTCCACTGAGGATTTATATGTTTGACAAACACTATACAAAAAATCATTATTTAAGGATTCAGGATCATTAGAATGGTCATCCTTTCTATTTGAATCTGTTTGGAACTGTTCACCAAGTTGTTCTACTTCTTTGTGATCAGTTTTCATTCTGGACAGTTTGGATGATAATGATTCTGGAGATCTTTTACAACTTGTATTTTTGTTACTAACCAGAGAGTAATCAGACAATGTCAAAGGACTCTGACAAAGGGCTTGTTTGTCCTGTGACATTTCTCCACTGCAAAATAAAGTCTTTTCCAAGGAATCAAGACCTTGGCTAATATTATTAGAATCTGTATCTTCTGCAGGTGGAATTTCACAACTGCTGAAGTTATCATGATTGTCATTCCCATTCTTTGAAAAGTCACAGTTAGTTTCTGAATTAAGAACTGGGAGAAAGCATTCACTTCTCTCTGACGTGGGTGTTGGTAGTGTAGTCTTAACTCTCCCATAATACCTCCTGAACTTTTCTAAGGATCCCAGCTGGGTGGACAAACTCAGTTTCTTAGAGGGCTGAGGTCTTGGCACAGCTATCTGTCTTCGAGTGTTTTTGATAACAATTTTCTTGTTAGGAATACCCAAAGAAGTTGCCAGTGGCACTTCCGTATTATTCAGTGTTTCATAAGGTCTTTTACTGGTAGCAGTAGGCACAGCTATCTCCTCCCTCACCTGATGTGACACAGGTTTGTTCTCATTACCATCAGTCATGCATACTTCTCTGGTAAAAGAAGCTCTATATTCTTTATTACTATTACTGGAAACACCCTTAGCATTAGAAGACTGAATCACAACACTCACTTTGTGGTCAAAACTATCCTTGGCACTGACAGGGCCAGGCCTACGCTGCGTGTTTAATGCAAGACTTGTTTCTGTTTGTTCACAGTCACGTGGGGGCTCATTTTGCACACTTTTTGTGAGGCCTGTAAGGCTCAACTTTAATGGTATTGAGTGAACAGCCCCTCTTCCGGCATCACCTTTCACTTCAGCTGTTTCCCTGTTTCTTCTTGCGTTACACAGTCTCATTAACGAACTTCCAGAGAGAGTTTCGGGTTCTGTTGCTGTTTCAGTAGGGTCTTCTCTCTCAAGCAGTGACTGAATAATATCCTTATTTAAGACACGGACCTTTTTGCTTTCCTGTATTACTTGACCTTGCTGGCTGCCCACATCTTTTATATTATTCTCTGCACAGTCCTCTAGGTCACCACAACCATCTACGTCTCTTATTTCTGATCTGGCCCCTCCACTGAAAGAGGAACGAAGATGTTCTGAAGATTTCAGACAAGTATCAGATACTTTTTGGGAACTGTTTGGCTCTTGTTCTGAGGTATTTGATTTAATTACATCAGAAACTGTGTCATCTTTGTTCAGCAATGGAATCTCTGCTTTATTGTTTCTACATAGATCAGATGACTCAGCAGTGTTCTGAATTGGGTCATTTTCATTTTCCTGTACATTTTTACTTGACTGTATAAGACTTGAACTTTTTTTTCCAGCAACGGATTTCCTCTTGACATCTTTTGATTGCAAGGTACACATTTCATAAGAATCCACAATTTCATTACATGCTTTCTTAAAACTTTCTTGGATGCCCTTCTTGTCAAGAACTGAAGGCTTCAGAACTGGAGCGTTATGCAAACAAAAGTCATTACGTTCATTAAATTCTCTGATGTCCTCACTACACGGTTCAATAAATAAATGCTCTCGTTTCAAAAATATTTTCACTCCTTCCTCTATGCAAGTTAGAAGAACATCCCAGTTCTGGAACTCAATCAGAGTCTTTGCAGGTTCCAGGCACACATCATAATCACTGTATGCACACGTTACATTGAGAATAAAGATCCCATACAACTCTGGCCCACCGCGATGGCGACCAGGACTTGAATTAGCCTGTCGGCTCGCAGGGACAGCTTTGGCCTTGCAAATTACACTTTCTTTTCTTAATAAAAAATCAATTAGTTTATGTAGTCTTGTCTTTAAAACAAGCCTTCTATTCACATACAAGAACTGCATATTCTTATTGTAATGTCCCTCAGTACTGATAAAACCACTTATCTCAAATCCGCCAGACTTGTGATTTATTTCTCGCAACTTCTGGGATCTGCCCAGTCCATATATTTGGCAAAACCGAGAGTACACATCTCTCGTCTTGGGGAGCTGAAGCACCATGGAACAAGAAACATCATTCCTTAAAGAAAGGGAAATAGAAGGATGCATTAGTGAAACAGCCTCTACCTTCTGTCTCACTCTCTCAATTTCCAACACAGGATCCATACACTTTCTCCTCACTGGCAACTGATAGAACAGATTGCACACGGTGACTGTAGTTCCTCCACTTGGTCTGTTCAATTCAGCTTCGCATACTTCCAGCGCTTGCCCATTGTGAAACAGCTTCATAAATGTTTTTGCTGTCCTGCTGGTCTTAGATGAGATTTCCACTACACTGGCCATGTTGGCTATACTTGCCAAAGCCTCTCCTCTGAAGCCATAGAAAGTCAGGTTCTCCAAGTCTCTCACTGAGCTGCACTTGCTGGTGAAGTAGCGCTTTCCAACAACCTTTAAGTCCTCTTTCCCCATCCCAGAGCCATTGTCCACCACCTGGATCTTAGAGGCTTCAAAATCCACCCTGATAGCGATACACGTTGCTTTGGCATCGATGCTATTGAGGACAAGCTCCTCAACACACTGTCCAAACGAGCTGACAGTGACTCCAGAACGCAGCCTGGCTCGTACATCTTCCACCAAACGTTTGATCATGTCAAAATCTGACAGATGACAAACACAAGAAACTGCAGGAAGCTCACTGCCCCATGTTCCTTAAAACACTGAGAGAAAAGGAAAAACAATCAAAGAAATACAAATTAAAGACCTGAAAATACTTTCATTTATTTCATTCACCCTTATAAATACACTTTTTTTAGTTTTCTTGGCATTCAGAGGCTTTTTCTGTGATTACTTTCATGCTCAGGCTCTGACTACACACTGTCAGTGTCTTCAGGATGGATGGCCAGAGTCTGAGTCTAAGCTCCTTACTAACAACATGCTGTGTTGTCAAACTCAGCATACCCAAATCACATTCCTACTGTACGAGGCAAAACTCAAAGCATCTGCAAGCAAAAGGTTTCTCCTGCAATTTTCATCAGAATTATAGAGTAAATATCACCAAGAACTGGGCAGAAAGCCACTTTTCTCCTTTTTATCTCTACATCCCCACAAAAATTCACAGTGCTTCGTCCTGGTAAAATAGCGTCTGCTGCTACTTATCCAGGAAAGGAATAAAGCAGGCGGGTGTCAGGCAAAGAGCAAGCTGTTTATGCGAAAGAGAACCCACTGCTTTCAAGTGCCTGTCGCCTACTGGTTTCCTGGTGGCACTCGAGGGGCCTGCCAGCCGTGCCTGGGGATGCGATGCCGCCGCTGCCACAAGTCTCCCGAGGCTCCCGGGCCCCGGTGCTGAGGACGGCGGGCGGACCAGCGGCTCAGCCGGCCACCAGACGCTGTTCGTGCCCTCCCCTCGCTGCTGGAGCGCCCTGTGCCTCCTCCTCCCGGCCGCCCCGGGCCCCGCTCCCGCGCCCCGCCCGGTCCCCTCAGCACCCACCGGGCCGGGCCGGCCCCGCAACCGCCGCCGCGCGAGGCCACCGGGGCCGGGCCGCCGGGCTCCTCGCGCGGGGCGACGGCGCGTGCGCAGCCGCGAGCGGGCGGAGCCCGGTGAAGAGCACGCCGGGAGTTGTAGTTCCCGTCCGAACAGGCCCAAAGAGGCCGGGAAAGACGAGAGCTCGGCCAGGCTGCGGGAGGCACCGCTTCCCCCTGGACATTCCCGCACAGCGGCACCGAGCGGGGATGGAGAGGGGCAGCTTCGGCAACAAGAACCCGCTCCCAGGACCGTCATCCACTGAGCCCCTCCATGCAACATCCATGCCACACAGGAGGTGAAATTCAAGCAATTTATTTCTACAGAAAATACGACGTTCTGGAATAAAATAAATTGTTTCTGAGGCATTTAGTGCACATAAATAATGGTCTTAGCGACGTTTTCTATCGGCATTGACCCTGTGATGTCCTTCACATGAGCACCACACTCTACAGATTTCAGATTTATCTCATGTACAACTTCCCAAACCATGTACACTTGGAAACAGAGGTTCTAGCCCTGAACAACCCCTTTAAGAGAGATAACATACTTCTTCCTCTACCCAATGGAATTCTGCAAAAAGCCAACCATCAAACTAACAGTGCAGCAAAATAATAAATTAGAAGTTTAATAAAATTAAGTTCTCTAGAGCTGAACATTGGCTGACCAAATGAGTGAGGAAGAGGGGAAATGCTCCGTAAGGACAGCTCACACCCCAGACTTTGCTTTTCCCTGGACAAAGTCACTTCACAATCTGGAATTCCTTGTGCTCCAGTGCCTCGATCTTCTTCTCATTGCTGAACTCCGCTCGGCTGATACGGGACTGGGGACTTCCTATCTTCTTGAGCCATTCTTGCAGCTCCCGCACCCTGGCAGCTGGACCCTGGATCTGCCCTTGGACAGTGCCGTGGCTGGTGTTTTGGACCCAGCCAACAAGCCCCAGCCTCTTAGCCTCCCCCTGAAAAGACAATGCAGAGCAAAATGAGATTAATCCAAACTATAAGAGAGCAATAGAACAACATTCGCATACAGGAGCCAATTTTCCCGTGGCTCAGACAGCAGGAAAGCAGCAGAGGATTCACTCAACTACTCAACATATTCTTTCACGCGAAAAACTGGGTCTGAAACTCACTGTTCAGTCTTGGTTACATAACCCGGCCGGGCTGCCAGCAGCACCGAGATGCCGGCCCCCCTCAGCAGCAGCCTGAGCTCAGCCCTGGGCTGACAGCGGGCGCGGCGCACGCCGGCAGGCAGGGCAGCCCGTCCCCAGGGGCCGCGGCACGCACCTGGGTGTACTTGCGGAAGAACACGCCCTGCACCTTGCCGTGCACCTCGTAGTCCACGGACATGAGGCCATCGCCGTCCGCCATGGCGACACGCCTCCCGCTCCTCCCGCCGCTGCGGCCGCCGCGCCACCCACTGCGCCTGCGCCGCCTGGCGGCTGTAGGGGGCGTGGCCTCGCCCCGGCGGCCAATGAGGAGCCGCGGCGGCGGGGCCAGGGCGGTGTCTCATTGGCCGCCTCAGGAATAAAGCGTATCGGCCGGCTCTGGGATAGTGCTGGTGCCTTGAGCTTTAACTTGTGTCTTTTTCACATTCTGTGCTGTAGTTCTGTGTCTCATATTAAGTGCTAGTAAGCTCTCTTCGCAGAGTAGGCGGACAAAACAAATCCTTTTCTTGCTGAAGACCAAGGACAACGAGTACAAGTTTCAGGCCCAAAAGTATAAACAACGGTGGAATGAAGAAAGAAAACAAGTATTAGGGTTCACAACTCGAAGCTGTAATTGAGGACAATTAAATTGGCAACCATTAAACCCCAATATGCAAATAGACCAAAACGTATAAAAGCGAAGGCTCGTGACGGGCCGTCCATTTTGTGACCATTTCAATCCACCTTGGGTGTCACCCTGGCCAGGCTCCTGTGCTGCCCAAGGTGTGCCCTTAACGGCCTTTCAATAAACGTCTGCCTTATTCTCTAGCTCCGTCCATCATTGTCCGGCTCTCGGAAGGTCAGCCTTCCCAAGGCATCAGCACATACCGTGCCGCCTCACGAGCAGCACGTCCCACACCGCCTCACGAATAACACAGGCCTCAGGGCCGCCCGCGGTGGAACGGGCGGAGGCTCCAGGCCTGGAGCCGCGCCGGTCTCCCGGCAACAGCCGCCGGCACAGCGGGGCACGGCGGGCACGGCACGGCACGGCACGGCACGGCACGGCACGGCACGGCACGGCACGGCGGGCACGGCGGGCACGGCTCTGAGCCGGCCCCGGGAGGGCTCGGGTCTCTCGTCCGTGAGCGCGGCGTGTGGCGGCCCAGGCTGCCGAGGAGGGAGCCCCGCAGGTAACCCCGCCCGCCCCGCGGCCTGAGCGGCCGACACGCCTCGGGGGATGTGGGGGAACGAGCCGCAGGAAGGTTGTGCCGAGCTTGGCTGGAGTCCTGCGTGTCAGAGCTGTGTGACACGGTGATGGATCACACTGCCAGGGCTGAAGGGATATGGGAAACCGCCTGGGGAGTGTAACAATTCCTCTGTCATTGCAATATATTTCTGCTGCTACCATGATAAGGCAGGGCTCAGACAGAAAGAGAAATAAAAGTGTCTTATTTCTGGGTGTATAAATGGTTGGGACTAGAAGAGGCAGCATGGAAGCTCCCTAGATGGAAGGAATGTAAAGATTTATAGAAAGCAGAGAAGTTACAAAATCTTTGTTAATAGTTATTATAACCTTTATCTACAGCCTCCATACATAAACTGATAGGAGATTTGTCCAGTTTTGGACAAAATTGTCTGTAATGGCTTTGCTTCTAACCTCAGGCTCTTTCTCAGGCACTGAATGGCCTTTCTTCCAGCAGTGGCTCCTGTGGTGGCAGCTACTAAGCTTTCTCCTGGTTCCCAGCTGAAACACCAGAAGAACAACTTTCAGCATGGATTCATACTTGACAAAGAGGAAAGTTTAAAACATCTCTATGCACAAAAGAACCAAAGACACTCCTATTCTAAGTCTGCAGAAAGCACTCTGGACAGGCCCAGGCATGGCAGCTTCTGGTCAAGTGAACTGGAGAGCAAGTATCTCATCAGCCAGCCCTGTACTCTGTCAGCTAAATCATTAGGCAGACATAAAGAAGGAGTGGACCGTGCATATCCCCTGCAACCAATTTCTCACCAGAAGAGGGCAAGAGCTCCATTGCTCAACACTGGAAGTTCTCCATACATGCAGGAAGCTCCAAATAGTAGATCAAGCTCAAGAAGCAAAGGGATGGTTCCAGCAGGAAGGTCTGAGTTAGCTGCAGTGCCCTGCCCTTGGGCAGGAGAGCCTGAACAATCAGCTCCCCAGCTATACAGGAGAGAGCTGGAATACATCCTAAAGCTGGAGGCAGATAGAAGGAACATAGAAGAGGCAATTCAAAAGAAAAAGGCCCTTCTTGGAGAGAAGCTAAAGAGGACAGAGGAGACACTTAGGAGGATTCAAAGAGAGAAGGAGCTTATCAATGTAGAGGAGAGAAGAGAAAGTGAAGTGGAGAGGACCCATGAGCAAAAGGCCACAAGGCACCCTGAAGAGAAAATTTTCAGAGCTGCAGACAGAGCAGGTGTTGGGATCTTCAGTGGGGCACAGTCTGCAGAGGACGCTATTCCCAAGCCTGGCCCCACTCTTCACCCCCAAGAGCTGGCTGTGGGGAAACTCAAGGAGTGGCTGGTGGCCGCAAAATACAACAAAACAAACAACAGCAAGATACAAGACAACATACCCACGGAGCATTTAGCTTCTCATTCAAAACTGGCCCCAAAACATAACCTTTCTCTCTCTGGCCTCTCAGACCAAGATTCAGATGACCATCCATCTGCAGAGATGCTCTACACACAGACTGCCAGTGCTGCCGAGCAGGAGGTGTTTGGACAGTGCACCTTCTGCAAACGTAAGTTTCTCTGCATGAGGCTTGAGAAACACATGAGTATCTGTGGCAAGAACCAAGACTCCAAAAGGAAAGTGTTTGACTCCAGAAAGGCCAGAGCTAGAGGAACAGAACTGGAACAGTATCAGCAGGGGAAGAGCTCAAGAAATCCTCAGGTAATGTGCATTCCCTTTGCCTCCCTGCATCCACATCTACTGTTCACTCTCCTTCCACTTCAACATCTGATGGAGACACAAGCACCTTCCCATGTACATGGGGCTAAGGGATACAGTACAGCTATTGCCTCTGAAAGGTTCTTGCCAAATGGATAAATAGATCCATTTAAAATCTCATAGATGGAGGCAGGAGTCCTGACTTGGCTTTATAATGTGTCAAGGGCATACTCCTGGAGAAAGCTCACTTCCTTGCTGTAGCTAGGATGCAGACTGGTTCTGCCACAGTAAAGCTCTGTGACACCAGGGGCTGCAGGGAACTTACTGAAAATCCAGATAATAACATAGTCTGTTAAAATGAAGGCAGTGGAAACATGCAGCTCTGTTCCTGCAAAGCAGATGTAGCAACCCTCTATAGTTCCCTTGGCCCTGGTGCTTGATTTTCTGGTTATTCTCAAGCTCTTTCTAAATACTGATGTTTCCATCAGTATTTCCTTTACATCCTCATTTGTGCTGGTCTTTCTGATTCCCTTTGTGGGACTCAGTTTCTCAGGCTGGGTTTTATGTCAACAGAGAATGCACAGGGACAGGTGACACGGGTTGGGCTCTGAGTGTAAGTCTGAGAATGGAGGCTGATGGTGGTCCCAGTTGCCCTGACTGCCTTTCCCTTCTGCAGAGCAGAACACCACCCAAAAAGAACAACTGGAAACAGAAGCACGAGGCTCTCATCCACATCATGTCACAGGCCCGCCAGGCGCAGCAAACCCTCGCTAAGGGGAGGAAGGTGTGTGACCTGCCCCTGTTGACTCCCAACGAAAACCCAGACTATGTTGCCTGCACCTACTGTGGACGCAAGTTTGCTCCCCGAGTAGCTGAGAGACATATTCCCAAATGCAAAAACATAAAGAATAGGCCCCCACCTCCACCACAGAAGAGGCGCTGATGAGGCAGTGCCCAACTGTACCTGCTGCTGATTTTTGCCAGATTCCCAGCTATAGACATTTGTGTTTTCTGTAGTCTCAATGCTGGCTGCAAGCTTCTATGTACAGCAAGTGAACAGCTCAGGAAGCTGAATAATGGAACTTGTATACTTTGACCTGCACCCTAGGCTGCCCCACAAATTGATGCCCAGGACAAGAAGCTCAGGATCAGAAATTCCAGGGGTTAGAAAAGCTGGCAATAGCAGGCACTTTCTGTTTGAATCCTTATGCCAATTCATGTGCATGGAACAACGGGGATACTCTGAATCAGCCAGGCCCTTGAGGCAACAGAACAACCATCACAATCAGATTTAATATTTAAAAAAATGGAGTTTTCCTGCAGACCAAGTTGCTAGGAACCTCTAAAAAACAAAGCTTGTACCCCTCTTTAAGTCACCTGCTTATATTATCTTGGTTGCTGCAATGGTAGGGAATTATGACTAAAACATATCCCTTCTTTTGTTTTCTTCTCAAGATGTTATTTTTCTGGATTCTGATTATTAAATATACTAAATTAGTTCTCTTGTGTAAAAGTTGTTTTAAATGGTCACAGAGTGGTCTGTGTTCTCACAGTAAGAATGACTACTTTGTATGAGAAAGTTGCAACAAGAAACAAACAAGGAATAAAAAAATGCCAGCAGCTCCTTTTGCAAGTTCTCCAGTAGCAAAAGCAGAAGTTCATGGGAACCTAGGGAAAGATCTAAAGCAACTAGATTAAGCTGGAATAGTCAAAAGCTGAATATGAAGAAATACTCCAGCCTTCAATGAGTGACCCTGACTCCTGAAAGAGGTTTGAAAACTTCTGTCCTATAGATAACATGGGGAGAAATCTCAATCCTGTGGCACACCCTGGAAAAGCACAGCAGGTCCCAGAAAGGATCATTGCTACACTGTGCCAGCCAACGATGTGTGTACAAACCTGAGAGAAAAAGCAGACTCAAAAGAAGGGAAGATAATTTACTGTACTCAAACTGATTGGAGAAGCAAGACCAATGCTTTAACTTCAGGGTTTTGAAAAACATGATAGCAAGAGGTGACAAGAGGTAGGAAAGGGGTAAACTGAAACTTTTATGCCAGCCTCCTTGAATTCATGAAAGGTGTATGTGATTTGAACACACTAGTTAAAAAAATCAGCACCACTGCCTGTCTTCTAATATTAACCCTATTTCCCTTGCACTATATTTTATTTACAATATTTAATAGACCCTAAAGGTCAGCAGTGTAAGTGGTGACATGGATACAAATACACATTTGATGCTGTAAAATAAACTCACATGTTGGGGATTTCTCATAACTGACAGGCAAATGACTAACACTGAGCTTGAAAAGATTGAAACTGTAGAATAAACAAAGGTTATGAAAATTGCCAGGCTCCATTTGTTACTTGTTTTGGAGATAACATTGGCAGTTCACCCCTCTGTGCTATTGTTTCAGTATCCAGAAAGTCTCTAATAACTGGTTTAGAACTTACATGTTACACAAAGTGTCTCAGGCTCAGCACAGAGATTTAGGGTGCTGCTTTGCTATCATGGTTAGTTACCCTGATGCTACTCAAGCTCTGTTATTCATGCCAGTTCAGCTTCCTCTTTTCTCCTGCAGTACAATCCCCCTCTCAGAAACATGTTGCATTTTCAGCATCCAAATCTCTAATGAATTTTAAGTCTTTAACTCTGCTCTGCCTGTCAAGATATTACACAACTTAATAAAACTTCTCATAAAAGTGGCAGGCTTTAAGTACAGTGTGCAGAACAGTTGGCAGAGCAGGTGTCAGGCAGGTTCTCCCTTCTGTAGGCCTTAATGATCAGTGAAGATCTTCTGAGAGAAACAGGTACTTCTTCCTTTAAGCCTCTCTTCCCATTACTCATTTCCCCACTTGGCACTCAAACTGTGGAAATAAACACACACACACAAAAAGCTCCTGATGTCACTAGTAGGAGATGTAGCCATATGAGAAAAGAATGGGTTTTTTGTTTGGTTGTTGCTGGTTTCTCTTAAGGAAGAGACATAGAAACTGACTTTTTTTTTTTAAACCAGAGCAAAGAACCTAAAAGCCCTTTCACCCTCTTTCTATAAGCAAAAGAAAATAATCAAAACCAGAATGTGACAAAACCAGATGACTGTATGCATATTTCCCTTTCCTGTCTTGGAGAAAAAAAAAAAAAAAAAAAAAAAGACAAGAGAAAGAGTTCAAACACAGGAGAATGAGTTTAAACATTTATTTAAACAGAAATTCCAAACCACTCCACCCTTTAACCTTTCAAAGACAACGACAAACTAGTTTTCAGCCAGAGTGTCAGAGCAGGCATAAGTTGTGTTCCACTACAACAACTCAGTAGCAACACTAGCAGGAGACCAACACATATGGAGCTAGCACTGCAAGAAGGGAAGAAGTAAAAAGGGTTTGAAACTGCTCAAAGGCACTTCTGCCTGCCTGCCTTTCTGTTTTCAGCCCAAGAAAAATGTGCTACCTTTAAACTGCTTTTTTTTGTTGCATAGCTGGCTGGTGTGAAATCCGTGGTCTGTAACAGGCACAACCTGGATAGCGTGAATCCTCTAAGGCACATATGAGATTGTGGAGCACAGGGCATCCTCTGTTGGGAACCCTAATCCTCCACTAGATCCAAGGGGAATCCAGTCTGTGCACCTAGCTTCCCAACTGCAGAGCATTGAGAAATGAGGATAGCAGTGCACTGCAGGAGAGCGACTCTCATCAGCTTGGTGCTTGCTTATTGGACATGGCTCAGGCTCAACTTTTCAGTCCTCAAAGGCACTGTTACATGTGACCAACGACCCTCAAGCTGGGACCCTGACCTGAGAACTGGCTCCAACGCACGTGGGGGGAAAGGAGAGCAGAGTCGCAAGGGCAAACAAGCCTGGCTGTACCAGGGCACCTGATTCTCACCTTCCAGGAGGGCTCTCCTCCTGCCCTGCTTTTGGTAGCAGTGGACAGGCACACTGGAACAATCCTTGCCCTGGACACTGCATTGGGAAGACAGCACTTGATTCAGCTCCCAGATACTAGCAATAGGCACCAAAGAAGTATTTAAGGAGCATTATGTCATGAGCAAATGGTTTGGCATCCACTTCTAGAGACAAATAGGGAATGCTGGATTCCCTGGAAGAGTCTCTCAAAAGAAGTCTGTCAGAGGTGAAATGATATCCACCTCCAGTAGACCTAAGGCAATTCTAGTAACGTGCCATTGATGGGGATCATTTAAGCCTGATGAAATCATAACCCCACTCTCACAATAAAGGTGAGAAAACTTAGGACTGCTTGGAGGCACCACGTAAGGCAGGGGAGGCTAGCTGATCCCAGGGATCCTACCAATCCCATAAACTTTACTTCAAAGTCAGATTGGTAATAAATTTAAGGGGAATAAAATTAACCTCATTCTCTAACAGAAAATGAGTAAATCTTGAGCATCAGACCATGCCTCTTCCCATCTCTAATCTTCTTGGGAAAGCTTCTCACTTCTTGAAAGAAGGTGAATTCCAGACTGAGATTTGATCATTCATGGTCTTTGGGGAAGGCTACATCCTGTGACCACTGCAGTAGTGACCTATTCTGGGTAGGAAATGGCATTCCAGCTTCATCAGAACACTGAGTGGAAAAACACAGACTTTTCCCACACCCACACAGAGTGTAGGCACAGGGACTGAGCAGAAGAGAAGCCAAGCAGGGAGCAGCTACAGGCTTATGCCAAGAAACCAGAAACTCTGGCACCCAAACCAAGTTGAACAGCTGGGGCAAGAAATGGGTAACTTAGTCTGAGGCCCAGATGCTTGGCATCTAGTTGGGAGGCAGGTGGTCTGAAATAATGAACTACAGATCCAATCTCAGACATTCCCCACTACTGCTACGGGAAACTCCTGATTCACTCATCTCGGTGCATTGCCTGGAAGTTGGAAAGCCCTCGGCACCCAGAATAAAGCCTTCAAACTCTGTCTATGCAGACCAGTGGACACAGCCATATGGCCAGAAGCTATGCCTCGAGGCCAGGGACATGCTGTCTACTATTATCTCCCTAAGAGGAACATCTCCAGTGCCTCCAGAATGATACATTCGCTGGTCCCTCTGCACCTGAACAGAGGGAAGCAGCCTCTCTGGCAGGGCCTTACCATGTGGTAAGGAGAGAATCCTAGTCCTTCACCCCTCTGAAACGAAGGTGGCGAGTCTTAGGGTTCAGCCAGCTTCAGTACAAAACATGTTTCCTCCTCTCATCTAGAGATGCAGTGATGAATACTGGGGTCCCAAAGGCAGCTCCCGGGAAACAGTGAAACAATGAAAGGGCCACAAGCTGCTACTGGAGCCATCGCCATAATGGGGCCGTTCTGCCTCACGTGCAGAATTGACAGATAAGGTACAAAGAGGAGCTGCTGCTGCTTCAATCACTGAGCTGGCCTAGAGCTCAAGGGCCCTCCCCCTCTCAAACTCACTCCTAGTTCATATCAAACGTACATGGGTGCTGCTCTGGAGCCTCCGGCCTCGCTCCTTGTCTGCGAGTGACCTGACGCCAGAAAAGCCGCTCTCTGCATTCGGTTAGTGTGCTGTGAAGTTAGATGGATCCCAGTGGGCTCAGGAGACTAGAGGTTGGAGCGGCACGAGTCCGTTCCCAGGAGACACCAGGAATCTGAATCCACATCAGGTTTCGGATCCACTTCCATCTCCTCTTTGGTTGTCTGTGTTCCTTTGGAATGAACCTTCACCTGTCAATACACATAGCAGTTACCCAAACAGCACCAGGATTAGCTGCAGAAAAGCTAGAAGCTGCACAAGGCCCAGTTTGTACTCTCCATAGCCATTTGTGACTCTTCACAACATCTGACTGCCCATCCCTTCTCATCAGGAGAAATAAAGGTAAATCCTATGTCTTTCAAAGCTGTCATCAGAGGAAACTCTTCTTGGCTTCATTCCTGTCTTGCTACTGTCAGAGCCTGCATCAGCAGCTTACATAAGAAACAGGCATCTTTCTTAGTCCCAGTAAATTCTGCTCTGATAGAGATGGCTGTTAAGAGCTGTTTCCTTCTGTACAGCCTCCACAACCTGCAGGAGCATGGTGAGCCCTGAGCATAGATATGCACCCAGATGACAGATTCTTACCTGCTGCATTTCCTCCATCTTCCTGCAGAACCGCTGGAGTTGGGCACTCAGACGAATAGTTTCCTGCTGCAGCTTCTTCTGATCATCCAGACACTGTAAAACCAGGCCTCGGAGGTGTGTCACCTCCACTTGCAGAGCACTGCACATGCAGCCTGCACCAGGAGATGCATCCTTCCCTTCACCACATGGTAAGGTTGGACTCAGGCAAGTAGGCTGCAGAGACATGGAAGGAAGTCAGGCCAGGTTTGAGTGCAAAGCCAGGAGTTGTATATGCCACAAGAAAAAAACATGTCCAGAGTGTTATCCCAGCTTGTTCCCGACTTGACAAACTTCTAGCAGGCAGGGTCAACAAGCTACTTCTCCTTCTGTCTTTGATACAAAGTCACTAGCTTCCTCCTTTTCCTGAGAAGGTTGTTCCTGTCCTCCTATCACCAAAATCCATCTGGTTTACCCCCATTTCCCTAAGCATAGGATCTGTGCCTCCTCTTGGGACAGAAAACCCCTAGAGTTAGGTAGTCTCGCAGGTTGTAATTTCTCATTGATTTTCTATATCAATTCTTCTTCCCATCTCACAACAAATTCTGCTTTATAAATTTCTGTTTTCTGCTAGGTCTCTGAGCCCTTGGCTTCTCTTTCTTTTTTTCCAATTGCATTATACACATTTTCCCATAGAACTGATCTCATTACTTTAAATCTGACCAAGAATCAGCTTTGTGTTCTAGATCCTTGGGATTTTTTCTCTTTGCAGCATCATCATCTCTGATTGTCACCAGCCCCCCTTTCCTCATCCAGGTGAATTAAGCCAATCCAACAGTCTCTTCTCAGCTGTCCCCATAATTCAAACATTGCCATTTATGGTCCCCAAGAGCTTTTGGCCAAGCATTCACTTTGATAACATTACCCAGGGGTCTGTTTTGGGCTTGTTTAATCCAACAGGTTCTTCAGAGGCCACTTTGAGTCCTTGAAGTTTCTGGTAAGGAAGAGTCTCCTTCTCAGGCTCTGAAGATGCCATGCTCAGAGGAAAGGGGCTGTCAGGCATGGGGATGAACTCAGCATTCTCCAGCTCCTGGATACACAAAAGCAGCTCTGTCAGGCCTGCCAACTTCCTGCAGGTCATTTCATCTTCTCCATCGATGCACCAACACCCTCTTGTGGTTAAACAGGCAACAAAGCCTTAAGGGCTCTGTGCAACATGCCTCTAAGAACCTATCAGTATCCCTCAAAGGTGGAAGGGGCCACCCAGTTTTCCCAGCCTAGATCCCCATTTTAAGGCATTTCTGAAAAACCACATTACCTGCCGCAGCCAGCCAGGGCAGGAGCTGCTGTCAGCACTGTTGCCTCCCTTAGCTTCTGTAGTGCTGATCCAGCCCCCCAACTCACGATCTGCTTCCATGGTTCCCCGAAAGCCTCCACTGGGATTGGGGGTTTCTGCTTCCTGTTCATTATCCTCTTCCTCTCCTCCCCCAGTTGTGCAGCTCTGAGCCACTAGTAAACAAAAGTGAAAACTTTATACCTTTCCCCACCTATGCTACTCCTGTTGCCAAACCCCGGATGGAGCAGAGAAGATGCATGAATTTGTACTGTATGGTCATGGTGAGAGCACATGCTAGTATTATATCCCTCAGCAGTTTATCTCCTAACACTCTCTGCAGGTCTCTCCATAAGAGCTTCTGTGCAGCAGTCTTTTGCAGTTTCTTGCCCCAGGTCTCCCACAGGTCCAAGAAACTGGACTCCATCTCTACAGCAACGGCCCCATAGAGCCCCTTCCCATATCAGCTCCCTTCAGTGAATTCCTCTCAACTTTTCCTTAACAAATTGAAGCTCCTCAACTACAAAGGCCTCTCTGCACCCATGTTGTTTCTCCTCTATTGCAGTTGTTGCCTCCTCAGGCTTGGGCCATCCCTTCCCATGCATGGAACCGACTAGCTTTCTTCCCTTTGAGCTCTTCTGTGAGGCCTTTCAAACATAGATAAACCATGCTGCAGGACTAAACTTTATCTACTCAAACTAACCACTGAGTGGACTTAAACCAGAGCTCCCCATGTCAGGTTACTTACCAGTACCAATGGACAGACCACTGCTGTTGGATCGTATTGTTTTGGAGTTCAACACCTTTTCTGCAAGGAGGGAAGCATGCTTTCAGTTAGAGTGCCACACAGAAATCAAGATAACTCTTACAAAGCCAGTGTTGCTGGCCTATGGCTCAGAGCAGCTTGCCACATTTCCCCCAGAAATTTGGGCTGTTCTCAGGCAACATTTATACTCTCCTGGGAAGAGAATATATCATCATAAACAAGACCCCAAAACTATACCCTAAATTTACACTTACCAACAATAATGATGGTGTGCCAGCCACGGCACGACAGGTCTGGGACATGATGCAATGAACCAAATATTGGCCGAGGCCACGAGGTACAAATATCTGAGCCATGAGCTCTCTCAGTCGATGTCATTGCCAGACGCCCATTCCCGCCATTACCCCAAGCAAAGATATGGTTGTCTGAGGAGACAGAAATTCAGAGACTCAATTCCCTCCCTCTGTCTCAGCCTGTAATTACTGTAAGGATCAGTCTTTCTGCTGTAACTGCTATCCCGAAGTATCTAATCCACCAGCTCCATTTTGACAGTCGGAGAACAAACCAATAACAAACCTAACAGGAAACAACCAAGTCAGTACTCTGCAGCATTAGTGACAGCAAATACTTGGGGCTGCATGGAGGCGATTAACAGGGCAAGATGGCCCCAGTCTAAGAGGATTTCCTTATTTCAATGCTGCACTGCAGGGCTGGTAAAAGAAATGATCAGTGGGAGCTAGAGAACCACTCTGCAGATTAAGTTTAAAGTAACCTAGCACAACTTGGCAAAGTTCACTCACCGTCAGTAGCAGCTATGGTGAATTCATCTCCACATGAAACCCTGATCACCTGCTTACCCCCCAAGGGGCCTCCCAGCAGGTTTATTCCCAGGTGCTTCTTATAGTCCCCAACACCAAGCTGTCCACACTTGTTGGAGCCAAAGGTCAGCAGGCGGCCTCGCTCTGTGAGGAGGAAGGAGGAGACGGTCACAGTGAGGGCCCAGCTCTGCAAGCATCCATGCAGACACAGCATGGGCAGCAACAGCCCATGAACAGGAATGCCTCTGCTGAGTGGCCAGCCAGGCGGGAAGGGGACAGTGCCAGACAAAAGGAATGGGTTTTGTCTGGAAATGCCTCCCCAGTTCCTTCCCCCACTGCTTCCCTTTTCTGATGCTGGGGCTGGAACTCCTCACAGCTCTCTGACTGATGTCACTTGGGCAAAGCCCAAGCTGATCATAAATGATTTCTCTGCTAGCCCAGAGCATGATTCTTCCCAAAACCTTTTTTCTCCCCTTTAAAAAAACCAGGAAGGCTGGCATTGCTGCTTCAGCTGGCTAGGAAACCAGACTGCTGAAAAAAAAAGGAATCCTGAGTTCCTGGAGCAGGCATAAACCTTGCTACCAAGAGCAAAACCCCTAGTGTCAAGGGCCAGGCTGAAAGGGCAAAGTTGATGTAATGTAATTCAGCAACCAGCATTCAGTTCTTACTGCACAAGGCTCTCACCATCAATAGAAGCTGTGTGTGTCTTCCCTGGAGAAATGGTACGGATCTTGTAGAAGGACAGCTGCTTGGCCAAAGTAAGGGAAGTGGCATATGGCACCTCACAGTATGTCTGACAAAAGACGTGGGCAAGCACAGAGTGAAAAATCACACATTCATCAGCTAAGACTACTCAAGCAAGTTCAGGTCTGACCACAATATTAAACCTAAAGTTTAGGTTTAGGTTTAATGGACCTAAAGTCTAGGTTTTAGAACCTAAAGACAGTCCTAAAACAAGTATGATAAAAAACTGCCAGAATCTGCATCACTGGATAAGTCACCAGAGCAGCTCACTTGGTTTCACTACCTCAGATCTGACATAAGCCCACAGGGCAGACAGAAAACTGAGGAACAAATTGCCTCTTCCCACAATCTCAGTATGCATTGTCTTGACTGGAATTAAAGCACTGGCACAAAGCTAATCAACACTTTGGTACAGGACTTCCATTTCCCCATATACTACTGATTGCTGGGAGCTGGAGCCAGGGATCCAAATACACTTACATCATGATTGATTATCCCTGATGTGCACTGATTCAGGCCCAGCTTGTTGAACTCGTTGAGTCCACATGCCAAGACTTTGCCTGTCTGGGTAAGCAGGAAAGTTCCATCACAGCCACAGTGAACGGACACAATGTTTAAGGTCTTCGGAACATCCACCTAGGTGGAAGAAATACATCCTAAGAAAATAAAAATCCCAACACCTATTACATGGAAGCTGGCACATGGAAAACAAAGGAGGGTAGAACAGTGGCACAGCTAGTCTGGACACTATCAATAGCCAGTACAGTTATTTTGTGTAAGAATACCATAAAGTCTGTAGCATGGAAACTCTGGTCACAATGCAGATATTCAAGGCAGACACCAGTGACCAGCACTGGAACCTGAAATATGATGGACAGGCCGCCTGGCCATATGGGCTCTATAAACACCAAACCCAGTTAGATGAGCAGGGCTGGGTCTGAGCCTGTGCTGTGTGGGTGTCATACTGTGATAAAGATCTTTGGCTTCCAGGCACATCCTTATTTGTTTCTAACCCCCAGTGGGTTGGAATACTCCAGTTACCTCAGCACTGTATTTCAAGAGGGTTTTACTTTCAACTAATCTTTAACTCATTATATTACATTAAAAGACTCACAGTAGTTGCACTGCTGTGACTTTCCTCTACAGAAAGCCATTTGGTATTTCTCACTATGATTTCTACAACATTAAGCTGGCATTGCCATCATGGAAATCAGAGAAATGAAGCTCTAAGCTATGATTCTGTCTGTTTTGTGAGTGGTATGACTCTGCCACGATCTCTAGGAGAGAAATGAAGCAAAATTAAGTGAGGAAGCAAAGTTAAAACCCTTGCAAACTCTATAATGTCTCAGAAAAAACACCTGAGCTTCAGAGATAGCACTTCTAAACAGCAACTAATTTGGATTTATGCCCTTGCAGATCTTGAGAAGTAGTCACAGCCCTACCTTCTGAGGGGTGTAGTGATCTTCTTCTGAATCCAAGCCCAAGCGTCCTGCATCAATGAAAATACTGCAGTTAAAAATGGCCTCACCAGCTGCCCATATCTAAGAACTGGTATTGTTTCTCCATAGTCCTAAAATAATATCCCTACAGAACTAGAATCTCCCTGCTCCCCTACATCCATCATCACCTGCCAATCCTCGAGGGAATCCAACCCCACTCACAGAACCATTGCCCTACCCACAGGGAAGCCAAGTGGCACCCTAGAGCTTTCCAGAGTAAAGTGCTAAGGCTTCAGTCTCCAGTTCCCCATTTTTACAAGGAAAGAAAATCCCAAAGAAACAATGTTTTTTGCCCCCCAGGGTATATACCAGGCAGCCCTCACCCAGGCCCTGCATTACACCTGCACCAAGCCACTTTCTGGAAGGCACGTCCCAGTGCCCTTGGGATTCAGGGAGACTCTACCTACCGTACTCCCCACAGCCCCATGTGTAGACTTCTCTGTTCCTGGTCAGCACTGCCACATGGTTATCTCCACATGAGACCTGCTCCACAGCATTGGTAAGAAAGAAATCCAGCTGCAGGGGCTCAAGCACTTCAGAACCATAAGCCTTGTCAACACCAATGCATCCATAATAGTCTGAGCCAAAGGCATACACCTGGCCCTCATCTGAAGAACATAAGAGAAGCTTGGTCAGCACATGGGGCTCATCTTAGGCTGCATATTAACCTCTTAGGGCAGGGTCAGAGCAACTTCTTTTCTGAAATCATCCTCTTTAATGCAGAAGAATGTCTGACTACGGAGTCCTTTATGTTCATGTTTAGATGGATCTTACATGACAACTTGCAGCTACTTCAGTGCCAAAAAATCTTTGGTTGAACCTGCCAATTTCTTTAACAGTAACTCACAAATTAATTCTATGGCTATCTAAGTCATTCCTTCCTTAAAATCACCACCTGAGCTCATGTCTGTCAAATCTCTGCCTTTTCAGCAATAGCAAAATAAGCTTGAAACCACCTTATTGAGAATCATTTGCAGGGATAAAGCAAGAGTCAGATTCTTCTACAACAGACAACAACACACCTAACACATCCTTTAAAGTATGAGCAGGGACTAGAGACAGCTACCAGATGTCAAGCATTATGAATTAAACAGCAAATCCTAGATACACATTATTTTTTCATCACTGCGTGACTCTTTCTCCACACAGTCTAAAGAAAGTTTCAAACATATCTACATTCTTGACTTCAGGCTTCATTGTCTTTAGTACAAGCATGTATGGAGGCAACATATGCACTGGTAAAAGCAGAGATTCTGCACAGACATGTGGATTTGTGGTCAACACCCAGCTTTATCACCAAAAAGGAGCACATCCTTATCAAAATCCCCTCCTTCTTGGGAGTCAATATCTGTGTAATAATGTTGATCTATCTCAAATGTTGAGATATAATCTATCCCAAATGTAATAATGTTGGTACTATCCTCAACACCGAGGGATGAGTAACACACGGGTCTTTCTCCTTTGTGCACAAAGCTGTGCTAATCTGATGGTGAAGGCAAACACCTCCAACAGCTCAGCAAAGTGAGGGGAGTTGTCACTGCCTACACATCCATAATAGCCTGAGCCAAGGGACTTGTAGCTCTCACCTGTGATGCACACTGTGAAATCATCTCCACAGGACACCTGGCGAATGGCTTTTCCCTGCAGCTTCTCAACGTGCTTTGGCTGCCGGTAGGAGGCTCTGTCTCCATGTCCCAGCTGCCCGTGCAACTTGGTGCCCCCCTGCATATTCTGCAAGACAGAAACACCTGGTGAGGTTACATTTACATAATCCCAGAGATGGCATCAATGGTTAACAGCACCTCAAGCAAAGCACAGAGGACTGCAAGGAGCAAGAGAAAATGTTCAGTCTGCTCTCGGGAAGAGACGGCTATCCCTGTGTATACAGCAGACAACAACCTCAGTGGCACCGATGCACTAACAAGGAGTGATCCAGTCTCATGTCAGCAGCTGATGAGGAATCCCTGCTCCTTTCTCACCTGCCAGGCTACAGAACCTGCTCCCTGTTGCAGGACTGAAATTCATCCTTCAGCTTTTTGAACTACTTTTCTAAATCCTGATGGCTGCAAAGAAATGCATAACCTGAAACAAATGTCACTGAAATGGCCGAACATAGCAATTATACAGGAAAAATAAAACAAGCAATCTTGAAATTACTCCAAGTTGCTCTCCTCCTATTTGGATCTTCTTCCTTCCTCACTGACTTATCTTCTAATCTGTTCTAACAGATTCTGTATAATCAATACAAAAACCCATGGAAGCCTAGAGATGGAGAACACCTCCATGTCACAGACCATCTAAACCTGAGAAGACTGAGTGCAGTTGTTTAAAATGCATTATATGCCGACATTTTTTATTCACTTTAAACTATTCCAGAATTTCCACTCATCATAAAAAGCAGAGTTGTTTAGCATAAGATCCCTCTGCTTTCAGATGCAAGTTGCCTTGCAGATGACAATTTTATTACAAAAAGGTAACTCACCCCACCCATTCTGATCTTGAAAAACCCTCCTCAAAAATAGAAAAGCCAACAGAGAATCACTGAGTCTCCACTGCACATCCAGTAGTCAGGAATGGAACAAAGAGATGCTTGACTCAGTGTTTGGGCCTATGAGACCATCATCTACAAACTTCAAGTGCACAGCAAGTCTCCAAGACACTTCCTGTCACAACGGAAAATGTCTCCCAGAAACACACTATCCTTGAGAGACTTGGGTCAGCCCAAGATGGCCTCAGTGTCCACTGCAGTCAGATTTATCCCTTTCCAAGCTTCCTGCCTATCTGATTCAAAAAGGCTCATGAATGGTCACCAGTAGATGTGAAACCTCCTTTCCCACTCTTACCCGCTTCCTGCAGTTTGTCTCACTTACCACCCAGGTGTAGAGCTCCTTCTCCACTGTCACCACAGCAAAGTGAGTGTTACCAGCACACACCTGGCGTGCACTGCAGCCACTTTTGATGGCATCCAGCTTCTGGGGGGTGGACTTTCCACCGCCCCAAACATACACCTCACTGGTGCGTGAGGTCACCACTGCAATGGGAGCCTCATTCATGGTAGTTGACCTGCACAAGACCCCCCCCCAACAAAACACACATGCTTTTAATAATGAGTTTGAATTGTCTGTCATCACCCATTTTCCTGCTGTTGTCTAGCAGTTTCTTCTTCACATCCATTCATGGTTTTTATTGTCAAGAACTGTTCTTCCAGCAAACTGTGAACAGCCCATGAACTGGGACAACTTCACCTAAGGTGCTCAGATAGTGTTAGTACTTCCAAGTTTATGAGGAAAAAATGGTCCAATTCTATCTGATAAATAACAGAGAACCAGCTATACATGTCACAGAAGCTACCTGCTTCACAGAGCAACCCAGCTTACAGGCTTGTTGGGAACTATGTTGAACCTCTGCTGTACCAGGTTTTATAGGAGATATTTATATTAATGTAATATTCATGATTCAGACAGTCATATTCCTCCTGCTGAGGGGAATCTGTGTGAAAGGAGAGATCTACATTACAATTCAGATATGTAGGCTGTAAAGATTACATCCTCAGCAGGACAGATTACAGCTGGATGGGACTTGCTGAGGTACAGTTCCAGCCATACAAATAAGTAGGAAACAAAAGGCAGAGTAAAACACAGGACAATAATCATGCAAGTGCCGTGTCAAATTTCTAGCATTGAGGGATCTTCTAAACTCCAGTATTCCATTAAGTTTGTCACAGGCTAACACTCTCAGTTCCTCTCTGGGGAGCTGTTCTCTCCATACTTCCTTTCAAACACATGTCTAAATAATTACCTTGGTCGCTTATTTGGCCCATTAAGCAGCGTGACTTTCTCTTCCATCTCCCTGCCAAGAGAGAAAAAGGATTTTAGGAAACAGCAACAGTGCTCTATGCAATTTACTGGCAAGCAGCACACACAGACTGTTTTTCTTTCCAACAAAATGCTGCTGCCTCTTGGAGGAAACATGGCAGCTGTTTACCAGCTCACAGCAATACACAGTAAGTAGGGCAGAAGTAATGTACCACACAGCTAACAAACTTCTAGAAGAGCTGAGGACAACAAACTACATCTGTATGAAAATGCAGCCAACCAATACCCACATTGCACAAGAATAATCTTAAATGGCTAAATATTACCAGGATTTGGGCTTTTACCAATGCATACAGCAAGACAAAACTCAAACTCTGCTGATCACCAAGCAAAAGAGCATTGGTGCAAAGGACTAAGTCTGCTGTTCCCAACTAAACCTATGTGGAATAGAAACAGCCCAGAATTATTGTCCACCTTTCGTGTGCAGGCTGATGGTCAAACTAAGCTAAAATGGGCCACTTTCAATCCAAGTCTCTCCCAAAGAGGGAGGCAACAAAAGGAAAAAGTGAGGGTCTCTATAGTGAATGATCCATATATTTTGAATATATATATTCAAAATGGCTTTTTCCAATGACTGCAAGAGGATCTCTGTGACTCTTCATACACAGAAATTTGAAGAGTAGAAAGAAGCATTCCTCAAAGTCTCAGAATGGAATACTTCAAGGTTCCCAACACAACAGCTTCTAAGGATGCAGAGACCTTCCCCATGCACCAACAGAACATCAGATCAGGCAACAAGACTGCAAAGAGGCACTTTTCCCCTAAAGAGAATGAAGTGCTTAAATATCTGCCTCACATCAGTCTAAATTCACTTAAGGACATTCCTATGAAAGTATGAACACCACCAGTCTGTGCAAATCCTCCTGTTTTCCCTGTCAGCCATCTAGGTTTCAGGCAAGAGCATCTGATTACCTCCTGCGTTTGCTGAGAAGGGGATGTTCAAGCAATTCATCTGCAGTGGGTCTCTTTTCTGGGTCCTGAAAGAAGGAAGTAAGAAGTAATTCTCTGGGGAATACTCATCACCTACAACAAAATCTCGAGCCAGAAGACTTCATTCAAGCCTGCATGGACTTCCTTCCTTGACTCCCTTCAGAAGGGGAAGGAATTAATTCAAATATTTAGAATAAATAGAGATAACACCACAAGCAGGAGGGACTTGTATGCTCCACAGGTATTAATACTACATTTGCTTTCAATAAATCAATTCCCTACAGAAAGCCAGAGCCCTAGGAGACTGTACTGAGATGATGCTCCTACCTCCAGAGCACTGCATCAAAAAATAATTGCTTCTGCCAGCCCATTAAATACTTGTCATCAGAGAAAACCCAACACACCTCCAGAGCCTGCAGGACTGAGACAAAGCTTTCAGAGGACTGCAGAAAGCCCAGCTTTAGTGATGTCTCAAGCCTCACAAAAATTACCCTGCATCAACAGCTCACATACTGAGACAGGCATGTCATTCCCCTTCCCCCCTGAATTCCATGGTTGAAACAGCTGGGAAAGGGTATCTGAAAGTTAGAAAGTGTATCACCAACCTGATCAAGGCAGGAGTTCACCATCTGGATCAGCTCCCAGGAATAGACAGTGGAATCAACCTCCATGGCACGATTTCCCTGTACAATCTTCACACAAAGGTTCAGGGGATTCTAGGCAGAAACCAGAAACCAGCCATAATGGAACCAAATTGGACAATGCGTCCAGCGGGGAGAGATGCTATAGGCCGCTGCTATTTTCTTCCTCCATCTCTGATAGCAAACACACCCCTCTTCCCTGCCTAGCAGGTTCTCCAGAAATCTAATAACAATTCCTACAGAAATGGTACCGCTGATAGCCAGGACTTAGTGGCAACATCCGGCTTTTCCCCAAATTCTCTAACAGTGCAGGGAGAAGAGGCTTCTCTTGGCATGAAATCTCCTATGCCGCATATTGCCATTAAACACAGTACAGCAGCAAAGTGTCTGGGGACTAGAGAGCCACCACTGGAAAAAGTGAGGAAAGGATGGTATTTTCATACCTTCTCTTTCAGGGTTACAAAATCTTGCCTACAGCAACTAGCAGCTTTTCCCATCACATGGCAGAAGCTAGCAAATTACATGTGACAGCCAGCAATGCTCCTTTCACCCTCCCTATGCCAGCTTGACCAGACTTCTCTTACAACCAAGCTTTGACAAAGGATTTGACAGGATCACATCCTATGAAATATGAAGGCCAGAACTTTTTGTTACAGAATGCTACACAGAAAATTCACAGCTAGTAATGCTAAAGGAGCAAAAAGTCACAACTTTTGTGACCAGTAATGCTAAAAGAGCACACAGTCACAAACTTCCTCCTTGTCATGGAAAGGATACTTCGTTCACAACCATGATACAAATTAGCACAGCTATTATTCTGTACCTAGTAAACATGGGCTGCAGACAAGGGTGGGTTTGGCAGAAGCCAGAGAGGCTGCTCCATCTCTGCAAGAAGGGAAATCTGCACAAAGGGTAAGGAGAATCTTGCAGACATTTCATCTGGCTATAGGTGTCAGTTTCAGGCCACTGGTTTTTTAACTAGCAGATTTAAACAACAATGAAAGAAAAACAGGACTGAAGAAAGCTATGAGCCAAGTGTGAATCTTGGGACAATAAAAAATAAGGTTATTTAGTCCATACTAGTTTGCAGACTTACAGTAGCATCAAAGGTCCTCTTCAAAGTAAGCAGCTCAAAGATGACACAGCCCACAGCCCAAATATCTGATTTGAAGTTGTATTTCACACCCTGGCAGAGTTCTGGGGACATGTAATATGGAGTTCCCACCAGCTAGGAAAAATAACATTTAAAAATCAGAAATGATCCCACAGCCTTCAATTCAGGAGCTCTGTATCCATTATGTTCACACAGGACAGAGCTAGACACTGATCTGACACAGCACTGAAGTGATATACCTCCCTAATGTGCTGGAGGGATGGAAAACAATAAACATCCTTTTTCCCAAGTCATCCACAAAACCGTCTGGTCCTGAGCTTCCTAAAAGATCCTAGTCACCTGTCTTCTCATGTACCTGATGTGGTACATACTTCCCACTAGAGTAATAGTCACAAAAACACAGCAAGGACTTTCCCCTCTCTTAAATATACACCATTTAGAGGTAATCAGGGCTACAAGTACTGACCAGGCATATGGAAAACATCACATGAGTTTGAAGAAAAAAAGATGTAGCAAAGCTTCCAAATACAGATGCCAGATCTTAGCTATGGAGCCACTCTAATCACAAGATACTGCCAGGACAAAGTCTGCTCTGTCTCAAAAGAAAAGAAGGGTTCTTTTTGGGTCAGTATGTAGAAAGCTGGCTTGAGTCCCACCCAAAAGACTTTCACTTCAGAAGTGGACTTTCCTGAACAATTGTTTTGTGTAGAACAAACACCCCCAACCACACAAAAAAATTCAAAACCCTTCACATAAATACAAAGGCCTCCCAGGTACTGCAGAAGTAGTGGCTTAGCTCAAAGTCACAAGAAGGAGACACAGAACAAACATGATAAAAGATATAAGAATGAAGCTTCCAGATGAATGGAGCTCACTCCTTAGAAAGGAACTAGACATCAAAACAAAGTAAGACAGAATTTAGAAAAAGGAGCAATATTTATAGATGACCTCTTTTCAACTCTCTCAGCAAAGCTCCAAGGACTACAAAGCCTGCCCTTCATGAGACTCTGCAAGAACACTGGCTACCTAATGGGCACATTCAGCATGTGCCATCTCCTCCCATTTCCTGTTACAGAGCGTGACTGCTACAGAGCTACACGAGCCCCAGCCATGGGAAGGTTTAGAAGCCCCAAGCTTTTGAGTATCACATAAAGAACTAGGACACTGCACCTAAACCTTTTTAAAGCAAAGGATAATGTAAGCTCTCTGTAAGACAGACATGTTTTCTGTATCTTCTTTGGTAAACGGTAGAAAATTATAAATTAAGAAATCAATGTTTAGTAAGCAAGATGTGAACATTCTACAAAAATCACAATTTGACTGCTACAATTACAAATACTGATAATAACATGTTTTGCACTCATTTCCAAAAAAAATTACTTCCAGTCTGCCACTGGTCATTAGGTTACAGATTGAGCAACTAGACCAGAGTATAGCCAGCATATAAAAATCAAATTATGGTTGAAGGTGTGTAGTTCAAAACCTTTCATACATGAAAAAGGAAAAAACAATGCTTGCAGGTGTAGTAAGTATAGATGAATAGACAACACAGGCAAAAACAAATCTGGAAATTCACAGCACAGACCGAACTGCCTCTGAAAGTCAGAAGGTCATGAAAACTGTGACAAAACAGAAGTGGCTTTGCTGCAGCCCAGCCTAGTGATGGCTTTATGCAGTAGCCTCGAGTTCCCACTTACAGTGGAACTGCACAATAGTGTTCATGTTCTGGAAGGGAACAGGCAAGTATTTAACTACACATCCTAACAGAAGACCAACACCTGGCATTAAATTGAATAATACAGCCGAGTAAGGGGAATTGTGAGCTGGCTTGTGTCCCAAACTATAAAAAAGGCCTTTAGCAGATAGGAACCTCAGATAATGTCTCCCTTTCCAAGCCTAACACTCACCACAGAAATTAATGGAGCTGAGAAATCCACAGTGAACCTTAGGTACCTGCAATACAGCTTACTCTGTGTCATAACTGGCTGCAAAAATGCTTTCTTGGCAGGGTCTGGAACAAGGCCAAGCTTGACAGCCTTCTGGTAGAATTCATCTCTCCTACAAAGCTTTTCCCCCCTTTAGGAACATTACCAATAAACCATACATCTGGTTACCATAAAAACACAAGTGCCTTTCTTGCTTCTTCATATTTTGGTTCAGAGCCTGAATATTAAAGAGTTTTGAGACATGCCTATGGCACAGTGCAGTATCAGGCACACACATCTAAGCTCAGATCCACCCGAGGCAAAATTTACCTGCTAGCAGAGCAGCATGACAAAACTAAATTTGTTAAGCTGGCCTTAACCAGCCCAGAGGGAGAGCATTGTTCTGATGTGACTATAATGCTGCCTCTGTCCTTCAGCTAGCACTGCCTTCATGTTACACAGATTCACCTTTAGAAGTGCCATGCCTAGGGGAAAGAAGAACAGTGCTCTCTAGCATGGCTACTCTAGCTCTGGTACAATTCTATTCCCATAATGGCACCTATCTTTAGTCTACTACTGCTTTCCAGAGAGACAGACCTCTAAAAGGTAATCTGGTAACAAGGATAACTCCAGGCTGCAACACATCATCAAATATGCCAAAGTTAGTGAGATAAAGTTAGGAAGTAAAGTCGTAGAGAGGTGGGTGTCAGCCTCCAAGAAATAAGTTACAAGACAAGAAGAAATGGCCCCAAGTTGTGCCAGAGGAAGTTTACATAAAATACTAGGAAAAATTTCTTCACTGAAAGTGTCAAGGCATTAGAACAAGAAGCCCAAAAAAGCAGTTGAGTTACCATCTCTGGAAGTGTTCAAAAAAACCTGTGGATGCAGCACTTGGGGACATAGTTTAGTGGTGAACAGAGCAGTGCTGGGTAAACAGTTGGACTCAATGACCTTAGAGGTCTTTTCCAACCTTAATTCTATGATACCATAACACTGACAGAAATTGAGGGGTGAGGGAAAGGAAAGTAACAGAAAACAAGCAGCAAGAATGTACAGTGTTCCTGGTCTTCTGCAAGGCGTGCAGAGATGAAAGAAAAACATAACTCAGTTTGCACACAAAGATGGCAGATACTCACAGTCTCAGCCATAGAGTACTCAGAGTTCAGCTTCTTTGCCAACCCATAGTCTCCCAATTTAATCAGGTTTGCCTTGGTTAGAAAGATATTTAATGTCTTTATGTCCCTGAAATGAGAAAAAGAAATTCAAACACTCAGATATGCTTCCAGATTTCACAGCTTTCCACACATTACTATAGTTTCCCCCCAAAATGAGCTACTTGCTACTCTGCCGGCACTCTGTCACACATACATACACAGAGTTCTGCAAAGGCAATTTTGCCCCAGGTACCAGGGCAGTAACTGCAGTTATCCCTGTTTTATTGCATTCTCCACACAAACACAACAGTTTCAAGAGCTCAGGCTCAGATACCTATGTAAAGGCCACTGATCAAAGATAGTTCCCCCTCTCAGTTTCTTCTTGTATGAAGGTCATTGAGCAGGTCTTATTTTTGCTAGTTTTATAAATAGATCCAAGCCAGGAGACACTGAGCTCACTAAAAACATAAGTGTAGCTATGAATATGTATGTATGCAAATATAAACACATACATGGAGGGTGTGAAACAGATGCCACTCCAGAACTTAACCATAACGTTCTTATCCCTCAAGAAGAACTCTTTATAACATGACATAAGACTCTAGCCCGTGAGTTTGCTAACCTGATTGAGAAGGCTTTAGTGTAGGTTTGATAGGGGAAGGAGATAAGACCAGGCTGGCTAGACATGAGGCTGCACACCAGTGTTGAGGGTGAAATCGATAGCCCAGCTGAAGTACATCTGCACCAATGCACACAGCATGGGTAACAAACAGGAGGACCTGGAAGCCACTGTTCAGCAGGAAATCTGTGACACAGCTGTCATCATGGAAATGTGCTGAGGGGACTCATACCTCTGGAGTGCTGCAGTGCAGCTCTTCACAAGGGACAGGTGGGCAAGGAGAGGCAGTGGGGTGGCTCTGTACATTAGGGAGCGTTTTGACTGCACAGAGCCCAAGATCAGTGACAACATGGCTTGGTGCCTATGGGTGAGAATCAGGGGGAGGACATCCCAACCAGGATGAAGAGCCAGAATCTCATCTGGCTGATGCGGCTGGCTGATGTTTCATGATCACCAGTTTTTGTGGGAGATTTTAACCTGCTGGAAAGTCAACATAGCAGAGAGGAGGCAGTCTAGGAGGTTTATGGAGGGTGTGGGAGATAACTTTGTGACAGAGCTGGTTAGAAAGCCTACTGGGGCAGTGCCTGCTGTTTCTGAACAGAGAAAGGCTGGTGGGAGATGTGGTGGTTGGAGGTCGTCTCAGGTAGTGACAACAAAATGACAGTTTTAAATTCTTGGTGAAGTAAGGAAGGGAGTCAACAAAACCTCTACACCTTGGAGTTCTGCAGGGCAGACTTTGGTCTTTTCAGGACAATAGTTCAGATAGACCCTTGGGAAACTGCTCTTGAAAACAAATGAGTTTAGGAAGGCTGGACATACTTTAAGGAAATTTTAGAGATGCAGGAGCAGGCTGCTGGAGAAGCTGGCAGTCCATGACTTGTCTAAGTGCACTCTTTCCTGGGTTAAAAACTGCCTGTGTGGCTGGGCACAGAGCACAGTGGCGATGGATGCCACATCCAGTTGGCAGTCATAACCAGAGGTGTTCCCCAGGGCTCAGTGTTGGGGCCAGTCCTGTTTAATACCTTTATCAATGTTTTGGGAGCAAAATTTTATCAATGATTGAGAGCACCCTCAGTCAGTTTGAAGACAAGCTGGGTAGGAGTGTTGACGGGCTGAATGGTAGGAGAGGCTCTACAGTGGGATCTAGACAGGCTAGATGGATGGGCTGAGGCCAGTTGCAGAGGTTCAGTAAGGTGAAATGTTGGGTCCTGCACTTTGGCCACAACAACCCCAGGCAGTGCTACGGGCTGGGGGCAGAATGGCTGGAGAGCTGCCTGGCAGAAAAGGACCCGGGGGTGCTGGTCAACAGCAGCTGGACACGAGCCAGTGTGTGCCCAGGTGACAAAGAAGGCCAGTGACATCCTGGCTGGTATCAGGGAAAGCATGTCCAGCAGGACCAGGGCAGGGATTGTTCCCCTATACTCAGCACTGGCAAGGCCCCAGTTTTGGGCCCTGTACAAGAAGGACATTGAGGTGCTGGAGTGTGTCCAGAGAAGGGCAACAGAGCTGGTGAAGGAGCACAAGTCTGATGAGGAGCAGCTGAGGGAGCTGGGGGGGGTTTAGCCTGGAGAAAAGGAGGCTCAAGTGAGACCTTATCACTCTTTTCCACCACCTGAAAGGAGGTTGCAGCAAGATGGGGGTCTGTCTCTTTTCCAAGGTAACTGGTGACAGTTGTCACAAGAAGAAATTGCCTCAGGATACACCAGGGGAAGTTCAGGTTGGATATCAAATGAGTTTCTTCACTAAATGGGTTTTTAAGCATTGGAATGGGCTGTCCAAGGAAGTGGCAGAGCCACCATCTCTGGAAGTGCTTAAGAAACAACTAGACATGGCACTTAGTGCTATGGTTTAGCTGACATGGTGGTGTTTGGTTGGACTCTTGAGATCTTGGGGGTCTTTTTCAACCTTAATGATACCATGATTCTATGACATACTATGCCCAAGAGATCAAAATGCTGATGGCCACAAAAACACTGAACTCTAAAACTGATAGAAAACACTCTCTCCCAGACAGAGTAATCTGTGTGTAGTTTCACAGATCAACACAAGAGGCTGGAAAATAGAGAGAAGTCCCCACAGTATGATATGCTTTTCATGGCCAACACTTCATAACACCCTCTTTTCCTAACGTACCATCAACAACTTCCCAGTGTAGATCAGGAAAACATCAAGTAAAGCAGCACTTTGCATTCATCCACTTGGGGCATCGCAAAGTCCTGGGTCACTCTGACAATGTCTGCAGCAGATGGAAATCACTGCAAACATTTAAATAATTGTTCAATTCATTATTATGGAAGGATTTGGGGCCACACACGTTCAGAGGTGGTAAGCAGGAAATCACTGCAAAGCAGGACAGACATGACATCTGCTTCAGGCCAAAAGCTTAAGGCACTACTTTACTGAGTGAAGACTACCAACCCCTCATTAGCAAGGCTTGCCAATTACTAAAGATTCAGAATGGCAGCAGCCAGGATCCTGTCCTACAGAAAACATCCTCACACAGCTATGCCCATAAGTTAGCACAGCACATGACCCAGCTGTCCTGGAAGTGGCTGTCTACATGTGCAATATTCCCCAGAACATTCCTTGAAACACACGTAAGACATGAGATTTGCTGCTCCCAAACAGAAAAGGGCAACAGAAAAAAGTAATTAGCTACACATTAAAATCTCAGAATAACTGTCAAAATTACCACTACAAGCTAACAGACTCTATTAGCTCCTTAAGTAACAAGCCAAAGAAATAATATTCAGATAAATGCAGGACAAATCTTCACATGGGTTACATTAGCGCAATGGACAAATGCAAAGTCTTCATCACCATTAACCTCCAGGAATTACAGAACAATGCACACACTGGCTTGCAACTATTAATTGTGGAACAGGTTGGAAGTACCTTTGGCCTGTGGTAAATGCTATTCCTACCCACTTTAACAAACATCATTTATCTGCTATCGCAATAAAGGGCAAATTTACTTCCTTCCTGTGTGGATAAACTCTTTGTTCACACAGCTGCAGTTCCGTTTTCAAATACAAGATTTCCTGCACATTTATCACAAGATAGTTTCTAGCATAATAAAAAAGGGATTCTTAACATCTAGGAGATCCTATTACACTTTGGAGAAAAGCTCAGTGCTTGCTTTCAACAAAGAAGCAAAGAAGTTCTTCACTCACCCCCATGAACTGCACTGGTTACCTCAGCTTTCTGAATGCCACACTCACCTGTGAAGAATTCCAGCTCGATGAATGCAGCTCACAGCTGATGCAATTTGAAACAGATACCAAACCACCATCTACATAGTAGGAATATAAGCATAACATGAGGCTCAAAAAAAAAAAAAAATTAAAAACCCCCAAAACCCTACACATTCCTGTCACACTGAGGCACAGCAAGAGGGTCTGACCATACCATTTAGATGCTCTTTCAGGAGTATGAAAATTTTTGGATTTCCTGGTTTGGAAATCTCTAAAAAAGTTATTTCAATAGGTAGATTGTTCTATTTCCATTCACAGTGTCTGTCCTGACAAGCATCAGAGATTCAATAAGTGAAAATATCTAAGAATGACAACTAATGACCACTTGGGAAACATCAACAGTTATAGTCTCCAAAATATGAATTGGGACCATTAAATAATCTCCATGAGCCAGAAAGCTTTAGAAGTCACTATACAAGACAAGTGAGTGTAATCATTAATTAGCTCAGCATGCAGTGAAAGCAGACAGCAAAAAGTAAGTTTAAATAAAATAAAAACAGAAAAAGTGAAGAGTAAGATAGATTCAAGGAAATTACTTGGAAAAAAATCCCTACAAAATTATTAAGAAGGTAAAGAAGTGAGGGCCCACTAGGAAGAAACACAGAAGGAGGTTTAAAAGTTAAATGTTTGCCAGGATAAGGTGAAGAAAGCCAGCTCCTTCATTATTCTCCCTTGGAACTACATATTGCTTATAGACAGTTAAAAAGGAAAATAAGAAGTTTCAGATAGTCCATAAATGCTTGCAATATTGAACCAGAAGGATGCCAGCCCCCAGATAAACACAGAAATTCCCCACCATCACAACAAAAAAAATTTGAAGAAATACTCAAATAACCCTACAGATCCCCAGAACATTAGGCCAGCCCCACTGCTCCCTCAAACCATCCCAAATTACCTCTTCTTCAAATAGCTTGTCTTTCTGTCGCAGAATCTTATCGTAGAGGTTCCCTCCTGTAATTATAAGCCAATGAGAAAGACAGAGGTTCATCTTAGTTAATGGCAGCAGTTACTCTGCTCAGGTGCTGCTGGGAATACTCAAACCCCCTAAGAGATCTGATCAATCACTATAGCTCTCTCTCAGCATTCTTCACTTAAACTGGTCTGGCACTCACAAAATTAAGTTCTTCTTCCATCTAAGAACTTCAATGGTGTATCTAAGCCTAAGCAGAGACAATTCTTTAACATCACCCTTTAATTTACTCTGAAAAGCAAATCAATAAGCTTGGCCAGCAGTCCCATTTTTTTTTTGCGTATTTTTTGTAAGTCCTTCTCGGGGTATATAAACATGTATTAGCTGTACACCAAATCACGTGAGATTGTCCTGTTCAGCATTACATATACAAATAATACATTAAAAAAGATAAAGAAAACTATTTTTAAGTCAGAGTAGTCCCTGAAAGCATAATTTACTGTCTTTCCCTACCTACTCCTCAGGTCTGACTGGCCTCTCCTTTATCTGCCCTGCCAAACACATTGGTGCAGAATTCACAAAGCACTGACGAGAGCAGTACCACTAACAGAAGCCTGAAATCAGCAGAAATCTTCAGTGCACCCCATGACTTTAAGACAGCAGATTGAAAATCAAGAAGAGCTAAAAGAAATGATGCTGAGGACTGCAGGTAGAGAAACTCCACGTCAGATCAGCACCCAAACAGTAAATTCCAAAACTCTGATCACCTCCTGTTGCTACTCCAATTCCCAATTATCATATATTATGTCTTAATCATAATGGATCACCAGGACCATTCCCATGGTGCAAGACAGCTTTTGGCTGCATGATTTCCATGGGCCTGTCAAGTGGTAAATGTCCAAAACAGGCTGCAAGGACTCCTTTGTCTATTTGAGGGACTTAATTCAGACTTCCATGTTAGGAAGATTTTTCTAATTAAGATTCTCTTCACTTAATTTCTTCTCATTCAGCCTTGCTGTAACTTCTCAACATTTCTTTTTTCTGCCTTATGTTCACATTTACAAATTAGCTACAAACCACTCTCTACATTCACATTTAAACCAAAGTATTCACTTCTGCCTCTTCTTATGAATGTCTTTTCTAACCATTCAAACTTTGCAGGCTTTTAGTCAACTGTGTTCTTCATCTCCCTTTTTCTCCCATTTTTTTTGCAGCTTTTCTGAACCAGAGAGCAGCACAATAGGCACTACATTGCCAAAATCCTACACAGGGAGACAAGTTAGCTCGACTCATATAACCAATACCTCTATGCACACACAGAAAAACCAAATTAATTTAGTATTTGTTTCATCTAATCACATCTAACCTTCCAACACAGGTTATTCTCTTTTCAATTACTGTATTTTATAGGGTATTTCTTCCCAAATATATTTCATTTGTATTTACTGATGTTATCCTATGGTAAATCCAAGTCTCACAGGACCATGATATACACATGGAACTAAAGGAAAATACGTCAATAATTTGGCTTCCTCCTCTGTAAAATAGGGGCAACAAATTCTTTTTTAGATCTTCAGAAGAGACAAGCCAATTAAACAGCAAAACCTTTGGATTCTGAGGAGTGTCTGACAGTGACTAGTCCAGCCTTACTTTAAAAATTACTCACAAATTATCTTGGGCTTGTACAGTGAAAAAAAAAAAAAAAAAAAAAAAAAAAAAAAAAAAAGCCAAAGAAACAACTATTAATGCATCGGCAAAACCACTATGTGGAAGTCCAAACAAGATTTCCTCTTTCTCATGTCCCTTGTTCTTTACCATTCAGACACATTCAGGCAACACCAGCTATACACTCATTTCTTGGTTATTATCTCAAAGCCAACGGAGGCATTTACAAATGTGCACAGACATCAATACTACGCAGCTTTTCTTTATGCCCTCCAACAAATTTATAATGGCCTCAAGCATGCAGTCTTTTCAGGGCAAGTAAGTAATCCACAGAGAAAGAGAACACCTAAAATAAAAGGTGCCTCAAAGAGCTAACATTCCCCTATGCTTGTACTGGACTCCACCCTCGACAGGAACAAAAAGCAGAGAAGAAAAACCAAGTTTGGCCAAGCTACCAACCAGGGTGTCTGACACCCTTCAAAAATACTTTGCCCAAATCTGTTGTGCTCTCCAACCTGTTCCAGTGAAAGCAATCTGTTGTATAAAGTGATCACAACACAATGATAGCCTTTTCCAGCAAAAAAACATTTCTACTGATGAGCCAAGGCTTAACACAAGCCCTTACAAAAACCGTATTTTGCCTGGGGAGCTGTCCAATTCATCCAAACAGGGACCACACCACAGTTCTAGGCACGTGTCCTGTTCCAGCAGTGTAAGCTGTGCATGGGCTCCTCTTCCTGCTGTCTAAGAGCAGCTGCTAGTCACAACCTCATTGCAAACCCTTCTATCACTCCATCTGAGCTAGGACTGCCTCCCCTGCAACTCTAAACACCACCATCTGAGCTACTCTTGGACAGAATTCTAAAATTTTCTCCACCACCAGATGGACCAGGTTTGTTGTCTGGGTATTTTTTTAATAGTAAATATAAAAGCTGAAAGCAGAAGGTGGGAAAAAGTCCTGACTACAAGTGCACCAGGACATTTTTAAGCTCTGATTTATAATTGCTAAATTATAAGCCTGTTTAAGTAACAGTACTGAAAAAACAGCTCTGCTTTGTACTGGTAGAGAGGCCCAGATAGTCTCATGGTCTTGTCCCACTGCCCTCCAAAAAGAACACAGCAAGGTGCATTAGAAGTGTTTATCACCAATAATCCACTCCTTCCAGTGCACCAGCCATTCAGAAAACTCAAGAAATCATCTACTGCATAAACTGCCTCCACTAACTACTGGGCTTCTTTTTTTAGCACCTGAGACACAAATCAGGAGGGCTCTCAGTCTCTTCTTCAGGAGCTATGCAGCAGAATTCACCTCCACTCCTTTGCTCTCCAGATGACACTGCACAAGAAATACCTGCTGCAGGTTCTGCAGCAGGGTGACCTACACACATGGCAGCCACCTGTTTATAAATGGGAGCAGGAATCTCACCATTACAGTACTCCAGCTCAATCAGGAGCGTGGTGTTATCCATGAAGTGATTGTAGTACGCGATGATGTTCTCATGCTGCAGCAGCGCCAGGATAACGATTTCATTCAAAGCATCACGACGCTCCTTTTCTGACAGCCGGGTCAGGTCCACCTCTTTCCACACTACAAGTGAGTCATCCTGAAACACAAAAACAGCTTTCAATTAAAAACACAGTTATGAAGAGAGCAGTGTGTGCCTTCATAGCAGGAAATTATAATAGCAGGAAAAGTAAAAGACCTTCCTGTCTCTTATGGATTTCAGACAAATATTCTTCACAACTTAAGTTTTGAGGTTTGTTATTTGTCATTAGAAATAGTGATGGCCTGAAGCCATCTTTCTAGGTGGCCAACACTCACTCTGGGAAAAAAACCAAAACACCAAACTAAGGGAAAGACACAGGGTTTGTTTTATTTTGATCAAGACTAAATATACTCCTGTTTAATAAAGAACATTGTATCTTTTATGCTGTAACTGTAGGATACTGTACAAAACCATAAGCTGCTACAAATATTCAAAGGAAAAAGCCTAAAGAAAACAAAACAAAACAAACAAAAGCCCCACAACAAACCAATAAGGAAACCAGAATGAATTTAGATTTAGTTTGCCCTTGTTAGGCCCACACACATTGTCAGCCATGCTATGAGTGATCTCTCAAGTGAAGAGTGTTTACTTACATCTGCCCGAGCCATGACACCTCAAGGTGGCCAGAAAAAAACTGAAGAACTTACCTTTAGAACTAAATCAAGCATTTTTCCTTGACAGCCGCTAAAACCACAACTACAATTGAACTGGATGGTATTAAACGAGTTGGGAGCAACGGGAGGACTGGCTTTTCATCCAGCCTCCCCTGATTACACTGACAGGCTGAGCACGCGAGTTACCTGTATGAGATGCCCCCATGTCCTCTGTGACTAGAACAAAACAGAAAAATGAGTAGTCTACTAGCGTCAGAAGAATATCCACATCTCCCTACGGAACTTCAGGGGACCCAGAGACCGGCAGTGCCCAAAACCCAGACCCTGCACCCCCGGGCACCGAGAGCTGGAGTTGTCACTTTGTGTGCGGGCTGTTCCCAGAGCGGTGCCGGGGGTGTCATCCCGGGGGCTGCCAGCATCACCCTGGGGCTGCCGGCATCACCCTGGGGCTGTCAGCATCACCCTGGGGCTGCCAGCATCACCCTGGGGGCTGCCGGCATCACCCTGGGGCTGTCAGCATCACCCTGGGGGCTGCCGGCATCACCCTGGGGCTGCCAGCATCACCCTGGGGGCTGCCGGCATCACCCTGGGGCTGCCAGCATCACCCTGGGGGCTGCCGGCATCACCCTGGGGGCTGCCGGCATCAGCCTGGGGCTGTCAGCATCATCCCGGGGGCTGTCGGCATCACCCTGGGGCTGCCGGCATCACCCTGGGGCTGTCAGCATCATCCCCGGGGCTGTCGGCATCACCCTGGGGCTGCCGGCATCACCCTGGGGCTGTCAGCATCATCCCGGGGGCTGCCGGCATCACCCTGGGGGCTGTCAGCATCATCCCGGGGGCTGTCGGCATCACCCTGGGGCTGCCGGCATCACCCTGGGGCTGTCAGCATCATCCCGGGGGCTGCCGGCATCACCCTGGGGGCTGTCAGCATCATCCCGGGGGCTGCCGGCATCACCCTGGGGCTGTCAGCATCATCCCGGGGGCTGCCGGCATCAGCCTGGGGCTGCCAGCATCATCCCGGGGGCTGCCGGCATCAGCCTGGGGCTGCCAGCATCACCCCGGGGGCTGTCAGCATCAGCCTGGGGCTCTCGCTCACCCCAGGGGCCGAGCCCAGCCGCGGCTCCTCGGGCACCGGCGCCTCCAAGCCCCGGCCCCGGCAGCGGCCCCCGCCCCTCTGGGAGCGGCCTCGGGGCCCCCGGGGGTCGGCGGATCGGGGCCCCTCTCCCGCCGCCGGGCCCCCACCCACCTCGGTGCGGCGGTACAGGGTGGCCTCGCCGAAGGCGCCGCGGCCCAGGGTGCGGATGGGGATGTAGTGCAGCTCCTCCTGCTCGCCGGGCACGCCGCCGCCGCCGCGGGAGCCGCCCCTGCCCGAGGACTCGCTGCCGAAGTCGGAGCTGATGGAGTCGCAGTGCCGCTCGTACTCGCCCAGCGACATGGCGACGGCGGCCCCTCGGCCCGGCGCTCCCTCAGCGCGGCCCCGCGGGCTCCATGTCCGCTCCCCGCAACGACCCGGAACCGCTTCCCAACGCTGCCGCCGCCGCGACCTCCGCGCCCCGCCCCGCCCCGCGGCCCCGCCCCCGCCCCGCGGCCCCGCCCCGCCCAACGCCGACACCGGGACCGGGACAGGGAGCGGGTTCACTGCCCAAGAGGACAAGCCTCCAACGTTAGTTTCTTAGGAAAGTTTTTAGGAATAAAAAACTGTCTGAAGTAACTGATCTGTATCAAAAAGTAATTACCGGTTCTTACTGCACAGATGGTAATGTTTCTTTTTGCTTAGCCATGTTATGTATAATATACATTATTGAAAAATAATTGACACAAGGGAGAACACGCGTGGATAAACAGCACGAGTGTACCCCAAGCACACAGATCTGGGGGAGCTGTGAGAGCACTTGCAGTGGACACACATTTCACAGCCATAGCCCCCTCTGTGCCACTCACGGTCCATGGCTTCTCTCTCTGACAAACAAACTAAAAGCTTCAGAAATTTTAGAGCTGAAACTGCAATGACTTCTCTGTCATGAAGTATTTGCACACCTAATTTTAGGTTTGTGATTAATTTTCTTCACAAATGATGGACACCATAACAGTTTCAATGTTTTATTTTCAAAGTTCTGCAGTCACAGCTACAGTTGGGAAAAGAGCCGGACGATGGAGAACGTTCACTTCAAGACAGGTGATCCAGTGCTCACAGGAGACCTCAGGAGCTGAAGCACAAAGCCCTAAACCCAAGCACGATGGAGCCCAGAGAGCTCTTACTTCACTACCCTGGGAAGATGCTTGAAAGAATGAACATCGCTCCTTGCAAAGTGCTGAAGGTTAAAAAGCTGTTTTGCATTATATGCACCTATTTGTAACTTACACATCAACATCCATTTGTCATGCTTTGATATTATTTCCATATGAAGATGATGTCCTTAGGAGCAGCAAAGACAGCACGTCAGTTTTAGGATAACGAAGCTTGCAGTAATGGATGAAAAAAGCTCAGATACGTCTTGCTAAAGATCATTTACTCCCTCCCTTGGAAGGAGAGCACTTGGCAAAGTGTCATCTGGCAAATAGTAATAATTTTTTAAAAAATCTACATGACAAAAATCTCATGAAAATGAGATTAAAGAATTTGGAACAGTTATGGAAAATCAGAAGACTAATTGAAAAAGTCAATCTTCATTTTTCCTATTTGAAAAGTAGAGCTATCATGACCATTATTATCTACAGTATCTGACAAATTCTTCCACAAAATGCTTACAATAGTAGCTACGATCAGGTTTAGTCACCCCACAGCTTTGCCTTTACTACCCTTTAAGAAGCAGGCAGTAACTCTCACAACAAGATGCCCCTAAGGTAAGTAGCAGTTGCTGTGCACTCAGGTTTACTGAACATGACTGAAGAATGCATACCTGATTTTACACTGTATTTTTCACTCAAGCATTTAAAGAAATTGGACCATCAAGCCCCCTATCAAGGGGCAATGTGTCATTTTTCCCTCTTGCAAAATGAGTATTGAAGGATGAATTTGGGTGAGGGTAGGAAAACTGTCATTTAAACCAAATCATAGCAAGCATCATAGCCTTACTTCAAAGATCTCATTCATGGTTTTCAGAGTCAAGGCAGTACATTGGTTACATTACTAAGGAAAGATCGGCCCATGCTGAGAAAGAAGTGACAAGGCATCTACATGGTTAATTATAATTAAGAAGACAACATCATGAAAACCCAGTTGCATATGTATAGCAAATACTTTACATGTGAGGGAAGATTGTCCAGAGTACACTTGGGGGCAATAAAAGCCCAAGCAGCTGGTATGGGTGAGAAAATGCTAGAGGGTAAAACTCTGCAGCAGGTCAGACCAGAGCTGCCATGGGACATAGCAGGAAAACACAAGCACCTCACCTCCTCAGCTTCCCTTGTCTACTGGCAGCTGTAGGAACAGCATCCACCAAATAACCAAGGAAAAACAAGTTCTTACCCTTACAGTTCCAACAGAACATCTTGGTGCAGTTTATGCAAAGCTCACATAACTCAATTGATTTAAAAGCTCAGGGGAAAGCTACCTCAGGAATACCAGCTGTGAAAGGCAATTAAGTGACAGGAAACCACAAAAGTGAGAGAAAGCAACGTTAGCAAAGTCCTATCATTGCTTTTTTGGGGGTTATGTGCCCCCAAAGGAAGTTATTCAACATGTACTTTTTATTGCAGAAACTGAAATACAAGACAAATTAGTCCTTTAGGACATAGCAGCTTTCTCCAAACATGAGCTAAACCAATGATCCTCATAGCAAAGATCACTGGGATGGACATCAAGAGATCACAGGTCCTCTGGCAGGCTGTGTCAGCAAGCTGGAAATGCAGATGCTAATTCATTGAGTTTGAGGTGATAAAACACATGGACCTCTGGCAATAAAAGGAGCAAACATGAATCTGTTACTACAATTTTGCATAAAGTTTCAGTTGCAGCTGAACAGAGAAATTTCTAGCTCCTGCCAGTTCTTCCAGTGCAAAGCAAAATGAATTTCTACAAACACTACTGAGCAAATACAAATGTTTCAGTGCAGTGGCAAAGGCTTGGGCTCACCTGTTTCAGGTTAAAAAAAAAAGTCCAAGAAAAGCCAACTGACAGTTTTTCTAAACCCTCTGCTGTTTCCAGCCTCCTCAGAGAAAGGTTACCTGCCTCTGGTCTGCCGAGCTACCACACCACCACATGCAGTGATTTGGGGGAAGTAAAAACAAGCACAAGTCTGACAAATTTTCTAGGTGGGTAAGGGGCAGCAGAAAAAACCCAATTCCTGGTCTTCACCAGACCCAACCGTTTGGTTTTTTTTCCTTCTCTGAAAGATTTCGCCATTTCAGATTTGTGGTCTCCTTCCCAATAAGCCACTTTAAACATAAGAGGAGTTCATTTTCCAAAGACTTTGTTCACTAAAATCATGGCCATCTCAAGCATCTGAAAGACAAGTACAGCAGAGGGACACAACTAAAGATATGGGAGACAGAAATACACCACATGAAGTGACAGAGGTAAAGAGAGGCCACACTACTTTCCCAAACCTTTGCCTCAGGACCTGTCAAAATGTATGGCTGGGAATCCCCTCATAATCTTGACAAGCAGTTGCCAAACTAGTTTGAGTCAAATGTCTCTCATCTGCCAGTTAGAAGGAAACACAGATATTGTACACTTGGGTTACTTCTCACGTACCTGAGCAGCTTGTAAAAAATGAGCAAGTGTGTAAAATGTTCATCCCTTCACACATGTAGGCAAACAGCAGCTGCGGTGGGCACCCTGTACAGGGAGGGTGCAGCCCACGCTGGCAGAGCAGGAGGTGGAACACACAAAGATAAACCTTACTTAGGAATGCTCACGTGCTGAGTTAAGTACTGTGATAATTAAATCGTTAGTCACATTGACAAGTGGGTGGAAGAGGCTGAAAACGTCTGATGTAGTTTGCTACAGGCAATCATAGATTTACCAGTGATGCATCTGTCACACACAAGGATGGGCTCAGACCCAAGGATCTGCAACAGCTCAACTTCAGCCTATTTCCCAGAAGTGAAATGGAATGAAGACACCAGGCCTGCATGCCCAGTGCTGTAAAACAACCAAGACCCACTACCAACGTACGGCATGCGAGCAGCTGTATGATTTCACATACTTAAAATATTCATCCAGGAAAAAACTTGCAGAGGCTAATCCTTATCTAGAGATCTGGGGATTCCCCTTCCTGAAATTCTCCCTGATAGTACTAACTAGTTATCTAGCGTTTACATATCTCCAGTTTTACTATGTGGCATATCTCACTTGGCTACTGCATAACAAAAGGCTTGCAGGGCCAGCAGAGGAGATCTGACAGCATTTCAGCGAATACCTAACCACTCTCTTCATATCTGCCACTCACATAGTACCAACTCATCTTAGCAACAGTTTTCAATCTCCTTTAAAGTACAAAACTGAAAGTACTTCTGTTTGTCTTAATGAACAACATTTTACATGACAGCTGATGGCAAAAAATTGGATCTTGTAATCCAGAGCACCAGCCCTTGTTTAACCAGCCGCAAAATTCCTCCACGTACAGCAATATAATTAGGAAGGGGGGAGGGAGAAAGGTAACCTGTATTAGGACACCTCACTTGCTGTGATGGTCCCACTCCACAGAGAAGCCTGTGCACTCTTCCAAGTCTAGAATTAATTGTTACTAGAGAAGCCTAAAAGGCTTGTGGGAAGTATGTTTACTTGCTGATTCCGGTGACAGGTCAACTTTCAGGAAAGAGGAGTCTGTAGGAACATGTAAAGAGGACAAGACTCACAGCAACAAGGTGAGGTGGGTTGTTTTTCCCCAAAAATTTTTATTTGAGAAAGCTGACAAAAGTCCCCCACCAGTCATTACAGGTAAATCCACACCAGTGCCCCACACCTGCTCCCCAGTAACTACACCAATACACTGAAGATCAAACATAACACCAGAACGATGAGAGTGTAACAGTCACCTGGGGAACTTAAGGCCTCACCATCATTTTTATGATAACTTTCTACTCAGATAAGGATGGGGAGAGAATATCAAAACAGACAAGACCAAAAAAACCCTTTTTTTTACTGTCTTCTCAAGTTATATGAAAACAAAAGCAAAACCTTAACAGATCTACAGGCTTCAAACTGTAGGACCTAAAACTACCTTCAAATGACTTCTGTAATTCAGTCCTGTGGCACTGCTGCTGTTCTGCACTGTAACAGCTTTCAAAAACATACAAGGATAAAATGGATGCAAGGGCAGAGGAGTGGACTTAGGATCCTAATATGCCTTTATCAAAAACCAAACAAACTAAAAGCAATCAAAGTACTTGCAGTGGAACTAACAACTCCAGGAACTTGGGAATGGCAAAGAACTACTGTATTTAGATGACAGGAGATCATCTTTACATCCTCTTTTCCATTGCCTCACCTTGGACAACTGTTTCCTTCCTAGTAATAGATCAGACTCAGGTCAGAAATTATAAAACTATGCCTTTTCAAAACTGCTAGGCTGGGCCCAGGGCCATGACAACCCCATCCCTACTCAAAAGTATCTAGACACAGGACACCAGAATGCTGTGCTGCTGAACCACTTGCTCTGAAGGAATGCAGAGACGATGAAAGAATCGTAATCACTGCCTTAAAACTGCAGCAAGTCCAGGAAGTTAACCTACCTGCTTTTTCCCAGCCTGGTTTATTTAACATAGTACCATCTGGACAGCTGAGAAATGGCGAGAACCTGCTGGTTCTTGCTATCTAGTACTGCACAGGAAAACAACAGTTCTGTTGAGGGCACAGTTCAGACTGCCCCCTCAGATGTAGAATTAGCCTATTCCCACCTTGAACTGCTTTTTTCAGTTCAATCAAATTTTTCCAACTCCTCTGCTACCCTGCACAGCACTATTATACCCTCAGACCTCAATGCACGGTACAGGCCCTCATGCCTCATGTGAGCATCAGCTCACCTTGCTTTGAGGTCTCATAAAATGACATTCAGCCAGCTGCCTGGAGAGATGAGAAGTCTCCTGCTCAATGTAAGACCAAGTTTCCTAGCATGACTGCTCCCATCTGCTCTGTGACTGTACCTGACCGAGGCCTCCTGCACAAAAAGCTGTTCCTGACCAAGGTTTTCAGGAAAGCTGCTGCACCATTTCAGAACAAGAGAGGCAAATCCAAGACAAACATATGGGGGAAGGGTGGGACCAAGGCTGGATAGCTTATTTGAGCAAAGCAGGCTTCTTTCCAAGCTCAAACACACTTCGAAGCCTGCCTTAGAAGGCTCCCCTTCCTCCAGGCTGAATCCCTGTATGCTCAAGTGCTCTGACCTGTCAGCACAAAGACACCAGCTCCCACAGGGAGAAACACAGAGGTCCACGACAGGGACCAAACCTTGGAAGACCCTCTATTCTCAGGCCCTGCTGGAATAATGAATCCTACTGCTTTGCACTCATCTCCATTTGCTCGAGGCTTAGGATCCCAGCTGGTGAGGACAGGGAATCCCCCTGCTCTGCCCCAGTGTGACCTGCCTGCCACCTGAAGAGCACAGCAGGGTCAGGTGGTTTTGAGTAACACTGCAGTCACAGACAGATGAGAGACATCATCAAGCCATGATTATAAAAGGAGAATAGACAGCGCAAAAAATCTGCTGCAGCTGTCATGGAAACATCTTTTTTTTATTTAAATCGCTGCCCCAGGAATACCCAAACCCATTATAACCTCCCCCACCCTTAACATCCAACAGGATTTCACAAGTCCCCCATTGCCTCCGATGTTCAGGCTCTCCTCCCCCTTCAGGGTCCAAGTTCCTCCAGAAAAGCTCCAGTCAGTGGGTATCATCTGTAAGATGGCTCCAGGAGGCCATGGCTAGGTCCCAGCGGTGTCTAGCTGGGTCTGAGAGCAGGGGGAAGAAGATTTGCTCCTTTACTCAATCAGCTTCTTGGCCTTGAAGAAGCGACGCAGGTAGAAAACCTGCCAGGTGGCCAGTCCAATGAGACAGCACATGGAGAAAATGCTGAAGTACAGAACCCGGGTGTTTGTCGACTCTGAAACACACAACAAACCATTGCACCTGAGTCTGGCATCACAGGATGCATCCCAAGATGGCAAAGTTCCCAGGATGACTTATCTTCCCCCATGCAAAAGCAAGACAGCATGAAGGCAAGGGCACCTAAGAACCAGCAGCACTTGAGAATAAAAGCAAAGGGAACAACAAGGAGGACAGTAAGAGGGAACAAGGTGAAGCTGTGGTTAATGGGCAACATTGAATAGAATAGAGTAATTCACATTAGGAATGGAGACAGAAAGAAATTACTTCTAGAGACAAAACAACAAGAGTCAGTGCCTGCTTCAGGTTTCCCTTACTAGGAACAGAACAGGCAGAGACCACTGTAATTGCTTGATCTCCACATGCTGCCCTAATAACACATTTAGCAGAAATGAGGGGTTTTAGAGTTCCATCCCTCTGAAGGGACACACAGTCTCTTACCATTTGTGTCCCTCATCTCCTCTTCTCGTTTCTTCATATAGGCAAAGTCATTAACGATGGACTCCGAAAGATCTTCCAAGCGCCTCAATTCTACTTCCAGGGGTTTCAACTTTTCCACTTTAGCAATCTAGAAAACAGAAGACTCAAATCACTGAACCAAAACCAAAAGCTCCCACATGGGTTTTTACTGCCAGTTTGAGCCACTCCTCCCCACACACTACAGATCTGGGGCATCCTTCCCCTCGGGAAATACCTCTACAAGCCAGAAACTATCATTGCATAAAACATTAGCACTTCTCCCACCTGTTTTCTGAAACACACTTTCCTACTACTCCTCCTACACAACGGAGGAGCACAGTATGCATACAAGCACACTTCTTCCTTATTCGGCTTAATGTTAGCTTATTCACAGTTGGTTTCTCAGGAGTGGGTAGAAGATCTTGCCACATGACTAAACCTCCAGTGAGTGTAAGTCACAGACTAAGATAGAGGTGACTAACTTACGTATGTGTACGATACAGTTCCATAGGCACGCAGGCTATTAGCACCGAGACTCACTTCGCTAATGCTCCAGAAAGCCCAGGCAGCCCCGTTCCCAGCAGCAGCGGCTTGATTATCCTACAAGAGCTCGGGGCTTTCATCCCTCAGATGGAACCTCCAGGGCAACAGAGGCTCATGGCAGGAACCCCGCAGCCACCGGATGGCGCTGCGGGGCCGCTGCCGGGCCCGGCTCCCGTGGGGAAAAACCCGCTTCCCTCTGGATCGCTGCCGGATCCCGCGGGACATCGCGTCTGTGCACAGCGCCCGGCACCACGGCTCACACGCTTCGTACCCAAAAACAAAATCCCGCTGCAAAATTCAACTAGAAAGCACAGTACACAACAGGAACTGTTTAAGTCGAATGTGTAAACGTGTGTCTCTGCCCCAGTTGTGGCTGTAACCTGACACACGTTACATAAAACCTGTAACACAAGGACACTCAAAGGAAGCTAACTGCAATTCTTGGCACTTCTCCAGTGTAGAGTTTGGGTAACTGCCATTCTTGCATAGAATTTGTCACTATTACCAAGAAGTGGCAGGCCCCTGCCATGAAGGCTGGATGCCGTGTGCCCAGGTAATGCAGCAGAAGAAAGACGAGTTACAGAAAACACACAAAGCATCTGCAGTTCGCCACCAGTCTCAGCCTCACAGGATTATTCAGATGTAAACTGCATGACGGCCATCTCAGTTATCCAGGCTGGCAGGCAGGCAACAGGGCACCCAGCATGAAGGTATCCCCAAAATGCCACTTCTAGAGGCAGCTGCCTGGGCATCAGAGCCAGAGCTGAAGAGATGCTCGTGACCAAGGCAGTGCTGGCTAATCAGCCCTTCCACTGAAGGGTCTCCACATGACATGCATATCCTGGCAAGCAGCAAGCCATCAAACAAACATCTGAGGATTTTTATGCTGAGACAAGCTGTATATTATAGCTCTGCCAGCACAGCAGTTGTCAGTTTGGAGTGTGTTTGAGAGGAGGGGTAAGAAGGAGTAGGTTAACTCTCTCCTGCTTTCTAGCCAATAGGTTGTAATGACAAAACCCTGGCCACATACCTGCCAGCAGAGACCTTTGCTGAAAAACTGGCACTAGTGTCTGCATGCCTACAGCCCAGACTCTGCTGACACTGCTAGAGCAGCAGGTCTGTAACACACACAAGGCCCTGGGCAGCTGTACTGACAAGCCAGCCTTGCATTGACCAGCTCCATTATCTTCCTTGAGGGCTCACTTCCTCATTCACAGAAGGCTACCAAGGTTCCACTGGGATAAAACAAGGTTTATCTGCTCCATCTGCATCTCTTCAGCTGCTCTTAATAAGTGTAGCTACAAACATCTAATAGCTTTTAGTCCTGCATGTATTCCATGATGTGTATCGAGATTCACAGAATTAATTAGAGTGGAAAAGTCTTCTGAGATCGAGTCCAACCTAAGACCTAACACCACCACAACAACTAGACCATGGCATTAAATACCATGTCCAGTCTTTCCTTAAACACCACAACCTCCCTGGGCAGTCCTGGAATCTTTTGCCCCTAATGAACCCAATATGCGTAGCTGCTCCAAGAGATTTTGTAAAAAAGCCCACCAAGCATCTGCAATGGTGGAACATCATCGTCCTAGAAAGAACATCTGGACCACCAGCACCAGGATAACAACTCCAATGAGCTTCCCAGGGGTCGCTTAAAGATTTGTCAAAGGCTAAGTCTCTTCCTAGCATAGAAAGAGACACACTATAGCCAAGAATTGACAAGGGGTAGCCCATGTGGAAAAAACCCTAGATCATCAAGCATTCTTAGTGCCATCAGAAATCTTTCCACTTTTCTGTATTTTCATTTCTACTTCTTGAATCGATAAAGTTATTCCTTCCAAACCCAGATAACTAAGGTATGACACTGTGGTTAAATCTTCTAATCCAGTTCTTCTATTCCAGCTGCTTTGCTCCAAGCATATCTGGATCTATGAAAGTTTATGAAGCCAGACTTAGGCAGTATCAGCGACCCTCATTAAACTCCCTGAATCAAGTCTCCTTGCAGCAATTCAACAAGAAGAACTAGGGCTGTACAAGAGGTCTCTGGCACCCAACAACAGATGAACGCCATACACAAAAGGCTCAGAGAGGCTGCAATTCCATGAGAGAAACCCAAGCAACATTCCTGCCCTCTGAGGCCTTATAGCCACCTGTCAAGTCAAAACTCACAACTACTACAGCAAACTGAGAAGAGAGATGATGAAAAAAAGAAAAGAAAACACACTGCAAAGGAGTGGGGTTAAACAACTATAGCAGCTATACAAATAATAAATCAGTTTAAGCCCTTTGTAGACATGCTGCTCAACAAGGCTCAATACAGTCTACCACTCTGAGAGGTCCTCACAAGTCAAGGATGCTTGCTGGGGCTGCCAAGATCTGCATTTGGTATCAAGTGGGACTCCAAGTCTAAATTCTTCTTTTCTTGTACTTGTCCATGGACCTTTTCCCTCAATGAGCATAAAAAATGCATTTATTCCAAGACAGTTTTATCAGTACAACCAGGGAGCCTGTTGATGAACAGGCTCTTACGCCACACAGGCATAACAGAACTCTCTGCACAGCAACAGTGCTTCTAGTAATGTCACTCTAGAGTATGCTGTGGGGTGGTATTTAAAGGGATTCTGTACATAAAGCAAACATAATCCTCCCAGTTACGTTCTCAGGGATTCACCCCATCAAATTTCAACATCTTGCAATCCTTCAGTAGCAGGTTGACAGACAACTGGCCCTAAGAGTGCTCCACTCTTCCCTGACCCCAGAACATTTTTACTCTCCGTGTAGGATGTGCTCCAGACTGCCTTAAGCTGTGATTCCTCTGCTGTTATCTGACCCCAAGCACCTCCTTACAGTCCACACAGGAAGTGTTCCCAACCAACCTAAATCATGCAAGACCAGACAGCCCAAAGTTTGAAAGGATATAAAAACACCAGCATGACCATCTCAGAAATCTATTAATTTTCTATCTGGAACCATGCACAGCCTCCTCTGCTACCCACTCTCCTCTCTATGGCATCTCTCATGCTCTTATACACAGTGGACACAGCAATCATTTGCAGGACTCCTTCTCCACCAATAATTCTCATTTTCTTGGGCACAGACTCTGTACTGAGGGATGACTGATCCTAAATTCTAGTGAGCCATAAGCCCGATAGCTGCCATAAAAAATTCAGCATCCAAACCAGTCAGGACTGTCTCAGCCACAAAGTAACTGCTACTCTACACTGCTGGCTCTTGGGTCTAAGCAAGTTATGTCCTCCTAATATTGAAATGTTTCGGCTTTTATGCCTATTTCCAGTGTCACGCCTTCAAACCAAATATCCATTCCACAGCAGCTGCTACTCTGCCAAGCACCTTTACACTGATACACTGCCAGTTCTTAGAAACACACAAGTGCCATTTCAGGCCTGCTGAGCCAGTAGGTCTTATAGGCAAGAAGGTAAGAACAGTAACATTGAAACTTGACCTTTAAGAGAGGGTCTGATATTAACTTAAAATGACCTCTGCTGCTGGGGAAACTTCACCTCTCAGTATCTTGTTGCCTCTGGTGCCTACGCCCAGAAGCTGGGTCACGCTGTCCTAACAAAGAAATTCACACATTAGGCTCCAGTTCCCAGAGTACAGAATCAATTCTAGTCGATGTTTGTCTCTCTCTCTCTTTTTTTTTTTTTTTTTTTTTTCCCCTCCTGTAGCACACAAAGCTTCACTGCTATTGTAGTTTGCAGACAGGCTTTCATCATCACTGGGAAAACAGCTTCCCATCACGAGCCCAGATCTACAAAAGGCATCACGTGAGTGCTGGGAAAGGGGAGCCTGCAGTGCAGGCAGCCAGGGGATCTACCTCCTCGTAGTTCTTTGCTTCAACGCCATGCTTCATATCCAGAGTCACGAGCTGGTCCGGCATCCTCCCTGTTCCTGGAAGCATAATGAAAGGATTCCTTGTGTGAAACATTTAGCCTGCCAGGAAATCACCAGCTCTTCCCACCAGTGAGGAAGAACTCAAATCCCTCCCCTCCCTCCATGTCTGCAGCTAACTGTGGAGGCAGCACAGTCCAGCCTAAAAATACAGAGACTTCACAATAAATCCTGGCTGAAGAAGAGCCTTCCAAAGATAATGAGAACAAGCTGTAACTAAAAGCACTGAGTGTCTACAGGATGCAAATCACTGTAAAAACTGCAGAGGATTAGAATATGAATGCCAGCTGCTATGAGACAGCCTAGTGAAAGACAAGTCACCAGAGGGGCAAATATTCAACTGGGAAGTCCATGTTCACAGGAAGTGAACCAGCAACTTGTCAGGGTTACTGGGGCTGTAAATGGCTTTACAATCAAAGGAACAAATGATAAACTTCCCCAATTGAGGAACACAGTATATGAGGACTATTGGCCCTCACATGCTGGAATGTCTGCAGAATCCAAGGCAATCCCTTTATCTCAGATACCCAAGAACCACACTGCTGATGCAAACCCCAAGGGAGCAAGAGGCTTCTGAAGCTGGGAAAACAGTGCCTCAGAGAGCAGCCAGCTGGACCTGCACAAACAGCACATAAGGCTGCAGTCACCAGCAGAGCAGGTATCTTTCAAGGCTGTAAGCCCCAGGCTAGGGAAACCGTGGCTTATAGCGTCTTTCAACTGCTACAAACTGTCACATCTGAGAACATTCACAAGAGGAAAAAAAAATATCAGATAATCATATCAGATACTCTCAAAAATTCTGCACATCAGCATAGCTGAGTGTCTTTCTCTACTATACCACCCACCAAGAAAATGTCTGTATGTAACACATTTCCAAATCCCAGCATGTTGGGACATACAGCTGTCCTCAACTGGCTGCCAACAAAACACAAGGATTTACTTAAACTATGAATTTCAGAGTCTCTACCCAGGAGAATGTCCAATACTCACATTTTGTCTCAGAAGGCTGCCAGGTGGGCATTCCCACACTCCACAAACAAATTCAATGTACAGGTTACACTAGATCACTCCAGTTGGAGCTAGGAAGATATTCCAGATCTTCAATACAACATCCCCAAATTTTTTCTCTACCCATTCATTGGACAGCTCTTCAACGCCAGATTCACCTTCTACTGCTAGCAGGACAATGAATAATCTACTGATAAGATGGTGCATATCAACTACAAACTACTTCTTAAGTCTCCTTATGGGAATGTACTACATAAGAGCCCAACAGATAAATTATGATTTATAATGGATGGAATTCTGTTGTTTTCTTATAAAAGACTGGTTATTGTAAGAAACCCCTGAAGTCCCAGCACTGTTCTTGAACAGATAGGCTGTATACAACCCCCAGCAGTCCTTTCCCCAACCACAAGTTTTGACTGCTTATGCCACACACATTACTGGCATGCAGGGAGACAGGCAGGTAGGACAAACAATAGTAGCTGCAGAAAAAAACTCACAGCACACAGTTTAGTGAGAGGTATTTTTAATGGTGCTCAATTTATAGCAATTTGAGTTGAGAGCTGAAGTTTGCAGGAAGAGATAAGAAAGATGAAAAGGCCAGTGGACAGAAGAACAGAACTAGAAGAATTAATTTGCTAGACTTGAAGGGAGAGCTGCCAAGAGGCAGTAAGAAACCAGAAACCTTAAAGCTTCCAGGTGCAAAAGGGATGGAGAGCAGACATTTTGTAAGAGGTAAACATTGTCAAGAACTGGCAGTGAAAAACTCAAGCTGCTCTCCTATAAGTTTACTAAGCCCAAGGCAGCTCCCTTCACACTCATCAGATCCTCAGACACCCCTTGCTTCTGCAGCCAAGGATCACCAACCAGGCTGGATCAGCAGCAAAGAGAAAAACTGTCAAGATTCAGAGATCATGAACTAAACTGATACCTACATTCCTCAGGTCTTCAAGAAGTTATCTCATCTGAACTGTTTCCTGGGAAATTAGGGGAGCTCTTCATTTGCAAAGTCAGTGGAAAAGCAGGATGGTTGAACTGAACATCAAAAAGTTTTCCCACAGGAATTCCAGAAAAAATGAGTCCTAACACTCTTAAGAAAGTTTGGGAAGAGAAGGACTACAGAAGAAGCATACAGTTAAAGATTAACACACGGAAGAGTCCTAGAGGGAGAATGCAGTGAGGCCAGGCTGTTCATGTAAGATAAGCATATTGTGGTAGAGTAAATGTGCCTGGGAGCAGAGCACTGGTCAGGAAGACAGCACCATTCTGCCTGGAAGAGGGTAAAGAGCCCATCATGCAAATACCCACAGCTCCAAAAAACACCCTAAGAACTCCTCTGTTCTGATAAGGTGAACCTGTGATATAACATCTCTTTCCCACTTCCTCTTCCTCATTTCTGTGGTTAGGCATTGAGAAATCCCAGTTGCTTGGACCCCTCAGATCCAACAGCTCTAGGTTTCCTCTACCAACAGTTTGTCTCTTTCAGTACTCCACAAACATCCTCCTTGGCTGCTGCCGTAAGTCCTGATTACTTACTTGATGAGACTGGGAAAAAGACCCTAACCTTTAAAGGGAAACATGAGAATTAAACAGACTTGGTAAGTTGCCCCACTCTCATGCTGACCTTATAGAGGGAACAAGGTACTTCCTTGTGACGTGGTTACTTCTTTCCAAGTATCTCAACCAAGTCCTGGAGATGATCAAGCCTCAGAGTGTCACGTCCCTTACTTGAACACATCCTTCACTTCCAGCAAAGACATGGGAAGTCTGGAGATACTCTAGGTGCAATTTGGGGCACTTGGGTCCAAAAATAAAACCCTAAAAAGAAAGACTCCAGAAGAGGATCCAGTTGCTCTGTTGATGAGCTCTAGATTTTGGCAGCTCAATGCTCCACCAGTCATCAAGGTAGAAACTGCATTCAGAAATACTTAGTCCTCAACCATATTGAAAGCTTTAAAACAAACTTGCAACAAGAGAGTGAGGAAATAAACATTTGTTACAGTCAAAACAGTTGTAAGGGGCTCTGTCTAGGCAAGAAACTTCTGCTTAAAAGCATCAAACTAAGAGTCTAGACACAACTAAAGAAAGAAACCTTTCCCACTTCAGTGTGTGATCACATGGAAGCTATGAAAAGATCTGCAGGACTGTCTGGAGAGAGTTCTCAAATACTCAGGTGTTGGAAAGTAAATAGCACGAGTGACTCCCAGATGAGTCACTAGTGCCTGCATGTCTCAATGTGTTAAGGAACATTTGGAAGTCCTACTTTTGGAGTAAAATAAAAACATAATCCTGAGCATTCGGGGTCACTATTCTATCTGTAAAATACCACAGAAGAGGTGTTACAAGCCAGATCACTCTCAATCCCAGCAAAGAATATAGCCTTCTCTTTCTGTAAAGTTTTCAATTTGCAAACTATTTGCATCTTATATATGGACCAGAAACAGCAAAACAGCAGCTGCCTTTCAACTGATTTGAGGAAATGCTGCTAGTGAATGCTCTGTGAAACACTCTGGGATCTTTCAGGATAAGACCTGAGAAAAACTGGACCCAAGAAGCAGAACTCCAACAGTAACCATGAAAAGATGTAGCACCTACAAACTTGCATGTGCTCCCACCAGCACTGATGAAACTAGAGCCCACACACTGGCCACTTTCAGCACATTTGTCCTGAAGTTGAGATTGGGCATTCAAAGCAGTACATGCGTCACACTCACAGGAAACAAGCCCCAGCACTCGTTAGGCAACCGTCCTTGTAGCACAAATGCAAAGCTGACGTCCTGCTCATTTCCCCTTCCCTTTACTGACCACTTCAAGAGCAGTTGCGGGTGCAAATCAAGGACATGTTCGCTACACACACACAATCCAACCTCATTAAATAGTTGACGACCTAGGGCAGGATAGCTACCAAGAACACACTGTGCATAGATCACATTCTACCAAATGGGGAAGAAACGGCCTGCTGGGGTGAAAGAGAGGTCCTGGAGATGATGGCACCCAGCTCTGTCCTGGCTCAACTGCAAGATGGGAAGCAACATTAAACTGGCAAGAAGAGTGTGGTTTGCTCACTGGTACTGCCACTATTGCAACTGTGGTGACCTCTGCGGGAGAAATGCCCAATTCCTCTTTCAGAGGAAACCCAAGTGCTCTACACAAGAGCCACAGAGGATTACTTCAAATGCAAGACACACAGATGTTCTGCAGTGAGACAGGCCACAGCCTCCTGAAGATCAGCATCAAAAGTGCTCTACATATTCAGGATCACTTTACTTGTATTCCTAATCCACACAGCTACAAAAACTTAATCAGAAGCTAGAAACACCCAGCACACCCTTCATTTCACTTACCCACAGGAAGCTTGCTCTCAAAGCAGGCCTCAAACATATCATAGTCTTCTGTGGTGAAGGCAAACTTGCCCTTGGTGGCATCCTCCTTGGCATACAGGATGTGCCCAGCTGAGTCAGTTATCTGTAAGAGAGACAATGAAGGTAAGAAACACAGTACTTTGCTGCTGTGAGCTCATGCTGCCTGGGCAGCAAGAGTAATCCTTTGGAGCCTCCCCTTTGGATCTACTGCTTTTTCATTTCAACAGTTTCTTTCCTTCTTTGTGACTTCATCAATTGCTCCCCTCTTCATCCACACACCATGAGCTGACAGAGTGAATATTAAGTAATTATTGACTCTTAGATCCAAAAAACCACCAACCAACCAAAAAAACCCACTCCCCCCAAAAAACCCACCAAAAAGCAATTGACCAACAAACCAAAAAAAATCCCAAACTGAAACCCACACTAATTTCTCTTCCTCCTATGAATCCCAAATACAGACTACATGTAAGAACTACGGCTGAACTAAACTGTCATTCATTGCCTTTAGTTTGCAAGCAAAATTCATGAAATCCCATAGCAACAGAGATGGGAGAAGGCTTATGGGATAGAGTCACATTCCCCAGAAGATGAAATGGAGAAGGGTACATCTATTCCTCTACAAATGAAGCGTGAGTGTGGCCCTGAGTTACACAAGGTTTGGGTGCCAAGATCCACACAAGTGGCCACTTCAGAGGACAATTCAGACTACACAGACAGAATAATGACTACTTTGCGCTAACTCTATAAAACTACTAAGAATAGGCAAAAACTGTGGAAGGTCTACAAAAACGCTTCAACAAAGGGTATAAAAAGAAAGGACACTCATTCCATGACGTAAACTTGAGAATAATTGTGCTCAATTAAACAGCTGAAACACTCTGACTGGGGAGAGGGGTGAAAAAAATGGAAGGTGTCACAATACCACATGAAAATCAACAGTGTGTATTCCACTGGAATGCTTCCCATTTTCCCTTGGTGCTAATTTTTAACAGGTATGTCTGAAACAGCATGGACACTAAAGTTACGAGGGATTTTTGAAAGTCTTGGAGTGAAGAAAGTAAAAGGCTTAGGAATGATTTAAATATATATAAGACCAAAGTACACAAAACAATTGTGGCATGGAAAAGGTAAGTCAGACATTCTACTTTCCTCCAGCCTTTTTCCCTGTACAAAGGCCATGCAAAAAGGCTATGTACCCAGAACTATTCTAAGGAAACACTCTTTATTCTTATTAGAGCACCTAATCAACTCTCTGGCACTGAATTTGAAACAAGTGTGGACCTATCCATAGATGAGAGTTGCTGCATTAGGCAGGAAAAACAATCAAGTATATAAATTCTCACTTTATGGTATAAACCATAGCAGGCAAGACTTCAGGAACAAGGTTCCTCTGTATGCATATTACCCCACAATGTCTTGCAAGGGAATTTGTTGTAGCTGCCCCTGCACCATATGCTGTCAGCATCTGAGAACCAGTGAGGAGCACTGTTCTCTGTGCAACAGCTCAGAGTTGTACCTGTTTTCAAGCGGCAAGGAGATGAAAGCACGCCTGCACAGTCAGGCGTAGGCAGCTGCCACAAGCCACCAGCCACCTCCTGTCTGGAAGCCACGAGGCACTGGGAAGCCTGGCCCCAGTGAGCAGACCCATCTGCAGTAGAGGACAGAGCATGTTTGACCATGCCAGCACAATGTAAAAGCCTGTGATTTGGCCACCACACGGTACGTGCTGTTTAGTGGAGCAGTCACGTTAACCAAGATGCCTCATAAGCGTGACACCATACATTCTGCACACCGGGTTTTCCATCACAAAAAGTAGTCAGAACAACATAGCTCTCAGATGCCCCTATTATTTTGAGCAGTATTTTCCTATGCCTTTGTAGGCACCAGAGCTAATCTTTATGCAGCCTGATCCATTTTTGCCCTTTGCAGCTCATGAACAGCATTCTGGACAGTAAAAGCTCTGCTATCCGCTTTCATCAGAACTGAATAGCATTACCCAAATCAGCCAAATACACTGCCCATTCAGCCGGGTGTGCGAGGGCGGGAGAAGCTGCTAATAGCCCAGCCAGAACGCTTGTGGGGGAGTCGACCTGAAAGGGATTTTTCATGCAATGCTAACGTTATTTACGGTAAGGCAATCCCCTACAGACAGGGCATTGTTTGCCCTTGACAAACAGCCCGATGGGGTCGGGCTGGACAATGGGGCAGAGGCACGTGGCTGCCCAAGGAGAGCTGAGGCGCCCCACGCCCCCCGCAGCAGCAGCAGCAGCTGGCACAACCCGCGGATTCCTCCAGAACAGAGGTGCCTCTGTTAGCGCTAGGCTATCACACACACACAGCTCAGCTCACCGGCACGGACCGAACTGAGCCTGCACAGAATTAACTACCGACCTCCTCCCTCCTCTGCTCGGTGCCCAATCCAAGGAGCCAAAGCAGACCATCCGGAGCAGAACAGAGTACCTGCAGGCATCATGTCCTGAACTGACCTTTGCCACACACACCACAGACAAAGCAGGCTCTATCAGAGAGGTTTCAGCACTTATAACAAGTCCAGCATATTGGGAGGACACAGCATACCTGAACAATGAGAAGGAAAGCAAGAACTGCACACACTATTTTTTCTCCTTTGTATCTTTTCAAACTATGTAGGACTTAAAAAATTATTTCATTTTATGGTTCGAACAAAAAAGAACTTCTATAAGCAGTACCACCTGGATAGCAGCTTCATCAGCAAAGCCAACCAAGACTCAAACATGGGATTCGCTGGTTCACCATCATCTCCCTAGATAAGTCCTATGTCATAAAAGTGAGTTTTGGAAGAGACCTTTTGGTCATCTACCTAAGAGTGAGTTGAGAACCTGAGAACCAGGAGGCTTGGTTACCAAGCAGTAAGAGACAGAGGGGAACATGGCACTCCCCGGCAAATACTACATCAACATTTTAAAGCCTTAATGCTGCTTGGCTCTGCCTATACACAGACAATTTTCCTCTTACAAAAGATACGAGAACAGAAGAATAGGATTTTTAAAAAAGTAAGACCTCAGAAAAAGCCTTCTCTAGCCATAAACAGGCACAACTGCCAACAATGCCACGGCCTTCAGGCATTGGCAAGCAGATGCTGGAAAGGCAACCTGATTTCACGAGGTCTAAAATACTCAAGAACACCAAGGTCAGAAACTCCCGAGCAGACGATTCTGTCTCTGTTTGTGTGGTTACTATTGAAACCTTTGGGAATGTAGACAAATAAAGAAGGGGACAGAAGACTGTTATGAACTGACTGTGTAGCAACAGACCTTACTGAACTAGGTTGGAATTTTGAAGAAAGCCTAAGAAAGGCAGATTGTGGGCAGCACTAAAGTGAAGTTGTTGAATTTAAGTGAAGCTGTTGAAGTTTAATAGCTGCGTGTCACACAGGTGTATTAGTCACGTATATTCTGCCAACCCTGTATTCCTGAACATCCTTCAGGATCATTTCCTTCCCTGCAGCAAACATCTGCCTACCTAAAATCCGTGCAAGCCAGGACACAGCAAGATGAGAATAGCCATCTTGTGTACCAGAACCTGATTTCTCGGCCCCCATTCCATTGTGCCAGGATCCTGCTGTGCCAGGCCCTGGGCATGGAGGGAGCCCTCGCAAAGCCACGTCACCATAACTCCTTCCAGCTCTCATGGTGTGTGTCGGCAGCCGTGGTGCGGCTTTATCGCACGGCCCATCTCGCCAGGCGCCAGATAATCTGCATCCTGTGCGGATTAAACGGCAGATTGTGGGACGGGCCGCTGCAGCTCAATCTTTGGGGAGAAAAAGCTCCTATTTGGCTGAAGCTAAAGCGCTGCCCGGGTCCCTGGCCGCCCGGCACCAGGAGCTCCTGGCGGGCCGGTGGCCGCTCGCACAGGGCGAGTCCCGCGGGGCGGCGCAGGCCGGGGCCGGGCGGCACTGGGCTCCCGCGTGGGCCGGTGTCACGCGTGGGACACGTCACCCCTTCCTTCCTTCCTCCTTTCCTTCCTTCCTTCGTTCCCCGCCCCGCACGGCCGGCGAGGGAAGGCGGGGCCGCGCCGCCCGCCCCGGCCACCCCCGCCCCCCCGGGGCCGCACCTTGAGGTTGGCGGAGGGTCCGCTGGAGGAGCCCGGCGGGGCGGTGATCTCGTACTCGCCCGTCACCAGCGTGTCGCGGTGGATCTCCTCCCGCAGGCACTTCCGCGCCTTGCCCGGCAGCTGGAAGGAGATGGGCCGCGCCGGGCCCACCAGCAGGAGCAGCAGGAGCAGCGGCAGGAGCGGGGCCCAGCCAGGGCGGGGGCGGCCGGGCAGCGGCGGCAGCGGCAGCGGCATGGCGGCGGCTCCGAGTGCGGGGCGGGCCGGGCCTGCCTCCCTCCGCCGCACGTCACCGCCGCCGCTGCTGCGTCACCGCGGGGCGGGCCCGGGGCGGGACGGGGCTGGCGGGGTGCGGGCCGGGGCCTGGCGGGAGGAGCGGTGTGGGGTGTGGGGGGTGCGGGCCGGGGCCTGGCGGGAGGAGCGGTGTGGGGTGCGGGGTGTGTGGGGTGCGGGCAGGGGCCTGGCGGGAGGAGCGGTGTGGGGTGTGGGGGGTGCGGGCCGGGGCCTGGCGGGAGGAGCGGTGTGGGGTGTGGGGTGAGGGCCGGGGCCTGGCGGGGCGCGGGGCGGGCCTGGGGCCCACACCTCAGCCTCAGCGGGGTTGTCTCCTCATGAAACAAATGAGCAAGGCAGTTAATCCAGCAATAATGGAGGGGAACTAGTAACAATGGCTTCGCTCGTTAGAAAACTGGAAAACTAGAACAAACCCAAGCGGTGCAGTGAGGCAGGGGAGCATTCCGGGGTGTCAGGCAGTTTGAGACTGCCTCAGGCTGAAGTCCTGCACTGGGAGGGACACTTGCAGTTTATTGTGTGGGGCTTTTCGGTTTTGAGGCGTAACTTCTCTCTTCGCTTCTTCACACAGGAAAATTCAGTTTTATCAGATGTCTCACTCCTTTGCACCAATACCTTGCAAATACCATTGAATAGGAGTATCCAAGTGTTTTTACCAGCAAATAAAATGATGATGATTTTTGAAGAGAGCTTTACTTTTTTCTCTCCCAGCATATACTCAGATCTACTTGTTCTCTCTCTCTTTTTTTTTTTTTTTTTTTTTTTTTCTTCCCTCTTGATATATTTTGCTCTTTAGGAAGACAGCATTAAGTAAGCACTGCCCAGCTTTGGGCTGCTGCTTCCCCTGGCAGCACATCACCTCCATTCCCAGCCTCCTGGGCTGCAGTGGAGCTGCCAGGAAGAACACGCACAAGTGGGAGCAGTGACTTGTTCTGTGGTGTAACCTGTGAACAGGGAGGAGGAAAATTGCACAGGTGTAGTCAGCTCCTGTGGTCAGCTGCAAATATTTGGGTGTGCTAAGATGATGTAAGGAAAAGCAGGAAGAAAGAAAGACATGGGTTGTAACATTGCTAGAAAGCAAAATATATTTTTTTTATTTCTTTTAGCTTGAGTTAAAAAAAATACACCATTGTTCCACTTTTATTCCTTAGACATCACCAGGTGTACTCTCTCTAGACATAACATGTCTTTAATGACAAGCAATAACAAAGAGTCTGTACAAGCATCAATCTAAAGAGGCTTTAAGTGGCAAATTTCATGCCTGGATGTTCACCTGCGGAGCATTTTAAAGAACACTTCAGCACTTTTACCTGCTTGTGCTCTTACTTACTGAGAAAATATGATTATATGAAAATATGGTATTCTTCTGCAGGAACAGGCACTAAGCCCAAATGTACAGTCATGGAGTAACATCATTGCTTGGAGGGAAATAAAAAGAACGTTCACCAAAAAAAACCCTTCACAAAAGAACCCCAAAACAACAAAAACCTCCTAGCACTAGACCTTTGCCCTTACTTTAAGCTCCAGTTTATTGTTTAAAGTGGGATTTATAGCTACTTGATGGACATTTCAATACATTTTTGTTTCTCTTATCAGTTCACAAACCTTCTCTTATTTGGACAATTAAATTATTTGGAAATGTAACTATAATAAAATAAATATTTTGCTCTTTCTGCAATATGTCAAAGTATATTTGCAAATGAAAACATTCTTTCCATTGCAGCACTTAAGGCAGAAATAGCTATTATTTCACAAAATTTAAGAAACACAGATTACTAGAGTATGAAGATATGTTGTACCATAATATTCCTGATGAAACAGGCACAGCATGACAAATTACTTCATGCAGAGCATTCCTCAAACCAATGATATGTATCCAGCCTTGTAACATGTGTAAAACATTCAATAATGCCTTATTTTCCAGAGAAGGTGGTTCATTCAAGTTGAGGTAGCCTCATTTTCTGAAATCGAAGTGTGAACTCAACCATCAAAAAGCATATATATGACTACAATCCCTTTCTATTGTGGCCATTTTGTCATGGTACATTTTTAGATGAGCTACATTTATTACCAACAAATTTATCCCCTGCTTTCTGTTGTAGTCTCCTCCTGTGGAAGCATTATTCTAGAAACTGCCACATAGGCAAGTTCAGATGTAATTATAAAACTCCCTCAGAGATCCTTTAGTGCTTCAGTGTGTTATGGAATAACATGGTACAGAGCTGCTGTGAGTCTCCTCACAATCCCCAGCTTTTGGCTCTTTAAAGCACTTAAACATGCAATGGGGCAATCTCCCTTGAGTGTGCAAATAACTTAGAGCAGAGGGAAAGCATTTGAAGATCCTTTCAGTTGCTGGTTAAGAAATAACAGTCTTGCAGGGACATGCCTTAATATTTCCACATAGTGGAGGCTAACAAAATTAAATGCTTCCTGTAATTCAAAAAACCCTGAGCAGAGGTGAAGGAGAGATTGATAACTTGTTACACAACTTTCCAGATGAAGCTATGACCTATTTTAGCTTAATCTGCTGCATTAAGTGTTGTGGGAGCTCAGCAGTCAGCTGGAAGCAGGTATTCTTTCTCACTGCCACCAATCCATAGACAAATGGGTGTACCCCAAAGTAAACATTAACATCAGCTGCTAATCACGATACACTGACAAAATTCAAACCATTTTGTTTGTGTGATAAAGGATATCTTTTATCTTTGAAATATCCCTCATACAGTTTTATTGCTGTCTTGAAAATTATGAAGAGAGCAATTAATTATTCTGCTTTCAGTTCTGTTTTAGCAAAAGAGCAATGGAAACCTTTGGATGTCTCTATAGTCTGAGACAGCAAAGGCCATTGAAGAAAATATGCCTCTTCCTACCAAATTTCTAATTTTTCCCAACTGACAAAGTTCACAGAGTGTTAGCAGTAGTGAATTCCTGCCACACCAAAATGTATCTTTTGTCTATGGTAAATGGCAGAAAACAACGCTAATTTGCTCTCTCTGTGAAACAATGTGTATGAATTACGTAATTAGACCTTTTTTTTCACTGCTTCTGCGTCAGCTGCTGTGGCATTTTTGCATTTTCTTCTTTTGGACAATAAAAAGTTGAAACAATCTTCCTCTTAAAAACTATTCTAGAGTTACTTTTTTGCTCTAATCCTTTTGCATTCTCTCTTGCACCTGGCAATCTGCTACAAGCTACCGAGAAAATTCTATAAAAATTACATATGCTTTATGATGCTAATCAGTGTTTTTACTAACCATACAAAATTATCCATCCACCACTTCTAGAAAGTGCAAGGCCACTTCTTATAAGGGGCTATATTTGAACTCACTGCTGGGATATAACTCTCACACTCATCATTGTGATCACGATCCAGATAGAGATGTTATTCAATCAACTAAAAATAAATCAGTGGCTAAACAGCCATAAAACAGCCTTGCACTGCTTTGTCTCTCCTGTAATCTGTCCCAGAGATCACATGTCCTGTGTGCTGGCCATATAGCTAAAGTGTATACCATTTGGGTAAGAGACATGGAACAAAACAACTTTAGATATCAAGAATCGTTTAAGTTGAATCCTTTGAGGAGACAAACTATTGTTACAGTATCTTTATGTGTATCTGCTTCCATTTCACCACATGACTAAAATTATTCCAACAAAGTACTTCAAAATCCTGCATGGATGTTGCTTGAAATCAAGTGTATGGGACTTAATCTAAATTATGAGTTCATTTAGGGAAACAAAACATCCTTCATCAAAGACAGCCCAGATTCAATCACAAACAAACCACTTTGAGGAAGTGAGCATTCATGATTCTTCTCTCATCTCTCCCCAGAGCTTTTCCTGCTGCCAGGAAGATTTTCAGCTTTTAAGTAGTAGCCTGACAGCCCTCCCATCTTTTTGAGGAGACTTCTCACTTCACTTCCCAGCAACTTTCACCTGCTGCCCTCCTGGAGCTCAAGGGAAGCCCATATCCCGTTCCATTCTCAACAGATGGCTCCAGGCAAAGTCTCCCACAGCCTCAGTGTCATGAACCATGCCAGCTCCCTGTCCAGCAGAGGCCTGCTGGCCTCTCCTGCTCACCAGTGACTGTGCTGGGATTAACTTTTCCAACAAACACCAATACAGAGTTCACCTAGAAACCCCCAACCTCTGCAAGAAGCAGCTGCCTTGTTACCTGCTTTCAAGCCCCAGCCCTGTCCTCCTCTGACCTTTGTGATAAACATGCCTCTGCTCAGGGAGGGTAACAAATTACTGTTTACATAGGCTTTCAAGAATCTCTACAAAAGAGGTTTTGTTACCTAAGCCACGACTCTAAAAAAATAGAAGCTTGGGGTATTGTCTTGTCTCAACAGGCAAACTCTCCAGTGTTAAGTCATACCATTATTTTTCTTTCAGTTGTGAATCACAATGCAGGCTCAATACAACACAGAAGAGAGTACATTTGATGTTTGCGGCATAACTTTATAGTTACTTTTTCTTCAAAGACCGTAGCTGAGATCCATCTTATTAAATGCACATCTCTGCATCTCATGGACCATGAGAGCTGCATCCCCTTTCAAAGCCATGGGGAGAAAGAAGTTATTCTAGAGAAGTCTTCTCATCCTGAAGCAGACATCTAAATCTGGTGAGACAAATCTCACTCCAGGTTTCTTCAAACTGAATTTATGCTGAAATCAAGGTCTAATCAGCAGTTACATTGTGTATTGATGCTCTGCAGAAGTCTGACTAAACTGTCTCCTTACCAGTGTACAGCATCTTAAATAAGAGGTGATTGGCCAGGTCCACCTCCCTGCAACTCAGCTGGAGTCCTCATTCACCTCATCCCTGCCACCTGATGGGGACCCCCAGGCCAGCTTCCAGACCACTCAGACCAGCTCCTCCACTCTGATAAAGGCTAGAGACAGATACAGCATAGGACAATAGAGAAGTCCACAGCAGAAAGACAGGACATATTTACTCCAGCATCGAACAACTGAGTTAGACCTAACCAGAGGCCCTCAGAAGAAGACATGCTATGCTTTTTAAAACATATGCTCACTTTTAAAAATCTGGATCTTTCTGCCAGACATATAAATTTCAATGCTTTTTAATATTGCTGAACTCATTAAAGAGATACTTTCCAGAGCTGCTGTCCAATGCCTGCAAAGGTATTTCCTTAAAATCGGTTTCAGATTTTGGTAACTGCAAGCCTGTCACAGAACCTGTCCTCCAGTTGTATTTGATGGGAACATAGTCAATATCTCTCGCAAGGAACGTGGCTGCCTAAACTGCCAGGAGACAGCAACTGAGGGAAATAGATGAGGAAAAGTACCAGGTTAGGTACCAGGAAAGGCTTGAGTATCAGTGTGTCTAAGGTCAACGCTTCCAAATGATTTCCAGTTAAGACAAGCTGTGACTTCAGTGGTATTTTTAAAAGAAAAATTCTGAACTGAATTCTTAGAGAGATTTTCACATGTCAAAAGTAATGTGAAAAATACTCAGGAATTAAAAAATAAACATGCTTGTGTAGGCTTTGCACATGACAGCAAGAAGCTTTTATTGTGTAGGATGCCTGAAGTCTTTTAATCATTCTATGACAGTGATGATTAAATGTCGAAACTTTTTGTTACTACAGGCTGTATTTCTTCAAGGCCTAATTTTAATTGTTTTTAACTTTTCAGATATTTAGCATTTTTATCTGTCTCTTCTTAGATCTTTCCTTCTTATACATTGAAAGTAAGTGCAAGAACACTGGGGAGGAAATACCAAGACAATAGATAGCTCAAATTTCTAATTCGAAGCACAAAACTAATCTCAGCTGTAGCTATGGAGCCATGATTTCTGGATTATATTATCCTCATATCACCTGGTAAGAATAAAAAGAGGAATCTATGCACAGCAATACTATCTATTTCAAAGATATCATCATACTAGATTTAATGAGGAGTACCAAGCCCAGTTCCCCACTGAAGAGAACACTTAATGAATTCTTCCAGACTGACATATTTTTTTCAACTCAGAACAACCTTGCTGATTATTTGACGATTAACATGAAGAACATTCTTTCCTACAATGTTCCTACAACATTCCTCATCAGAATGACCAGGATCTAACAAACATAATGCATAATGAATATTAGCTCTTGTATATCAACAACAGCGCAGCTGAATGCTGCTCAAGTCACCAGTTCTCGGGAAGAGGCTTGGCAGCGAAGGCAGCAGTTAGATGGGATGTTTATTGGATGTCTTCCACCAGCTGCACTGCGTGGTGGCTTGACTGTTAGATTATAAATATTTCCCCTTGTGAAAAAGGGAAGTTGGCTGGATGAGCACTGATTCAGCAGGACATATTCATAGCCTCGGCAGAGATTGGTGTGTAAGAAAGCAGGAATGGGAAGCATTGAATTAGGCCTGGGAAGTCCCCTCTCTCCACAGGCACATGAACAGAGCACTTATCTCTGGAAGCTAGTCAGCATGGCACGTGGGCAATAGGAATATTAATAACTCCTCTACAGCAGTATTTCTGGGGGCAGGATGGCTCACCCAAACCACAGCCTCCATGGCCACTCGGTGCAGATGGGCAACTTCTGCATTGAGGAGTTCCTTCTGCAAAGGCAAAGTGAGCTGCTAGGCTGGTGGGGTGCAGGAGGCACCCCAAAACCCAGGGAAGAGGTACTTTGGAGATACTGCTTTGCTCACTGTTGGCCATAGGCAACAAGTCACTAAGTCACTACCCAAGGCCAGTGGACCATGCAAGCCTTGCCAGTGTGCCTGTCTCAGAGAGCACCAAAGACCTGGCTGGACATTGCAATGTCTGATATGGAGAGTATCAGTAGACAAGGCTTTTGGAGAGCTGCACAAGGAATGCATTCCTTGGAGGGAATGGAAAAACACACAGTGAAGATGGATAGGATGTGCAATCACAGGTTCTCATCCATCTTGCAGCATGGCTATGAAGACTGATGAGGATAAGTGGTAAGAGCAAAGTGGAAATTTCCTTTGCCCTGCAGAAGCCTTCCCCAGAGGTGTCAGAGTGATGGGATAGCTCTGGAGTTTGTTTCAGTGCTGGCTTTGTGCAAGTGGCTCTGACTCACCAGGACAATTCTGGACCAAGGGGTTTTCCAGGAGGCAGGGGCTGAAATCCCCAGGGATGTTGGTCTAGACAGGGTGCTCTTCCCTTTGACCTCATTGAGGACATCAGCTTCCTCTTTATGCAAGTAACACCAGCTGCCAGGACAGGTTATTTTGAGCTACAGAACGGTTATGAAAGAGGAATATGCTGAGGGTTTGAGGAAAAAGATGCTCCTGTTGTAAGTATCCTTTTCAGACCACAGTTGTGCTTGGACACTCATTGTTGCTACTCACAGGAAATAATTTTTATTCTTGACATCTAAAGAGACTCAAACAGCCTGAGAATGGCTCTTTGCCTGACACTGGGTGAGAGAGCTCATAGAATGATCTCCATTTCCCCCAGGATAATCAGAGGGAAATCCCAGTCATTAAGTCTTCTGTCAAGTGTTGACGTAAGAGGGATTGCAAATTAATCCTGCTTCCCATTCATCTCATCCCAGCAGAGATCCCGCTAGTAAAACCAGTCCTCCAACAGCCTCAGGGAAATCCCAGACTGTATCGCAGTGCTCTCCTGCCCTTTCCTGCAACAAATATTCCCTGATATTTCATGTGCATGTGTTACATCTTTCAATCCTTAAGAGCTGATTTGTAGGAGAAGGCACAGGCAAAGTGTGAGTGCAGTGGAAGCAAAAAAGGCTTACAATATTCTGGGCTGTGGAGATGTGTGACCCTCTCTCTACTTTCCCAGCAGCTGGTCCCTGACTGCCTCACCTGCCTTTGGTGTCTCATAACCCTTCAGCAACAGCCGGCCTGGCCTGAGCAGGGCTGACTTGTGGCTTGTGGGGAAAGGACATGTTTTGTGGCCTCTCCTGGCCTGTCCCATTCTTGCTGGCCCTTTCCACTTCTGTTTTCTCTGCTCTCTCAGAGACTTTCTTCTACAAATAAACAAGCAATTTCCGTGGAATGAAAGAACCTGGCAACCTGGGCAGCCAGAAGATGAATGTCCCCCTCCTAATGGCAGGAAGCACCAGGGGCTCTGCCTGCACTTGGGGTTATTGTCATGGGCAGCACTGGGGAAGACCCACTGGGATTAGCATTGCAGGGGCATGAGGCTGTACTAAGTTGTGCATTGAGGAGTTTGTGGCTGGGGGAGTCACACAGACCTTGGTACCAACCCAGGGAAGCTGTATTTGCTGTACCTCATTTCCCAAACACACTTTCTGAACTGCCTCACTAAATACACAACACCAGCCTGTGCCACTCCAGGCACTCCATATCCCATGGAATTGTCATGGGCCAAAGGAGAAGATAACAGAAGACACAGGGGACACACCAAGTGTTCTGCACTATATGGTTGACGTTTAGATTGCAGCAGGGCAATTCCTCAGAAACCAGTGAGATAACAGTAATCAATGGATACTCAGCAAAAAATGTCCCCAAGGATATGCAAGAAACTTCCAGCTGAGGGCTGGAACTTGCCAGGCTGAGGGCAGGACTGAGTGAGAAGGAACCTCACCATGTGACACGGATATTCCTCCTCTCATCCAGCCATTTCACTCCTGTTGAGCTTTCACCTCCAGGAATTCATGGGGAAGATGAACAGACTTCATTTGTTCTGAGTGGTTTGGAGTTTGGGGTTTTTTTTTGAGCCCAGCATGAGGAACTGCTCCTGTGGCTGCCTCACTCACCTCTTGCCATGCTGCTATATATATATATATATCAGTGATTCCTGTCTCCAGGATCTGACTGGGATCCGAGCCACCTCTCCAAAAGGAGATGTATTCAGCACTGTCATATGACAGCGGTGGAGGGAGAAGGTGGCAGAGGTCCAGGGGACACAGCATATGGGCACACGCTCCTCAGGATAAGAAAACAGTTTTAAACCTGTTGTCCTTTTGTTGTTGTTGTTTTTCTACAGATAAAGAAAAACAATTTTCTCCAGGGCTCTTGTCATCTTTAGTGTTTGACATTATACTAACTTGCTTCCCTTCACAAGTCTTCAACCTGTCAGCTGAATGAGGATAGAGAACATTAGCCTCAGAATTCAGGATGGGACACCAAAGCACCCATACACCCATACAGACATCAGGGAAATTTGTGCCCAAAGTCACAGAGGAGAGTAATGTCACAGAATAATAGATTATCACATTCCTGGCTCCTCTCCTCTGTTCAGACTAGTAAACCAGGCACAAAATATCAAAACAAACACATCCAAAAGAGAAGTTAGACACCTTCAACTGTGTGTGCTTTGGACAATGACACTTTTACCTAGTAATGAGGAACTTTGAGCAATTGAGATTTTTCATGTCAGCAGGGAAAGTCTCAGACCTAATCTATGTATCTATACAGGAGTGCGAGTGAATGTTTTCCAGCTTCTTTCTAGGCTTTTCTCCTGGCTTTATTTTTCTGTGGTGTTTGTTGTTGTTGTTGTTGTTGTTGTTGTTGTTGTTGTTGTTGTTGTGTTTTTTGTTGTTGTTGTTGTTGTTGGTTTTTTTTTTCCTCTTAAAAGGGTCTGAGTCTCCACACAGTGTTTTCTGAGTCAGCTTTTCACCTCCTGTCACTACTACACAGCCTATGGCTCTACCAGGTTGCAAAGTCAGCAGACAAGGGGAGCTGGCCAGCTGTGCAGGTCACCTCCCAGGGGACAGCAGCAGCTCTGGCTTCCAGCCCACAGAAGCAAGTTTGCTAGAAAGCTCTGGCAGGAGTATTCCTATTCCAGTACTTCTCTGCTCGGGAGTTTGGTCTCAGCCACTGTGAATCAAGAGCCTTGAGAGCAGCCCTGCTCCGCCCACGGTGGTGTCCACGCTGGAAAAGCGAGGGTCAGCGCAGCGCTGAAGGCCGGCTTGTGTGAGCCCTCATTCTGCATTCCCAAAATGCAGCCATGAGGCGTGGAGCCGGCCCTGTGAGCCTTCGGCAGCCGTGCTCCCCCCTGCCGCCTCCTCTTCCACACATCCATCCCCTGCGGCCACACACCAGCCTTGCTGACAGATCTTACTTGAAAGCTCTGGCAGGCTGTGCCACTAATGGCAGAGCCCTGAGCCGGCTCCCTCCGTCTCCCTGGAGTCCCTGCGCAGACGTAGGTGCACGTCACGGCCTGCTCTAATTTTATCCGCCTTTGATGGAAGAGACGAACTGAGCAGCAGGGAGGCAGCTATTTTGGTTTTCTCTGTGGCGGTGGGTTATATAAAGCATCTTGCTGTGACCTGCATCGCTTGGGAGATGCTTTGCTTTCAGCCACTACACACCAGAGGCTCGGACACTGGCTGCCAGCACCGAGACCTCCCTGGGCTGCCTGGGCCAGGTGTGCCCTGTGTGCCATGTGTGTGCCCTGTGTGTGTGTGCCCTCTGTGCCCTGTGTGTGTGCCCTGTGTGTGTGCCCTGTGTGTGTGTGCCCTGTGTGCTGTGTGTGTGTGCCCTGTGTGTGTGCCCTGTGTGCCCTGTGTGTGTGTGTGCCCTGTGTGCCATGTGTGTGTGCCCTGTGTGTGTGTGCCCTGTGTGTGTGTGCCTTGTGTGCCGTGTGTGTGTGTGTGCCCTGTGTGTGTGTGCCCTGTGTGCCTGTAAGGGAGTGTGTCAGCGAGGTGCAGGGTGACCATCTATCGGGAGAGACTGGCTCTGTTCCTCGCCGTGCAGTGTGACACGCTCAGGGGTTTCATAGCACATCATAGGTGCTCCCCCAGCAGCACAGAGGGCACGGGCCCAGGCTGCCCGCGGTGTGCAAGCTTGGCAGAGCACTGCCGCTCTCATCTCACCCGGGCAAGAGCAGCGGCTCCAATAGGTGGCAGCAGCAGCAGCCACAGCAGGAGGAGGCTGCTCTCCCGGTGGGACCTTGTGCGGGTGTGCAAGAGGCCCATGGGCCACAGAGGTGCCTGGCAGAGCCAGGTGTAGGCAGCTTGCTGCCAGTGGATGTAGAGATGTGGGGGGCTCTTCCCCTAGCTACCCGCGGTTCCTGGTACTGGGGGTACCTCTGTGTGACACTGGCCGAGCCCTGTGACACCCCTGGGCTGAGCTCCCGCAGGAAGGCAGTACATGGTGACAGCCGGGGGGTCCTGTCCGTGCTGGCTGAGCGCAGTGCCAGCCTCTGCAATGCCCCTTTCCCAACTGCAGGGAGGGGAGGGGAGGCATTGCGCAGGGCTTCTCGCCCGTGGGGCTGTGGCTCCTCCACGCCTGGCCCTGGCGGGTGGTGTATTCGTCAGCCGTGCTCCGGTGCTTGCTCCCAGGCTAGCGAGGCAGGGCAGCCAGCCTCGGGCTTGCCGGCTTGGGAATTTTTGGCAAGAGGCGGCATGACCAGGACTCCTGTGTCTGACATAGGAAGAGTTTGCCAACATCTAGGTAAGGCGCTAGAGCCCTCTGCCTGGAGGGAGTTTTGGGGAATGCCTCTTGCTTTTGTTTCTTGTACAAGCAAGCAAATTTAATAGCACAAGTTAAAGTAATTAGGACGTGTCACGATTGTTGATTGGCACCTCCCTGCTTCTCCAGTCCCTGGGTACTGCTTACCCTGTGCTCAGCTCTCCTGCTGACTCATGTCAAAGCCGCCTTCTCCCTAATGACCAGGGGTCAGGCCAGGACCCAGCCCGCTCCGTGGCTCTCCTCGCTCCCACGCAGTTCCCGCTGGGCCTCCCGCCGTGGCACCGGCAGGACGCACCCACTTCCTAAAGAGTCACCTCCTGGGAACACCGCCGAGCCTCTGCGGTGGCCACGGCATCCCACTCCCTCCCCCTCCAGGCATGTGCCTGCCTGAATGCCCATACCTTCCGTCTGGCTGCTCCCGAGGAGGCACTGCTGAGTGAGCCATAACCCGCAGGACAAGAGGGCTGTGGTCCCACCACCCACCCACCCAATCTGCAGCGGGCCGGAGTGGGAGAACTACATCCTTGGGGTGCTCCCAACAGGACCCAGATCTGTCTTCCTCACGCATCCCCTGCTGGCGCCAGGAGCCCCGGCCCCCTGAGCACAGCAGCGCATCCCCTTTGCTGGCACGGTCCCCGGGGAAAGCGGCGGGCGCAAAAGGCATGCCGGAGGAGGGCCGGTGTGCGTGCAGGAGCGTGCATATGTGCACGTCAGGAGAAGGAAGCGGGGTTGTCAGTGCTGGAGGCGTTGTGAGCGCCAGGCACAGGCTGACAGGCAAGGCTGCCGCTCCCGTAGGAAGATAAACTGTTTCACAACAGTCACGATCGCAGTGAGTAGTTCACTCCAGAGTGCTGCTTCTTGCTAGGGAGGGAGAGAATAATCAGAGCCGAGAGGAGGAGTGTAGGATGTGGGGGAGCATCCTAAAGATAATGCGAGTGTGTGTGGAGAGAGAGTATTTGTGTGGAGAGTGCAGCAGCTCTGTAAGCCCCTACAGATGGGGTGTGGACACAGGAGAAAGGTAATGCTATTGCACAGTAAGGCAGTAACGCAGCCCCCTCCAGTACTGATGTGGAATGCTGCCTGGGGGCAAAGGTCACGAAACCTGCCAGAACTGGCACCACAGCAAAAAAGAAATGCATGAAGAAACTAAAATACTTCAGGGAGTGAAAATGTTATAGACTTGGAATATACTAGAATGGGAGAGCAGCCAGCTAGCCTCCTCTCAGTTCTGCATAGAAGTACAAACATATTCAAATATTGTGTGAAAGGAAAAACCCTCCTGCAGGAGCTCAGCTCCAGCTCTCCTTTCCTAGTGCTGCAATTCAGTAGAGATGTGCCCCAGGCTTGTACTCAGAGACTCTGCTGATAACTAGAGCCCTGTTAGCTTGAAGTTGCCTCTGTGGCCATGTCTATACTTTTTTTTGTGCTGAGGCTGTTTGAAGTGGTGTAAGGAATACCAACTCCACAGAGCTCGCTCAGATCCTCCCTGTTGTGCCAGTGCAACACTATACACAACTGGCAAACCACATCCAGGAGCTGTTCTGGCAGAAGAGCCATCATCTTTTGTGGGGTTAGTCGTCTTCCAGCACAGCTGCTGCAGGGCTCCTGAGCAGCACTGTGCACCCCGGCTTGGCTCCCAAGGTGGCTGGCTGTGCCTCCCAGATTTGAATCAGCTGATACAGAGAGAGCTGGGTAGCTGCCAGCACCACACCCTGTGTCGTGCCAGCACAGGCAAGTGCCCATCCACTCAAGTTGCAGCTCTGCAGCAATGCAAGCCAAGCTGCCGTAGGCTGGCTTTTCCCACTCCTCCTGGCATGGGACCTAGCCTTCTCCATGCACTGGCTGACTCCTGACTCTGCTCTCAATCATGATAAAATGGCAGAGGACAGATTAACAGAAAACAGCAAAGGGTTTTCTCTTGGGGTAGCACAAGAGGGCAACTCCCCACCCCACAGCTGAGAACTGGACCTCGCAAGGAGCTGGGAATGGGGTCCCCCAGTGGGGAGGGTACCCTGGCAGCTCAGCCCATGGCAAGCCTGAGCAGCAAGTGGCCTGAGCTGACCATCTGAAATAAAATCTGCTGGAAAAAAGTGTTCTGATTCCCTGCAGGTCAGCTCTCTGAACTGGCTTGTCATATGTCTACATGCTTCTATGTCTAGTGCAAAGAAATGAAATGTGCAACTCAAGCAGGAGGGGACTAGGGGCACCATAGGGCTACTCACATCTCAAGTGTCCAGCTCCTTGCTCTTGTCCCACAGCATCACTCAGCCGGGCCTGTGTGACACCAGGCAGGACAGATTTGGGATGGAGCAGCAGGGGCAGGGTTGGGCAGATGCACTTCTGGGTGTTGAACTCTGTCCTCTGCTCTGCTGGTCCTTCCCTGTCCTCTGCCCCACTGCTCCCTCCCTTCCTGCAGGTGAGGTTCCATACTAGACAGGGCGGCAACCCGGTGGCAGCCCTGGCTGCCAGGATAGGGCACTGAAAATATCCAGTTGACTGAGATGAGGCATGAGCAAATGAGGAGGACACTGGGCTAATTTGTCTCCGTGGCTCCCTGCAGCCCAGGAGCTGTAAGTGCCTGTGCCAACAGCACTGTTGCCTGTGCCCTGGAATGTGATGGGGCCAGAAGGCCTGTCTTGGGACAAGGGGAACAGCAAGAATAATTGGAGTAATTAGTGATATTTTTCCTTTCTCATGTAAACAAACCTCCATGAAACACGCAGGAGAAGCCCTCACACCACGGGCACCAGCTGCCTGGATGCATGAGGAACATCCCCCCTGTGCGGTGTCAGCAGCAGGCCCTGCCCGGGGCAGAGGCTGTGCGATGTACACCTCCTGAAGGGACATCCCTGCAGCTCTGGCGGGTCACTTTGGACATTGCGGTCCAACCCCCAGGCGTGATCCCTGCCTTTGGCCACCTCCCCGCACGTTCCCGCAGGGCCCGCGGTCCCCGGGAGCGGGTGAGCGGTACCCGCGGAACGCGGAGCTGCCGTGACCGGGCACAAAACCTTTTCTCACGCCCGCCGATTACCTTCCCAAACACCGGCACTTCGGGCTTGCCCTTGAGAAGCAAACACTCATTTCAGCCACACCCTTTCCTGCCCCGGGGCCGCAGGGCGAGGGGATCCTCAATGTACTCCGTGTTCCCCACCGAGGGGCGTGGGACAGGAACCGGCCCTCGTAAAATCGCCCGGATTGAACCTCCTGCCCTCAGCCTGCCAAGCTAAACAGAGCTGATGTAAAGCAAATAGCAATGACAACAGCCCGGCTGCTGGCGAGGGTTGGGCAAGCAGCTGGTTTGCAGTTTGCTGGGCTCAGCAGATGGCGGCGGGAACAGTAACAGTGGCTGGGAGTTCCCCCCCGCAGGCACCGGCCCGGCGGCCCCGAGGTTCCCTCCTCTCTCCTCTGCCAGCACCGCCTGCGCAACCCCCGCTGCAAAGACAGCCCTCGGGAGTTCAGGGAGCCGCCCAGCCGGTCCTGGCAGGGGGAAACCGGGGATGCCGGTGGGTGGGTCCCTCCGCCAGCCTCCCTCTCCGTCGGGTGTTTCACCTAGAAGGGCTCTGGCCCGCACACATTGAAAGGGAGGAAGCTGATGTCAGAGAGGAAGACGCCCGAAGGAAGGTCCAAAGGCCGGCTGCCGGGGAGGAAACAGTGCCCCAGGAGCAGGGCTCTTTGGAGCAGTCCCTCTGCCGCGGAATGCAGGGAGGAGCGTTTGGTCTGTCTGGCCTCTGCTGGGCACCCCCGCTGTGGTGACAGGAGCACGGATGGCACTGTGGGGTCTGCTGGGCAGTTTTGGCAGGGCAGGCTTTTCAGAGGATCAGGCTGGCAAAGGATGCTGAGGCATCCGGCCACTCTTCAAGAGATGGACCAGAAAACACTGCAACATCTGTGGTTCCCTTCTTAGTTTCTTTCCACTTGTTTCAAGGCTAGATTTCTCAGGTTTGCTGGATATGCACTTTACATCCACACTCTGCTCACCAGCCTGGAGGATGGGCACAGCAGACCTGTGGCACCTATCCTGGGGGTGCTGAGCCAGTACCTGCAGCAGGGCAAGAGCTCATGTGCACTTCTCTCAGAGCATAGTGGCCTCTGTGGCCTGCCCATCCATCCATCCATCCATCCATCTGTCCATCCATCCTCCATCCATCCATCCATCCATCCACCCATCCATCCATCCATCCATCCATCCACCCATTCATCCATCCATCCATCCATCCATCCATCTGTCCATCCATCCTCCATCCATCCATCCATCCATCCATCCACCCATCCATCCATCCATCCATCCACCCATTCATCCATCCATCCATCCTCCATCCACCCGTCTGTCCATCCATCCTCCATCCATCCATCCACCCATCCATCTATCCATCAATCCATCCACCCATCCATCAATCCATCCACCCATCCATCCATCCATCCATCCTCCATCCATCCATCCATCCATCCATCCACCCATCTGACCCTCTCAGCTCCGGGCCCTGCCTGCGGCTGGGCTGTTGGCACTGCCGACCAGGCTCCTCAGTGCAGAGGGCAGCACCGCTGATCCCCGTTAAAAATAACCCTCCTTCTCAGCGGCATTATTTTTACCCCTGGGCCCATCTCCGTGCTCGGGTTACCGGCCCGCGCCCGGCAGCCACAGGCCGCCCGTGGGGCCGCCGTCTGGAGGGACCTCCGCTCACCCCCACCCCACACCGCCGCCTCCTGCCCGCGGGGACTCCCGGGTGCGGGGCTGGCCAGGCCGGGCCGAGGGGCCCCGCCGCAGCCGCGTGGGCAGGCCGGCGGCGGGGAGGCCGGGAGCACCGCAGGCCCCGCCCGGCCGGGCCGCCGCCTCCCAAACAAACAAACAACAGCCGCTCCGCTGCCATGGCGACCGCGCCCCGCCCGCCGCCGGGCCCCGCCCCTCCCGCGCGGCTGACGCGCGCCCGCCGGGGGGAGGCGGGAGGGGGAGGCGATGACGTCGCCACCCCGTTTCCACGGGAACCGCGCGCCGACGTCACGGGTTTGTGTGTTGTCAACGTCCCGCCGTCTCCCGGGCAACGTCAGGCGCCGGGCCCGGCCCCGGCAACAGCGCCGCGATTGGCCGGGGGCGCCGCGGGGCGGGGCCAGCGCGCGCCGGGACCGCCCCCTCGCCGTGTCCCCGCCTGGGCCGGGCCGGGCCTGCCCCGCGCCTCCGATGGCCCCGGCCTGAGGGGCCCCGCGGGGACAAAATGGACTGTCCGGGCTTAAGCCCAGCTGGAAACCAGGCACCACCCAGCCTCTCGCTCAACTCCCCTCTCTCCCTGTCACCCTGGCGAAATGGGGAGGAGGTAAAACGGGGAAGGGGTAAAACTTGGGGAGGAGGTAAAACTTGTAGGTTGAGATGGGAATAGTAATGGAAAACAAAGTTAAATGCAATTATAATGGCAAACAATAGTAATAATAATGATAATAAAGGGAAAGAAGATAAAACCAAACAAGTGATGCACAATATAAATGCTCACCGCCCGCTAACCAATGCCAGACCCCGCTACATTGCAGTGATTTGTGTCTCTCTGGGGTTGCCAGGTTGACACCACAGCTCTTAACAATATTTTGCTCCTTTTTCTGGGTTCTGCATTTGTCTGGAAGTAAGGTGCAAATACACTGAATGTGTCCACTGCCCTACGTACTTATACAATCCCACACACTACCTGCAGGCTGTCAAGGTGGGGAGATCTGGAAGCCTGGCTGGGATGTTGCATCACCAAACAGCCCAAAACTCCAGTGTCCAGCCCAGGTGGGCCTGGCAGACCTGGAGGGGTCCTGCACAGCTGTGCTGTGGGGCAGGAGAGAGACAGTGGTGTGTGTTGGGTGGGGCCAGGTGCCTGGTGCCCTATTTCAGCTGCATGAGTCCAAACTCACAGCTCCATACTTCAGTTCCTCTCCAGCACCAGGCAATTCTCTCCAAGCTGTCTCTAGCTTCCTGGGAAATGCTGGGTTTGCCTGGAGAAGGCATGAGGGAACCCTGTTTAGAGGAACCAGGAATGGGGAGCCCTCCAGGCTGCCATGGAGTCTTGCTGAAGCGCAGGGCGCCTTTCTCTCCAGGCTGGTGCCTGCCCACATCCACAGTGGCACCCGGTGCCCAGGGAGGCCAGCACCATCAGGTGGTGTCTCACATGGGTGAGAGGTGCCAGTTTTGCAGCCCACTGAGCTCTATTGAGATCCTAAAGCAAACAGTGACAAAGCAAGTTAACTTGCCACTGGCTTGGCAGTCGTGCCCCTGGCAGCCAGGCTCCTGGGAGGAAAGTACAGAGGACATGTCCTCCATGTGCAATCCCCAAGTCAAACAGTCCCAAACTGGACTGCTGGATCTCTTCCGTGAGAGGTCCTTGAGTTTCCAGGCCTAGACTCTATGATGTTTATGTCACGTGTTTATTGTCTGCATGTTTAATGTATGACCTTAATGGGGAAGAAAACGGACAATCTTCAGAGGCTGTTATGGGCCTGGATGATGGCAAGAGCTTTTCTTGACTTGGGATGAGCTGTGAGCAAGAGACTCTCCCCAGACCCTGTTCACTGTGCAGCGGTGGAGCAGGGCACACAGATGATCTGTAAATGTCCTACTGTCAGGTCTCTCTGCACAGGCATATACTTAACTCTGGTTGCACAGATACTTAGGAATGAGTTAACGCAAAAGATGTTTCCTCTTCCAGCAGCTACCCCCTGCCAAACCAAATTGCTTGGCAGATCTGGATGCATGGGGAGGATCAAAGCCTTCGGGCTGGGCTGGCAGTGCTCTGCACTGTTTACATGTTTATGTATTCATGACACTGTTCACCCCAGACAATTTAATAATACTGAATTTTGTATTTGTTACATTTCTTAAATACCATCTAAGGGACCTCAGCTTCCTGGGTATTCCCAATGTTTGTTCCTAGGGCCTCTCACCATGTAGCCATGCCTTATTATTTATTCTCTTTTTCTGTTACTAGGGTCTCTATTCCTGCAGTGGCAGCATCTTTGCACTGAGCTGACTGCTCCCTTTGTCTCTGCCTTGAGTGCAGCCTGGCTGTCCAGCCAGAGGTACGGCTCAGTTCGAGAAGGGTGCAAACACATTGCTTTCAAGTCTTGGCATTTCCTTTCAGGAGCGGCAACTGAATGTGACTTGCCCGAGGGCCAGGGCGGGCTGAGTCTCTGTGAGTTCCTGTGACAGCCCCATCACTACAAGAGTCGAGGACTTGAAAAGGGAGACCTTACTTGTGCTCATGACTGTCCTCCAGGGCAGCCAGCCCACCTGGCGTGATGGTGTCTGACACTGAATGGTGCAGGAGAAAGGTGACCTGGGCACTATCTCCAGTGAAGCAGGGTTGTTTCTTCAGGGAGTTACAAAGACTCAGAGTGTCCTTCTTCCTCCCAGACTATCCTTTGCGATTCTTTGTTTGTCCCGAGTCTCCTTGAGGCTTTCTTTCCCCAGAGCACTTCCCAGTCACAACAATTTAAAAGTTTCTTTTTGTCCCATGCTAAACAATCTTCAACATCCTGTCCCTTCACTTCAGCTGCTTTGTTCTCCATCTGTAACAAAATCTCCTTAGCTAACTATAGGGGCATTTTCCTTCTTCTTCTCAGCACTTCCTCCTTTGGTACCTTTGACCCATTTTACTCAAGAGCCACTGCACCAAGAGAGTAGCAGAACCCCTTTACCCAGCCCCCAGCAGAAGCATCAGTATCACTGCCCAGATACACAGGAAAGAGGTAGCTTGTGCAATGTGACCATCCAGCTCCCACCTCCAGAAAGCTCTTGGACACAACAGGAAGCCCAAGCTTTCTCTTGATTGTGTGAGTTTTTATTACAGGCATCTTCTGGGGTTCTATCAAGGAAATAAATCACAGCTGTGCTCAACTTGTTTGGATCGTGTCTGATAATCAGAAAAGTCCTGCATCATCCTGTCTGTCACTGAGTTTGAACATGCTGCCTTCCACCAAACACATTTTCCTCTCCTCTCCTTCCTGCTGATCAGTGCCCTGGGACTATAACTGTGAGCATGCACAACGCCCTGGGATGGGCTTATGGTGCTGGAGCTGGCGGGAAGATAAGAGGCCAGCTTGGCCATGGTGTTCCGGCTTTGTTGCAATGCCATGGCACACACGGCACATTGGTGGCGGCAGCAGCAGGAGTTTTGGAGTTTTATCTGGAGAACTTTGTGCTTGAATAACTCTGGGTTATGAACCCTGGCTAGTGGAGTGATGGCTGACAGCCTGGCCTTGGGGCAACAGGGTGCGGAGGAAGCACTTCAATGGGCAAAGCTCTTTTATACCTGCTGGCTGTGAGCGGTGCATGGATTTCTCAGTGTGTGCAGCAAGCTCTTCCTGGTGAGTTAGTATCCAGCATGGTGCAGGCAAAAAGTGATGAGAATAAGTGGGATGGCTTAACAGCATCATCCGCAGTAATTGGCGGCCCGTGGCACACGGCTGTGTGACCACAAGATGCCAGGATGTCTCTGCTCATGGTGTTTATTCTTTAGGATGTCCTTGTCACTCAGCCAGCTGCTGTGATTATTAATTACTATTTATACTTTGCTTTGGGTATGCACTGTACCTTTAAGACCAACAGAGGTGGGAACCCTGTTCTCCTGGAGGCTCCCAGGCTCAGTGGGAGGGTAACAGCTGTAGTGTGTCTTGAGGGGAGTTCAGGCCACTCAGATAACATGCCATGAGCCTTTCCTCCACCCTTTGCTCCCCAGCCACATCAACAGAGGGGGCAGGCTCCCACCACTGGTATTTCAACCCCCTTTTCTGCTTTTCCATCCTGTTTTCTTCTGAGCCCTGCAGCCTCTGCCTGGCTTTACAAGCCTCTCTGGGGCCAAGGGGAGGGATGGGATCCCTTGTGCCATACTGGGAGTGAATGCATTGGGGGACACCAGGAGCAGTGATTGTGCAGGTGTGTGAAGGAAGAATTTCACTTATGTCCCTGGATCCTGCCCATAAAGTCTGTACTGCAGCAGGTGCTCAGGTTATTGTGCAGATCCTCTGATAGTGTGGGGAAGATAGTGATGACATCACTTGGCTAGGCTTCTCAGTGCAGGGGAGCTATTTCATTGTGTCCACAGCAGTGCCCCCTGCATGACAGCTCTGCTGCTGAACTCTGGCTGTCTGGTCTCCTCCCCAATGACCCCAACAGTCCCTGGTTAGCTGGAGGCAGATGTCCATCATGCTGTGTGTCTAGAGAGGGAACATGGAACCATGCTACGGTCAGTGCTGCTGACAGAGAGTAGGTTGAGATGGTCATGAAACTACCAAAGGGCCATATTGCTGGCATGAACTTTCCCCTGCTGCATGGCCAAATTTAGGCACAGCCATCTCTTGCCCCTGAAGTGGGTTTTGCACTGGACCACATGCCTGAGGTGCTTTTCTGCTGTGGTTTTCCAAGGCCAGCCTGAGTTGCAAGATCAGATGAAGGAGGGTTGTGAAAGTAGGGCCAAGTTCCAGTTCTGCGCTCTGAGGCTTAGGAGCTCGCTGTTCTGTTGTAAGCCTCAGAGCTGCAAGCTTTCCCATCTCCCCGCTTGATAGGAGGAAAAGTGGAGGCCAGGAAGGTGGAGGGGTTCTGTTGGTGTGCAGGACAAGATCCCCATTGGATAGATGCTTTCTTTCTGCCCTGCTGGCACCATTGTGATGCTCAAGAAGTGCAGTGGGTATGGCCTCTTCTGTCTGGCCAGGCATTTGGGAAGAGCCATCTCCTTGCTGATGATGGTCAGCAGCCACCTCCTCCTCACCAGCACAGGACCCAGAGGTGTGGTGGGCTTGTGTGAAGCAAGGAAAAAGTCCCTCGAGGGGTGTGTCTCTGCAGATGAGGCCCAGGCACACACCACCAGAGCTGGGCAAAACCCTGCTGGCCCTGGTTGTATAGGTTTAATAATGTTGTAGTGTTCACTCAACTCATGGCCCACTCCACAGATTCCTCTTCCTGTTCCCAGCTTGCAAGGGAGGTGAGGAACCTCCATCAGCCTGGCATGCTGGTGAGGGCAACCCTCTCACCCAGGCCGGAGGATTCATGCTCTGACTCTGTTTTGTCTTTGCGGTACTGCCTGCTTCCTTTTTATGTTCTCACACATACTGTGGTAAAACGTGTGCACCCTGTGTTTGGAGCAAACAACAAACCCACGTCATGTGTTTTCGCTTTCTCTGTTTCGTTGCCTCCACGTGTTAGAAATGTGCAGCATCTGTGCACTTTCCAACTGGTACAAACAGATCATGCTTGGTCACCAGTGGGGATGGCAACAGATGGTTTGCATGGGCACCACAAAAATATTGTGGGGTTTGGTGAAGTGGATTCCCCCCCTGATTTCCAGACACTTCTTTTGGGGAAGGCAGCTTGGCTAGAGGGACCCTGGGGCAGTTTCTGGACAGCAGGGCTAAACGGTGTTTTTCTGAAATGTGCCTGGCAAATGTCTGAGACTGGAAGCTGTCAGAGGCTCTTGCCCATGCTGGGCACCGATGTGTCGACCTAGGCCCTGCTGGGGATGTGGCTGCAGAGGTTTGGCCTGTTTCTCATGGCTGGCAGGGAAGGCAGGGTTGTGGCTTTGCTAATTTGCTGGCACATCCCTCCTCTGGGCAGTGCTGAGGGCCTCCTCACCTGCAGCCTGAGGCTGCTGAAGAGACCATGCTTGCCCCACTATTTCAGTAGCTGGCATGAGAGGAATGCTGGCCGGGGCAGAGAACCCTTGGCAGCACAGGAATCTGGGGTGACTGATGCCTGTCCCGAGATGGACTAGCCCACGGGCCAGCACTGAGCTGATGAGAGCAGCAGGGGCCCCCTCAGGTCCTTTCCCAGGGAGCGGTACGGGCCGTGAGCTGCGGCAGTCCTTGGCTGTCCCCTCTGCTCTGACGGGCAGTTCAGAAATAGCAGCTGGCCCAGTTCTCCCGCCCCCGTGGCCCAGATCTCTAAGAACGGAGGTTGCTCGCGCAGCAACAGCAACAGCAGCAGCATCAAGCGCTGCATTTAGCCCATGAGCTCAAACAGAGGGAGAGGCTGCCAGCAGGATCCCAGCCTGGCTGGGTGACGCTCCTGCCTGGAGACTGCGCTGCAGGCTCTGTTTGTTGCTGTAAACACGCTCCCTGCTGCAGCTTCCCTGTTACTATCTATAGCCGCGATCTCTTGGCTCCCGTGCGAGGCGAGTCTGCGGTCTGGCTCCCACCTTAGCCTGACCTGAGCCAGGGCTGCCTGACATCCCCGTCGTGGGTGGGTGTCTCCGTGATTCGCTGCAACAAGGATCAAAACAAAACCCAAACTGGAGGAAAGGACGAGCCTCGCCCCTCTCTCTCCTGGTCGGTGGTTTCCCGGTGGCCTCTTGCCCGTGCTCCTGGCGGCTATCCCAGCCCCCCTCGCCCCCCCGAGCACTGCTCCCAAGCTCTCCCAGCCTTCCCGGGGGCTGAGCCCCCCAGGCTTCCCTGCAGGGCTTCCCACCGCCCTGTGCCATTACCCTCCCTCTCGACAATTACAAATGTACACAATAGACAAGTCAATAGTGACACATGAGCGTAACGCGCTCCTCGCTGCGGGGAGGGGTGTAAGTCGAGCTTTCCCGTGCGTGGGGCCCGCCGAGTGCCTGTGCCCGCTCAGGGCTGGAAATGGGGCTCGACTTGCACCGCAAGGCGCACCCCTGGCCGGCCGGGGCCCCTCTTCTCCGCCCTCCTTGGAGCATCTCGCTCCGCGGCAATACCGGGGGAGGGGGTCACCTGCGGCGGGCCGGCAGCCCCAGGGCGGTGTCGGTGCCCCGGAGCCCTCGCGGGGTCCCGCCGGGCGGGGGGGGAGGGGCCGTCGCGTCCCGAGCCGTCCCGTCCCGTCCCGCCCGCCGCACTTGGCTGCAGCCTGGAGCGCTTCCCGTCAGTCACGCCCCCTCGCACAGGATGTATCCCATATAAGGATATCTGCGTCAGTGGGTTCCCGAGCCCGGCCGGACCACTCCGCGCGGGGGGGAAGCTCCACGGCCGCTCCCTCCTGCTCCGGCCTGGGAACCCCCGGCCCCCGCGGCCGGCCCCCGCCCCGTGTCGCGGGTCCTTTCCGGGGGGGGCGGCGGCAGCCGGAGCGCGGGGCGGCCCCGGGGAGGCGCGGGGCGGGCGCGGGGCGGGCGGCCCCCCCCGTGGGCGCGGGTGGCGCGTTCCCCGTGACGTCGGCTGAGGGTATAAAAGGGAGGCACGGCGCGGTACTCCAGCAGCTCAGGCAGCCCCAGCGGAGGAGCGGAGAGACGCGCGGCGCGGACCGGCCACAGGACGCACGCAGCCGAGCCCTCCTCGCTTCATCCCCAAGGACGCTTCGCCACCGTCGCATCACCTCTCAGCTCCGGCTTGCGCGCACCGAGCCGACATGATGTACCAGGGCTTCTTCCGGAGAGTACGAGGCGCCGTCCTCCCGCTGCAGCAGCGCTTCCCCGGCCGGGGACAGCCTCACCTATTACCCCTCCCCGGCAGACTCGTTCTCCAGCATGGGCTCGCCCGTCAACCCGCAGGTGAGTAGCCGAGCGTGCCGGCTGCGCTCCGGGCCGGGGCGGGACCCCCCGGAGGGGACGGGACGGGGGCGGTGGCGCGGGGCTGGCCGTGCCCGATGAGGGGGTCAGGCCGGGAATGGCACGGGGAGCGGCCCCGGGGCCGAGGCGTGGCGGGCGGGGGTGCCGTAGCCCGGGCCGCGCTCTGCGACGGGTGTGTAAAGCGGCTTCATTGATAAAACGCGAGTTCATTGAGGAGACTCCGGAGCAGCGTCTGCGTCAGCGCGGACGTCAGAGATATTTATATCGGGCCGCTCTCGTGTGGAGCCGGCGCTGGCAGCGCGGCCCCGGGGACGGCGGGGAGCGGCCCGGGCGCCCCGCTGACGGCAGCCCCCCTTCCTCTGACCTACAGGACTTCTGCACCGACCTGGCCGCCTCCAGCGCCAGCTTCGTGCCCACGGTGACGGCCATCTCCACCAGCCCCGACCTGCAGTGGCTGGTGCAGCCCACTCTCATCTCCTCGGTGGCCCCCTCCCAGAGCCGCGGGCACCCCTACGGCGTCTCGGCGCCCGCCCCCGCCGCCTACTCCCGCCCCGCCGTGCTGAAGGCGCCGGGCGGCCGCGGGCAGAGCATCGGCCGCCGGGGCAAAGTCGAACAGGTGAGTCCGGCAGGATTGGAGTTGTTGGGGGAAGCGGGGAACCGCGCCGCCGGCGGGCCGCCCTGGCCGGGGGGCAGCCGGGCCC